>NC_135371.1:7127500-7752500 GCF_049243985.1 Paroedura picta
TCTTTGGTCACTCAGCTCTCAAAATGGCTCCACTTTGGTTCAGTACGCTGAAGGATTCCCACATACCCACTTTTCTTTTAATTGACAGCCAATCATATCTCTAGTGGGAACCACCTGATATACAGGCGCCGTGAAATGGTGTCCAGAAACGGCTTTGGCCGATTAGTTTGCCTGAGACCAATCAGCGCACTGTGTCATCAAAGACGGAATACATTGTAAGCAACAACATCCTGTTATTAATACACAAATGACACATAGTATTCCCACCACCACTTGTCACAGCCAGGTTATTGAAGGCAGTTCAATTTCTCCTTGCAATTCTCAAATAATCAGTCCAGTGGCATTGATACTCCTTTCCAATCTGCATGTGAGTCCTATTACACAATAGTGTGTCAGAAGAATTGTGTTTTTAAGGAAGAAAGACTGTTCCTCTGTACATACACAGAGTGCCTTTTCATAGGAGTCAGGCTTTGTGGAAGCCTGAGTACCCAAATGAAAGATCTGTATGAAGCTTTCTAAACATATTCAAAACAAAAACAAAATTGCAAAAACAGATTTTTAAACAAAATGGTCTTATGCAAAAAGGGAAAAAAATGTTAACTGCCAATTAAAATTTGAAATAGGAAGTAAAAATGTCAGAGGGAAAAGCTATGGAGAGAATGCTTTTTCTCAAAGAGAAAATATTTCAAATACTAAAAGCAGCCAAAATCGTCTTAAAATAAAAACTAAAACGAAACATATTTTAGAACAGAACTATTTTACTGTACTCTACCCCCCCTTAGATCTCTCTGAGGTAGGGGTCAGTCTTTAAAGAAACAAGACTTCTTCCCTTCCTGATTTGGGAAGAAGGAATACTTTCAGTCCTTTGTTATGTGGATTAGTTGCTGGGATGGGGGAGAGCAAGCCATGAGTCATGGGCTTAGTGCCTAGGAAGGCAGTTAGACAAAGAGAGTCTGTTTTAAGATTGCAAAATAGTGGCTGTTTCAGTCTGACTGCAACTATAGCTGGAGGCTCTACCAATTGCAGCCAAATTTAAAACTTGAAAATTCAAAAAATGGAAGCACACATGTTGAACCATTATTTTTCCTGTGTATATCATTGAATCTGTTAACTTTGCTTGCAACATTTACTGGGAGGAGGGAAGCTAAGAGAAAATTGAAAAGGAATGTTGCCCTTGCAACAAATTCTTCCCTGTTAAAACCATTGTTGCCAACTTGGATTTTGGAACTCTGTACAGGTTCAGAGGCAAGATTTCCTTCCTGACTCTGTGATGGGGGAACTGGGAATATTTCCTCTTCTTTAAAGACAAGAGGTGAAGCTGGGTTACTGGGTCTACTGTATTTTCAATTCAATTATTATCTGTGTGGCTTTGGAAATCCAGTACATTTTGCAAATGTGTTTTTACTTTTAAAAAGTTCACCCTGGAATTCCTTGTTTTTCTTATCAAGATCCTTAATTTCCAAATCTTGTTTCTGAGTAACAGTTTTAAATTTTCAAGCGTTTTTGTGATGCATTGTATCCTCTCATATGTTTGTTATATATACCATTATTAACCCCACAACAAAACCCTAATCCTTTAGTATACATGGTCACACGCATCTATCTAATTCGAAAACCTGTTTCTATATAACTTCAAGCTTGTTCAGGGGGCCAAAATACAGTAGGCTTACTTTCCATTGCATTAAGGGATCCCATCACCAACTGTGGCAAGGCCAGTAGGCCAGGGACGAAACCTGCCTTTCTCCCCTGATAAAGGCGATTCATACAACAAGATAGAATCCTTACCGTGTGGCTCAAACATATAGTGAGCATAACGTACAAAGAGATTACAATCAACAAAAAGAAGCATGTAACAGAACAGAAAAATACACAAGCTCATTTTCCTGGTTTCAGCGGGACAGATCCTTTCCACTCCGGGTCGGGGAGGCGTCGGTAGGCCACCAGTGGTCAAGTCAGAGGTTCCTCTGAACGAAAATGTCGCTCCGCAGGAGTATGCGGCCTGCGATTGACAGGCCTGCAGCATAGCATGAATATCAGTCCCTGGTAGGTCGGCAATGGGACGGAGGGCTGCCTGACAATCATCGTTGGCATTCTGAAAAGCCAGCTGGCGGACTACCAGCTCCTGAGCTTCAGGGCTTGTGACTTGTCGCTGAACGGCGGTCATGAGACGATGTATAAATTCAGCGTAAGGTTCCGCTGGACCCTGGTGGACCGCTCCCCATTTCTGCAATTTCCCGGTAGGGTCGGGAGTGCGAAGAAAAGCGGCTCGCGCAGCAGCCACGGAGGCCTCTTGAAGCGGGCGGAACAAAGCAACCTGTGTTGTTATTGCTGCCTGGGTGCTTCGCCCCAACAAGCCATCTAGCATGATGGCCTCATCCGCTCGAGCACTTCCAGGGGGCAACTGGGCATTATATTGCTGAACGAGCACAGGAGCCCGCTCGCGGCACTCATGCTCCCATTCATTGTTAAAAATGACCAGAGCTGAGGGAGGGAGGAGAGTGCACGCCAGCAACTTAAGGTCTTTGGGAATGAGGCGAAGAGAAAAAACATTGTCCATTAATCCTTGAGCATAGGGAGAACTAATGCCGTACGTGGACACAGCCGTCTTCAGGTCCTTCATGAGCTGGAACTCGAAAGACGCATGGGTAGGAGGACCAAAGGGCGGAACAAAAATTGGAAAAGCAGTGGGCTCCGCAGACCCAGAGGTCGCTGCCAAGATAGCCGTTTTCCGGGATGGCGGCGTCTGGCCTTGGGCAGTCGGGGGTGCAGGTGGCAGCGGAGCCTGGGAGGCAGCCGGAGCAGATGACAGCGGCAAAGGTGCGGCAAGCTGCGGGAGGGCTGGTGCCGGGAGAGCGAGAGCAGGAACAGGCAGGCTCTGAGGCGTAAGCGTGGTCAGGCTGATGTTAGGTGGCGTTAAAGTGCCGTAGGCCACACGAACCTTGCACCATGCGTTCAAAACCGGCAGAGAAACATGCGGATTTCTATGGAGAGTGGTCCCAACCTTGTCCCAGGGCCCTATTTCCCCTGTGCCGTCTTCGGGAAACCAAGGACAATCCGTGGCTATTGCCAAAATAAGGGACGTCAAATCTTCCTCAGGGACCTCCAGCCTGTTCTCTTTAAGAATATACTGAAGGTCTTTCAAAAAGCGCTTCTGCGGACTGGAAAGGGAGCTGCCCATAGTGGAAAGAAAGAAACCACTAAGCAGCGAAAGGCAAACACCGGGGAACGCTCACCGGGATCCGAAGATGAATGGCGCCTGAAACCCTTGCCGGGCGAGGTGAGCGTTGAAATATCCGACGACGTGTCGCGACGAGCCTCACACGGGGCACCACTTGTCGGAGCCAGCCGACAGCTGATAGCCCCTGAAAGAAGATTCAAAGTCGGTGTGCCTTTTCCATCTGGGTAGGAGCTGAGGGGAGTCCGAGCAGAGTTTCCCCGTCCGGGAATTGAGCGCGCGCTCTCTTTTTCTTTTTCTCTCTCTCCTACCCCGTCTTTATTGTTACAGTCTTAATCCCCCTGTACTCTGTGAGTATGCTTATCTCTACTACAAGGTTAATATATACATACTTTAAGCCTAAATACATACATTCATTACCGGCCTTTTTCCTTCCTATATGTTGTTTTCCAGTCTTCTGGACTTTAGGACACATAGCTCTGTTCCTGTCAACGTGGCAGTATTTTTCCATACTCTGCACATCCTTCTTTGGTCACTCAGCTCTCAAAATGGCTCCACTTTGGTTCAGTACGCTGAAGGATTCCCACAGTGTGCAGATTGTGGGAAAAGTTTCAAAGCTGCGTCAGGCCTCAAACGTCACAAAATGGTCCACACTGGAGAGAAACTGTATCCTTGTTCCCAGTGTGGGAAGAGTTTCAATAACAACTCCCACCTTGTTAGGCACAAGAAGACGCACACGGAAGTGAAATCGTTCAAATGCTCACAGTGTGGGAAGTGCTTCCGACTGAAAGAGCAGCTTGCTGTTCATGAGCGAATCCACACGGGAGACAAACCGTATCAATGCTCAGACTGTGGGAGGAGCTTCAATAGTTTGGCGAATTTAATCAGGCACAAGAAAATCCATGGAGAAGAGAAACCGCATAAGTGTTCAGACTGTGGGAAAAGCTTCAGAAACAAAACGGACCTTAAAGTGCACGGGAGAATTCACACTGGTGAGAAACCGTATCAGTGCCCAGAGTGTGGAAAAAGCTTTGGACAAGCCTCAGCACTTGTAAGCCATAAGAGAACCCACCGAGAGGACAAGCCGTACGAATGTCTAGTATGTGGGAAACAATTCCGTCATAAGATATCTCATATTCAGCATGAGCGGAGAATGCACCAGTTTCAGTGTGCCTATTGTGGGGAGAGTTTCTGCCAAAGTTCAGCCCTTCAGCGTCATGAAACTGAACACACAGGAGAGAGCCTGTACCCCTGTTCAGAATGTGATAAAGGATTTACAACCAAACGGGCATTCAGACAACATTTGAAAGTCCACCAAGAGAGGCTGTTCAACTGCCAACAATGTGGGAGACGGTTTAAAACTAAAGGTGAACTTAAAAAACATGAGAAAATCCACAAAGAAAAACTGTATAACTGTCTAGAATGTGGGAAAAGATTTGTAACCAAGGATCAACTTATTCAACATGAGAGAACCCACACAGGGGAGAAGCCATACTCCTGCTCAGAGTGCAAGAGGAGCTTCAGCGCAAATTCAAGCCTCATTCAACACATGAGAGTCCACACAGGGGAGAAACCATACTCCTGCTCAGAGTGTGAGAGGAGCTTCAGCGCAAATTCAAGCCTCATTCAACACATGAGAGTCCACACAGGGGAGAAACCGTACAAATGCTCCCTTTGTGGGAAGAGATTCAGGCAGAAATCTAAGCTCTCTGAGCACGAGAAATTCCACCCCGGGAAGGAATCCTACAAATGTCCAGAGTGTAGGAAAAGCTTCTGCAATCTTTTACGCTTGCGGAGACATCAGAAGATCCACTCAAGCGACACTCCGTATAAATGTCTGACATGTGGGAAAAGCTTTGCTGAAAAGCGCACTCTGCGGCATCATCAACGGCGCCACATAGGAGAGAAGCCACACCAGTGTCAGGATTGTGGGAAACGGTTCCATTTCAGATCAGAATTGCAGGTACATGAAATAAGACACACTAGAGAGAAGTCGTTTAAATGTAAGGATTGTGGCAAAAGCTTTATTTATAGTTCGAGCCTCATACGTCACCATAAAATCCACACAGGATAGAAATGATGCAATGAGGGGGGAGGTTCCCAAAAGACTGACCGTTTCCAAGGTGAGAGGTGTTTATAAATTGGATTTTGGGCTGGATTTGTGATTTAAACCAGCATGCTTGTTGAATATGAGAATAAATCTCTGATAATCTTTTAGACTTCACAGAATTCCCTGGCAGAGGAAGCAGTGAAGTTTTGTTTTGAGGCAGGGTTGCTGTGAATGGGCTGCGATCCGCTTGTTGTTCTCTTGAGCAGTTATTCCTTTCTTGAAACAATCATGTGGTTTTCTTTGAGTAACTGTTGTACACGTTTACTTAAATTGACAGTTAACCAACATGAAGAACAGTTCTTGTACAGCCGACAGGCTTTTCTCTTCTCACTTGATTAAATTGTGATAACAAACACAGATTCAGTTTCATAGGCTCTGCCTGAGGTAACCTTTGTTCACCTCATGCTTCTTTTTGTAACGGTAACAGTAATCTCAGACACACAACGACGGAGGAGCAGAGGCCCTCACTGACTGACTGAGAACCTGTTAGGTAAGGCGAATGGACAAAACATAAGTTTTTTAATTCTCCCAGCATGAACTCTTCCTCCCTGAGATATGAAGATTGCTTGCATGTAAGGATGTAAGAAATCCAAGAAGAGGCTCTACATAGGAGAAACCTTTTCATTGTGCACCTTGTGGGAAGAGGTCTGTGATGAAAGCAAATGTGGCTGCACATGAGGACATTTTTTTAAAGGCTGACAGGAGACACTAAAATATTGTAATGAAGTTATTGTCGCGACCCTGGAATGCAATTCCAAAAATCCCTCAAGATAGACAGAGGAATCCCAAGCACTGGGAAAATGTAAGACAGAGCTGGTTGGGTAAAGCGGGGATTTATACAGCCTTTGGGGTGGGCCCCTCCTCTTGGAATGCAATAAACAAGCACAGAGCAGAGGGGTTGTAAAATGTAACTAAGTGAAACACTAAACTGCACATCATAGGATAGGGACTTAAGGAACCAAGGGGTT
Organism: Paroedura picta; assembly: GCF_049243985.1. Taxonomy (NCBI): domain Eukaryota; kingdom Metazoa; phylum Chordata; class Lepidosauria; order Squamata; family Gekkonidae; genus Paroedura; species Paroedura picta. The sequence goes on from NC_135371.1 coordinate 7,133,754, forward strand.
AGGTACATCTATACACATCTGTACATAGATACACATAAACAATGAGGCATATATGGGTGTCTCAGGAAAACTACTAAATCAATCTAACATATATCATGGCAGAGGAATCTTTGTGGGAATCAATTAAAGTGGGAAGCTTCAAAAGGAAAACAAGCCAAGCCTAGAGACAGTTTTACTATACCAGGCTAAATTACCAGGGCACGCACATGAAACAGAAACAGCATTCCAATTGACTAATCTCTAGGTGAGGACTAGAGACTCCTCACCAAGGTTTCAATACATGCCAACACTATGACCAATACTGGCAATTTGGGGAGATGAAAAGTCACTTCATAGACAACGTTCTGTTCGTAGACCAGGTTCCCCAAAGGAAATTTCATACCACAGAATTACTCTGGAATTTCCTTTCATTACTTTTGGGATAAGTCTCTCTTGATACAACTTATATTGTTTTAATCTTGAGTGAACGTGTCATGCACAAAATGTCTTCTCAATGAAATTCTGGTTTTGTAGCTTTTGAAAGGTTATTTATGCCACCTCTAAATGTAATTCCGGAATGAAATTTTATTCTTTTGCTTTTTGATTTTGTGTGCATTTTGACACATTCTACATCAGAGGAGATCAACCCTGACTGCTCTTTAGAAGGCCAGATCCTGAAGATGAAACTCAAATACTTTGGCCACCTCATGAGAAGGAAGGACTCCCTGGAGAAGAGCCTAATGCTGGGAGCGATCGAGGGCAAAAGAAGAAGGGGACGACAGAGAATGAGGTGGCTGGATGGAGTCACTGAAGCAGTAGGTGCAAACTTAAATGGACTCCAGGGAATGGTAGAGGACAGGAAGGCCTGGAGGATCATTGTCCATGGGGTCGTGATGGGTCGGACACGACTTCGCACATAACAACAACAACAACATCAGGGGTAGTCAACCTGTGGTACTCCAGATGTCCATGAACTACATTTGCTGGCAGGGGCTCATGGGAATGGTAGTCCATGAACATCTGGAGGACCACAGGTTGACTACCCCTGTCCTACAAGTTATAAATTTAATACACATATTGGCTGCTGAGGAAGTTCATCGAAAAGCCAATTTGCCAGTGTGGTTTTCAGCCATTGTTTTAAATAAACAGTTATATTTATTGCAGCTTATTTCAGAGCCTCAACTCAATGTTTTGTTTCTATCCTACCACAGAGAGATCATCTGTTTAATAAAATCCAGGTGGTAGCCAGAGTCTCCTGGTATTACAACTGATCACCGGGTGATAGAGATCAGTTCACTTTTGGAAGGTGGACACTTTGGCATTCAACCCCTTGATGTCCCTCTTCAGCCTCAATCCCCCTCAAATTGCCAGGTATTTCTCAACCCAGAAGCTGGGAAGCCTATGAAGATGCCGACAGAGGGCAAATATAGTGAGTGTTTGAATCCCCAGTCTGCTACAGAAGGTGGTTAGCTGATCCAGGGACCATCAAACACTCTCAGGCTAGCCTATGTCACAGTGTTGTCGTGTGGATAAAATGAAAGATGGAAGAAGGATGTCAGCTGCTTAGGCTCGCCATTGGTTAGAAAAATGGGCAGTGGGATTATCATTTAAGCCCATGAGTAATAAACTGACCCAGGCGGGTAGCCACGCTGGTCTGAAGCAACAGCACAAAATTCAGATAGGAAGAAGTATGTGTGTGTAACCCTTTCTAATGTTTTCTTCCTTTCAAATCAATAGATGACAGCACCTTTATGGCTTGACAAAATATGAAATGGCTTCAGAAGTTTTTTTTAAACCCTCAGGTGTTGAGTAGTTTCCAGTGTAACAATATTTATCATGAACCTCAGAACCTCACAATGGCTATGAGCATGTCATCAGTAATGGAAACAAGGGGCACTGAGGACAGAGCCAGTCCTAGCAAACAAGGCCCAGAGACACAGCAGGGAAAGAGAAAATCCAGACTTTAACTTACAGACGTGCAGACGGGGAAGATGCGCGCAGCCCACGCCATGCCTCGCCGCTCTGTTGGTGCTCCGCCCCGCGTCCTTCCTGTAGCAGCTACCTAAGAAATTATTTAAAATTTTTCAGCAATCCCTCTTCGTCGATCATACCTCCTGTTTCACATGAGACCATAACAGGCACCCTGCTGGATTAGACCATGGGGCTTCCTGTTAAAGATGGGATAGCCTGTCTCTTCTTTTGCTCTCCCAGCTGCAGGCTATTCCACCTTCTTCTTTGAATGTAGCAGAGTCTGAAGTTTCTTCATAGTAGATGAGTACACATCTATATCTGTTGTTGTCAGGTGCGAAGTCATGTCCTACCCATCCCGACCCCATGGACAATGATCCTCCAGGCCTTCCTGTCCTCTACCATTCCCCGGAGTCCATGTAAGTTTGCACTGACTGCTTCAGTGACTCCACTGACTGCTTCAGTGACTCCACTGACTGCTTCAGTGACTCCATCCAGCCACAATAAAATCAGAGTCCAGTAGCACCTTTAAGACCAACAAACATTTATTCAAGGCGTGAGATTTCGTCTGAGGAAGAGTGCTTGCACTGGAAAGCTCACGCCTTGAATACATTTTTGTTGGTCTTAAAGGTGCTACTGGACTCTGACTTTATTGTGCTACTTCAGACCAACACAGTTACTCATTTGAATCTATCCATCCAGCCACCTCATTCTCTGTCGTCCCCTTCTTCTTTGGCCCTCGATTGCTCCCAGCATTAGGCTCTTCTCCAGGGAGTCCTTCCTTCTCATGAGGTGGCCAAAGTATTTGAGTTTCATCTTCAGGCTCTGGCCTTCTAAGGAGCAGGCAGGGCTGATCTCCTCTAGGACCGACCAGTTTGTTCGCCTTACAGTCCAAGGGACTCGCAAGAGTCTTCTATATATAGCACACGTATTTATATTAAGAAAGCTTAAGCTGAGTTAAATAAACAGGTACATGTTGATTTGTTCAAGTTAACTTGACAACAATAACAGCCATCACCACAGGGAGAGAGGCAAAGAGAAGGAAGAATGACAGTTAAACTGTCCACCTACAGAGGGGAGGGGCTGATTCCGGAGCAGAGCTCTCCGACCCCCTCCCTCCTGGACTCTTAGAGCAGGGGTAGTCAAACTGCGGCCCTCCAGATGCCCAGGGACTACAATTCCCATGAGCCCCTGCCAGCATTTGCTGGCAGGGGCTCATGGGAACTGTAGTCCATGGACATCTGGAGGGCCACAGTTTGACCACCCCTGTCTTAGAGCAAGGGTAGTCAAACTGTGGTCCTCCAGATGTCGCTGGCAGGAGCTCATGGGAATTGTAGTCCATGGACATCTGGAGGGCCGCAGTTTGACCACCCCTGTCTTAGGGACTCCAATTAGGCTCCAGGGATTTCCCTACACTTCCTCCCTCCAATATGAAGTGTTTGTAGGTAAGGAGGTAAAAAACACAAGAGACTCCACACAGGAGAAACCTTTTCATGGTTCACCATCTGCGATGAAAGCAAACCTAGCTGCGCGTGAGAAAATGCAGAGGGTAATAAAAGCATTTTTTAAAGGCCGACTGGAGACACAAAAATGTATTGTAACAAAGTTCTTTGTGTTTTGTTCCCCTTTTTCTTTTACATTCTGTATTAAAATTTTAAATAAAAATTATTTGCAAAAAAAAAAAGACTGAAATAATTTTTGTTGTGAGTTCCTGGGTGACAGTGGGTTGAATAGTCTGCTGAAGTTGAGCTTTCCACAACAGGGTTGATGTTCTCTTATTAAACAGAGCAAGAATATCAGCGCTCCCTCAGCCTCCCCTCCCCCACAGGGTGTGTGTTGTGGGGAGAGGAAAGGGAAGGCGAATGGAAGCCACTTTGAGACTCCTTCTGGTAGAGAAAAGCAGCATATAAGAACCAACTCTTCTTCTGTAATATCAGGGCTCTCTCAGCCTCCCCTCCCTCACAGGGTGTCTGTTGTGGGGAGAGGAAAGGTAAGGCGAATGGAAGCCACTTTGAGACTCCTGGTAGAGAAAAGCAGCATATAAGAACCAACTCTTCTTCTGTAATATCAGGGCTCTCTCAGCCTCCCCTCCCTCACAGGGTGTCTGTTGTGGGGAGAGGAAAGGGAAGGCGATCAGAAGCCACTTTGAGACTCCTTTGGGTAGAGAAAAGCATATAAGAACCAACTATTCTTAATTCCTGTAGGCTCACCCTGGCTTGCTTTGCTCTGTACCCATCGCAATATCATTCCATAGGGTCTCTGCTGCTCCACATACTCCCAAAATAACCATACTCCACTAACCCCGAAATGGAGTGGGCTCCATGGGCTAACCCCAAATAGATAGATAGATAGATAGATAGATAGATAGATAGATAGATAGATAGATAGATAGATAGATAGATAGATAGATAGATAGATAGATAGATAGATAGATAAAAAAATGGTTTCTGGGCAGTAGAGATGAGTTCACTTTTGGTAAGTGGACACCAGGATAGTCATCCCTGTTGATTTCCCACCTCAGCCTCGACCCTCTCAAATCCCCATGTGTTTCCCAACCCAGCTTATGAAGATCCCCACTGATGCCAACAGACAGCAATTGTGGGGAGATTTTGAATCTCGGCTCTGCCCTAGAAGGCGGCCAGCTGACCCAGGGGCCGTCAAGCACTCTCAGGCTAGCCCACCTCACAGGGTTGTGGTGCGGATAAAATGGAGAAAAGGACATCGGCCGCTTGGGCTCCCCGTTGGAGAATTAAAAAGGGCGGCGGGGAATGAATGAAGCAAGCGAATAATCCATTCAGAGGGGCAGGCCGGTGGTCGGAGGCCACAGCACAAAGCTCAGATAGGCCGAAGCATGCGCGCGCCCAGGGAAGCTGCGACCCAGAATTGAACTGGGAGGGCCTGAGAGGCGCCCCGGGACTCGCCCTTGGCCCAAGCCCTCGTGCATGAGGGGCATCCTCCCCCCCCCCCCCATTGCCTTCCCCTTTGTTTGCACGGCGGAGTGTCTTGCAATGCGGGGCGATGCAGAGGCCGCTCCCCCTCCTCTCCTCTCCCGCCGCTCCGGAGCCAGTCGGCCGCCTCCCCGGGCAACCAGCTTTGCGACGCCGGGAGGAGGGGACAGGGAAGCCGTCCGGCGAGGCCCATTTTGGGGACGCCTCCTGGAGCCCCAGCAAAGGAGCCGGCCGGGGGTCGCCTGCAGCCCCGGGCAAAGCGGGACGCGGAAGCCGCCGCAGCCGCCGCCATGCCTCGCCGCCCGGTAGGTGCCTCCTTCCCTGCCGGGCTCGTTCACACGCGACGCGCCTCGCCGGGATTCGTGCCCGGGCGCAGGTCCGGCCCCGCCAAGCTCTTTCTCTTGCTCTGCAGGGACGTTCCCTCCCATGGCGGCGGGTGGTGAGCAAAAATGTCGCTTCCCGAGCCCAAAGCAGGCGGGAGCATCCAAGCGGCGAGCAAGGCGAAATTGGACTCCCGCGCTCAATGCGCTGCTGCAGCCCCAGCCCCTCTTTGCCGGGCCCTGCCTCCGTTCTCGCCTTGGGGTAGACCTGGCCCCCGGAGAACAGCTCTCTCTGCGCCCAAACCGACCACCGGGAAGGGAGAGGTGGGCTGAGCCCCCCAGCTGCACTCGGCCTGCTCCCCCAGGCGCGTTCCTGCAGGGGCAGCCAGGCCTGGCAGGTAGGCCTGGTTTCCCGAGTTCAGGCTACCTACTTATGCCTTCTGATAGGTAGACCTGGCCTCCGGAGAACAGGTCCACCCACTGTGCAATAAGGGCTTAAAATTAGTATACTAGCGCACCTTGGGGGGGGGGGGGGGGGGAGAGACACTGCTCTCAAGCCAGCTGTCAGTCCTGAGCAGTTAGGTCAGGCTTTATCAACTAGGGTTTACTGACAGCCTGGAAATTTTTCCGGAAGGCACGGGAGTTAATTAATATTTTTTATCTTTAAAAAATTGGTTAAATATTTATCGGGTGATATGACCACATATGGTCATGTTGATCTGCTCCTCCCTCCCAAAATGGCCAATGATGGGCCTGGAGTGGGTAGGGAGGGGAGGGGCCCTGGGTGGGCATGACCACAACTCTGCTTCCCAACCATATTCTGCAGGATTACGCCACTTCTGGGGTTCTTTGTATTATGGGAGAAGGAGTAAAAGCATCCTTGATCCACTTTCTCCACCCCATGCACTATTTTTGGAAACCTTAGACTTCTTTTTTTCCTAAACAGAGAAGTTCAAGAATCTCCAACCTCCTTTGGCTGCCGGGGTCACCTTGAAGAATCATTCTCTTTTGTTCTCTCTTTTCCAGGCCCCTGTGACCTTTGAAGATGTGGCCGTGTATTTCACAGAGGGCCAATGGGCCCTGCTGGATCCAGAGCAAAGAGCCCTCTATAAGGAGGTCATGCAGGAAAACTACAGCTCTCTGGCCTCCCTGGGTAAGGGTCCTAGCCAATGTACTTCTTGGATCTATGGATTCCTTCAAGTTTAGGTCTCACTATTCAGTTGAGCGAGACGATGTCCTTTTCTATCCCCGTCTTCTAATTAACAAGAGTTAGTTGCTGATAGAGGAAATCTTTCCCATTTGAAGTTGCCTTATGTAGCATCTAGGGCAGTGGTCCCCAACCTTTTTATCACCGGGGATCACTCAATGCCGGGGATCACTCACTGGGGACCACTCAGTGCCTTTTACTGAGGCCCGGTGGGGGGGTAGTTTACTCCTCTACTCTCAACCACTGCCCTAACGCTCTCTGATCGCTATGGTAATGTTTAAACATCCCTTCAAAATAAGATGCAGACACGCCACAACAATGAAGTGTGTTGTAAAGGGCTGGGGGGGATGAAGTAAAGGGCCGGGGAGGGGGGGAGAAGGCGTCCTTCGGGGCCCACCTCCAATTAGTCGAAGGACCACATGTGGTCCGCAGCCCACAGGTTGGGGATCGCTAATCTAGGGGAATGGTTGTCAGATCCAGGTGGGGAAACTCACGCAGATTTGGGAATGGAACCTGGGGAGGAAAGAGACCTTACTGGCACCCCACACCATATGATTCAACTTCTAAAGCTGCCGTTTTCTGCAGGGAAACTGGAGATGAGCTGTAATTCCAGGGAGGCTGGAACACCTGGAGGTTGGTGTTCATAATTTTCCAGCAAGGAGCTGGTAACCCTAAGAGTATCGTTCAATTGAGCTAATTATTTTATTAAGCAGAAAAAGGCCTTTCCTAGCCACTGCTGTCTGATTCCAGGGGATTCAATGGAGACCCTTTGGATTCAAGGCATGGGCTCTGTGTCCCTCAGACACCAGAACCACACAGAAACTTCAGTGTTCAGTGCTGCCCCTTCCATCCTTCCGAGGTCGGTAAAATGAGTAGCCAGCTTGCTGCGGGGGGAACAGTAATGACTGGGGAGGGGAATGGCAAAACCACCCTGTATTGAGTCTGCCAAGAAAACACCAGAGAGCATCACCTCAAGGGTCAGACATGACTCGGTGCTTGCACAGGGGATACCTTTACCTTTACCTTACTCCCTGCTTTGTGCTCTGGGAGGGACTGATAGACAAGAGTGTTCCTGACCCTCTCTCTCTTTCCTTTCCAGCCACAAATGAAGCCAGAGCTCCAAAACCAGACCTTATCTGCCGCCTGGAAGGAGGGGAGGTGCTTTGGTTACCTGATCCACCAAGAATCACAGAGAGTCAGGTAGCTTCACACTACAGTTCAGGTAAGGAGGTCCTGCTCAGGTTTCCCTTGCCAATGTTGGGGTGGCCCAACACCCCTCTGACAGTATTCAATGCACACATAAATGGATGAAGGGATGCTACGCAGAGGCAACCAATAGAAAAAGCCCTCTGACCTTCTCTTGCCTTGAACACCCCATAAGAGGTTGCCGTAGGTAGGCTACAACTTGAGGGCCCTTTCAGTCACCTGTGCTTCCTTCTGTCTTGTAGGTCTATGTTAGGGAAAAGATGGTCTTCCGATAGAACTTGGTTGTTGTTCTCCTCAGGTTCTACCTTCCAAGAAGAAGGCAGGATCTTTTCTTATTCTTCCTGTTTGTTCCAGCAGGTGTTGGCCATCAGGATGAGGAGCCACACCCACCAAAGAAAGACAAGAAAAAGTTATTGCGCAGAGCCCAGAAGAGCTATTCCAGACATCAGGAGAGAGGAGAAGACTTTGGGGTCCCCCACAGACCAGGGAGATCTCAAGGAAAGCACCCTGTCAAGAAAAGGGCTAAAACCTCTTCCCACAAGAAGAACAGTAGGGAGCATACTGAACCAGCAGTCCGAAGGAGAAGTCTCAGGAATAGGCGACCAAAGCCATGGACAGCGCAGGAGCAAGAATCATCTCCAAAAGATGGTAAGGGGGAAGAAATCTTGGGCAGAGATGTGAGACTTTAGATTAGTGGTTCTCAACCTGGGGGTCGAATGACCCTTTCACAAGGGTCATGGTAGGGCAAGGAGCTTGGCCAGGGGAGGGCGCCATCCACACAACAGCCTTGCAGGGTAGATCGAGATAGAGCGTTCGTCTGTCTGGAGCAGTGAGATTGGCATGGTGGGACAATAGGCAGAACTGAACTGAGAAACCCAGGAGAAAAACCAATTTGTATATAATCATGAACAATGGAGCTTCACGCCATTGGTCAGTTTCAGTTTTATTTCTGTGAAAGAACACTGGCATAATTTTATGGTTGGGGGTTGGACTAGATGACCCCAGAAGTCCCTCCCAACTCTATAATTCTATGCTTCTACATCAGCTGCATTAGGCTTACACCCCTTGAGACTTCATTTTCTCATTTGTAACAGCCCCAGGTTATAGTGAAGAGCCGGGACAGTATCTTTCCTAAGTGGAAATCTCCCTCCTCTGCTTCAAAGATTGGGGGGGGGGGGCTGCTTGGAAGCAGGAAAGAGGAAATAAAGGGGGAGGGGATACTGGGGTTCCCTGCTGGTGATCTGTAGATTTGATCCACCTTCTGAAGGGAAGAGGTGTGACTCTGTTATTTATTTTTCTCTCCCAACAGGTGCAGAGCAGGTAAAAAAGAACGGGAAATCCCTGCAAGTGGAAAACGCACCACTGGTGACCCCAAAAGGGACAGCACTGCAATGGATCAAAGAGGGAATGTCACAGGATCAGGGAGATGGGAGTCAGTGTGTGTCTCGGGGAGGGCTAGGGAAATACCATCAGAAACGTTCCCAAAAGAAAGCCATTCCTTTCAGGGAAAGTCACAAGGATCTCTCCAAAGTTAAAGTGCAGGAGAAGAGTCAGTCGGATGGTTCACGCAAGCCTCTCAAAGGTCAGGCAAGAAACGCCCACAAGAGAAACCAGGCAGCAGCAAAACCACTGCAATGCTCAGAGTGCAGGAGAACATTCATTCACCGTGGTCTACTTGTTATACACATGCGGATTCACACCGGAGTGAAACCGTACTCATGCTCCGTCTGTGGGAAAAGTTTCAGCACAACCACAAACCTTTTCAGGCACGAGAGGGGGCACACGGAAGAAAGACCCTACAAATGTTCTGATTGTGGGAAAAGTTTCAAAGACGCTGCGGTCCTCAAATGTCACCAAAAGGTCCACACTGGAGAGAAACCGTACCCATGTCCAGAGTGTGGGAAAAGATTTGGTACCAAAGGGCACCTTGTTAGACACAAGGTGGCCCACACAGAAGTGAGGCCCTTCAGATGCTCTCAGTGTGGGAAGAGCTTCAAAGAGAAAGAGCACCTTGCTGTTCACGAGAGAATCCACACAGGGGAGAAACCATATAAATGCTCAGACTGTGGGAGGAGCTTCAGTTGCCTGTCAAACCTCAGTAGGCACAAGACAATCCATGGAGGAGAGAAACTGCACAAGTGTTCAGACTGTGGGAAAAGCTTCAGAACCAATTCAGACCTCATAATACACCAGAGAGTTCACACTGGTGAGAAACCGTATCAGTGCCTAGAGTGTGGGAAAAGCTATAAGAGGAATCCAGATTTGGTAAATCACAAAAGAATGCACCAGGGCGACAAACCGTACGAGTGCCGGGAATGCGGGAAACGTTTTTGTCATAAGATATCCCATACTCAACATGAGCAGAGAATGCATCAGTATCGATGCCCTGATTGTGCGGAAAGCTTCAGCCACAGTTCAGCCCTCCATCGTCATAAAATCATTAAACACACGGGAAAGAAACCGTTCAAGTGCCTAGAATGTGGGAAAGGATTCACGACAAAACGTTCACTGACTCAACACGAGAAAATACACAAAGAGAAGCTGCACAAGTGCCTAGAATGTGGGAAAGGATTTACAACAAAGCATAAACTTTTCGAACATACGAGCGTCCACACCGGGGAGAAGCGGTACAAATGCTCCCTCTGCGGGAAGAGATTCAGACTGAAATCGTTTCTCACTGTGCACAAGAAATTCCACCCAGGAAAGGAATCCTACGAGTGTTCAGAGTGTGGGAGAAGCTTCAACAATCCCTTATGCTTGCGGAGACATCAGAAGATCCACACAGGTGACGCTCCTTATAAATGCCTGCATTGCAGGAAAAGCTTTGCCTCAAAGTTCTCTTGGCAGGAGCATCAAAGAATCCACACGGGAGAGAAGCCATACCAGTGTCTGGACTGTGGGAAACGGTTCCGCGTCAAGGCATACTTGCAGGGACATGAAAGAAGACACACTGGAGAGAAACCCTTTAAATGCATGGAGTGTGGCAAATCCTTTAGTATAAGTTGGAGCCTCATACAACACCATAAAATCCACACAGGCGAGAAACCATCTAAATCCTCTGATGCGGGGGAAGGTTCCTGAAAGAGGACTGTTTCCATTGTGAGAGGTCCCATGTACAGGAGAAACCGAGCTGGCGGTTAAGGAAAAGCATTAAAAAAGGCCGACTTACAAAATTTGTAATAATGAAGTTGAGCGTGTTCTTTGTTCATTTGTTTCTTTTTGTGCCTTTTTTCTTAATTTTAAAATCTGTATTAAAATCTTTAATTAAAAAATTATCTGCAAAAAAAAAAGGCTGAAAGAGAACCTTTGATGTGAGGTCGTAGATAATTATGGGCCTGTGAGTTACTCCTGTCTTCAACATCCTCTGTTCTGTTTGTAAGCGACCTTGTCCTCTGTGTAAATTTTTTGGTCATGTGCAATTATGACTAAGCTGAAGAAGTTTCCCGACGGAACCAGAGATCACCTGGGAATCTTTTAATATTAAAGATTTTGAAGATAAAAACTTCTCTTCATGCTTGATGTGTACCTCTAGTAGGAACATAGGAACTCTTCTGTTAAAATGTATTGATCCACGTAGATATTTTTCTCTGCTTGTGATCCTGTGTGTATTTCATCTTGTTATTTTGGGTTCCCTCTTACATAGCGGGTTAAGAAATTCAACTCGGAAAGTGACATAAAACGGACAATTAAAAAATACTTTGTGCAGCGTTTTCCGCAAGGACCAGAGCCTGCTGGAAATGGGATTTGTTGAAATGTGCCCTACAGCACAGCAGATTGTAGCACATTAGTTCTCACTAGCATGAAATCTCTATGTCAGGGGTGGTCCAACTGTTGCTCTCCAGATGTCCATAGACTACAATTCCCATGAGCCCCTGACAGCAGAGGCCTCTGTGTTGTTGCAGCACAATTAGATGATAAAAATATGCAGCTAGGGACTAAGGACTTAGTGTGATTCCCCAAACTCATTGGAGAGCAGCTATTTTTGGCTTTACTGCTAAGCTCTTGCAGTCCTATTTCTAGCACTCTGTGTTTTATTAAATCAAAATGGAGACTTTTCAGATAGCAAATACAAGAAGTCTAAAGAGACTCCTATGGGTTTAATTTTCCCCTCAATATTTCTTGGCCACATAGACAATTGGTATTCTGCTAACGGTCAGATTAGGGTTGATTGTTGTCAACCATGCTCTGGTTTCCAATAGTCTTTGGCTGACAGGAATTTTGCTAAAGAAGAAAGATTGGAGTTTTTCAGCATCTTGGTTGAAAGCATTAATCCAAACTTGAATTCCATAAAGCAGTTGGACATTTAGTTTCAAATTGAAAACATTGAAAGCGGCTGGCATGTATTGATGACCTCTGGGGTAAACAAAAAGGGTGATCGCCAGGGAGCTAATTTTTGCTGAGCCGATTGTGTCCTGCCTATGTGTAACTCCATTTGCATTATGGTGGAAATGTATTCCCAAGTATGTGAAGCTTTTAATTTGATCAGTGGTGTTACCTCCTTATGTTCCATTTAAGGGGCTTCTATGTTTTTTTCAAAAACCACGATTTTAGGTGTTAACTCCCAAGGGGGGGGGGGTAAATTTAACTTGACAACAGGTAGAAGAATAGAGTTTCCTTATGAGATATAGGAGCCTTTTATCTATTTCCATCTTCAGAAGCTGATCCCATATCTTATTACTTCGTATTTTCTGTGTAATTAAAAACTCGTAAACCAGCATATTGTAGTGATTAAGAGCATTGGCTTCTAATCTGGCAAGCCAGGTTTGATTCCCCACTCCTCTACATGCAGCCAGCCGGATGATCCGTGGGCCAGTCACAGTCCTACTCAGTGCTGTTCTCACTTTTTTGGCTCTCTGAGCCCCACCTGCTTCAGAGGATGTCTGTTGTAGGGAGAGGAAGGGAAAGAGATTTTTAAGCTGCTTTGAGACTCTGGGCAGTGAAAAGCAGGGTATAAAAACAATTCTTTTACCAAATTTAGAGGGTGCAGAGGAGAGCAATGAGGATGATCCAGGGCCTGGGGATCATGAGGAAAGGACTGGAGAAGAGGAGGTCAAGAGGGGACATGATACTTTAGGCTGATCCTGCATTGAGCAGGGGATTGGATTAATTGTCTAAATGGCCCTTTCCAACTCTTATACCAATACCCTTTTTGTCTCATCTGATGTCATTAATTGACGACGTCATTAATTTCCTCAAGGGAAAGAAAAAGAAATCATGTAATCTTTGCCTTTGTGTGTGTTTAAATTCATGCATTTGAGGGGGGAAACATGAACACATGCTTTTCTCGGTTGAATGTTCTAGAAATGTCTTGCTTATATATTAGGCAACGTAGGTGGAGTACGGTTATCTCACTCTTAGCTTAGCCTTTTTTTAGCCTAGCTCACTGAGCAAGCAGCCAGCCCACTGCAACCTGGGAAGAACTCTTCAGAGGGCAGCTGAGAGATGGGTGGAAACAGATGGGACTAGCAATGGAAGTGGATGGGACTAGTCTCTTTTCATTGCCTCTTCCCACAACTGGGAAAGCGTCTGCCATTAATCACTAACCTTGACATTTTTATACCCCCTTTGCTTTTATGAAAGACAACCGAACCCAAAGAACAGTTGTTATCCTGGAAAGGAACTATCCAATCTTCATCATCCTGCCGGATATTTGTTGCGACGCTGTCTAATAACCCATTACTATTCTACTCTCTCCTCTTATCTGCACTCTGATGATTTTTGTCCCACGGTCTGAGGAAGCGTGCCTGCGCGCGAAAGCTCCCGCCTCGAATACACCTTGGCTGGTCTTCAAGGTGTTACTGGACTCAAATTTTGTCCTCTGAAAGGGGCAGTGGCCATAAAACGATTGGGAATGGCCGGACTAGATGACTGGCGCGGCGCCTTCCACCCCTCCGATTCTAGTTCAAGAGGAACACCCACTCCACCCCCCACCCCCGGCCGCCTTTTTCTTTTTCGCGCTCTTTTTCATCCTTGCAAAGCGGAGGTTTGCTTTGGAGGGGGGACTGTGCACGCGCCCCTCGGATTGGCGCAAGGGGCGCCGGCCCCTCCCCCTCTTCCCCTGCTGCTCCGGAGTGGGCCGGCTGCTTCGCTTTGCAACTCTTCTTGCAACGCCGGAAGGAGAGCGGCTGCCTGCTTCCTCGGAGGGTCGTGCAAAGAGGGACGGGGAAGACGCCGGGGTCGGAAGAGGAGAGCAGAGAAGCCGCCGCTGCAGACCCACCCATGGCGCGTCGCTGGGTAGGTGCCTCGCTGGGGTTTGTGCAAGGGTTTGTGTCTTGCATTGCAAGTTGCAACCCTCTCTCCCCAGGCCAGGAGTAGGGGGGAAATGTGTCTGTCTCTCCTGAGCGGAGAGATGCGCTCTGCACGTGCTCAGGAGCGCCCTGCAATGGGAGACTCATTTCATGCATCCCAAGAAGGAACTGGGCGGGGAAAAAAGGACCCCCAGAATAAAAGAAGCCCGAAAGCAAATAAGGGCAAAAAGGCTGAGGCCTCACTCTCCCCTTGTTCTCCCCCCCGCCCCCCCAGGCGCTGAGTTTCAGAGGTTTGGTCTGGATATGGAGGTTCCTTTTAGTAGCTGCCTACGAGCGGGACTTGGGTTTTTTCGGCGATTCCTCTGCCTCAGTCAGGGGTAGTTAACCTGTGGTCCTCCATATGTTCGTGGACTACAATTCCCATGAGCCCCTGCCAGCATTGCTGGCAGGGGCTCATGGGAATTGTAGTCCATGAACATATGGAGGACCACAGGTTGACGACCCCTGACCTAAGTAGTTAAGAGGTGCCCTGCGGGATCCAACAAGTACTTTGTGTAAAGGTTAGATTCAAATGGGAAGCCGTGTTGGTCTGAACACAATAAAATCAGAGTCCAGTGGCACCTTTAAGACCAACAAAGATTGATTCAGGGTGTGAACTTGACGAGAAGAAGGTCTGAAAGCTCACGCCCTGAATAAATCTTTGTTGGTCTTAAAGGTGCCATTGGGCACTGATTTAATTGTGTAAAGCTTAATTACTCATCGACTGAAAAAGTCTTTGCTTTTGACCTGCACCTATTGTCAGTCAAATGCATTGGTTGCCCCCAAGTCCAGGTATTAAGGGGAAGGAGAAAAAGCTCCGTCTCTCTGCTTTCTCTACCCCAGTCAGGATTTTTGAAACCCCGTAGCCTTTTATTTATTTAATTTATTGGGGGGGGGTGAAGAAAAGCCAGGTGTTTTCTTCAACCAGTGCACAGCTAACCTTCTGGCCTGGCAGTTCTCTGGGGATGTCCTGAAATATCACTCTCGTTCTCTCTTTGTCAGGCCCCTGTGACCTTTGAAGATGTGGCCGTATATTTCACAGAGGGCGAGTGGGCCCTGCTGGATCCAGAGCAAAGAGCCCTCTACAAGGAAGTCATGCAGGAAAACTACAGCATCGTGGCCTCCCTGGGTAAGAGTCCCGGCCTACCAACTTCTTGGGCCTACAGGTTCTGAGTTTAGGCCTCACTATTCAGTTGAGCCAGACAATATCTTCCTTTCCCCGTGTTCTGTTTATTTATTATATATTTATATACCGCCCTCCCTGGAGGCTCAGTGAGCTAGGCTAAAAAAGGGCTAAGCTAAGAGTGAAATAATTAACAAGAAATGGTTTCTGACAGGAAAACCCACATTTCAAGTTGCCTTGTGTAGCATCTAGGGGAGTAGTTGCCAGAGCGAGGCTGGGAAACTCCTGGAGATTTGGGGGTGAAACTTGGGGAGAACAGGGACCCCTAGGGGTATAATGCCAGAGAGGTCCACCCTCCAAAGTCGCCATTTTATTTGGGGAAGCTCATCTGAAGGCACTGGCAAACCACCCCGTATTGAGTCTGCCATGAAAACGCTAGAGGGCGTCACCCCAAGGGTCAGGCATGACCCGGTGCTTGCACAGGGGATACCTTTACCTTTACCATCCGAAGATGAGCTGTAATTCCAGGAGTCATAGCTGGAGGCTGGCATGCCTAAGTTTTCAGCAAGGAGCTGGCAACCCTAAGAGAATTAATCTATCAAGATAATTATTTTTATTAAATAGAAAAAGGCATTTCCTAGCAACTGCAACCTGATTCCAGGGGATTGAATGGAGACCCTTTGGCCTCTCAGACACTAGAATCCCACAGAAAGTTCTGTGTTCAGTGCTGCCCCATGAAGTCTCGGATTTTCTGGTGAGCCAGTGTGGGCAGGGATTAGATGAGAGTGTTGGACTAGATTGAATCTGGATTCCCCAGGTTTGGCTGTCTTCACTGCCCTGGAAGCTTGCCAGGCTGGTCACGCACTCGCACCCTAACCTACCTCACAGGGTTGTTGTGTGAAGATAAAATGGAAGAGAGGCGACTGATGGAAGCCACTTTAGTTCTCCACTGGAAGGAGAAAGCAGGGTATAAATGAAGTCATGTAATTTTCTGGCCGCCTTTTCTTTTAAGAACAAGGCCTTCAAACTGTTTGGATCTTAGCAGGCCTTTATAGCTAAATCAGTTATGTGATCAGAAAGGGCAGACAAATATATCTGAAAGTGCTGATGACTGTTCCCTGTTTTGTGCTCTCGTAGAAACGGATAGACAAGAGTGTTCCTGACCCTCTCTCTGTTTCCTTACTAGACACAAATGCAGGAAACCCAGTTCCAAAACCTGATTTGATCTGCCGCCTGGAAGGAGGGGAGATGCTTTGGCTGCCTGACCCACCAAAGATCACAGAGAGGCAGGTGGCTTCACACTACAACTCAGGTAAGGAGTCCGGCTGAGGTTTCCTTCGCCAATTTTGGGGTGGCCCAACACCTCCCCTTCCACACCTGGCAGTATTCAATGCACAAATAAATGCATGAATCTAAGGGAGAGGAAGGTTCAGACCTTGTCTACCTCTGAAGTTTCTCAGATGATTGTGGGCCACGATTGCTCTGATAATTAAGCAAAATCTTACTATTATTATGTATAGGATTGGATTTATATACTGCCCTCCCAGATTGCTCAGGGGAGGGCGGTATATACCGTATATACTCGTGTATGAGCCGACTTTTCCAGCACATTTTTTATTCTGAAAATGCCCCCCCTAAATTTATACTCGAGCGTTCTCTGCCGCAGTGTGAGTGTTCTTGTCTGGGGCCGGGGAAGCAGAGCCCGGCGAGAGATGGAGCCACGCCTGGAGAGAGGAAAAGTCGTGACCGCCCACCATCCAAGATGGCAGCTGCAACCAGGGAGGTGTGTGAATCAACACTGACTCCCGAGAAGCATAGGGGAACGTCCCCGGAGTGCGACCCGGTCCCCGAAACCACAAGAAAAGCCAAGAGTGACAGGAGAAGCTTCTTCTGAGACGTCGGTCCGGAGGAGGGGGGGGTCGAGAAAGGGACGGAGGATGCAGACAAGAAAGACACAACTAGCCCTATAGTGGCAGTGGAGAGTGGAAGATTAAGTCTGCGCTGTCCCCCCTGTTGCCTGGGCAGGGGAAGTTTTCTCTCTCCAAGGTTCTCCTGAATGTAGCCACAGCGACATCTAGTGGTGGCAGCCAGAACCTCATGGTATTTTGCACTAGCTTTTAGTCCCAAGAAGGTCTGGTGAAACAGAAAGGAATGTTTTTATCTAGCCTAGGGTGTGTGTGTGTGGGGGGGAGGCCTCCTGGAGATATCTATTGGGGATCTGGGAGGCTTTTTCTCTCTCACAGGGCTTAGATTTTTCTTTCTGTAGCAGTTCGGTTAGGGTTGGCGGGGAGGGTTAAGAAGGGTGTGGTGGGGTTTTTTTTTAGTGCAGTTGGTTAGGCCAGGCTGGCAGGGGGGTTAGGGATGACTGCTTTCACCCAAGGGACCCATGTGGGGAGAAGATGGCTGGTCGGAGGGGCCCAGATGGGGCTGGGAATTCTGTGGCTGTGGGCCAAGGGAGGTACAGCAGAGGTTGGACAAGAGAAGGGCAGAGAGTAATACTGACCCAATAGGTCCATGCTGACCCAATAGGCCCATGCTGAAGCCCAAGACCAGGCTTGGGTCTACTCACTGTCCTTCTAATCTCTGTCTCATAACCAGACGGGAGGTGGTGGAGGTTTATCCTGCCCTTCCCAGGGCTGTGACCAATGATGTAGCCTTTACATTGTTACCCATGCTTGGTCCCACCCCCTTGCTCCATCCAAGCACTGCTGAATACAAGTACCGGTATATCTCTGATCTTGGATATACAGTACATTTATTTACTGTACTCAGTCTGCTATATTTTATTTATCTTTCTGCATTCTATTGCCAATTGATTTTACTTGTTTATATATATAAGTTGCCTGGACACCACCGTTTTTTTACTGTCATTTGACCTCTTTTAAGTATGGGGCTTCTTTTTGGAGCAGGGCTTACGGTATATTTTGAGAATTCAGTCGCTCCGGTGTGGCGTTCTCTTTCAAAGCCTTTTTTTTTTTTAAATCCTGTTAGAAATGGATCCCAATGCTTCTAATCCTGGACCAAAACGAAAACGCAGGTCCTACGAAGCTGGTTTCAAACTTAAGGTTGTGTCGAGAGCAGAGGAAAGCAACAACATTGTCGCAAGTAAGGAATTTTGTGTTGACGAAAGACAAGTGAGGAACTGGCGGAAAATGAAAGCGGCCTTGGAAAAGATCCCCAAGGCCAAAAAAGCTCAACGTGGTCCAACCTCTTCATATGGGGCTCTGGAGACTGAATTGCATACCTGGGTCATGGAGTGTTGTCGAAAGGGCTATTACGTAACACGCAGGGAAATTCGCTTACGTGCCCTTGAAATGGCTAAAGATGACAAATTAAAAGCACCAGGCATTGAGAACTTCGTTGCGTCAGGAGGATGGTGCTCCCGCTTCATGAATAGGTTTGCCCTATGTATGCGGCAAAGAACAAAGATTTCACAAAAGTTGCCAAGAGACCTTGGCGATAAAGTGCTGCCATTCCATTCATTCAATCATTAAACAAAGAAGGATCCATAGCTATGACCTGGGAGATACTGTGGGACTATGGATGAAACGCCTGTGACCTTTGATCTTCCAAGCAACGGAACTATGGCAAGTTTGGGAGACCAAACTAGGTTACTCGGAAACACAGGAAATTAAAAAAAAAAAAATTTCACAGTAGTTCTTTCATGTTTGGCTAGTGGAACTAAGCTCTGTCCGGTTGTTATTTTTAAAAGACCTTGCCTAAAAAGGTCAAATCCCCACCACGAATTACAGGGCACACGCATGTTAAAGGCCGAACGGATGAAGACGGAATTAAAAAATGGCTGGGAGGAATTTGGAATGGACAACCAGGAGCCGCCTTAAAGAAAAAAAACATCATTGCTAGTTCTGGGATATGTTCAGAGCTCACACATCTGATGACATAAAAAAAATTGGCCAAGTCTTCTCAAGTTACTTTGGCCATTATTCCAGGTGGGCTCACATCTGTGTTGCAGCCCCTAGAACTGTGTTTAAATAAACCTTTCAAACACCGTGTGCGAAAGATGAGATACAGAATCATAGAGTTGGAAGGGGCTATACAGGCCATCAAGTCCAACCCCCTGCTCAACGCGGGATCAGCCCAAAGCATCCTAAAGCAAGACATGAGACATGAATGGAGGTCATCTGGTCGAGCCCGACTGACAAAAGTTGGAAATCCGATGAAGCTCGACATAGAATTGATAGCAAGCTGGGTTCGTGATGCATGGGAAGAGATTCCAGAGGGCATGGTGCAAAGAGCCTTCAAGAAAATGTGGCATTAGTGATGCTATGGATCCGGGGTAGTCAACCTGTGGTCCTCCAGATGTCATGGACTACAATTCCCATGAGCCCCTGCCAGCAAATGCTGGCAGGGGCTCATGGGAATTGTAGTCCATGACCATCTGGAGGACCACAGGTTGACTATCCCTGCTATGGATGATTGCACTTTGTACGAGATCGACAGCAGTGATGGGGATGACTGCAAACTGATAATGACAATGTCTATGCTGACAGCCCTCACGCCAGCTAAAGTTGAAGCTCTGTTTGGCCACACGAATGATGAAGAGGAATCATAGAATCATAGAACCATAGAGTTGGAAGGGGCCATACAGGCCATCTAGTCCAACCCCCTGCTCAACGCAGGATCAGCCCTAATCCAGTTTTGAAGGATTTCAACTCTTGTGTTTTAGCTTGGTTGCTGATTGGGCTAAAGTTTTTGCACTTTTTAAGTTATTGTTGATACCATATTGTTCTCGTTGACCCTCTTTGAAATAAATATTCAAAAACATTGAACCTACTGATGCCTCAATTAATGCAATTTTATTGGTATCTACTTTTATTTTTGAAATTTACCAGTAGCTGCTGCATTTCCCACCCTAGGCTTATGCTCAATAGGTTTTCCCAGTTTTGGTGGTAAAATGAGGTGCCCCGGCTGATATTTGGGTCAGCTTATACTCGAGTATATACATTTCACCCTTCCCCAAAGTCTTAGGGTGGGTCTCATCATTGAAGCATGAAATTTTAATTCATAAAATTAACATTAAAAGATCGTAGGTTTCAAAAGAACTTGGTGCAGTGGTTAAGAACAGCAACTTCTAATCTAGTGGGCAGGTTTTGAGTCTCTGCTCCTCCACATGCAGCCAGCTGGGTGACCTGGGGCTAGTCCCAGTCCTGGTTGAGCTTGTTTTCTCAACACTTGATTTTGAGTTTGTGTCCTCTGTCCCCAGTGCTGAGATATGGGGTTTCTCAAGAGGGGTTTCTCAACAGTACAAATGTTGAGGAAGGCTGGGTTAGAAGATTGTGGGGATAGAGGTTCGAATCCCTATTCATTTTCCTGTCCGTAGGGATCCCAGCCTCCACATTGAACTGGAGATCTTCCGAATGACCTCTGGTCTCCAGAGATGAGTTTCCCTGGTTAAAATGGCCTATCTGGCAGGAATGTGGCGCCTCTCCTAGTACCTGACATACACAGAAGTTTAAAGAAGTGAAGATTTTGGCATCATATTTCATAGAATCATAGAGGTGGAAGGGGCGATACAGGCCTAGTCCAACCCCCTGCTCAACACAGGATCAGTCCAAAGCATCCTAAAGCATCCAAGAAAAGTGTGTATCCAACCTTTGCTTGAAGACTGCCAGTGATTTCTCTGTGCTTTTAAGACTATCAATTGCACCCCTCTCCCTCCAAGTCCGATTTAAAAAACAAAAATTACCACAGTTGCATTTATTCTGGGCGTGAGCTTCTGAGGAAGAGTTCTTGCACGCGAAAGCTCACGCCCTGAATAAATCTTCGTTGGTCTTAAAGGTGCTGCTGGACTCTGATTTTATTGTGCTACTTCAGACCAACCATTTGAATCCACAATTGCATTATAATGCAAAACCATAACAGCCCAAAGGGGATGCAAAAATCTGGGCCATTACCTTGCGGAATTCCAATTGCGGTTCTCAATAGATGTGGTACAGTTGTAAGGTGAACATCACCTTCAAACCTATGTTCTACCTAGTAGTGTTTGTGGATTTACCCCCACGGAATGACCATGAGCTCTATTTCCTCTTAGATTCCCACCTCGGCCACGCCTTGCCACCACTTCCGGTTCGGCTTTGGGAGAGGCAAGGTGAGGCACCACATGCACAGAATCAAACCGTCTTGGTGGATCCGAGGATGATTGGCTTTCTGGTGCAGTTGAGCGCAGTCATCAGTCTGATTAACGCCATCTTGACCGCCATCATGGACGACTGCGCGTTCTACATGAGACGACTGCTCCAGAGGAAACGCAGGTGGAGACCATGGTGGCCCAGAGCCATGGCTTCTAGGCATGTCCACTGTCTCATGACCTTTCTCAGGAAGAGACATGCTGCGAGGAGAAAATGGTGTGGGCTGACCGCGGTGCGTTTCCCCAAGAGAGTCTGGACCGAGAAAAGAAACACAGGCTGGTGGGAAAACTTTGTCGTCTCAGCCTGGAGCGACGAAGAGTGGCTCGCCAACTTTCGGATGACGCGCAACACCTTCGAGGAGCTGGTGTCCATGCTTCGAGGGAGGTTGGAGAGGCAAACCACCAATATGCGTTCCCCAATCCCGGTCGAGAAGAGGGTTGCTACTACTGTGTGGTACCTGGCCAACACCGCCCCCTACCGCGTTATCTCTCAGCAGTTTGGGATCGGAATTTCAACCACAGGGCAAATTATGCTGGAGGTGTGTTGTGCGATGGAGGCCGAGCTCTCTCGGAAGGTCATCTGCCTGGGCACAGAAATCGGAACGGTAAGCTCTCCTCTTGCCTTCCGCCCCCCTAAAGTTGAAATTGTAGCGCAGTAACGTTAGATCAGTGGTTCTCAACCTTTCTAACGCCAGGACCCTTTAATACAGTTCCCTCTGAAATCTCCCTCTGAAAGGTGGGAGATTTTGTTGCCCATCAGCCCATCTTCTGCACCATCTTCCTTAGACTTATTCCCAGGCCGGTGAGGGCGTTGTGGAATTTTTGTCTTGTGACAGGTGCTTATTTCCTGCACTCCCCACTCCTGTGTGTCTCTCCTTGCTCTAATCAGCCAGTTGATGGCATGATTCCTCTGCCTCTGGATTTCAGACAGTCCTCCTCGGTCTCATCCTTCCCATCATATAGATCAGTGGTGCTCAACCTTCCTAATGCCACGACCATTTAATAAAGTTCCTCATGCTGTGGTGACCCCCAACCATAAAATTATGCAAGTGTTCTTTCGGAAATTAAACCAAAACTGACTAATGGCGTGAAGATCCATTGTTCATGATTGTATATAAATTATTTTTCCCCCGGCGTTTCTCAGTTCAGTCCTGCCTCTTGTCCCAACATACCGATCTCACTGTTTTCCAATGTTCCAGACAGACTAATGAGCTGCCTCAATCTACCTTGCAAGGCTGTGGTATGGATGGTGCCCCTCCAGCCAAGATGTTTGCCCTGCCATGACCCCTGTGAAAGGGTTGTTCGACCCCCAAAGGGGTCCCACCCCCAGGTTGAGAACCACTGCGTTACACCTATATGTGGGAATCCAGTGGGAAAGTCCGCGGAGGGGCTCTTGTCTTCACGCAAGATTCATGTGTTTCTTAACCCAACTTTTTAATTTCCTCTTCAGAACATGGATGGCTTCAGGCGCCTGGGATTCCCCCACTGCATTGGGGCTGTGCACGGGAGTCAGATTCCAATCCGCGCCCCCAAAGGAAGGAGCAACGGTTACGGCAGCCGGAAGTTTTTCTGCTCCGTCCTGCTCCAGGGGACAGTGGATTGCAGCGGCCGCTTCATTGACGTGGAGGTGGGCCAGAGTGGTAGGAAAAACAACGCCATTGTGTTCCAGAACTCCCACTTGCGCTCCACCATGGATGCAGGAGTGTTTGTCCCGGGAAACCCTACAGTGACTATGGAGGGCGTCCAGGTCCCGGCGCTTGTGATCGCCAACGAATCCTATCCTCTAAGGCGTTGGCTCATGAAGCCATACCTTTCACCGCGTAACAAGGTGCAGAGGCACTTCAACCAAAACCTGGGCCGTGCCTACAGCGTGGTGGAACGTGCTTTCATCCGTCTCAAGGCGCGCTGGCGTTGCCTGACGGAGCGCCTGCACGTGCTTCTGAATAACGTCAACCCCATCCTAATGGCATGCGTCATTCTGCATAATATTTGCGAGGAGAAGGGGCACGACGTGTCCCTGGACGTTCCGGAACAGGAGACTCTTGCTTGGGAGGAAGAGGAGAGGCCTACTTGCGGGGAAAACCAAAGGATGCTGGAAGAAGGAGAACGGGTACGGGATGCCCTTGCCACGTTCCTCTTCAACCAACGGCGTCGGAGATAAATGCCTGTTCCCCAAGTTGTCTGGAAATAAAGTTGTTTGTTTGAGAAATCATGGTTGCCTGGAGTGCTGTCTTTTTGGGACTGGGGATCCTTGCGGCGTTGGGGGGGTTAGCAGGTTTTGTTGGGAGGAGAGGGGGACTATCATCCGGCTCACTGTCAACTTCTGACTTTGAGCCTTTGTGGGACTCCTGCCATGGAAACTTGCTGAGTGACCTTGGTCCAATGATGCTTTCTCAGCCTAACTTACCTCACTGGGTTGTGAGGACAAGAGGAGGAGGAGGACGTCAGCTGCCTCGGGGAATAAGAAAAGGAGACAAATCCTTATCCATTGCTCCTCTTAATATTTGTGAAACAGCCTGGGGGGTGGAATGAGTCCGGGGTGTCCGAGTTAGAATAGGGCCTGCCTCTACAGCTCCTGTGCTTCCCTGGACACTAGCCACTTTGTTCTCAGACACTTGAGAGAGACACAGAGAGCCCTGCCAAACTGCAAACAACCCATGATTACCTGCTATGGCTCCTGCTGCCAGTGAGAGAGACAGAGACAAACTGCAAATGAGCCCCAAACTACAAACAGCCTTGATTCCCCTGCTAGGAGCCCTGATTACCTCCTATGGCTCCTGTTGAGAGAGAGATCTGCACCTGCTGGGGTCCCCTGGTTCCTAGCACCCATTGCATTCCTGGTTGCAATGGGCTTTCTTGCTAGTGGGGTAAATAAGCTGACAGTTCATGCCTTGACCTAATTTTATGGGTGGCCAAAGTGTGTTTTAGCCTCGTTCCCCCCCCCCCAAGGAAAAACTATTTTTCTTCAGGTTTCTAAGAGCAGTTTTAAAGATGCACATTGGGGGCAGCCAAGACACTAGAAAAACCACAACCATAGTTAAAAGCATAAAAATATGACCCATGTTTATTGTAGGATGGCTTGGCACCCATGCGGCTGAACCCAGGAGGTTTGGGAAGTCCTATCTAAAGTCTTATTGGAGGTTTTTTTTTTGGGGGGGACAACAGAAGACTCTCGTGTCTATGCTCCGCTGGTAAGAACCCCACTGGCCATGGAAATGCCACCCAAGAAACGCCAGCTTGGTCTGCTTCAGCAAGACTCCTCTTCCATGTTCTGCAGTCCCTCAAATGCAAAGCAGAAACGCAGCCATGAAGGGATTCTGGCATCAGCAGGTCTGTTTAGAGACAAAGTGGCAGGCGAGGCTGGGAGAAAGAGCGTGCGCACACATGGGATTCTGGTCCAGCTCTTGGTTCAGACCCGGCAGCCGTTCTCAGCAAAGGCACTCATGAAACCCTGGAGTCCGTGGCACCTGTTACGGTTCCTGGTGGCCTTGCAGTCTTTAGAGTCTGGCAGCTCCTCTGCCCAGGTGTTCATATCCAGCAGGTACTGGGGGCTGCGGAGAGGTGGAATCAGAACATGAGAATGCCCGGCATAGCCCACCCCCATCTGCCTGTTTCTACATCTGCATTTGCCGACATAGTGGGAGTGCAGAGCACAGGAGAGAGCTGGTGGAAAGGTTTCTCGGCCTCTCCCATCTCATCTGTCAATCTAACCCAGCGTTCTCAACTTCTTTTCAGTTGAAAAACCCATCAAAACAATCTTCAGGCTTTCAGAAACCCCAGAAGTGGTGCAATCGTGCAGAATATGACCATTTGGGGGGGGGGGGGTTGGCATGACCATATATGTCACCTGATAAATGTTTAACACATTAAAAAAATATATATCAAAAATTATTAAACTATCCCAGTCAGGGCACGGCTCCCTTCTTTGACCCAGCCTTCCTGTCGATGATCGACATTTCTGGCTACCAACTTATCCTCTCAGTCCAGGATGCATCCCCCTCCCCCTCCGCCCTCCCTAACCTACCGGCTTTCAGAGTCCCGCGTTTCTCCATCACGTCCCATCAGGAGATATTCTTTGTTTGGAGCCAGGCGTGTCCGACACGCTGCACGGACCACGAAACGTCGGGTCTGGTCAGTGGAGACCGTTATGTCTGCAGCTGGGGGGACGGGGGGGGGGCGGCAAGAATCGAAAATGTGCTGAGGATACTTTATGCAGCAGTCTTGCTGAAGGTGAGATCGTAGGGACAGCCAGGTGAGAAACCAGAATAATCAACCATACTAGTACGAAACATGGGTTTCGTTCTGCGTCTGCATTATATTTCCTTGGACCAGGATAGGAAGGTATACCGTGAGGATAACCTTCCAGGCCCGTGTGCTTAACGAGGGTGAAAGTTTATCTATGAGGCCTCTGAAATTATGCCTCTGCCTTTTGCCACAAGCAAAGGGGAAAGCCAGAACATATGAGCGTATTGTATTTTTATTGTTAACCCTTGCAAGATGGCAGGCTGGGGGCAGCGGCTGGTGTTAAATAATAATTATTGTGAGCAGTAATTATTGTGAACGGCCCACAGGTGTTAAACAGTAATTGTTGTGATCTTGACTTCTTTCCTTCCCTCCAGAGGTTGGGATGTGGGGGGTGGCAGGGGGGAGTTGGAGGTTTTCTACCATGTATCTGTATTTTTGTGGTCCATTTTAACGGGTTTTTTATTGGATGTTGTAACCCGCCACGAGCCGGTCTTGGGAGTGGCAGGAAATAAATTTAATAATAATAACAACAATGATAATATAGCTAACTAAAAAGTAATAAATATAAATAGAAGAAGAAGAAGAAGAAGAGTTGGTTCTTATATGCCGCTTTTCTCTACCCGAAGGAGGCTCAAAGCGGCTTACAGTCACCTTCCCATTCTTCTCCCCACAACACACCCCCTGTGGGGTGGGAGAGGCTGAGAGAGCCCTGATATTCCTGCTCGGTCAGAACAGTTTTATCAGTGCCGTGGTGAGCCCAAGGTCACCCAGCTGGCTGAATGTGGGGGAGTGCAAAATCGAACCTGGCATGCCAGATTAGAAGTCCGCACTCCTAACCACTACACCAAACTGGCTACACCAAACTATAAAATACATACTGATTGTAACAATTTCAACTTGGTCAATTTTTTAGAAACTATTGTATTGTTGTAACTAGCTTCAAAGCCCGTTCCTAAGAAAGGGCCTTGAAAGGGTCCCTGCCCCTGGCCCCTGGCCAGGCAGCTTTAGGTGGCTTTGGGCCGCAGCTCGCAGCCAGATCAAGTGGGGCAGGTGGGGGCTGGGCAGCTCGTTAGCAGGGCCAGGAGAGAGCTCCTTAGCAGTCAGCTAGTCAGCTCCTTAGCAGTCTTAAGGAGCAGTCAGCAGGCCGGGATGCCCTCATCAGCAGGCCCAGCCTAGCAGGCCAAGAGGCCCTCGTTAGGAGGTCCTCCACCAAGACCCTTTGCCCAGGGCCTCTCCCCTTACCCGCTGCTGGCTCCAGGCACTGAGGCGTCTGAGAGCAAAGAGGCTAGTCTAGTCCAGGGACGGAGGGCGGGAGCTGCAGGGGCAGGGCCAATCAGGGCAAAGTTGGCTGCACCCTGATTGGCCCTATTCCAACTTGGACAGCTGGACACGTCCCACCCCCTAGGCTGTTTCATAAATATATAGAGGAACAACAATGGATAAGGATGTCTGGACAGCTATTCTGTAATTGCTGAAGCTGGCAATCCCTTGACAGACCATTGCCACGTGCAGATCTGATCTTGCATATCCAGATTTTGTGGAGATTTAGCTGTCCATTTGTTTGTGGGCTGCAAAGAAGCTCTGGCTCTAAGTTGGTGCTCAATCCCCCCCCCCCAAAAAAAAAGTGTCACTCACTGAACTGCAAGGGCTCCAGGACTGTAACTTTGTAGACACGGAAGGCGCTTTCTTGGCTCTCACTTTCCACTCGAACCCGGTACGCTGCGGGTGGCAAAAAAAGGCAGTGGAAGGACAGGCTATTTTCAGCCAGGAAACTTAAGAAAATAAGGGGTTAACAAAGCACATTGCCTCGCATGATTGGTCTAAGGCTGCCCCTTGAGTGGTGATTCCAAACATGGCGTCTGTTGGTCCCCATTGGAGCGATGCAAGAGGTATTTCATCTTCAGACTAGACACAAAATCACAGCCAGAGGATGTAGTGATGGCCACAGGAATAAACAGCTCTGAAAGGGGATTCGATAGATTCATGGAGGAAACGTTTATCGGTGGCTACTAGCTGAAGGGACTAAAGAGGACCTCTACATTCAGAGGCAGTAAGCCTCACTGTACCAATAGAAGGAGGCAATTTCAGAGGGAGGCTTCAGCCTCTCTGCCCTGTGGTTGGCTCTCCAGACTGGTTGGCCACCCTGTGAGGCAGGATGCTGGACTAGATGGGCCGTTGGTCTGATCCAACAGGACTCTTCTTGTGCTGTTATAAAAGGGGATTAGACAGATTTATGGAGAAGTCTTATCAGTGGCTGCTAGTCGTGGTGTCTGAGGGACACGTCCACGTTCAGTGGCATTAAACCTCTGAATCCCAGAGCCAGGAGGCAACCTCAGGGGAAGGCCTCAGCCTCTATGCCCTCTCGGCAGCCCTCCAGAGGAACTGGCTGGCCACCCTGTGAGGCAGGATGCTGGACTAGATGGATTGACCACTGGTCTAGCCCAGCAGGCCTCTTCTCCTGTCCTTCCTGGGTTAACGAATGGCCGCTCAAGAGCACAGCTTAGAGGGAATGCTTGCAGTTCACTTTCCGCCAGGCTTCAACAGCGAGAAGACAATTTCACACAGGCAACCAGGTTAAAGAACGGAGAAATGGAAGGATCTGAGCTGTGGCGTGTGAGCATTGGAAAATCGAAAAAGGCTTGGAGGGAATGAAAGAGTCTAAAGCCAAACAGGCCCACCGGGGTCTGTGCTCCAGAGCCAAACGCTTACCATAGTGTACACGGGGATCGTAACATGCAAACTGCATGCGAGTGTCTTCTGTGATCCTTTCTTGGAGAGTTCGTTTCAGACGTGGACAGGCACCTGCGGGTAGGGGGGGTGGGGTAGGGGAGGAAAAGAGGCAATCAGAATCCCAGGGGAGGGCTCCTGCCATTCAGGTGGAAGAGAAACAGCTGATGTCCCTACGAGGGAAGGGAAGGGATTTGGGAGACCAGACCCCCTGGTTGTTTACCCTGTATACTCGCGTATAAGCCTAGTCTTTCAGCACCTTTTTGCACACTGAAAAAGCCCTCCTCGGCTTATACGCGGGTATATACAGTAATTGAAATAAAAGCCTGCTCCAGCCAGCCAATCGTTGCTCTGGCAGCTTGTAGGTCATCAACAGTTTGACTGAGGGACACTGATCTTTTTTTCCCTTTTGCCTTCACTTCTTCCTCTTCTTAACCACTTCCTCCAAGCTATTATTTTGGTTTCTGTGGGTGAAAAGCGGGGTACAAAACCCAGCAGCTCTTCATCCTCTTGACTTTTCTGTATTGCGGGAGGACGGGAAGGCTGGATGGGAGAGCCTGTGATGAGGGAGCATTTCCCATCCTCGACTTATACGCGAGTCAGTAAGTTTGCCAGGCTCCTCTTCTTCATCTTGTGCCAGGTGCAGCTCTCTTGCCCAAATAGCTCACTGACAATCCCATATTAAAAAAAAAAACCCTAAAGTTAACTCTAGCCCCCCAGGCAGGCAGCCCGCCTTACCTTCTGCGCATTGGCAGACGTCTTCTGAGCACAGTGCTGACACAAACTGGTCCTTGTTCTGTATGCCATAGAAAATGCTGCAGCGCTTCTCTGTGGAGGAAGCGGGGGACAGGGAAGAGACGCACAGATATAATAGGGGTGTTGCTTTAATTCAGTTACTACATTTCCCCAGTCCTGAATTACTGATAAAATCTCCAAATCTCAGACTGAGGTTACAGAGAAGGCCAAGGTTGGGGGGAATCCATGAATTTGGGCTAGTTCACAGGGCCTGTAAAAATATGTGGGTCCCCACAACCAAGCTTGTTGCATTAAATAAGGACAACAAGAATATAACAGTCTACACATAACGTTAGAAATTATGATTGTGAACCAAGATCTCCATTACTTATTCGTTCACAATAACAAAGGCCACTGTATACATCACAGGCCCCCATGGCCCCCACTGATAATTTCCTGGGTGCCCACCAAGTTCTTTTAGCTTGTGGGAGGGGTTAGGTGAGACATTTGCCCAACAGAGATTCTGGTGGGCTGGGAAGATTGAAAGGCAGCCTGTTAAATAGAGCTCCTGCCCAAGATTTATTTTTGTTACTCACTCCCTGACATTTTGTGATCCGTGGCAGCCATTTTATGATCGACCCCGCCTTTTGTGGTAGCCATTTTGTGATTGTGCTCACCACTCCAGTCAGAACTCCAAAGATGCCATGGGGGAGACTCTGCAGCCAGGCTTACCTGGTTCATAGAAGTCATAGAGGGAGGCGCTTGTTGGTTGGAGTTTTCCCACTGGGACCAGCTGCTTTGCTCCAAAGGAGATACATTCCTGGCCTGATCCTGGCACCTATAGGTGAATATACAAAGCTGCCTCATACCAGATTGGCACCTTGGTCCATCTAGTCCAGAATGGCCTACTCCAGCCATTCTGTCCATTTTAATGGGGTTTTAATGGGGGGTTAACTGGACATCTGTAACCCACCACGAGCCTGCCTAGGAGTGGTGGGTAACAAATTAAATAATAATAATAATAATTATTATTAATAATAGTAATAAACAGTCTCCAAGGTGGACTCCGGAGACCCTTTTAAATGGATGTCCGGTAGTGAGCCTGGAGCACTTATTTATTTTACTGCATTTATGTCCTTCCTTTTTCCCCACAGGGACCCAAAAAATCTTAGATACTTCTCCTGTCCTCCGTTTTATCCTCACAACAACCCTGTGAGGTAGGTTAGACTAAACATGTGACTAACCCAAGGTTACCCAGTGAATGAGCTTCCACAGCAGACCAGAGATCCCCACTTGGATGCCAGATTGGTGTCATGGTTAAGAGCAGCGGCCTCTAATCTGAAGAACTGGGTTTGATTCCCCACTCCTCCACCCCCTGCAGCCAGCTGGGTGACCTTGGACCAATCACAGTTCTCTTGGAGCTCTCTTAGACCCACCTACCTCACAGGGTGTCTGTTGTGGGAAGAGGAAGGGGTAAGCCATTGAAAGTCTCTTCGAGACTCCTTCGGGTAGCATGTTAACTGGAAACAGGGCCCCCTCACATTATATAACACCTTCCCCAGGAATGCTTATCTGGCAGCGACTTTGTGGAATTTCAAGCAATAGATTGTTCTATCTATTCAAACTTTCAAATGTAATTGCATCTTTACTCAAAAAGAAGGCAGCCCTGAATGTAAGATAACACCCCCCCCCAAAAAAAAAACAAAAAAAAACCAAACAAAACACAAATAGGATTTTTAGTTTTGGCCATAACGGTAACTTGTATGTGAATTGAAGTCAATCCTCTTTTTTTCCCTGGGGAAAAAAACTAGGCTTGCATTTGAACAAATACTATATATATTATACTACACAAATGCAGAGACATCACCCTGCCAACAAAAGTGCGTTTAGTCAAGGCTATGGTCTTCCCAGTTGCAATGCATGGCTGTGAAAGTTGGACCATAAGGAAGGCCGAGCGTCAAAGAATTGAGGCTTTTGAACTCTGGTGCTGGAGAAGACTCTTGCGAGTCCCTTGGACTGCAAGGCGAACAAACCGGTCAGTCCTAGAGGAGATCAACCCTGACTGCTCTTTAGAAGACCAGATCCTGAAGATGAAACACAAATACTTTGGCCACCTCATGAGAAGGAAGGACTCCCTGGAGAAGAGCCTAATGCTGGGAGCGATCGAGGGCAAAAGAAGAAGGGGACGACAGAGAATGAGGTGGCTGGATGGAGTCACTGAAGCAGTCGGTGCAAACTTAAAGGGACTCCGGGGAATGGTAGAGGACAGGAAGGCCTGGAGGGTCATTGTCCATGGGGTCGCAATGGGTCGGACACGACTTCGCACCTAACAACAACAATAACACAAATGTATTGCTGCTGCTGTGCAGTTTGATTGTTGTCCTGGTGATCTCTTAAGGCTTCAGTGTGCTTCCCGATGACGTTTTTTATACCAATTGCTCAGAGCCAGATAGGACATCCTTGGTCAGACAGGCACAAAAAAGACCTTGTTCTGCTCAAACAAGACAAAACGCTAGGATTGGTTGGCTCTTTGTTCTCCTGTTAAGTCACGTAAGCTGTTCAAGGCAAGAGGTGCCCAGAGGTTCTTTGCCATTGCCTGCCTCCACATCAAGCCCCTGGACTTCCTCCGTTTCTCCCATCCAAGGACTCCAGGCCCAGCCCTGCTTCACTTCCGAGGTCAAGTTAGCCGGACCTGGTCACCTAGAACAGGGGTAGTCCACCTGTGGTCCTCCAGATGTTCATGGACTACAATTCCCATGAGCCCCTGCCAGCGTTTGCTGGCAGGGGCTCATGGGAATTGTAGTCCATGAACATCTGGAGGACCACAGGTGGACTACCCCTGACCTAGAGGAGATTCTTATTCGTTCCTAGGTGACCAGGCCAGGGCTATTTCTAAGCCCTTACTAAAGAAAAGCCTTCTTTTCCAAGCAATCTTCTCTCACCGTGTCAAAATACAGCAGTAGCCGTTGCCCTTGGATCTCCCAATGGCTGATGTATTGATCGGCGAGATCTCGAAGCTGAGGGGGCGGGGGAGAGGAAGAACAGAAATCAGTAGATGAACGACACCGGCATATTTCCCCAGTAAGGAGACTCAACCCCCCCCCACTCCACCAAATCTAAAGCCACTGCCCCTCTCCCTCCAGTGACAAAACTGTAACTGGCAGTTGAACTGTTTTCACGCTAGCAGTTTAAATTTCAAATTGCCTCCGTTCGTTTGTTCCATTTTTATAGACCATTCCGGTGAGGTACAGACAACCTGTTTTAGTACAACACTGAATTTAGTTCTGATCTGTGACAGGTCCTGGCCCCCCATCCCAGGGTCTCAGGAAATTGTAGTCCATGGACATCTGGAGAGGCACAGTTTAGCCACCCCTAGACTAGAACAAGGGTCCCATTGTCACCTTTCTTGGCACCCACCGAGTGTTTATAGATAGTGGGTGGGACCAGATGGGTCTCTTGCCCACCTGGACAGTAGATTGGCCACTGAAGATCCATAGAATCATAGAATTGGAAGGGACCTCCTGGGTCATCTAGTCCAACCCCCTGCACTATGCAGGACACTCACAACCCTATTGCTCATCCACTGTAACCTGCCATCCCCTTGAACCTTCACAGAATCAGCCTCTCTGTCAGATGGCTACCCAGCCTCTGTTTAAAAATCTCCAAAGATGGAGAACCCACCACCTCCCGAGGAAGCCTGTTCCACTGAGAAACCGCTCTGACTGTCAGGAACTTCTTCCGGATGTTTAGGCGGAATTCATTTTGCGTTAATTTCATCCCATTGGTTCTGGTCCATCCCATACTTGAAGATGGTTATCAGATCCCCTCTTAGTCGTCTCCTCTCCAGGCTAAACAGACCAAGCTCCCCCAACCTTTCCTCATACATCTTGGTCTCCAAACCCTTCACCATCTTTGTTGCCCTTCTCTGGACATGCTCCACTTTGTCTACATCCCTCTTCAACTGTGGTGCCCAAAACTGAACACAGGACTCCAAGTGAGGCAGCTGATCTGCCAGTAGGCTCATAAAAGTTAAGGCCTCAAGCTGAAAACTCACACCTAATTTTCCCCATCCTCACTGAGGTAAATTTTCAATTTTAATGGGTTTCTTTCTTTACTGAAGGAGCAGTGAGGGAAGTCTGAATCACAGCCTTTTAGAAAAGGGCAGCACAGGCCACATGTCCCCGTCCTCCAGTCCCCCATCCTTGTCCCTGCCCACCACCTTGTCAAGGTCATCCTGGTCAGGTTGGAAGCCACTGAGCATGGTGATGTCCGCGATGACCATGCCTGAGATGCGGGCCCCTGGTTGCCTCCTGGGGAGAAAAGAGGGGAAACTCAGATTCCTGGGACAGGTAGAAAATAGACTGGCGGGCTGCACTACAATCCCATTTGGGTCACGGTATTCTGCCCCGTATGACTAACAGGTAAAGCCTGTTTGTATTCTATTAGGTGTCGTCCATACTTTATGTGACGTTCCGCCTCCAGCACTTGGTCATTTGAAGGCAGGGCAACCGTTGCACATACCAGATGCAGAGGTTGTAAGTGACATCTCTTCGCTGCTGGTCAGGACCTTTGACTTCCCTCCTCCGGCGTCGGCGGGCATCAAACACCTGGATAGGCGAGAGCGGCTGGTCAGCAGGCAGTGATGGAGGCCCCGAGTCTTCAGTCCCGTAGTCTTCGTCCTCATAGTAGTACTCGCTTAACGTTGCTGCGGTAAAGGGGCAGGAAGAAACGACAGAGACTCGTGAAATGGGAGGAGAGGATGAAGACGTAAGTTCTGGCTGGGCAGTTTTGAATCTGTTTGATTTAGCGGGCTGGAGTGCGGCTGGCTGGGATCTAATGAGGCTGGCAACGTGGCTGTTCTCATGAACACTGTCTTGCAGATGCCGTGTGTCGGTAACTGCTTGCTGGAGCCAACTGCGGGCAAGCTGTTGCAAGAATCTGCACATGTGGCTCTGAGGGTTGCCAGCCTCCAGGTGGCGCATGGAGTTCCCCCCAAATTACTCTTTTCCCCCTTAACAGGATTTGGGCTTCTCTGGCATACCTGAGTCTTGAATACATTACCACCTCAGCCGTGGATGCCTCCCCTGGATCTATTTCTGTTAACGGTTTCAGTTCCTTAGCTGTGAGTTTACTTATCATGAACCTTTTTGTGGTGCCTCCTTGATGCTAAACTTCTAAGTTTGCCAACCTCCAGATCGGGCTCCCAGAATTACAACTGATCTCTAGGCTACACAGATCAGTTCCAGACCCCCCGGGTGTTGCCAGAAATGCCCCCCACTCAGGGGAGGCTGGGTCCCTCCCAGCAGGTCCTGTTCTGGCTGATCAGCTGGCTGGCAGAGGGACTAACCTGGGGTAAGGCCTCGTTGCTGGTGCCCCACAGGAAGTGACATCATCACATCTACAACACCCAGGCATTCAGATAGAAGCTAGTTTTATCATAGAGGTTTTGCCCAAATGCAAGAGTGTCACTTAGACGGCACTAGTGTGATGATGTCATTTCCTGTATGACACTGGCAGTGAGGCCTGGGCCTTTCTCTTTCTCCAGGTAAGCCCCTCCTGTCTTCTGTTGGTTGCCAGGAGTTCGCCTGGATAAAATGGCTGTTTTGGAGGATCAGCTGTATGAAATTAAATTTCGAGTTTCAATTTTGACTTACCATCTCGGCGAACCGAGCCGCTCACCTCCACCTTTAAGCCGAGGGTTTGGCAGGAGGTGTTCTGCATAGCCATGACGTGAAACTGCTTTAGGACCTGAGGGAATTGAAGGAGAGAAATTAGATTCCATCCACTGCCCCAGCAGAAATACCCCACAAGGAAGATTTTTGACATTACCATTCTAAACTGGGTGCTATTTGTTGCTGGCTGGTCTTTCAAGTAAAGCGATGCAGAAACTGGAGTTTCATACAGCAAACTTCCTTCTATGAATGAGTCGTATCTGAAGTGCTATGGAGATTTCAAGCAGTGCTGCTTTTCTCCCACCCTTTCCCCCAATGGTGATCTTCCTCAGTCTTTTTGACATGCTAAGATGAGCGCTTAGAGCCTCTTGTGGCGCAGAGTGGTATGGCAGCCGTCTGAAAGCTTTGCCCATGAGGCTGGGAGTTCAATCCCAGCAGCCGGCTCAAGGTTGACTCAGCCTTCCATCCTTCCGAGGTCGGTGAAATGAGTACCCAGCTTGCTGGGGGGTAAACGGTAATGACTGGGGAAGGCACTGGCAAACCACCCCGTATTGAGTCTGCCAAGAAAACGCTAGAGGGCGTCCCCCCAAGGGTCAGACATGACTCGGTGCTTGCACAGGGGATACCTTTACCTTTAAGATGAGCGCTATAGTGCTAAACCAGTATAGCACTTGAGTGCTACAGCAGCACTACTGAGATACCAGGATTCCATTAGGATAGTACTCAATAGAACGTTTTTTAAAACAATCCACGGAAGATTATGTAGCAAAAAAGGGGGCATGTGTGTGGGGAAATGGCACTATAGGAAGTGCTATGGATAGTAAACAGCACACCACAGAGATTCGGAAACGCAACAAAGGTGTAGAAACGGAAGAAAACAGTTTCCCTCAAAAGCAGCTCTAACTTTGCTAACACAAGCGGGTTTTTATGAACAGGCAGCGTTGGTTTTTATACCCTGCTTTTCACTACCCAAAGAAGCTTCAAGGCAGCTTACAATTGCCTTCCCGTCCTCTCACTGCAACTGGCACCCTGTGAGGTAGGCGAAGCTGAGAGAGCTCTGAAAGAACTACTCTGTGAGAACAGCTCTAACAGGGACTGTGACAGGTCACCCAGCTGGCTGCATGTGGAGGAGGAGCGGGGAATCAAATCTGACTGTCCTGATGAGAGGCCGCTTGTCTTAACCACGACAACACGCTGGCTCTCAAAAGCCAATAACTATTAAAGCTACACTGCTAAAATAACCCAAGTTTTATTATTTATTTATTCATTCAGTTTTTATAGTACCCTTCTGAAAGGCTCAGAATGGTTTAGGTCATGACACAACACATTGAGAAGCTTAGGTTCCGCAAATACATTTTTAATATTAGGGGTATAATCCTTCCGTCCATCCGTCCATCCATGCCCCCCCCCAAACCCTCCTTTTCTGTTTTCTTCTCTCAGTGAACTCAATAGCCAGATCTATTGCTGGCCCTTTGGGGAGGGGGGAAAGTGGGTCAACATGACCATATATCAGGGCCCAA
The DNA here is from genome assembly GCF_049243985.1 of Paroedura picta. Taxonomy (NCBI): domain Eukaryota; kingdom Metazoa; phylum Chordata; class Lepidosauria; order Squamata; family Gekkonidae; genus Paroedura; species Paroedura picta. The sequence continues at coordinate 7,169,839 of NC_135371.1, forward strand.
ACTGGCTTTCCAGATGTCCATGGATAGCAATTCCCATGACCCCCCTACCAGCACATGTTGATGGGCATCTGGAGTTCATGGACATCTGGAGTTCATGGACATCTGGAGAGCCACAGTTTGGCCACCCCTGCCATATATGGTCATATCACCCGAATTTTTTCTTTAACAAATTCATAAAAACATGAAACATTAACTAACTCCCAACCATTTGACAAACCCTTCCAGGTCCATCAAGAAATCCCAGAGTTTCATGAAGCCCTGGCTGAGAAAGTCTGGTCTAGTCACAGTTCTCTTAGTGCTGTTCTCACCGAGCAGTTCCGTTAGAGCTCCCTCAGGTCCGCCAACCTCATGGGGTGTATGTTGTGAGGAGAGGAAGGGAAAGGTGTTTGTAAGCAACTTTAGCACTCCTTCATGGAGTGAAAAGTGGGGTATGAGGAAACAGGTCTTCTTCTTGGCTAAATTTGCGGGATTGGGAGCGCAACGTGACGGGGAACCCATAGCGACTTAGATATTGCCAAATTCATTTTCAAAGGCCGTGAAGATACTCACAGTCAACGTCCCTTTTCCTTTCCCTTCCACCTTGACACGGATGTTATCTCCCAAGGAAAACTGAAGGCGGGAGGAAAAATAACAAAGAATGAGCATCTGGGGAGATATTTTTGGAATCCATTTTGGAGGCCTGAATCAATGACGCTGGATGGTTTGGGAGGCCGAGAATGAAAGAAAGGAGCTCCCCCCACCCCACCCCAACCCCTGTGGGACGCCTCCTCTGCAGAACACTGAGGGTCAAGTGGGCACCTTTTACCTGTAGCTCCTCCTGGATTGGGTCTTCCGACCTCCCAATGGAGATACGTTTCGGCAAGCTTCTCCCAGGGACGGTGAGGGTCACTTGCAGTTCATTGTCTTCATCATCAAAGGTGCTGACCCAGTACCGAGACAGAGCTTCCAGGGCTATCACAGTGTCCTGAAAGAAACACACGCAAACACAACGACATTAGAGTCCAATGGCACCTTTAAGACCAACACAAACGCACATGCACACCTGAAGCTGCCCTCTACTGGGAGCTAACTCACCCGCCTCTCAGGTTGCACCACCTACTCAACCAACTGGTTTTAATATAATATATACTGCTTTTCTTCCCTATGAGGACCCGAAGCAGTTAAAAATGCACAAAGTGGCAAACAAGAAAGGGAGGGTAGGCTTCCATCAGTTGAGAAAGTCTTCTTTCTCCACTGGCTGATCTTCTGCCCAGCTCTAGGCCCGACCCTCAGGCTGAAAGTTTGCAGTTCAAGCCCACCTCCTAGAAAGAGCCCTGTGGTCACGATTTAGGATAATCCCCCTTTCTGACTGCAAATCCAGACCAAACTGGTCCCACTGGTGGACCTCCTGAGGCCCCCTGGGTTTTGGCCACTGGGTGACACAGAGTGTTGGACTGGAGGGGCCACTGAACTGACCCAACATGGCTTCTCTTACGTTCGTATGCCTATTTCCTTCCTTCACGCTGCACTCTGATACCTCTTCTGCGAAAGGCAAAACATTCTGGTACCTGTGTTGATTTGAAGCCTCCCCCATAATTCCTCTGCTCCGTCAGCCATTTAGAAACTTTTCCAGCGGTCGCGGTGTCCTTTTGCTTCACCAGGAAGAGCAGTGCGTAGGCTGTGGCCTCCACGGAGATGGCTGAGGCCCCTTGGCCGCCCACTGCCCAGTGTGTTTCCGTGTTGTCTGGAGGGAGAGAACAGGACTTCATTTCCTGCTTTAGGGTCGGAGCAATACCATGAACCACCAGAGGTAGGTGCTGAGGAGCTGGACTTCAATTCCAGTCAGAGGAACATGGCTGGATCCAGATTGAAGAGAGTCATTGGGCAATTTGGCCAAGGAAGACCCTGTAACTCTCTGGGGGGTAGAAAGGAAGAGGAGGAGGAGGAGGAGGAGGACAGTCAGGGTGAATAGGAGCAAAATGTGCCAAGATGACCTCTTTGTGTTCGGTCAAAAAAAACACCCAAGATGGTAGCTTTGCCTCAAAGTCAACAGAGCATTTAATTCCTCTAGGCTCTGGAAAATGCTCCTTTTTGCTGCTAGGGGAAGAGGCACCACTTGGGTGCTACCCATAGGAGCTTTGGTATGACAACTATGCAGAAGAAGAAGAAGAAGAAGAAGAGTTGGTTCTTATATGCCGCTTTTCTCTAACTGAAGGAGGCTCAAAGCGGCTTACAATCGCCTTCCATGCCCTCTCCCCACAACAGACCCCCAAAATCTTCCGGCATTTCCCAACCCAGAGCTGGCCACCCTATCTGGCCGTATCCCACTGTAGATCTGCCTTCAATTCCTTCCTGGGGGTGGGGCTTATGAAGCCCCGCCTTTCCACAGGCAGAAGGAAGGAGAGCTTTCATCGCGAGGGGCAGATGCGGTAGGCGGAGTTCGGTCGGCAGCCGAAACGGACACCGAAGGGCCATACTTGGATCCTGCGTGGCGAGTGTCTTCAGGAGGGCACCGGCAAAAGCAACGGCGGACTTGTTGTGCGAAGCGATCGACAGGGCGTAACTGGAGATGGCCACGGGATAGGGGCCCAGAGCAGGATCATCCAGCGAGCGGGCCAGGAAGGAGGTGGCTTGGAACAGGCCAAGTTTCTGAAAGAGAAGTCAACACAGTCGGGGCTGAGGAGAAAGACCACGACGGCACTTCTTGCCACCTCCTGTTGCTCAAGGGCTGACTCACAGATGGCAAGGTCCTCAGTCAAGAGCTGGCTACCTCCCTCTCCTTGTTTCCTTGGTCCTTATGTGGATGAGATAAGCCAGACAATGACAGCTAAGAGAATAGCTGTCGTTTGTTTCAGAGGAAGGAATCACATTTTTCATCCAATGAAGCTGATGGTCAATAGGTTCAGGATGGACCTCTCTCTACTCCATTTCCCCTCTCTATTTGTACGCCTCCCTCTGTACCCCTTTCCCTCTCTCTACACCCACAATATACCCTTTCCCCTCTCTCTGTACACCCCTCGGTACCCCCTTTCCCTCTCTCTATGCTCCCCTATACCTCCTTTCCCTCTCTCCATGCTCCCCTATACCTCCTTTCCCCCCTCTCTGTCTGTACACCCCCTCTGTACCCTTTCCCCCCTCTCTCTACACCCACAATGTACCCCCTTTCCCCTCTCTCTGTACACCCCTCGGTACCCCCTTTCCCTCTCTCTATGCTCCCCTATACCTCCTTTCCCCTCTCTGTCTGTACACCCCCTCTGTACCCTTTCCCCCCTCTCTCTATGCCCACAATGTACCCCCTTTCCCCTCTCTCTGTATACCCCTTGGTACCCCCCTTTCCCTCTCTCTATGCTCCCCTATACCTCCTTTCCCTCTCTCCATGCTCCCCTATACCTCCTTTCCCCCCTCTCTGTCTGTACACCCCCTCTGTACCCTTTCCCCCCTCTCTCTACACCCACAATGTACCCCCTTTCCCCTCTCTCTGTATACCCCTTGGTACCCCCCTTTCCCTCTCTCCATGCTCCCCTATACCTCCTTTCCCTCTCTCCATGCTCCCCTATACCTCCTTTCCCCCCTCTCTGTCTGTACACCCCCTCTGTACCCTTTCCCCCCTCTCTCTATGCCCACAATGTACCCCCTTTCCCCTCTCTCTGTATACCCCTTGGTACCCCCCTTTCCCTCTCTCTATGCTCCCCTATACCTCCTTTCCCTCTCTCCATGCTCCCCTATACCTCCTTTCCCCCCTCTCTGTCTGTACACCCCCTCTGTACCCTTTCCCCCCTCTCTCTATGCCCACAATGTACCCCCTTTCCCCTCTCTCTGTATACCCCTTGGTACCCCCCTTTCCCTCTTTCTATGCTCCCCCATACCTCCTTTCCCTCTCTCCATGCTCCCCTATACCTCCTTTCCCCCCTCTCTGTCTGTACACCCCCTCTGTACCCTTTCCCCCCTCTCTCTACACCCACAATGTACCCCCTTTCCCCTCTCTCTGTACACCCCTCGGTACCCCCTTTCCCTCTCTCTATGCTCCCCTATACCTCCTTTCCCCTCTCTGTCTGTACACCCCTCGGTACCCCCTTTCCCTCTCTCTATGCTCCCCTATACCTCCTTTCCCCTCTCTGTCTGTACACCCCCTCTGTACCCTTTCCCCCCTCTCTCTATGCCCACAATGTTCCCCCTTTCCCCACTCTGTACAACCCCACTGTATCCCCTTTCCCCCCCCCTCTCTGTATGCCCCTGTATTCCTTTCCTCTCTCTCTGTATGACCCCCCCCTGTACCCCCTTTTCCCTGCCTCTCTCCGCCCCCCTTTTCCCTGCCTCTATCCCTGCTTCCCTTCCCGCATACCACTTGTTTGAGCTGCTCCTGCTTCTCTGTTTGCTTCTCTGGGTCTGTCTCCTCTCCCTCATACATGACCAAGGCCTCTTGAAGGGCAATGGTGACGAATGCGGTGAGCGAAACTCCCCCTTTAAGGCCACCGACGCCACCCTAGGGAAGGAAAACAGGAAGGGACACAGCAATCAGGGCAACAATGAACTGCAACTTATAGACTCCCATCTTAGCCTAGCAAAGTTTTGCTTTGGGGAGCAGAGAGCTGCCAACGGGAGACGAGAAAGATGGCTGCTCGGGGCTCACCTGCATCTCCCGGTGGTAGACGGGGTTTGAGTCAACGAAGGAGCCATCGGACTGTTGCTTCCTCAGCAGCCACTGTACCGACTCACGGATCTTGGCCTTGTCCACAGAGTGGTACCCGCGGCTCAGGGACAGAACTTTCACCACAAAAGCCGTCAGCCTGCAAAGCGGGTGGTTGCAGATGTGGCATCAGAACCCTCGCTCTGATCGGTGGTTTGGGAATATCTGGAAATTTGGGGGGGTGGAGCCTGTGGAGGGCAGTGTTTGGGGACGGGGGGGGCACCTCAGTAGGCTAGGATGCCATAGCGTCCACCCTAGAAGGGGAGGTTGCTGCTGTGAGCAAGGCTGTCCTTAGCCTAGCCAAGCATTCCCAACAGGGATTGTTAAGACTTCCCGAATCAAGCTAAAACTAAGGTGGGCAGGAACACACAATTTAAATCCTGCCAACACAAACGAGCCAACCGAATGTTCTTGCACTTTGTTCGCTGTCTTACGCTATGCATGTTGCACCTTTAGGACCAAGGCGTGAGCTTTTGAGTGTAAGTGTCCGAGGAAGAGTGCTTGCACTCAAAAGCTCACGCCTTGAATAAATCTTTGTTGGTCTTAAAGGTGCCCATGGACTCTGATTTTATTGTGCTTCAGTTCTCATTCGTCTCGGGAAGAAGAGCAGAGCGTAAAGTAAATAATTTCTGCATAAGCACTGGCCGTTTTCTTCCACTGTCCACTTCTGTTCGAGAAATCTAGAATTCTTTTTTCCCTCAGTGCAGGATCCTAGATGCTATGGCCAATGGGATAACTGCCTCCCCACATCCCCAAAAGGCCCACACAGGCCCCACTCCAGCGCTGAGTCTCACCAGGTACTACTTGGGGTTTTGATCCACGCTCCGTACGACCCATCCGACTTCCGGAAAGTGAGGATTCGCTCGTAGCCTGTGACACGAAAGGCAGGTAAGTCCCTCTCCAAAACACCAATCCTTTTCAGAAACGTTTTGATTGCAAGGGCACACGTGTGTGTGTGTTTTTTTTTTTCAGGCAACATTTATCATAAGGGACTCATCAGTAAATGGATGAACTGGGAACTTATTTTGGTGAAATGAATGCTGGGAAAAATGCAAAGAGTTCTAGAATGTCCCCATTGGTGAGTGCCTGAGAAGGTGTTGGCAGACACCGCGGCACCCCCAGGCAACAAGTTGGCGACCCTAGAGTGTCTTCCTCGTGTGCCCCAGAATGCACCCCACCTGTGCGAAGATTCTCCACTGCTTTTTCTTTGCTCTCTGGTTTGAGCTTCAGCCATTGCTCCGTTTGGTCCAGGTAGTACATGGCGTAGACCCCCGGCGCCATCAGGAGCATGGTTTGTTCACCGCATCCCCGTGGAACTCGCAGCAGCGAGGACAGGCCTTCGGGCGACAGGGAGCTCTCCAGAGTGTCGGCTGGCAAAGACCCTGCGTCAAAGCAAACACGCCGTTCGGCAGTTTAGTGTTACTGAACCTCAATGTGAAAATGAGAGTGTGGGGGCCCTTCGATGTGCTTTCCCACCTGTCAGTCGAACGTTCATCTTGAAATCCCCATCAGGAATGGCATTGGAGGGCAAGTCTCCGGGGATCTCCACAGATTTGGTTCCGTCTATCCCAGAAACAGAAAAGGAAGAGAAACGGTTTGGACCGTCTTGGTATTCCACCCAGTAAGCCTTACTGGATTCCCTATGCTTGGGAGAAGCACTGTGGCTTGATTGACACACATGCAAAGGTAAATTGGTAATTTAACAAGGCAACTGGGGCAGACTGTTAAAAGATAGGGGGGAAGGGGAAGAGGATAAGAAAAAGAAAAAAAGATTGCAAAAATAGATAAAATAGGTGTTCGGTAGCCTGCCAACACTGACCAGCTGTCCCACCCTCAATTCTTCCCTCCCCCATCCCATAGAGCCAATTCAGCTAAAGCAATGGCTGGCGTCTTCATAGAGACAACTTCTGGCAGAAGAAGTAAAACAAAACAACGCATAAAGAAAACCGCGGCTGCCAAGCCAGGGACCCGGGAAATAAAAACAGCAGATAAAAGCAGACTCAAGACAATTTAAATCCATTATCTTATTGGCCTATTCTGCACACAATAGATAATTCACTTTCAATGCACTTTAAAGTAGATTTTCCTGTTCCGCACAGGAAAATCCAGCAAACAAAGCACATTGAAAGTACATTATCCTGTGTGTGCAGAATGGGCCATTGTAAGGCTTATGTGCGGAGTGTTTTAATGGGGTTTTGTGAGGGTTTTGTGGACTACTTCACAGAGCAAACAGCAGGGGGGCTTTCCAGTGGTCCATGGACAACAATTCCCATGAGCCTCTGCCAACAAAGAATCCAGAATACATATCCGTCCAGCCACTGCTTAAAGTCTGCCAGGGAGGGGGAGCTCGCCACCTCCTTAGGCAGCCCATTCCACTGCTGAACTACTCTGACTGTAGACATTTTCTCCCCTAACATCTAGCCGGAACCGTTCTACGTGTACCGTTTAAGCCCATTACTACGGATCCGATCCTTGCTGCCCACAGAAACTGCTTCCTGTCAACATACTTTCTCCCCAGTTACAGAGTAGCTGTGGGGAAAGAAATTTTTAAAGCCCCTAGGAGCCTGAATAGGATGGTCACACAGAGCAGGAAGGCCTCCTGTTTCCCCCTCTCTCATGCCATTTTCCTGAGCTGAAATTGTGTGTGTGTGTGTGTGTGTGTGTGTGAGAGAGAGAGAGAGAGAGAGTGTGTGCATGTGTGTGTGAGAGCGGGATATATGTGTGTGTGTGTGTGTATTTTGCCCATATTTGGAGCCACCCCAAGACCATTTTGGAGAGGGGTAGCCTAGAAATCAACTCAATGACTTCCCACTCCTAACCATTTCAGCTCAGAAAAATAGTGTATGAATGGGATAGCAGAAGACTTAGGAGAATCTAGACCCAGTTCCTCAAAAAAATTAACAAGCCCTTGGGCCCTCAATTGGTTTATTTTTAATTGTATTTATTTACTTGTTTTTTTGTTTATAATTAGATTTTTACCCTGCCACTCGCAGACAAGCTGGCTCATGGTAGCTCACAACATAGTAAAAGCATAAAACCCCCATAAAATACCATCTAAATTCCTTCTGAATTTTAAAAGGCTAAGGGAACAAGATTTAAAGGTTAAAAACCCTGTGCATTCAAACTGCATTCCCCATCCCTCCCCCTCACCCCCCACCCGCAGGCATTCTTCTTCCATTTCTTTGGCCTCTGCTGTTTTTTCCTACCTGTGATGTCCAGGGGGATGGTGTATTCTTCCAGCTCAACAGCACCCTCTCTCTGCCAATGGAAAAACAGACGGAGCAGGTGGGTGTGTGTCTCATGGACAATCTGACAGCCACCACTGTGTGAACTGGTAGAGAGTGAGGTCTGGGATGAGGGAGAGCTGGCTTTGAATCCTTGGCTTGGGGGTGGGAGCTGGGCTAGTAATTCTGGTAGCCCAATCTGATTGACAACAGAACTGTCAAGATTCACAACAGAATTCACAAAAGGCTTGTCAAGACAATACTGGAGCATCCCAGTGCACACGCCATCGGAGCATTTGGGAGAAAAAGTGTGATGATACTAAAATCCAAACCAAAGGACAAGAAACAGCCGGTCGTACACGCACAAACACATTGTTGGCACATGAATACACAGTGAAACACGTGGGGTGCCAATGTATTAGTGAGTTCTAAGTCACTTTGTGCACGGAACCGACGTGTTCATTTTGCACTGCTTAAGATTCCTGTTTTCCCAGGGATGGTCAGGCTGTAGGCCCAACCAGGCCTCTTCGCTCCAGCAAAGGCATTGCTTCTGGGTTGTATCTGGAAATGACATCACGCCGCTCTAGGAATTCGTCCATCATAGACAGATGAATTTCTGGCAGGTTGTGATGTCACTTCCTGAGACAAAGTGGAAGTGATATTTTTTAATTTTTAATTTTTAATTTTTTAAATTTTTTAAATTTTTACAATTTTAAAATTTTAAAATTTTAATTTTTTAAAATTTTTAAATGTTTTAAATGTTTTAAATTTTTTAAATTTTTTAAATGTTTTAAATTTTTTGATTTTTTAATTTTTAATTTTTAATTTTTTTTAAATTTTTATTTATTTATTACATTTCTAGCCCGCCACTCCCATGAAGGCTCGTGGTGAGTTACAATATACATAAAATCACACATAAAATCACCCCTAAAATATAATAAATACAACATAATCCACACTGATCCGAGGTATACCAGGCGGAAATAACACTAAGCCCCACCCTCTATAACCTCCGGAGGAGGACACAGGGTATTACACCGCGGATAGAATAACCTAAGAGGGTTATTCTATATCTTCCTTAATGTGTCAACCTCAACCATAAGCCTGGCGGAAGAGCTCCATCTTGCAGGCCCTGCGGAACGCTGAAAGCTCCATCCTGAACCTATTGCCCCCAGCTTCCTGCAGGGCCCCTACTTCCCGCCCCCAAAAGGCTCCCATTGGTAGCTAGCACTTTCTTGGTAAACCCACATGAAGAACTTTGCTGAAAACTGCTCTGCTCGGGGGCGGAGAAACATCTGGTGTAGTGGAAAAGCCTCACCTCAACCTGTAGCACCTTCGTCACCTTGTCCCCAGCCCCCCAGCCGCCATGGGCAACGACCGTGATGGGGATGTTGGTGACTCCCATGGGCACCAGAACAAACGGAACGGGGACTGCCGAATTCCCCGGCACCTCCACCTGCTGCTTCCTTGCTGGGCCCACCGTGGCCGGAGAGCAGATACCCTCAGCAGGCTCCAGATAGACTAAGGCCTACAAGGGGAAAGGATTATTCGTTACTTTTAAAGATTGAATTTAGCATTGTTACCTTTAATACATTTTGCTCATTCACTGGACAGGAGACAGTTCTACCCTATGAAGGCAACCCTTCACGGGAAGTGAAGCCTCTCTCTCAAACCCTGTTAGAAACCGCTGATCTTCGAGAACTTGTGTAGCACAAGTGTTAGCAGAATGAGGTCCATCTTTTGAGTTTGTGCACTAGAAGCTAATAAAGAGCCAGTTTGGTGTAGTAGTTAGGAGTGCGGACTTCTAATCTGGCATGCCAGGTTCGATTCTGCGCTCCCCCACATGCAGCCAGCTGGGTGACCTTGGGCTCCCCACGGCACTGAAAAAACTGTTCTGACCGAGCAGGAATATCAGGCCTCCCTCAGCCTCACCCATCTCCCAGGATGTCTGTTGTGGGGAGAGGAAAGGGAAGGCAACGAGGCCGTTTCAAGACTCCTTCAGGTAGTGAAAAGCGGCATATAAACCGACTCTTCTTCTTCTTCTTCTAAAGAGGAAAGCAATTCCGTCCTGTCCAATATGGCTGGGGGACTGCAAACCAAGTGAAGGGCCATCCCGAGGGGGAAGTGCCCCATGGTTTTCTCTTACCTTGATCGGGTCAGGCAGGTAATTGTACAGAACGGGACGCAGCTCTATCTGCTCAAAGCGCTTCACCGCGTACGGCAGCCTCAGCGAGATGTGGAACTCTTGGAAGACCTTGATATGGAGCGGTTCTGAGACACAGATCCCTGAAGAGGTAAGTCCAAATGAGCATGGGCGAAAGGAAGATGGGAGAGGGAGAAGGGGGGGGGGCGGCTAGATGGCTGGAACGCTGTCTCTCCTATTTGGATGGGCCTAAAAAAGCTGGAGTCCTGAACTTTCAGAATTGGCCTGAAAGCCACCAAGATCAGTGGCAGGACATCAGTAAAACAAAAATAGAATCCAGTAGCACCTTTAAGACCAGCAAAGATTTATTCAAGGTGTGAGCTTTCGAGCGCATGCACTCGAAAGCTCACGCCTTGAATAAATCTTTGTTGGTGCTACTGGATTCTATTTTTGTTGTCCTACTTCAGACCAACACGGCGACCCACTTGAATCAGGACCTCAGTAAGATTAACTCACTCTGCCCACGTAGTGCGAAGGCTTTTTGCCTACTGTTGGCCGCCATCTATTCAATTGGGACTTGGAACAGGACCCTGTTGGGGGCAGGGAGGCCATGGCTCAGTGGAAGAGCATCTGCTTTGCATGAAGAAGACCTGACGTTGCCCAGTTTGAAAGATCAATTGGAAGGTGCTGCGAAGCTCCTCCTCCTGAAAACCTTGAGAGACACACCACAGCAGGCTGGGTGACGGAGCTGCTGATTTGTCACGTGAAATGCTTAATGCTGTTTATTGCCTTGTTTGTTTAGAGTGTGCACAAGCCATCCTGGGTCCTGCTCTCTGTGACAAAAGGCAGAATGAAAGTGTTGAAGAGAATCAAAGCAAGCAGAATGGATTGCGCGACTTCAGGCTGCTTTTCAGCTCTGAATGTTCAGTCACATTTAAAAAGAACGTTGATGAAAATGAGAGAATGGGCAGGAACGGCTGAATTTTCATCACCGGTTAGAGAAAAACCAACAACTTCTTTTACGACCCGTGGAAAACCCCTGATAGACTTCTGTCAGTACAGAGATAACAATGATCTGACGACTTGTGGCTTTGGAGATTAAACAAGATCATTGTTGAAATAATTCCACGGATATCATGGATATCAACAATCAACTTGAATCAGATTCTTCTCATTTATTAGATTTATAAACCGTCCCTCCCTAAAGAGGCTTGGTTCAAATTCACTGGAAATATAAAATTCTAATCTTTAACACTCAGCTGTATAAATATTTGCGCAGAGCCCTCCTGGGCGGAGCCAGACTGGCGTCTACCTACGGTCCCTGGAATGTTACGGGCCAATCAGGATGTGCACAGCAAAGCTGTGTGTGTTCTGATTGGGCTGGCCCTGCTTGCACCCGCCCCCAACAAATTGGACCAGGAGCACTCTGGCCTGGGACTGCTGCCTGAGTACTCTGGCCTGGAGCCGCCGCCAAGACTGTGGCATGGAAGGGAAGGGAGGTGAGCCCAGGCTTCACTGGCGTGTGGGGTTGCGAGGAAGGCCATGACACCCGCCAGCATTACCCCTGGGCTCAAAAAGGCCCACTGCAGCCTCTCTAGGCCTTGGCAAGCTTGCCCGGAGCAGAGGGGAGGGAGGAGGCAAGTCTCTGTCAGCGTTCCCCTTACCCTGAGAAGGCCCACCATGGCCCCTCAGCAGGCCTGCCTGGGGTGGGGGAAAAGAAGGCTAGTGCCCATTGTAATTTTCAATTACAATGGGCTATTTTGCTAGCAAGACAGTGCCTCTGAGTGCTCCTTTATATCACCTCTAGACTTTACTACTTACCACTATGTCTTACTACTTGTCCTTACTACTATGCCATTAGGCCATCTATGCCAAAATACCCTGGGGGGGGGGCTGTATTCTGGAGGAGGGGGAGGTCCTCTGATTTTGTTTGTTTGCTCTGGCCTCCACTGTAAGCCTGACGGAATAGCACCACTTTACAGGCCCTGCAGAACCTTGAATCAGTGCTTGAAGAAGGATGCACATAAAAGCTTACGACCGGAATAAAACTTTGTAGGTCCTGATGGTAGCAATGGCCTCAAACCTTTTCTACAGGTTACTAAAGGAAGAGATAGATGTTCCAAAATATGGGCAGGAATCCGTGGCTACGAGGAAGGTGAAGGACTGTTATAAGAAAGCGTTTTTTGTGAATTTGCTTCCATGTCAGTGTCCTGTTTACCTTTGCCAGCTGACATGCTTACTGCCTGGATCTCCCAGGTGGTGATGGAGTCAGGAAGCAGCAACTTTTCTCTGTGGGAGACAAATATGACCTTGTTTACCAGTGAAAATGAGCAGCCATTGGGGCAGGGGAGCACACAGGAAAGCAATGGGGAACCTCTGGGTTCTCATTTTTGTCTTAGGATCCACCTAAGTAGGGGCCAGGACCGAAAAGGCCCTAGCCCTAGTTGAGGACAGGCAAGCCTCTTTGGGGCCAGGAATGACCAATAAGTTGGAACCCGCAGTGCACAAGGCCCTGTAGGGGCCATAGAGTGACAGGCAGCCTCGTAGATATGTGGGTCCCAGACCGTGTAAGGGCTTGAAGGTCAGTACCAAAGCCTTGAACCTGAAACTGTGGCCCTCCAGATGCCCACAGACTACAATTCCCATAAACCCCTGCTGGAATGTACCCCTGGTGTAGGGTTTGCTCTGCTATTTGGATGCCTGGCTGATGGGGGAAAGTTTCCCCATTAGGATCTGGGCCCAGGGATTCATGAAATCTGCTTTGCTGCTCAGCCTCCCGATCTAATGTCACCCAAAGTCCAGAATCTGATCACTGGAGCATGTCTACCATCAACCCATGCACAGAAGGGAGAGGACACTATCGAAAGTCCTATCGTCCACTCACGTCTGCGTTGTGTCCACAGTGTATGTTTTCCACAGCCAGCTCTCAGGGAAGAAGCTCCGGACTTGAACGAATTCATCATCGAAAAAATCCTCTTCTTCCTCTAGGCCTTGAGCTACAAGGAGAGAGGAGGTCCCATGTTGAGGGAATGACGACACGTCCCTCAAGTCTTCCAAGCACCTAACCTTTGCGTATAAAGATTCACCATCTATCACACCCCAAAGAATATGCAGGATAGAGCCACATTTCTGCACATTTTGTTTTCCTTCCAAAGAGTTCAGGACACATCAGTGCTTCCCCCATACACTGACATTTATACTTGAAAGTCTCTTACCGTAATTCACACCCTCGACTCTACTCCCTCCCTCCCACACACACACACACACACACCCAAACAACCTGCCCAATGAACATTCCTCAGTGTGGTATCAGGCTGTGACTCGGGAAGGCTCATGTGGAAATAAAGATTGTGAGTCTTTAAAGGCGCCTTCCGATTTTGTTTTATTGCTCAGAACGTGACACAGGGTGATAAATGATATAATAATAATAACTCTCTTTCCCCCCATCCCTTTTCTCCTCACAACCATCCTGTGAGGTAAGTTCACCTCCCCCTGATCAGGGCTGACAGCTCTGGCTGAGGGGTGGTGCCTGTGGAGGAGGGGGTTCTGGGAGGGGAAAGATCTCAGCAGGCCACAATGCCCTAGACCAGGGGTGACCAAACTGTGGCTCTCCAGATGTCCATGGACTACAATTCCCATGAGCCCCTGCCAGCGCATGTTGGCTCTCTCAGAACTCTATCAGGCCCATTGACCTCACAAGGACCGTTTCCGCACTGGGAACTTCGCAGCCCCGGCTGCCGTACAGGAGCAAAAATCTGGGGTGGACAAGGAGCACTGGGCCAAACTGTCCCCCAGCAGGAGCAGGAAAAGACAGGGCAACCTGCCCCGGCTCAAACTCCAGCTTGCAGCCCAATGTAGAGCCTCCAGTGTGGAAACGGTCTCTAAGGTACCTGTTGTGGAGAGGGGAAGGGTTATTGTAAGTCACTTTGAGAATCCTCGGGGTACAGAAAAGCAGGGTAGGAAAACCTCCTCTTCTTCTTGAGAAACAGCATAACGCTATGGTTAAGAGTGGCATTCTCTACTCTGGAGAACTGGGTTCCCCCACTCCTCCCTCTACATGAAGCCTGCTGGGTGACCTTGGGCCAGTCACAGTTCTCTCACAACTCTCTCAGCCCCATATACCTCACAAGGTGTCTGCTGTGGGGAGAGGAAGGAAAGGCAACGGGAAGCCTCTTTGAGACTCCTTAAAGTAGAGAAAAGTGGAATGTAAAAACAAATTTCCTCTTCTCTTTTACTGGTTTCAGGCTCTCTACTCACTCCGGGCAAGGCCACGGGCACCCCCAGATTTGCGTCGCAGTTCGGCTGCATATCGGCAACAGTCAAGGAAAGCGTCACGGCAGTCTCCCTCGATGCGTTTGGCTCGCTGCTCACACGTTAAGGGCATGGGGATCAGCACCATGCCGTCCCGACAGCAGCTCTGGAACCTGGAGTTTGAATAATTGGAAACTGGGGAGAGGAAAGGTTGGGAGAGAAGACAGAAAGGTGAGTGGACACCTCTCCGAAGAGGAGCAGGTCGATCAGAAGAAAGGATGCTGGTATTTTGTGCTCTGCTTTACACAAGTTTAGGCTGATTCTTCTAGGCCAGGGCTCCCCTGACCCCTTCTGGCCTGTGAGCGCCTTTTGAATTCTGACTTAAGGGTGGTACGCACAATTACAAAATGGCTGCTGCAGGAGGCGGAGCCAGCCACATAGTGTTAGAGAGTGAGGTCATTTGTAACTCCAACTGTAAGTTTTAGCAGGTGCTCTGTGTATGTTGTTGTTATTATTACCATGTTTTTGTATTCATGGGGTATTTTAGGGGATTTTATTGTATTTTATTGATCTTGTAAACCGCTGCAAGACATTTGAGAGCGGCGGTATATAAATCTAAATCTAAATAAATAAATGAATAGCAGGATGCCTTTTAAAACAAATGTTTTAAAATATGATCTTGCATGCACACTGCTTATCAGAAGGCTGGCTGGGCAAAAGCCCCGCCTACTTTTTAAAACACTTGTTGAGTATGAGGAAGGGTATTGGTGGTCACCACAGCACCCATGGGTACCACACTTTGAAAAAAAAGGTGAAATGACATGCTGGAATGCGGGAGATGGAGCCTGGTATGATGTATACCTGCAGGGCCTTTTCCGTCCTGGCCCCTACCTCCCCCTACTTGGAGGAGCTACGAGCCCTGCAGGAGCTTTCGGCTTCTTGCTAGGACTGCAAAATGGAGCTCTTCCACCAGGTCTATGGTTGAGGCCAGGGCGAAAAGAAGATCTGTGCCCCCCCTCCAAAAAAAAAAAAGGAGAGAAGGTATTCCATCATGTTCCATCAGTGGTGGCCAGCTGTTTTCCCCTGGTCTCCAGTGGGGGGGGGGGGAGCTGGTTAGTTTGCTGTCGTGTTCTTATTGGATTGTATTTTATTAACTCTTGTTTTTTTGGGGGGGGAGGTTATTTTATCTTGTAACGTGCCACGAGCCGGCTTTGCAGAGATTGGCGGGCAATAAATTTAAATTTTAATAATAATAATAATAATAATAATAATAATAATATCAATAGTAGTAGTAATACTAATAATAATATCAATATTATCAACAATAATTATAATATCAAGAACATCAATAATAATAGTAGTAGAATAATAATAATAGTAGTAGTAATAATAATAGTAGTAGTAATAATGATGATGACGTATGCAAATGCTGATTTTTGCCCCATCCGCCCCAAAAAACGTTCTCCTTCCCCCTCCCGTCACTCACGCCTCTCCTGGAGTTGGACTTGGATCTGCAGTGACCGTTTCTTCCGGGAAGGCCCTGCGTTGCACCCGTGGGCTGTGGGAGTGAGAAAGAACACGGAGGGATAGCGAGACCCGGATGAGACAAAAATTGCCCATGGCTCACGTTCCCCGACTGCCCCCCTTCTATTACGGCCCTGGCGATTCACCTTCTCGGAGCGGGCTGTTCAGGGTGCCTGCGCGGAGGGAGAGTCCGGCATCAGAGAAGACACTGAGGGAGTCTTTCCCACTGCCAGCTGTGCAGCCCAGATCATAGCTGCCCATGGCCTGGAAGACCTGGTTGCAAGAAGAAAGGCGGAGAGGAAGTAGGCAGGGAAAGGATGGGATGATGAGTTTGAATGGATGGGTGGAAAAATAGAACGTTTACCGAAAATATAGGGACCTGGCTCTAGTTTTAGGACATGGAGCCGGCATGCATTTGGATAAATACCCACCCACCCACAAACAAACAAACAAACAAACAAACAAACAAACAAACAAACAAATGTGCAGTCCAAGTGTTTTCCCCCAACCCCATAATACAGATTTTGCAGGAATAGTGCTAGAACAGTACTGGATTCTCTTTTCTTTTGCTGCCCCATAATGAAGAAGAGCTGGGGGGATTTATACCCCACTTTCCACAATCCAAAGGAGTCCCAAAGCAGCCTACAAACACCCTTCCCTTCCTTTCCCCAGAGCAGACACCCTATGAAGTAGGTAGGACTGAGAGAGCTCTAAGAGAGCTGCTTTGGAAGGACAGATCTGAAGAGAACTGTGACTAGCCGAAGTTCTCTCTGCTGGCTGCATGTGGAGGAAGAGCGGGGGATCAAACCTAGCTCTCCAGATTAGAGGCTGCCGCTCTTAAACCGCTACGCAGAAGTAAAAAGTCTCAGGCTGGCGATGGGCAAAGCAATTTATTCCAATGTTCAAAACAATTTCATCCTAGGTTTAATCTGTTTTTGATATCTTCATCAGTGACGTTTTAGTCTCTGATAATGTCTTGGTTTATGTAGTTCAATCCCAAATTGGTCACATACTATCCGAATTTGTAAGGTAAAGGTAAAGGTATCCCCTGTGCAAGCACCGAGTCATGTCTGACCCTTGGGGTGACGCCCTCTAGCGTTTTCATGGCAGACTCAATACAGGGTGGTTTGCCAGTGCCTTCCCCAGTCATTACCGTTTACCCCCCAGCAAGCAAGCTGGGTACTCATTTTACCGACCTCGGAAGGATGGAAGGCTGAGTCAACCTTGAGCCGGCTGCTGGGATTGAACTCCCAGCCTTATGGGCAAAGCTTTCAGACAGCTGCCTTACCACTCTGCACCACAAGAGGCTCTTCCGAATTTGTAGGGGTCTACTAATATTAGTGAGCCTCTTGTGGCGCAGGGTGGTAAGGCAGCCAACATGCTGTCGGAAGCTGTAACCATGAAGCTGGGAGTTCAATCCCAGCAGCCGGCTCAGGGTTGACTCAGCCTTCCATCCTTCCGAGGTCGGTAAAATGAGTACCCAGCTTGCTGGGGGGTAAACGGTAATGACTGGGGAAGGCACTGGCAAACCACCCCGGATTGAGTCTGCCATGAAAACGCTGGAGGGCGTCACCCCAAGGGTCAGACATGACCTGGTGCTTGCACAGGGGAGACCTTTACCTTTACGTTTTTTACTAATATTAATATCACAATGGGCAATTACGCTACAGCAGTGACAAAACGTACTATACCTGGGATGAAATTGTTTTGAACATTGTGAAATTGTTTTGAGCATTGGATGAAATCCCTTTGCCATTGCCAGCTTGAGACTTTTCTTCTTCTGCTTAATTATGGCTGACGGGTCTTCACCTGTTCTTAACCACTCCTGCATGCTGGGTCACAAACTAACATGGAGACCCATCTGGGGGGGGAGGGGCTCAGCCGTACCTTGCCCTGAGTGAGGCGATTCTTCCGGTTGAGGGCGTAGACAGCCGTGTCCACAGCAGCGAGCGAGACGGAAGATCTCTCGTCGGTGGTGATGGTGAGCCTCAGAATATCCTGGGGTCGCATCTGGTTGGTTTTTTCCGGGATGCTGAGACGCAGCTGCAGACCAGAGAGACACCATGAGGCGTGACCTGAGATTAGGGCTGCGAGTCTCCACAGCAGCCTTTTTCAACCTTTGACAATGCAGTGAAGTTCTATCTGGCCACCCTGGAAGTGGCATCTCATCAGGGGCCAGCAATCTAACTCCCTGTTCCCCACCCACACTCAGGGCCATTCCGCACTCGTTCAAAATTGCACAATGGTTGCAAATTGAAATCGCTACTGATTTGCTGTTATGCACAACGTCGTTGACAATCTGCAACACTCCTGAAACCGATCCGCAAAAAGCGCTTTGTTGTAGCGCTTTCAGGGAAATCCCAAAAAGTGGATTCACCCTCCGGAAAGCGCTACACTCTTGCAACGAATCTGCAACACTAGCGGGAAAGTTCTCTGTGTTACCATTGTTGCGGTTTCTGCAAAGTCCCTCCCCCTGGCTCTCTCCTCTGATCTTCCAGCGAAGCGATCGCCATTTTTTTTTCTCGGAGCGAGCGGAGATCAACGCACCGGCGAGCCTTCATTTACCCAGTGAGGCTTCCCTGGCTGCAGTCCCTCCCCAGAGCTGCTTTAAGTCACCAAGACACCAAGCACCAAGAAAATGTAAACAGACTGATAACATAAACATGTATAAAGATAAACAATTATCTATGATTTTCATGTGACAGTACAAAATCCAAGATAATGATGCCATATGTTATATGTGGCAATGTCCAGCTCTATTTAAATATACTTCGGAGGTACACAAATATGAACATTAGATAATTTGCAGGCAAACTGCCAGATATGGCCATCTTACGCCTTGAGGGCTACAGTTCTGGCGAAAGGTTATCGGCTAAGAACGCTACTCTGCTTGTTACTGCAACTAAATGTTTTTGATGAATTCCAAGGTGTCATGTGGCAAAACAGAACCAATGAATGGGAAGCTTTAGAACTGAGTGAATGGGTTTGTTTTCAAAACGAGTCAGACCAGGAAGTTCATCTGCAAATTATATAATCTTGCATGAAACACCGCTGCAAACACAGGAAATTAATCTTTTAAAGGTTCAGGAACAAAAGAAATAGGAAGTTGACAAAACTGAAAACAAAGTTTTTTTGCAGTCATTTCCTCTGCTTCATCAAGGCTGACTTGGTTAAGCTATTTTTGGTTAGGTCTCATCCTGTTCATGGCATTAACCTGTCTCGGCGAATTAAATAATAATAAATAAATAATAATGAGTTTCAGTTAAATAAGTTATAAATATATAGCATCCAAATCAATTCTGGAGTCTCCAGCAGTGGATTCTGGGAAAGACTTTTCTTTTTGGAAACAAATGTATTTCCAGGACTGTTTACCTTCCCTTCGCAGGTGTCAACAACGTCCACCCAGATGGAGTTTGCCACGACTTCGTCCCCCAGGCGGTAAAAGGCCACAAACCGGAACGCTGGCATCAGCTGGGCCGTGATGTGGATCGGGACCACCGTAAAAGAGCCACGGGCCACGCTGCTGGCAGAGACAATGTCACCTTTGCTCAGGACCTGGAGGCAAAAGGACAATTCACGACAGCAGGTTAAGAATGTGCTGCAGTCCAAGCTGTACAACATGAATCTTATTTTTGAATGAGTGTGTGTGTCTGTGAGAGGGAGAGTGTGTGTCAGGTGCTGGTTGTGACCTAAAGGTAAAGGTAAAGGTATCCCCTGTGCAAGCACCGGGTCATGTTTGGGGTTCCCCCCAGGCCTGTGGCTGAGGCCAGAAATCTCACAAGAATTCTGCCCTTCCTGCCTGGAACATCAGTCAAACCTTCACCACTTGACTTCAATACCGATCCCACTGGGAAATCAGAGGGGGTTTTAACTAATGTGGATATAGAATGTTTTAAAATATCAATTGGTGTTATTTTACTATTATGTTGTTACCTGCCCTGAGCCTTCAGGGTAGGGTGGGTTAGAAGCAATGGTCAACGGGGATCCTCAGGCTGCTGCCTATCAGCTGCGTTCTCTCTTAAGGACAACCTGCTCGTCCTCAACCGGACTCCAGGCCTCCTCCATTAGACCTCCCAACTTGTGGGACGTGCCCCCTGAGGAGATAGCAGCGTGCATCACCTTCAGAACGTTCTAGGAGGCACTGCAAGGCCATTTCATTGGCCATGGTTTGTAATGGGGTACAAACCCCAGATAACTTTTAGCGGGGGTCATTCAGGGTTCTATTTTCTTGGGCTTTAAACTTTGCTGTTGTAGCGTTAAGATTCCTAAGTCGTCTCGAGCCACCAGGAAAATTGGGGTATAAACCTTTTAAACAAATAAAACAGGCCAAGGATAGATCAAAAGGATTTACCAAGTAGTGGAAGTGAGAGAAGTCATCTGGTCCAACATGCTTCAGCCCCAGATTGAGGGTCTCTCCGGGGTTCAAATCTTGGAGCCCGGGGCTGTCGATGATCAAGTATCTGCCCCTCGGGGAATTCATGGCGGTGGCCGTCAGTGTGGCTTGGGCCGGAGACTCTGTCCCCGCTGTGATCTGAATGGGGCAACAAAGAGACATGTCGTTCCCTTGGCAATCCCTATGGCGATCTGATAAGCTGGTCTCTGTTTGATAACTCGGAGCCTGAGAGACAAGATTTAGCATCTGTAGGGAACACCCATTTAGAGATGGCTGCCTCGGTCATAAGACAATGCTTGGCCAGTAACCTTCCAACATTTCGTAACTGACTTCAGCTTGTATGGCAGCCATGTTGTGGTTTGGTCACTCCTGCCATGGCAGCCATTTTGTGGTTTGGCCACTCCTGCCATGGCAGCCATTTTGTGGTTTGGTCACTTCTACTATCGCAGCCATTTTGTGATTTGGTTACTCCTGCTATGGCAGCCATTTTGTGTTATGATCACTTCTACCATGGAAGCCATTTTGTGATTTGGTTACTGCTGCCATGGCAGCCATTTTGTGGTTGGGTATGTCCTGCCATGGTAGACATTTTGTGGCTTGGTTACTCCTGGTTTGGTCACTCCTGCCATGGCAGCCATTTTGTGGTTTGTCACATGGCAGCCATTTTGTGGTTTGGTCACTCCTGCCATGGCAACCATTTTGTGGTTTGGTCACCCCTGCCATGACAGCCATTTTATAGTTTGGTCACTCCTGCCGTGGCAGCCATTTTGTGGTGGCACACACTACTTGTTTCACAAATTCCAAACATACCCTCAGGTTACACAAGATGAGAGATCCCAGCTCTATAGCTTGTGAACCTCCTCCCTTCCTCCCATGATCCATTCTTCCTCTTTCTCCCACTCCCTTGAGCGTACAAATCTGCCCTCTTCCCACTTCCAGTACAGGAAGGATCCTTATACCGTGAAAGTGGCTGTTTTTGCTCCAGCGGGGATGTTGATCCTGTATTTCGCAAGCCCACGGTTGTCAGTGTCTACTTGAGCTGCTTCAGGAGATGCCCCCCCAGTGATCAGGGTGGAGAAACGGACTGGAAGGCGGGAGGCGGGTGAGCCGTCTGAGAATGAAACAGTCGCCTGGCGGAGGGGGAGAGAGGTTTAGGAAGGAGTGTCGGATACATATGCATAAGCACACAAAGATGCACACAACAAGTAGGCAAGCGCAAGGGACAGTGTGTGACAGTGCGCAAACCATCCTGCCCTGCTTCTGTGACTTGAACAGCAGTCTGTAATGCCAGATATCTAAGACCATGCTTGTCCTGGAATTCAGAGATGGGAAAACCTTCCATGGCAAATAGTCACAGGTCCAGTCACAGATCTCTTAGGGCTGTTCTCACAGAGTTCTCTCAGAGCTCTCTCAGCCCCACCTACCTCACAGGGTGTCTGCTGTGGGGAGAGGAAGGGAAAGAAGTTCGTAAGCCATTTTGGGACTCCTTTTGGTACCAAAAGAGGGGTATAAAAAAACGTCTTCAACTGTGCTGAATTCCACCTCGACAAATACCACATCTTGAGTCCTTCCCTGTTCTCCAAAGCTTCCATGAGCCTCAAACAGTACACAGGTTTAAGACACGCCTCGGTTTAAATATTTAATTTTTCAAAGCAAGCCTTTGTACCTCGAGAGAGCGTCCTTTTACACAGTCTAGCTTGATGCTCTATTCGAACTGAGAAATACTCCCCCTGCTTCATCCCCATTTCCCTTTTCTGTAAAAATTTAGACTGTGCCTGTATATTCAGAAATTTGTATTCTACATTTGAGAATTCGTTTAGTGGAACAGTGACCTCCAGTGGCTAGGAGGTGCAGTTGCGGGAAAACAAGATGGGCAAGAAGAAGAATTGGACCATTTCTGCACGGAGGCCGCCTTCTGGTTGCAAACGTGTGGTTGGAAGCCACGTGTTTACAAGCGTCCTGATGGGAGACCCCTCCTGCGTTTTCCCTTTGCCTCGTCCTGGCTTTTTGCCTCCCGCAAGGGAAAACAGTGCAGAGCTTCTCCTCCCACTCCTTGGCTACTCAATCACCGCAAGCCACCAATCCCAGCACAGTGGCTGTTTAGGGGAGTCAAACTTCCTTCCCTCCCGAGCCTCGAAATTAATTCCCCCCCCCCCAAAAAAACCCTTGCATTTCCACATTGCTATGTGGTAACGGTACAACACAAGAGCATTTTAAAAATAATAACATTTCAAAGTTGCAATGGAGAAATGCCACAACAATAAAACATTCCCCACCCTTTGGGGGATTCTTGATGTTTTGGTCTCTATTTACATTCCAGTAGATTTGTGAGAGGCTGGACATGGCAACTGGACCCCAATGAGTGATTTTGTGTGAACAGTAAAGGCTTAAAAACAAGGATCCTTGAAAATCCTGAGGGGTCACCATAAGTCAGGTGCGACCGGACCCAACATGAGAGATGCTGCAGCCCTAGAAGAGTGATCACTCACTCACTCACTCACTCTCACTCACTCACTCACTCACTCACTCACTCACTCACTCACCAGCACTTCGAATGGAGCCCCCGGAACAAAATGCTGTTTGGTTTTGGACAAGTCCAGCAGGTACGGAGAGTCCAGAAACTTCACGGAGGCGAGTTCTTGCTCCTCCATCTCTCCACCTGTAGGAATGTGGGGGAAAGCAACGGGAGGAAGAAAACATGCTAGATGTTCCCTCTTCCATCATTCTCCTTTTAATGCTAACAACCACCCTGCAAGAGTGAGGCTGAGAGTTCATGGATGGCCCAGGATCACCCTGCCAGCTTCCATGGCTGAGAGGGGATTTGAAACTGGATCTATCAGACCCTAGTCGGACACTCTAGCCTAGAGATCCCCAACCAGGAGTCTGCGGACTCCCAGGGGTACCTGGGAACGACCAGGGAGAGGGGGGCATGGCTTTCCTCCTTATGCCTTAATGGACTTGGTCACAAGCTAGGGAACTGGCAGCTTCCATTGCTGCCCCTCCCTCCTCCCAAGCATGATTGGAGGATGGAATCTTTGGCGTTGTCCCTCTCCTCCCTAGGAGTCATCCTCAAATCTCCAGGATTTCTCCAACCAGGATCTGGTGACCCTAATCAAGGGAGAGGTTGATACCCCTTAGGAGTAAGGGAAAGGGTTATCCTGATAGCTAGAGTGGTTTATCAGTAGAACAGGGTTCCTCAGGAGGTGGTGGGTTCTCCATCTTTGGAAACTTTTAAACAGAGGCTGGATAGCCACATGATGGAGAGGCTGATTGGTCAGGAACAGATTCCACTGCCCTTATCTGTAGAATGTTCGAGAACCACCAGGATGTCCTCCTGACTTCATGGGAGAAGGACCCTTCTCAGTGAGTAGCCAATAGTCATTCTCCATCTTTGGGAATTTTTAAACAGAGGCTGGAGAGCCATCTGATTGAGAGGCTGATCCTGAGAAGGTTCAAGGGGGTGGCAGATTATAGTGGATGAGCGATAGGGTTGTGAGTGTCCTGCATAGTACAGGGGGTTGGACTAGATGACCCAGGAGGTCCCTTCCTACTCTATGATTCTATTATTCTATGATTCTTGCCTGGGGAAGACTTGGGAGGGCCACAAAACTTTTCCAAGCTCCCTGGACCAAAGAGGGAACTGGACCTGCAAGTCCGTATCCTTGCATCAGCCAAAATGTGCAAATGTACTAAAGAGTTTGGCCAAGCCTTTGCAGAACTAGACAAATGGATCCCCATTTCCGGACTCACTTGCAGTCTCTATGACGGTGGCTGCAATGTACAGCGTTGTTCCAACCAGGTCCTCCAGAGAACGCCCCAGTTTTTCCAACAGAAGGCTGCGTGTCAGGGATACCAAACCGTGGCCATCGATTACCTAGCAGGGGGTGGAATTT
The DNA here is from genome assembly GCF_049243985.1 of Paroedura picta. NCBI lineage: Eukaryota > Metazoa > Chordata > Lepidosauria > Squamata > Gekkonidae > Paroedura > Paroedura picta. The sequence continues at coordinate 7,193,933 of NC_135371.1, forward strand.
GATTGGAGGGGTTATATTATACACTGTTTAAGGCAAGATGAAAATTTCCTGGGCCAGCTTTTCTCAACTTCTGTAACGCTGAGAAGTTCCTGAAACATTCTTCAGGCTTTGAGAATTTCCAGAAGTGGCACAATCGGGCAGAATATGGTTGGGAAGCAGAGCTCTGGACACGCCCACCCAGGGCCCCATTTCCACCCCCTCCAGGCCCATCATCGTTTTGGGAGGGGCAGGTCGACAGGACCATATATGGTCATATCGACCGATAAATGTTTAACAAATTAAAAAATATGTAAGAGAGAAAGAGAAAGAGGGAGAGCAAGAGAGTGAGAGAAATAGAGGAGGAAGATAGGGAAAAAGAGAGAGAGAAATAGAGGGAAAGGGAAAGAGAGAAAGAGGGAGAGAGAGAAAGAGAGAGACGAAGAAAGAGGGGAAAAAGAGAGAGAGAGAAATAGAGGGAAAGGGAAAGAGAGAAAGATATAGAGAGAAAGAGAGAAAGGAAGATAGGGAAAAAAGAGAGAGAGAGAAATAGAGGGAAAGGGAAAGAGAGAAAGAGATAGAGAGAAAGAGAGAAAGGAAGATAGGGAAAAAAGAGAGAGAGAGAAATAGAGGGAAAGGGAAAGAGAGAAAGAGGGAGAGAGAAAGAGAGAAAGGAAGATAGGGAAAAAAGAGAGAAATAGAGGGAAAGGGAAAGAGAGAAAAAAGAGAGAAAGAGAGAAAGAGAAAGAGAAAGAGAAAGAGGGGGAGAGAGAGAGCTACCGCCAACCCACAGCTGCCCCCCATAGGTCGGCTCTTCTATTGTAGAAGAGCCGACTTACAGGGAGCAGCTGTGCGTCAGTGGTAGAGCCTCTGCTTGGCACGCAGAATGTCCTAGCTTGTAGGACGGGGGTTGGAGTTGGAGGATGGGCTCCCCAGGCAAGAGGAAGGGCCCCTCGGAATTTAGTTGGATCCACCTTGCCTTGTGCAGTAAGGACCCGATTTGGCCGTTTCAGCCCTAGTGCTCATTTCAGGATGGACTCTCCATAGGATATCATGGAGGGATAGGGGCACCCTCTTTGGGAGCTCCTAGAAGTGGACCCCTTGGACCAAGCCTTTTGGGAGGAGGGGGAGGAGTCTCCCAGAGCAACCCTGAAAGTTTGGAGGCTGTACCTTAAACTTCCCACCCTCCCAGGCCCCGGGAAAGGCGGAAATGACGAAATTCCCAGTATAGTCAACGGCACCATTTACTTTTATGGGCGCCAAAGTGGTTGAATCGGGCCCTTAGTGCACAAGCGTATCCACATAATGTTGCCCATGTGATGTGGGGAGGTGTGTTTGGAGATTCCACCCTGTCCAAGTGCGTGGGGTGGGCCTACTTCAGACCACACAGGGAGAGGACTCTGACCTTCCCCTGCCCTGTTGTCCTGAATTGAAACCGTCACTGGGAGGCTCTGTTTATTCTACTGAATAATATCTCAGGTTAGGAAAACAGCACGGGGAAGGTCTCTCTCTCTCTCTCTCTCCACACACAATGATCCAAGTTCCAGTCAAATGAAGGTGCCCCTGGGGAATGTCAGGACATGCCTCACCACCCAACCCAGGGACATCTCCAGGAATCAGGGATTTAACAGATCTTGGTTTTAGTTGTCTTGGAGACCCCCAATTAGGCTGGAAGGTGGGACATAAAATACATAAAATAAGTACTTCAAAAGACAGCTGTTGTTAGAAATCAGTTCTAGCCAGGGGTTTAGGAGTTAAGCCAGAATTCAGATCTTGATTCACGCTGGGACATGTGGAGATAGTGAACATGAGGATGTACAGAAACCTGGAATAATCACGCCCAGTGTCCCACACAGCTGGAAATGGTATCTAGGCAGAGTGTACAACTTCCTAGTTGATCTGGACAGCAGCACGCTCATTAAAGGCGTCAAAAACGGCTCCTTGAAAGAGGCAGAGGGGAGCTGAAGAAGGCTGAAGCAACCAAAGTTGTCTCCTAAGGGATGTTGTGGGCAGAGGTGGTGTTGAAGAGATCTGTCTTCTCTTACCGAGACACGTTTCTCCAGGCCTGGGATGTACATTTTTGCCCCATCATCGTCGCTGACTCCAAATCGCACATAAGCTGTCCCAGTGACTCCCTTCCCGTAGAAAAACCTGTTCAGGGGGGAAGTCCAGGAAGAACGGAAAGGTTTGTCAGCCAGGGTTACTGATACGTCAGCTAGGCTGATAGCGGGCATGAGTGACAGAGGTTCGTTATTGTGCCCGTTTTGGGCAAATGGTTGTTTCTGGGCACAATGGAGAGGGTTGTAACTAGCGCAGCCAGCTCTGGGTTGGGAAATATCTGGAGGCTTTGGGGGTGGAGCTAGGAGTGGGCGGGATTTGGGGCAGGGAGAGGCCTCAGTGAGGAGTATAATGCTATGAAGTCCACCCTCCAAAGCATCCATCTTCTCCAGGGGAACTGATCTCTTTAGTCTGGAGATGAGCTGGAATTCCAGGGGCTTGGAGATCTCCCTCTATTACATCTGACCTTCGACACTATTCAACGCTATTCAAATGAGGGATTCTTAATGGACCAATCATGGACAATTGCTTGAAGGACTTATGGGCCAATGAGTAGCCTCCATTAAGGGCCAGTCAGGTTCTTTGGTAGTCTAGCCCAGGGGTAGTCAACCTGCGGTCCTCCAGATGTTCATGGACTACAACTCCCATGAGCCCCTGCCAGCAAACCCCTGGTCTAGCCAACTGTATATAAATTCGTGTTGTGCCAGCGTTCCCGCTCAGTGTATCTGGTTGGTGTCGGGAGTTAATAAAGAGCTGGTTGTTTTCGAAGAGCTGTGTCTGTGTCTACCAAGCCCACCCCAGGCTTAATAATCAGGCCTTTAAATCCTTTGGTGTTTATTTACTTCATTTATAACCTGCCTCTCCCCCTGGTGGGGACCCAAAGAAACTCACTTCATTCTCCTCCCCTCTGTTTTGTCCCTCACAATAAACCTGTGAGGTAGATTACGTTGAGCAGGGGTAGTCAAACTGCGCCCCTCCAGATGTCCATGAACTACAATTCCCAGGAGCCCCCTGCCAGCATTCGCTGGCAGGGGGCTCCTGGGAATTGTAGTCCATGGACATCTGGAGGGCCGCAGTTTGACTACCCCTGATGTTGAGTGTGATTGGCTCGAGATCACCCTCAAGGTGAGCTTCCACAGCACAAGGGAGGATTTAAACCGGGATCTCCCAGATCCTAATCCAACACCCTTAACCACCACACCACACCACACCACACCACACCGGCTCTCTGCCTGCAGAGAATCCTGATTCCCCAAAGTTCACCACTGTTTGGACCCTGATGGTGCCAGCTATAACCTGGGCGCAAAACCTTATTGTTTTGGGCAAGGTCGTCAAACTGGCAGGGGCACCACTCCAGATGGTTCGTCCTCTCACTGACATTGTTCATGCCGTGAAGTGCTTTATTCCCGGTTATAAACTGCTTTGAAAACTTTTAAACTGAAGAAGTGAAGTATAGAAATCTGGAATGGTATCCCCCAGGGCCTCGTACTTAGCCTGAATATCAATTTGCAACTCCAAGTCCTGCTGTCCGGAGAGGAGGATGTATTTCCGTTCTGGAACAATCGTCACCTCGAAATTCGGAAGCACTGATGAGAGAGAGAGAGAATAGGAAGACATTTATTTATTATATTTATATACCGCCCTCCCTGAAGACTCAGGGCAGTTTACATCAAACAGGAACAGTATAAATAACTCCGTTTAAAAGGTAAAGGTATCCTCTGTGCAAGCACCGGGTCATGTCTGACCCTTGGGGTGACGCCCTCTAGCGTTTTCATGGCAGACTCAATACGGGGTGGTTTGCCAGTGCCTTCCCCAGTCATTACCGTTTACCCTCCAGCAGCAAGTTGGGTACTCATTTTACCGACCTCGGAAGGGTGGAAGGCTGAGTCAACCTTCAGCCGGCTGCTGGGATCGAACTCCCAGCCTCATGGGCAGAGCTTTCAGACTGCCTGTCTGCTGCCTTACCACTCTGCGCCAATAATAACAATAACAACATAGAACTATAAAACACTGGGGCGAACAACAAGTCAACGCTTACTGATGGCCCAGTGGGGTGGGCTACTCCACGGTAATGGCTGTAGGAGGGAGGCTTAATAGGTGTTGCTCATTGGAAAGGGGCCACGGAAGGAAAACGGTGAGAAGGCAGAGCCCAAAAGCTTTGTGGAAGACCCTGGAAACTGAACTGATGAGATACCCTTTTTGTCACGTATGACATTGTTAATTGCTAGAGAAATTCAACCTTCCTCAAGAGAAAGAGGAAATCACGTGATCCGTTCCTTTGTGTGTGCCTGAATCAACGTGTTCAAGGAAAAAACAAACACACCTGCTTCTCTTGGCTGAATGTTCCTGTAATCTGTCTTGAGTGCATATAAGACGAGGTACATTGAGTTTAGTTGTCTCACTCTTAGCCAAGGCCTTTTTACACCTAGCTCATTGTGCAAGTGGCCAGCCTACCGCAGGGAACCCTATAACCGGAGAAGCGCTTCTAAAAGGGTTGCGGCCAAAATAACGTTGAGAATGGCCGCTACAGGAGACAAACACTGTGCATGACCTGTTCTGTTTTTCCCTGTTAGAAGCACATGGAGTCTGTGAGGTGGAAAATGCACAGGCGCACCCCCATCCCCGCCCCCCCCCCGCCTCTGACGTACCATATTTCTTCACCTCAAACTCTGTGGTGGTGTTGGAACCCAAACTGTTGAGGAACTGGGCTGTGATACGCCAGATGCCAGGCCTGGGTAAGAGAATGACAAAGGCAACTTGAGCCGGTTAGGACTGCCAAACTGGGGGGTGGGGGGAAAGGCAGGGGGACAAATGAATTATAATTGGTCTATAGATAAGGTGACCAGATTGTCCCACTTTTGGGGGGACATCTGGGGGCACCTGGCAAATTGTACTTATTTATTTATTTAGATTTCTATACCGCCCATTTCTTTGCAGCTCTGTTGAATTTCAATTACTGTATTTGCCGGCGTATAAGACGACTGGGCGTATAAGACGACCCCCCCCAACATTTCCACTCAAAATACAGAGTTTGTTACATTACATTACAGTACTATGGGCCACTGTGGGAAGCTACGTCTATCCCAACTGAAGTGCACCCGGCGTATAGGACGACCCCCCCCCCACTTGGAGGCATGTTTTTCAGCGGGGAAAAGTAGTCTTATGCGCCAGCAAATACTGTATGTTGAAATTAAAAATATATATATTTCAATACTATTTTTGCGTTCTATGCGTTCTATGAAACTTTTTGTTGCTCCATATAGACCAGATTTTTGATCAAGAACCCCCCCTGATCAATGGTGTCCCACTTTGCCCATGTTAAAATCTGGTCACCTTATCTATAGATTCAGGTGAGTTGCTGTGTTGGTCTGAATAGATTTTGAGTCCAGGGGCACCTTTTCGGTCCTGGCCCCGACCTGGTGGAATGATCTCCCTGAGGGACCTTCCAGCATTCCACAGGGCCTGCAAAACGGAGCTCTTCCGCCAGGTCTACGGTTGAGGCTGGGACAGTGGGGGAAGATCGATGGGGGCCCCCTGGTGTCATGTTGCCTCTCCTGCCTCCTCCCTCTGGAGGTAGGGGTTGGGGATAGGGGGGGTTTCTCCGCCATGTTGTTGGGTTGTCTGTTTATTGTATCGGGATTTTCGTGTCCATTTTAATGGGGTTTTTAATGGGAGTTTCAACTGGACCCGCCATGAGCCTCCTTGGGAGTGGTGGGTAACAAATAACATAAAAATAAGACTATCATAGTTTTATTTAAGGTGTAATTGTCTGAGGCTTTGAAGAGGCCCTTCAAAGCCTCTTGAAGAGGCCCTGACGTGGTAAGAATAATAGTCCTGGGGAAGACTCTGACGAGACGAAACCAATCGTAACTGGGGATTGCTTGACCACTATACATTTGGACTTCAACGTTATATGTTCAGGAGCTTCATTGGACTGCTACCGATTTGGAAAGGGACGACTACCCTCTCCAGGGTGTCCCAGGCATCTGTCCTGCCAACTGGCTTTGAGTTAGTCTGGGAGAAAAGCTGGAGAAACTTACTCGGAAATATCTGGGATGCTGATTTGATCGCTGATCACAAAATTAGATGCCGCACGCTGATCTTTCCGGACCTGAAGGCCCCGTGGGTTCTGGTGGCAACAGAGAGATAGGGGGACGAACAATGAATGGTTTTCTTAGGGGGGGAGAGGGGAGTTATGCAAATAACATTTTTCACTCACTCCTTCTTCAAGACTTCTTCTTCAACCTTCAACTCAGGGTTCCCCAACCTTTTAGGGCCCTGTGGCAGGGCAAGTTGATCCATGTAGCTTCTCTGCTCCCCCCTTTTCCCTCTTTAAGAACACTCAGAGTGAGCCCTTTTTCCATTGTAGGGAGCCCCTCCACTCCTAGGTGTAAACTGCACGGGGCTTTTATTCCAACCCCAGGTCGATTCAGTCCCTGCCCTCTACACAGAATGCGATTTCCGTTTGGATTTTGGGCGATTTAAAATTTCCTTCTGGAGCAAGAAGGATTGATCTGGAGTGAGCCTACCTTTATTATGCTTTATCTTGGAGTGCTGCTAATCCTGAATATATTCAGAAAATTGCATTGTTTTGAATCTGGGCTCCCCTCCGTGGTTGGCTACAGGTGGTCATGTGACAAACCTGCCTCAAAGGAGAAGCCCCTAATTTCTCTCAACTTCTGTCGGCCTTGGATTTTTTTGTGTGCCTTCTTCGTTTCCCCCCCCCCCCTTCAAGAAAAGAAAGGATTTTTTTTCCTCCCTCCTCTGACTTCTCGGATCCTCTCCCCCCTTCAAGAAAACAAAGAAAGAGTTTCCATTTGCCTCCCCCCCTCTTCTGAACCTCCCTAACCACGTGCAGAAGACTTTCCTGTTTCAATGGGGAGGGGGGGAAAGAGGAAGACCTGAGTTCAAAGCGATCTGAATTCAACAGGATTGACAATGGAATAAACAAAGTAAGTGCAGACTCTGCCCTAGGCAGGACCGACAGAAGTTGAGAGAAATTAGGGGCTTCTCCTTTAAGGCAAGCGTGTCACATGACCAGGTGTGGCCTATCAGAGGTTCTCTACCACGGAGCTTTCTTTCCCAAATGAATATTGAGGATTTTCAGCACTCTGAGATATGGCACAATAAAGGTAGAGTCACTCCGAATCAATCCTTCTTGCTGCAGAAGGAAAATTAAAATCGCCCAGAATCCAAACGGAAATCGCATTCTGTGTAGAGGGCAGGGACTGAATCGATCTGGGGCTGGAATAAAAGCTCCGTGCAGTTTACACCCTAGTCTGACTGCTCCTGCTGCAACATGTACTCCGCTAGGGCCCCTCAAATCCTTAAATAGGCTCTGGTGCTATGGGTCCCGCAAATCCTTTAACCTCTCCTTCCTTGTGGGCACTGTTGGTGGGGGTAACCACAGAACAGCTCCCAGAGGAAGCGAATCCACACTCACAGAGGAAGCCCAAGTGCAGGGCAGAAGAGGAATAATAAAAAAATACACAGGGAAAGATGAATGAGAGAGAATTGAACAAAAACACTGTGGCGGCAGCTGATGCTGAGACAGTAATATTACTTTAATCTGTACAGCCAATTAGATCTTCAGGGAAAAGGCATAACCCTGCTAGGAAGGAGACCCCTCCAGTTTTCAGAAATAATTGGTGGGTGCCAAGGAAGGTGCTAGGTGGGCAGTAGGGTGCCCATGGGCACCATGTTGGGGACCCACACTGGATGGACCTGTAAAGAGGCTGGAGAGTTTTCACATTACCTGAACAGTGATGATGACAGGTTCGGAGCTCGGCCGCAGCTTGTGGTCCAAGGCGAAGACTCGGAAATTCACTGGAATGAGAGGATAGAACATGGGGTTGAAGAGGGAGAAAACGAAAGGCAGGCTTTGTTCCTCTCTAAAACTATCTTGTTGGTAACTTTGGCTGGCCATGGTATTTGCATGTAATTGTAATACCTGCATAGGTAATACCTGTATAGGTATTACAATTCAAGTATTATGAGCTTTATTTTCAATAAATTGCTTTTGCCAAACAAGCCAAGCCTATCGATTTGAGAAGTCGGCTGGGGTTGTGACACCCATGAGCTAAAGGTTCCTGCTGTGCCAGGCCTGTGCCAGTAACCCTAGTTAGGGGCTGGCTCACCTTTCTGCCGAGGGGTATAGATAGGCTTGTCAGTCTGCACGAGCAGGTACCCTTGTCGGGAACTCCAGCGCAGGTTGAGGGTTTGGATGACTTTGGAACCGGAGGGTTCTCGGCCTTGGGCAACCAGTTGAACGTAGCGGCTCCTTCGTTGGTGAGACAGTCCGCATTGAGAGAAGAGATTATGGGTCACCTGAGCGAATGCAAAAAGAGCAGTGTTGAAGGAAGGAACACGACAACCATTTACCCATTTGCAGCCAGTGTGGTGTAGTGGTTAAGAGCAGGGGCCTTTAATCTAGAGAACCGGGTTCGATTCCCCACTTCTCCACATGCAGCCTGCTGGGTGACTTTGGGCCAGTCACAGTTCTCTCTGAGCTCTCTCTGCCCCATCTTCCTCACAGGGTGTTAGGTATGGGGAGAGGAAGGGAAAGAAATTGTAAACCACTTTCAGATAATGAAAAATGGGGTATAAAACCCAGCTGTTCTTTTCCATCTCTACAACAGAATATCGCTTTATATGTTAAGTAGCTTCAAAGCCCGTTCCTAAGAACGGGCCTTGAAAGGGTCCCCTCCCCTGGCCCCTGGCCAGGCAGCTTAAGGTGGCGCAGCTCGCCGCCGGATCAAGTGGAGCGAGCGGGAGCTGGCCAGCTCGTTAACAGGCATTGCTTAGTAAGCCGGGAGGCCCATGTTAGCAGGCCCCCCACTATGACCCTGTGCCCAGTGCCCTCTGCCCTCACCTGCTGCTGGCTCCAGGCACTGAGGCGCATCTGAGAGCAAAGAGGCTAGAGTCTAGGGATGGAGGGCAGGAGCTGCAGGGGCAGGGCCAATCAGGGTGCAGCAAACTTTGCTGGTTGCACCCTGATTGGCCCTATTCCAACTTGGGCAGCTGGACACGTTCCACCCCCCAGGCTGTTTCACAAATATATAGAGGAACCATGGATAAAGATATAGTTACAAAAACATTATCTGTTCTTTTGTGTGTCCCCCCCCTTTTTTTTAAATGAATAGCTCTGAGTTCTGGAGCTAAACAACCTTAACTCCTTCCGTTTATATGTGGGAGTAAACACAAGGGAAAATGGCAGTGATCCTGTATAGGAAAGAAAAGGAAACATCAAGCGATTGAGGATGTGACCTCTCTTTACCCTCTGTACGCCGACACATTTTCCATTTTTCTTCTGTCTATTCTAGAAACATCTCCCACGTTTCCTGCCTCTTGTTTTCTAACACGCATCCTCATATCACTCTGCTTCGGACGGTTATTACTGTCTAATGTCATAGCCTGAAGAGAACAAGAAGATTCCCCCCTCCCGTCATGACGGCTCTTTGTTTTTACATTCTGAGCCTGACAAATTTTCTACCTTATTTACTATTTACTATTTATTTTCTTCCATTTTGGCACTTCTGGCGCCAATTTTCCCCTCACAGAACATGAGGCTAAATCAGGCTTTCTCAACAAGGGTTTTGTGAAACCTCAAGAGAGCCCTGAAAGAGTTTTCTGAATTTAAAATTTTTAAATATATGTATATGTATGTGTGTGTGTGTGTGTGTGTGTGTGTTTATATATATTCATATATTTAAATTTTTAAAAAAAAATATATGTATATGTATATTTTTTAAATATATGTATATATATATATATATATGTTTTTGTGTGTGTGTGTTTGTGTATATCTGTTCTACTTAATATTTCTGGTAAGGCCTTGGAGGAGGAGCTGGTCTCATGGCTTAAATGCCACTCAGCACTTAACACCCACTCAGAGCGGCTGTCCCGCCCCGTAGTGCCTCCTCCGCCAATCGCCTTCTCCCCCTCACTCCTGACCACCGCCTCCCACTTCCCTCCGAGGCTCAGAGGCTACAGATCCCCGCCTCATGAGAGCTGACCCCTGCTGGTGAATTCCCTAACAGCCGCCTGCAGCCTTTCCAGGTACTGGGGGGGAAGGGGGAGGCCGTCTGCAGAGTTTTTCAACCCCTCCCAATCTAGCAGCCGTTGTATTCCTGAATGCCACAGGCTTGGCCCCTAGCGAGGATATATATGTATGTATGTAGAAAATCAGAACAACTAGCAAATCCACTAAAAAGCCTTCCCCACTAATTCCAAGGTTACATTCGGACTGAATACTTTGCACATGTTCTTAACCATTCGTGCAAAACCGCCTTTCCTCCTGGGGCCAAAGTTTGATCCGGGGGCCCCTTTTGCTGGGAGAGACGGCGCTCTGTACCTTCAGCGTAATTCTCTGCAAAAACCCGCTGCTCTGAAGATGAAAAGGCTCCTCGGGAGAGCATTTCACCCGTGCGTCATTCTCATTCTGGAAGTAGACCGTGCCTGCGAGCCCAGAGGGGGCTCCCTCGACCTGAAGCACGACCCCCACTTCCGCCCCCACAGGCACCACGCTGGGGGCAGCCATCAGCAACCTGCGTAGAGAGAAGAGGACAGAGATGGGACAGCTGTAGATGGGACACACTGGCTCCGCCCACCCAGTTCTGATGCCAATATAATAGACAAGCCACAGTCGGGGGGAGAGGGTGTGAGACAGTTTGGAAGAGGGTTACAGGAATATTTGTGTACAGCTATATATATTCAGCCTCTTGTGGTGCAGAGTGGTAAGGCAGCAGATATGCAGTCTGAAAGCTCTGCCCATGAGGCTGGGAGTTCAATCCTAGTTACTGTCCATTGGACTTGACAGGACATTGCATACACCCATTGTTTATTTATTTTTGGAATCACACACCACCCTTCTCCACCCTTCCACCCCTAGGTTCTTGGCCCCCACTGCTTTTGTGGAGCAGCGGGAGCAGAAGGGGGGGTGACATTGTGCAACTGCACAGATTCATTGCCAGGCAGTTCCATGCGGGGAATTTCCCAGATCTCTGCAGGACAGAATGCTTTCTTTATAAACAAAGAAGAAGCTGTTTCCCCCCCCCCCCCATACTCAGCTTTTCATTACTCAAAGTTCCAATGTGGCTTACAAAACTTTCCCCTTCCTCTCCCCACAACAGACACCCTGTGAAGTGGGTGGCGCTGAGAGAGCTCTGAGAGAACTGCTCTGCATGTAGATCACACGCTATTCTACAGGCCTGGTTCTTTAATACCTCACTTTCCACTACCGAAAGAGTCCCAAAACAGCTTTAAAAACCTTTCCTTTCCTCTCCCCAGTAACCAGCAACCCTAGTTACTGCAAACAGCAATCCAGTGAAGTGGGTGAAGCCAAGAGAGCCCTGAGAGAACTGTTGTGCAAGAACAGCTCTCAGAGAACTGTGACTGGCCCCCGTTCATCCAGTTGGCTGCATGTGGAAGAAGAGATTCAAACCTGGTTCTCTGGATTAGCGCCCACCACTCTTCTATCCAACCGTGCCGCTCTTTAACCACTACACCACGCTGTCCGTATTCAGATATACCCCCCCCAGGAGCTGGGAGATCCCTGAAAGAAAGGTGCCAGTACCCAGCCTTGGGGGTACATAACAAGAAGTGACGTCATATCAGGTGGCCAACTCTGAGGTAGAAAATTCCTGGAAATTTGGGCCTGGAACTTGGGAAGGATAGAGAAATTGGTGAGGCATAATGCCATACAGTTCCCCATCCAAATCAGCCAGTCTTTAGAGCAGGGGTAGTCAAACTGCGGCCCTCCAGATGTCCGTGGACTACAATTCCCAGGTACCCCTGCCAGCATTCGCTGGCAGGGGCTCCTGGGAATTGTAGTCCACGGACATCTGGAGGGCCGCAGTTTGAGTACCCCTGCTTTAGAGGAACTGATCCCAGTCATCCGGAGAACTGTTCTAATTCCAGGATATCTCCAGGCCCCACCTGAGGTTTGGCAGCCTTATAACACACACTATTCAATAGGCTCAAACTCAAATACTTTGGCCACCTCATGAGAAGGAAGGACTCCCTGGAGAAGAGCCTAATGCTGGGAGCGACTTAGGGCAAAAGAAGAAGGGGACGACAGAGAATGAGGTGGCTGGATGGAGTCACTGAAGCAGTCGGTGCAAACTTAAATGGACTCCGGGGAATGGTAGAGGACAGGAAGGCCTGGAGGATCATTGTCCATGGGGTCGCGATGGGTCGGACACGACTTCGCACATAACAACATTCAATAGGCCTGAACTCTAAAAAGCTCCCAGAGGTTGCCAGTCGATCGCTGGCATCAACCCCAAACCATTACGGAAATGGAGAAGAATTAACACATGCTACGCTACGAGCAGGGAAAAACTCCCATTGAAAGAAACCTCCCAGAAAGTAATAATTTCTCACAGTTTTACTGGACTCCTAACTCTTGTCTCAGTTGTTGGTCCCTTTTAGGCCCATCTTACTACAGTGCTGGGATGAGGGGTCAGCTTCTTTAGCACGCCGGTTCTTACCTCCTGATCTGACATTTCCACCTCGAGAGCCAGCTTGCTGTAGTGGTTAGGAGTGCGGACTTCTAATCTGGTGAGTTGGGTTTGATTGCACGCTCCCCCACACGCAGCCAGCTGGGTGACCTTGGGCTCACCTCAGCACTGAGAAAGTTGTTCTGACTGATCAGTAATCTCAGGGCTCTCTCAGCCTCTCCTACCTCACAGGGTGTCTGTTGTGGGGAGAGGAAAGGGAAGGCGAATGTAAGCCGCTTTGAGACTTACATTTGGAGCAGAGGCCCATCACAAATTGTCTATTAGTCACAAATTATTGAGCCAGCTTGGTGTAGTGGTTAGGAGTGGGGACTTCTAATCTGGCAAGCTGGGTTGGATACTGCGCTCCTCCACATGCAGCAAGTTGGGTGACCTTGGGCTCGCCACGGCACTGATAAAGCTGTTCTGCCCAAGCAGTAATATCAGGGCTCCCTCAGCCTCACCCACCTCACAGGGTGTCTGTTGTGGGGAGAGGAAAGGGAAGGCGAATGTAAGCCACTTTGAGACTCCTTCAGGTAGAGAAAAGCAGCATATAAGTACCAACTCTTCTTCTTCTTCTTCTTCTTCTTCTTCTTCTTCTTCTAGAACAGCATAATTTGACATTTCCCCCCTCCAGAACAGCCTGTTCTCATCCCTTCCCCCTAAAATCAAGACCATTTCAGAGAGGGAACTGCAGAGATTTCCATAGTTTCGCAATAGGAGGCTTGGCTGCAGTTTAAGCACAGGGAGCGATTTCCTGCTGGTCTTGTCTTCGGACCTTCGGCCAGGAATAGCAATGATGGAAATTCCAATACTGCACAAGCTGTTTTTTGTTTTGTTTGTAAGAAAAGAGCCTTTTTGCATATTTTATTTAAAAAAAAACATGCAAACTATTAAACAGTCATACGTTCTGAGATATTACCCTTCTCTGCCTTGTTGTTGAGGATGATGTAAATATAACAATAGGATCCAGATTTGATTACCAGAATATCCACTGCAAAGGATCAAGGCTTAGAATAGATAAAAGGAAGTCCTTCTTCACCCAAAGGGTCATTCACACGTGCAATTCACTGCTGCAGGAAAGCTACAAGTATAGGCAGCTTCAAGTGGGGATTGGCTAAACATCTGGAGCAGAGGACCTTCTGGAGCAGAGGACCTTCAGTGGCTATTAGTCACAAATTATTGAGCCGGCTCGTTGTAGTGGTTAGGAGTGCAGATTTCTAATCTGGTAAACCAGGTTTGATTCCGTGCTCCTCCACATGCAGCAAGCTGGGTTATTTTGGGCTTGCCATGGCGTGAATAAAGTTGTTCTGACCGAGCAGGAATATCAGGGCTCTCTCAGCCTCACCCACCTCACAGGGTGTCTGTTGTGGGGAGAGGAAAGGGAAGGCGAATGGAAGCCGCTTTAAGACTCCTTCAGGTAGAGAAAAGCGGCATATAAGAACCAACTCTTCTTCTTCTTCAGTAATCTCAGGGCTCTCTCAGCCTCACCTCCCTCACAGGTTGTCTGTTGTGGGGAGAGGAAGGGGAAGGTGACTGTAAGCCACTTTGAGCCTCCTTCAGGGAGAGAAAGGTGGCCTATAAGAACCAACTCTTCTTCTTCAGTAACATCTGGGCTCTCTCAGCCTCACCTCCCTCACAGGGTGTCTGTGGTGGGGAGAGGAAAGGGAAGGTTGCAGACAGGGAAAGGTTGCAGAACCCCCGGGCAACTCTCCGGGAATCCCTGTCCTAGAGCTAGGGTCCCCAGTGCAGTGACCGTATGCCATGGTGTGTGACAAGACTCCCCCATTGCCTGTCCAGTGTTTTTAGAAAGCGGGTGTGGCCAGGAAGTGTTTGCCCAGCAAAGCTCCTGATTGGCTGCTGACTCTGATTTACAGCTCAGGGCCCACTATCTTAGTGTAAACCATCTGATTTTTAATTATTTCATTAAACAGTTTAGGATTTAGACCTAGGGAGTCTAAAAGGTCACTGGACTTGGGCAGTTGGGTTAAGCCCCAACCCTCCTTGACTGAGGGGAAATGGTGCTCCTTCCTTTGCAGGTATTTTGGTGGGCCTAACAGTCAGGGGTGGGTGGGTTCACCTTAGGATTTCCCCCTTTGCAAGAAAGTTGTGATTGAGGATCAGAACAAAGCTCTTTCCCCCTCAGTCAGTCTGGCCTTATAAAATATCAGAGCTTGACTGGGGGAAAACGGTGCTCCTTCCTTTGCAGGTATTTGGTGGGCCTAACATCCGGGTGGGTGGCTGGGGTCTGCACCTTAGGATCTCCCCCTTTGCAAGTGAGTTGTGATTGAGGGTCTGATTAAGGCTCTTTCCCCCTCAGTCAGTCTGGTCTGGAGGAGGAGAGGGAAGGTCCAGAGCGTCACGGAGGGAAAACGGCCCATCCCTTTGCAGAGCTCCAGAGCAGCCGCTGCTGCAGCCAGACCCACGGAAGAAGCAGATGAGACGCAGCAGATCTGCACTTCTGTAAGTTAAAGTCTGGACTTTCTCTTTCCCTGCTGTGTCTCTGGGCCTTGTTTGCTAGGACTGGCTCTGTCCTCAGTGCCCCTTCCGTTTCCATTATGGTTGCGATGCTCATAGCCATTGTGGGGTTCTGAGGTTCATGGTAAATATTGTTACACTGGAAACTAGTCAACGTCTGGGATTAAAAAAAAAAAAACTTTTGAAGTTATTTCCCATTTTGTCAAGCCATAAAGGTGCTGTCATCTGTTGATTTGAACCTCCCCATTAGACAGGCACCACAAAAATTGAGCCCAATAGCACCTTTAAGCCCAGACCAACAAAGATTTATTCAAGGTGTGATCCTTCGAGTGCAAACACTTGAAACCCTCACACCTTGAATAAATCTTCGTTGGTCTGGGCTTAAGGGTGCTATTGGACTCAATTTTTTGTTGTGCTCCTTCAGACCAACACGGCTACCCTCTTGAATCGACCCATTAGAAAGGGTCATATTAGGGCGCCATGAATAAGGTTATGTAGGAAGAGCTGCAGCTCAGCAATAGAACATCTGCTTTGCATGCAGACGGTCCCAGGTTAATTGACTTCAGCCGTGGAATCAATTGCCTACGGAGGTGGTGAGCACCCTCCATCACTGGCTGTCTTCAAGCAGCAGCTGGACAGATGCTTCTCCTGGATGCTTGAGGCTGATCCTGCACTGAGCAGGGGTTGGACTAGATGGCCTCTACGGCCCCTTCCATCTTTAGGATTCTATGGTTCTCCTGTGAAAAGGACCAGGCAGGAAGTAAGGCCTCTGCTTGTGTCCATGCCCCTGCCGGTCTGGGTTACAATGCTGACTTGAATGGACCAGGGGGGTCTGATTCAGATTAGGGCAGCTTCCTGTGACATGCAAAAGATGTTCCGCAAACCACAGAAAAAGCTTACGTTAACAGAAAGGACGTCAAAAAATAAATACATGGGGACCTTCGCCACAAGGAAGAATAAGTAATGGAATTGCTTCAGGTTTGGGGTGTTTGTTTCTCTCCAGATGATAAAATGATTCCTCACACACAAACAGGTGTGTTGGTCTGAAGTAGCACAATAAAATCAGAGTCCAGTAGCACCTTTTAGGCCAACAAAGATTTATTCAGGGTGTGAGCTTTCGAGTGCAAGCACTCTTCCTCAGACTATGATCTCCTTACACAGCGGTTTCACATCTTCTCCCCATTAGAACCTCTCCATTAGAAAGGCACAACAAAAATTAAGTCCAATAGCACCATTAAGCCCAGACCAACAAAGATTTATTCAAGGTGTGAGCTTTCGAGTGCTTGCTCTCCTGTGGTTGAGACACAGTCTACTGATGTAACAGATTTGATTTTTGCTATATATTCCCTGTCATGAAAGGACATCATAGTCTGAGGAAGAGTGCTTGCACTCGAAAGCTCACACCTTGAATAAATCTTTGTTGGTCTTAAAGGTGCTAGCAGACTCTGATTTTATTGTCCTCACATACAGTTTACATTCCCACCTACCCCTCTTCCAAGGCTGCCAGCTTGCCAAAGAAAACGGATCCTAACCAGTTCTAGTGACTTGGCTTTGCAGAAATTAGCAATTGATGCTTTCCATGGTATGGAGATCAGTGGAATCTCTTGGTACCTGGTTCCATTTGGAAGGCTTTCAAAGGTATAGGTGCAGGAGCCAGTTACAAGGCTGGCAACTGGACTGCTACCTCTGCTCCCACACCCTGGCCCTTCTCCCAGATCTTTTGCTAGCCTTCACGCTTGTCCCCCTGCCAGGATTAATTAACTCTTCCTGGCCCCAGCAAACTCACGCTGTGCTTTGCAAGTGCCCTGGCAGCCTGTAAGTTCAATGACATGGAAATATCACTGCAAGCTCGGTCAGACGAATGTACTGCACTATAGTTTGTTTATGCCCAACCTGGCTTCCTGTAATTATGATAAAAGGTAAAGGTAAAGGTCTCCCCTGTGCAAGCACTGGGTCATGTCTGACCCTTGGGGTGACGCCCTCCAGCGTTTTCATGGCAGACTCAATACGGGGTGGTTTGCCAGTGCCTTCCCCAGTCATTACCGTTTACCCCCCAGCAGCAAGCTGGGTACTCATTTTACTGACCTCGGAAGGATGGAAGGCTGAGTCCACCTTGAGCCGGCTGCTGGGATTGAACTCCCAGCCTCGTGGGCAGAGCTTTCAGACTGCATGTCTGCTGCCTTACCACTCTGCGCCACAAGAGGCTCTTAATCATGATAAAGCGGACAATAAATCTGTAACACAATTATAGTCTGCTGAGGATGGGTGGAATAAAAGTCTAAAGAATAAATAAATAAATTATAACATCAACCCCCCCCCCAACAACCCAGAAAGCAGTGGAATGCAGTTAGCCAAAGTACCTGGTTGTGTGATATAGTTTCTAAACGCACACAGGGTAGAACTTTTTAATGACAATGTCGAAACGGTCAACTGCAGGACAAAAGTTTGAGTCCAGTGCCACCTTTAAGACAAAGTTTCATTCAAGGGATGAACTTTTGCGGGTATACCCACTTATTCAGCTTTGCTGCTTTGACTGCTTTCATGTTTTTAATCATTCCTATGGCTGCAGCCACCCCCTCCGTTGCAGGCAGAAATTCAACAGGTGAAGGACCGGCCACAAAAGAAGCACAATGGTGTGGAGCATTTCACTGGTTGAATTTCTGCCTGGCATATCATTGTAAAGGACAGTAGAGCCCTTCCGGAACAGAAGCACAGCTATTCCTCAGGATAAAACCCCAGGATGACCCTCCCCCCATAATCAGCACCCTCCACCCTTTTACCTTGGAGCTTGTTGGCTCAGGGCGACCAAAGTCCCCATCCATGCTAGCCAAAGAGGCAGCTGCTTGCTGGGAGCCATCTCTGGACTCCTGCCTCAGTGCCCGGCAGACTTCTCTGCTCTGGTGCTGGAAAGGGGATTTTGCAATTGAATCCCAAGGCCAGGAGAGGGGGGCGGGGAGAGAAAGTGTGTTTGCATGCTGTGATAATTATTCATGACCGAAGGCCCTCCCAGCAGCTGAAGGCTCCAGTTGAGACCCATCCTTTAGAATCATAGAATCACAGAATCATAGAGTTGGAAGGGGCCATGCAGGCCATCTAGTCCAACCCCCGGCTCAACGCAGGATCAGCCCAAAGCATCCTAAAGCATCCAAGAAAAGTGTGTATCCAACCTTTGCTTGAAGACTGCCAGTGAGGGGGAGCTCACCACCTCCTCAGGCAGCCTATTCCACTGCTGAACTACTCTGACTGTGAAAAATCTTTTCCTGGTATCTAGCCTATATCGTTGTACTTGAAGTTTAAACCCATTACTGCTTGTCCTCTCCTCTGCAGCCAACAGAAACAGCATCCTGCCCTCCTCCACGTGACAACCTTTCAAATACTTAAAGAAGGCTATCATGTCCCCTCTCAACCTCCTTTTCTCCAGGCTGAATATTTAGAAGCCTTCCAGGCAAAGAGACATCTGGAATTAGTGATTCCATACCTGGTTCTTGGATATGTTGTGGACAAATGTATAGTACATTGGTCCCCACCAAGTATGTTGGAGAAGTCAGTGGGATCAGCTGGTTAGAATCCTAGAGTTGGAAGGGGCCATCTAGTCCATCCTCCTGCTCAATGCAGGATCAGCCCAAAGCATCCTAGGAAGGTTTCTGAGTCACCACTGGAGATTTGATTGGTTGTGTGGATTTCGGGGAAACATTGCTTCTGCAGCAGCTGCCGGCTCAGCACAGTACAAGGAGGTTTACTGTGTGACTAATGGCAAGCAGCAGCCATGTTGTGGCTGGCTCCGCCTCCCAAGGCAACCATTTTGGGCTGCTCCCACCACTCTGTCAGAATTCCAAAGGTGCCTCCACAGGCTCAAATAGATCAGCTGTATAGTTCTGAACTGCTGTTGCTTGTGTATATGTAGGAGGCTTGCCAATCTCCAGGTGGGGCCTGTAGAACTGAAGCTGATTTCCAATTAGAAACCAACAAGATTTCCATGGTGTAAAACATGCAAGAGTCAATGCTTCCTTCGTTGGTGCACAATCCTCTGAAGCTGACCGCCAGAGAAAATGACTGTTTTAGTGAATGGACTAGTGCATTACACCCTGCTGAGGTCCCTCCCCTTCCCACCCTCCCCTCCCCAAAACCCACCTTCCCCTGTACCCCCAAATCTCCAGGACTTTCCCAACCAGGAGAAGGGAAAAGCTTTGGAGGCACTTTTAGGTGCAGGTCCAGAGTTGGAAATGATGTCATATGACATCATGTCCGGGTTTTCAGCAGGATACGACATCATGTATTGCACGATTTCATTTCTGCCTCTGGGCTTTTCTTCCACTGGTTTGGAGAGCGAGGACCGAAGTTGGCGGGGACTTGATGGTTTTTCACACATGCAGAGTAACTGCTTTCGAGGAATCATAAGGCACCATCCATTCCATGTGATCTGAAACCCGAGGTGTTATTGTCCGCCCCCCTCTGAATTGTTTGGTAGACCCTGCAAGATCTGTGATCCATTTGCTGCCAGCCCTACTGGTTAATTACAGGGGAATATTTACAGGTGACTATAGGGCCTATTCTGCACACAATAGATAATGCACTTTCAATGCACTTTAGAAGTAGATTTTCCTGTTCCGCACAGGATAATCCAGCTGCCGAAGTACATTGAAAGTGCATTATTCTATGTGTGCGGAATGGGCCTAGGAGGGGCTGTGGCTCAGTGGTAGAGCTCCTGCCTGGCATGCAGACTGTCCCAAGTTCAATCCCTCAAAAGGACCAGATAGCGGGTGATGTAAAAGACCTCACCTGGAAGGCCGCTAACAGTCTCAGGAGACAGTACTGACCTTGACAGGACAATGGTCTGGTGAAGTACAAGGTGGATTCATACGCTGTGCTTCCTTCATATTAATTTGTGATGAATGTTTTCATTGCTTGACTGCACTAGGATTATGGACTTTTCCCCCGGGCCTGCCTTTAACAGCGTCCGTTATGCAGAAGTGAAGTTTTGCCCAGGGTCTTTCTTGTTCCTAGGAAAAGCTTCACCTTCTGTATTTCCACGTGTCGGAGTGGTGTACAAAGGCCCAGGAACAGAGCTAATGAATAAATCTAAAATTGCTCAAGCTTAATTACATACTTTGGCCACCTCATGAGAAGGAAGGACTCCCTGGAGAAGAGCCTAATGCTGGGAGTGATCGAGGGCAAAAGAAGAAGGGGACGACAGAGAATGAGGTGGCTGGATGGAGTCACTGAAGCAGTCGGTGCAAACTTAAATGGACTCTGGGGAATGGTAGAGGACAGGAAGGCCTGGAGGATCATTGTCCATGGGTTCAAGATGGGTCGGACACGACTTCGCACCTAACAACAACAACAACAAATTACATACATACATAACTTGTAGCCCCTGTGGGCAAGTGTGTTCAGGCAGTAGAGAGAAAGATCAAACAAAAAGCTATTTGGCTTTGAAAACCGTGTGTTTGATCTGGACATAGAAGAGGACTTGGCCTTCTTCCAAATTGGCTGTGGGCATCACACGACCTTGGATCAGTCATGAGGTCATGAAGTGGGTGTCCTCACTGTAGTCTGTCGATGGCAGAGCAAGGTCTGAGTCCAGGAGCACCTTAGGGACCAACTAGATATCCATGGTATAAACTTGCCAGCTCTGGATTGGGAAATAGCAGGAGATTTTTCGGGTGGAGACGCACCACACTCCAAAACTGGACATCACCCCCAGGGTTTTTGGCTGTTCTCACATCCCAGCCTCTTTCTGCTGGGAATCCACGTGACTGGTGAGAAATCCCCTTGCAGTCCACGTAAACAGAAAGCAGATTTTGAACCTGACCAGAAATCTGAAGAGACAGCTCAGGATCCTGGGCGTGCTTGCTGAAGGGTGCATTTGTACGTGTACGTAGGGGTGTGTGTGTGTGTGTGTGTGCATGTGCGTGCATGGCATCAGCGACTCCCTCTTTTTGGGGAGGGTCAACAAGCTAAGCAGGTGAAGAGGAGGACGCACGGATACCCCTCCATTCACGGTTAATTAGCGGCTCATTAAGCGTGCCGTTGGAGATGATATTAATTAGCGCTGATTGGGAGCGAGGAGTAGAACCCCTAATAAATCCCCCCCTTCCTGTCTCTCTCTGGCTTTAATTAAGCAAAACAGCCAAGTAATTAGAGGACTAATTAGCGGAAGAAAAATGAGCCAGCGTGTCTTAGACTCTCAGTGCTGAGCCCTTGCTGTTGTTGCAGGACCCACTCTGTCATTTGGTCGGCTTTCTCCCTCAGGTCTTCCTCCCCCCCCACTATCTTGTTTTCTGGTCCCTCTCTCACTTGCCCACCTTGTCTTCTGTTTCCTTGTCAACAAAAACTCCACCTGGGCTCAGATCTCGTCATTATGTGAAATAATAAAAATGAGAGTGTTTCTGAGCATGCGTGAGGTACTTTTTTCTCTCGACACTGAGTCATTGCAAGAAGAGCTGTTTCTTTATACTCCGCTTTTCACTACCCAAAGGAGTTCCAAAGTGGTTTACAAACAGCTTACCCTTCCTCTCCTCGCAAGAGACAGTCAATGAGGTCGGTGGGGCTGAGAGATCTCTGAGAGAACTGCTCTGAGAACAAGCCTAAGAGAACTGCGACTAGCCTGATTTTTTTTCCAGGGATCTCTGCCGTCTGGTGGCCAGTTGTAATCCTGGAAGATTTGTCATCTCTATTGATACAGTGGGAACAGATTGACCAGCATTGGATAGGCGTTGGGAGAACTCATTTTTCTTTCAAGGTGCTGGAAAGCAGCATCAAGTAACAGGTGATGGGAAAGACGTCCACCAGAGACCTGGGAGAGCCAATGCGACTCAGAGCAGAAAACACTAGGGGCCAAGCCTATTGCATTCAGGGGGTGGAGTGGAAGAACACTGCGGATGGCCTCCCCTTACCCCCAGGACCTGGAAAGGCTGCAGGCTGCAGGAACCTCACCTCGCCAGCAGGGGCAGATCCCATGCAGTAGAGGTCTGCAGCCTCTGAGCCTCAGAGGGAAGTGGAAGGAGGAGGGGGTGGTCAGGGGTGGGGGATGGAAGGCGATTGGCTGGCCACTGGACAGACAGGCAAGCTGGTTGGAGGAGGAGGCACTCAGAGGCGGGACAGCCACCCTGAGAGGTTGTTAAGCACTGAGTGGCACTTAAGCCATGAGACACGCTCCTCCTCCAAGGTCTTACCAGAAATATTAAGTGGAACAGATTTATTTGTAATTTATTATATATTCTGTGAATTTAGGCAGATTGTGAGTGGTTGGGCAGAATGGATTGCATCGGCGATCGGCTCTTGTGGCCCGTTCTTGCATGCGAAGGAAAACGCTGGTTGCCACTTTGGCATAGGGAGGTGCATTTCCTCCAGCCCAGACTGGTCAGGGATTCGGGGGGGATCATCTGGGGGAATATCTGGGCATGGAATTGGGGTCCCTGTGGATGTGCAGGTAGTTGTGAGTTTCTTGCATTCTGCAGGGGGTTGGACTAGAGGACCCTTCCAACTGTATGATTAGAGACTAAAAAAGTTTGTGGCAGGGTATAAGCATTCATATGCCGTTGTTCAGGTTGCCAGCTCTGGGTTGGGAGATGCCTGGAGGCTTTGGGCTGGGGAGGGTCTTCAGTGGCAGTGGTCCCCTACCCTTTTATCACCGGGGACCGGTCAATGCTTGACAGTTTTACTGAGGCCCGGTGGGGGGGGGTAGTCTTTTGCCAAGGGACGTCGCCACCGCCGCCTGAGCCCCTGCTCCTCTTGCTTTCCCGCTGGCGCCCCTGACTTCCCGCCGCCCACTGGGAGACGCTGCCAGCAGCAGCTGCGCAGTGCCACACCGAGGGGGAGCCCCAGCCATGGCGGCCGCTGGAGAGCACCAAAGGTGAGCGAGCGGCAATGGCAGGGCAGCCCCTGAGGCAGCAGCCGGGGAGGAGGACGAGGAGGAGCCGCAGCCCGGTACACACTGATCCACGGACTGGTACCGGTCCCCGGACCAGGGGTTGGGGACCGCTGCTCAGTGGAGTATAATGCCATGAAGCCCACTCTCCAAAGCAAGCATTTTCTCCAGGGGAACTGATCTGCGTCACCTGGTGATGAGCTGTAAAACCAGGGGATCCCCAAATCCTACGTGGGGACTGGCATCTCTAGCTCATACCCTTAAGGTGCTACTCTTGCTACTCTACTACTACAGACAGTATGTAATAAGGCTACTCTTTTGATATATTTGTGGTTGTCAGACAACAGAGATAAATTTTGTGGGTTCTGTGATCCCCATAAAACTGCCACAAGAGGCCTCACAGAAATCTCTGTCCAGTTGCCTTATACAAAAGCCTTCACACATATACAGAACTGTAGATCTACTGGGCAGTCTGGTCTATTTGCAATCCAAATACGATGTCGGCATTTGCCGAAATTACAGCTGCGCCACAACTTTCCTTCGGTTGTGAACGGCTAAGTTCTCAAAAATGTTGCCGTTGGATGCATTCCATCTTAATGAAGAGACACTGCTGTGAGCACAGGACTTTGTAGGATCCCTAACTGAAAGCCCTTATCCAAATCCCTGTTTTTAATTAAAGTTTTCAAAATCTCAGCATTTATTCTAGTGTGAAATCAGCCTACAGGGAACAACGGCTAGGGCAGAATTCTTTAAGGTGGCCCTGCGGGGAGAGGATTGGAGATAGCAGGGCAGGGGGAATAAACCCAAGGGGCAAGTCTCTGCTGAGAGAAGTTAGGAGAAGTTAGGAGCAGTCATTTTAAGACAAGCCTTGTAACCGGGAACCAAGAAGTATTTGAAGTGATGCCCTGGCCAATCAGGGAAGACTGCTTTGCTACAGTGTTGGAGGCACGAGGCAGGAAGTTAATTCGCAAAAAGCAGAGATCTGCACATTTACTGATGCCGATTTTTCAAATATCGAGGGTTATATCCACTTCTGGATATTGTGGGGGAAAAGTAGGGTCTCTCTGGATCAATCAGGCATGTTGTAGAGGGAAAATGTAAAGCGCCCCAAATCAAACTTGAAATTGCATTCATTGTAGACAGCAGGGATTTATTTGAGCTGGCAGTGGGTAGAAAGCCCTGTGCAGACTACATCCTGAAATTAGTTGTGACTCTGAGGGATTGTCAGGCCCACCTGGAGATTGTGCACAAACAAGGAAAAAAACGTGAGGGTCAATAAATCCTGTAAGCTTCTGATTAATTCGACTGGAGGTAAAAGTTAAGCTGAGCAAGAAGATAAGTATTTTGTCTTCAATATCTTTAATAGTAACCATTAGCCACAACCAAGGCTAGTATCGTAGATATAAACTAGTTTCATTTTACTTCCTCGGTTGTCAGTTAGCACACGACCAAAATAAATTCAGGCAAAGCTCAAAGTCTCTTGAGTAACAGAAAAGAGGTCATTGACGCTGCTTATCTTCTTACTCAGCTTAATTTTGACTTCCAGTTAATCATAGAACCATAGAGTTGGCAGGGGCCAAACAGGCCATCTAACCCTACCCCCTGCTTAGTGCAGGTTCAGCCTCAAGCAAGCCGAAATATAAGACTATATAACAGTTGTAGAAAGGAATTCTTTGGAAACTTACAGGATTTATTGAGCAACACATTTTTTTGGTCTTGTCTGCCCACCTGGAGGTTGTCAACCCTGCTGATTTTTTTTTCTGTCTGATTGTTTTGATTGGGTTAAAAATAGTGTGAGTTGTTATTCATTTTTGGTTCCATTGTTAACCATCTCAAGTCTTCCCAGGAACCAGATGGGCACAAAAAAAAAAGTGTTTCCTACAAAATGAGGATACCACCTAGCCTGGAAAAGAAATGTTCCAGAGGATGAGTGATAGGGTTGTGAGTGTCCTGCATAGTGCAGGGGGTTCGACTAGATGACCCCAGAGGTTCCTTCCAACTCTAGGATTCTATGATTCCTTTCTCAGGTAAGCTGGCAATAGCATCATAAATCTCATACAGTTTACTAGGAAAAGCTGCCGTTCTTGGGAATGCGATAATTAACTATGTGTTTGAGACCAAGGGAACAATCCTCAACAGCATCGTCAGAAGAAAGTCCCATTGGATTCAGTAGGGCTTACTCCCAGGAAAGTGCTTTTAGGACTGCAACATGAGAGGGGAAGTTTGCCATTTTCAAAACGGGATCTGGTACGGATAACTGTGCTCATACTCCTGCCTATTTGTTGATTTCGAAATTAGCACCGTGCCCTTTTAACCTGAAAAACAGGTTCCCGAAATCCGAGGACTGAACTTTGCATGAACGTACGGGTGAGTCAAATCTTGCACCATACAGGGCTTGTCGACTTCCAGGTGGGGCTTGGAGAGCTCTAGGACTGCTAACTCCAGGTTGGGGAACTCCAGAAGATTTGGGGGATGGAGGACCGGGTTTGGGGTAGAGAAAGAGGTCAGCAGGGCATGATGCCACAAAGTCTACATTTGCTCCAGCAGAACTGATTCCCATCACCTGGGCCGATTCCTCACTGGAGGCTTTGCTCCGGATTGCAGGCTGGATTTTGAGCCGGGGCAGGTTGCCCCACCTCTTCCTGCTATCGCACAGGGGAGAATTTGCATGGTGCACCTCATCCACCCTGGATTTGTGCTCCCACACAGGAGCTAAGGCAGCGAAGTTCCCAGTGTGGAAACGGTCCAGGAGATCAGTTGAAATCCCAGGAGTTCTCCAGCTACCACCTGGAGGTTACTGTATACAAAAGAGGACTGGCTGAATGGAATAATCCAAACTAGAAAAATTCAACCAGATGGCTGGTACACAAATGTAATCTTTTTAGTTTTAATTCTTCCAAATCATTTTGTAGACATTTAAGGAGACTAGTGAGCGGTTGGCTCACCTGCGGAACAATTAAGACACGGAATTCACGGCACCAAGAAGTGGTGGCGGCTACTGGCTTCGAGAGGAGATTGGATAAACATATGGAGCAGAGCCAGAACTCCAGTGGCTCTTAGCCACAGGGTATAGAGCAGGGGTAGTCAAACTGCGGCCCTCCAGATGTCCATGGACTACAATTCCCATGAGCCCCTGCCAGCGAATGCTGGCAGGGGCTCATGGGAATTGTAGTCCATGGACATCTGGAGAGCCGCAGTTTGACTACCCCTGGTATAGAGGGAACATTCTGTCTGGGTGCTTGGTGGGCAACAATGGGGGGGGGGCTTCTGGAGTTCTGGCCCTGCTGGTGGCCCTCCATATGGCACCTGAGTCTGACGTAGAGTATTGGGCTGGATGAGCCACTGGCCTGATCCAACATGGCTTCTCTTATGTTCCAAGTCACTGTGGAGGGAGATGCAATTCCAAGAAAGACACAATGGTAGAGGGGAAAGAACCTGTGGTATTTAGATTGAAGACTACACTGAATGTGAATGTTTTTGGGATGAAAATTATGTCTAGGGGTGAGGAGCACTGACTGCTGAACCCTGGCTCATCTGGTTTGCATTAATCCTTTTGCTTCTGCAGACTGTTTTATTATTTTTTTTTCCTGGAGATGAACCTCCTGGAGATCATGTTGTGCTGCTTAGCAAGTCCTACTGGGCCATGCAGTGATATAACAATTATATAATGGATTATGCTTCATGTGTGCCATTTGCCAGTCTCAAGGGGGTCATCTCTAGGCTTGCCAGCCTCCAAGGGGATCTGGAGATCTCCCAGAATTACAACTCATTTTAAGCTTACAGAGATCAGTTCCCCATAAAGGTAAAGGTAAAGGTATCCCCTGTGCAAGCACCGAGTCATGTCTGACCCTTGGGGTGACGCCCTCTAGCGTTTTCATGGCAGACTCAATACGGGGTGGTTTGCCAGTGCCTTCCCCAGTCATTACCGTTTACCCCCCAGCAAGCTGGGTACTCATTTTACCGACCTCGGAAGGATGGAAGGCTGAGCCAACCTTGAGCCGGCTGCTGGGATTGAACTCCCAGCCTCATGGGCAAAGCTTTCAGACAGCTGCCTTACCACTCTGTGCCACAAGAGGCTCATTAGTTCCCCATAGCACAGTACAAATCTTGTTAGGACACATTTCTACAATGGCCACACAACGTTCTTTGTCCCCAGCTCTACCTTATTTCCCCCCTATATTTGTGTGTGTGACTATCTCACATGCACATATGACTCTCACATGTGCTGTGCTCTGGTTCAGCCTCCCTTTGAGTACTGTGTTCAGTTTTGGGTACCCCAGTTGAAGATGGTTGTAGATAAAATGGAGTGTGTCCAGAGGAGGGCAACAAAGATGGTGAGGGGTTTGGAGACCAAGATGTATGAGGAAAGGTTGGGGGAGCTTGGTCTGTTTAGCCTGGAGAGGAGATGACTGAGAGGGGATCTGATAACCATCTTCAAGTATTTCAAAGGCTGCCATGTAGAGGATGGAGCAGAGTTGTTCTCTCTTGCCCCAGAGGGATGGACCAGAACCAATAGGATGAAATTAATTCAAAAGAAATTCCATCTAAACATCCGGAAGAAGTTCCTGACAGTTAGAGCGGTTCCTCAGTGGAACAGGCTTCCTCAGGAGGTGGTGGGTTCTCCATCTTTGGAGATTTTTAAACAGAGGCTGGAGAGCCATCTGACGGAGAGGCTGATACTGTGAAGGTTCAAGGGGGTGGCAGGTGACAGTGGATGAGCGACAGGGATATGTGTGTCCTGCATAGTGCAGGGGGTTGGACTAGATGACTCAGGAGGTCCCTTCCAACTCTATTATTCTATGATTCTTCTATGATTCTATGTGGAATTATCACATAGGCCAATCTGCTTACAATTAGTGTTTCATTTCCTATCTGGGAGTGTATTTTATGTGAGAGTAAGAGAATCCTGTCTCTCTTTGTGTTCTGTTGCCAGCTGCAGGGATGGAAGTGGTGGGGTTGAAGCCGTGTTCTCCCACAGCCTCACGGCTACGTTGAACGGGCCTGTCTGCTAGATCACACCCTCTATCAAGGAGGCCGCTAGAATACCTCTCCGCCTTTTCCCACTTCACGCAGGTTAGTTCCCCTTTTGTATCTCAAAACATTTTGCCTGTGACGCTTATTTTGTAAAATCAAACAGCAAGCCATAAAATTAAGCTACCCTCAGGAGTGGTTTAAGGATTCATGGGGCCCATACTGCCAGAGCCTTACAATTGTGTTGGGAGCAGCCAAACTGGGGGCAGAGATTCATGGGGCCCCCACAATGGAAAGGGCTGTCAGTGTGAGTGGGGGAAAAGGGGGGAGAAGAGAGGCTACAGCCCTGATCCATAGGGAGAAGGCTCTGCAGCACGGGGCCTCTGGGAGCTCGGGACATATAGAGCTGGGAACATGTGCGGTATATAAATATAATTAATAAATAAGTAAATACATGTACAACAGGGATAAACCGGCCCTGATCATATTGCATTTCGGCATAAGCTTTCACAAGTCAAATCTCACTTCTTCAGATGCACAGGATTGTAAACCCTGCCAGGCCAAAACGATACAGACAGAGGCCTGTTCAAAACAGGACCCGGTCCAAAACAGAATATGCTGTTGTCTGCTCAGCACAGGAGAGAGACCCCTGCAGACTCTGGTTCTGTTGTGCTATCGTTTTCGACGCATGGTGACCTTATGAACAAATGACCCCCCCCCCCCCAAATGTCCCATTGTTAACAGCCTTGCTCAGGTCTTGCAAGCTGTGGACCGTGGTTTCCTGGACAGAGTCATAGAATGATAGAGTTGGAAGGGGCCAGACTGGCCATCTAGTCCCATCCCCTGCTCAGTGCAGGATCAGCCTCAAGCATCCGGGACCAGGATCTGTCCAGGCACTGCTTGAAGACTGCCAGGGAGTCAATCCATCTCATGTTGGATCGTCCTCTTTTCCTGCTGCCTCCCACATTTCCTGGCACTATTGATTCTTCCAGGGAGTCTTGTCTTCCCATAATGTGGCCCAAGTACAATCATCTCTGTTTAGTCATTTTAGCTGCTAGGGAGAGTTCGGACTTGTTTAGCTCCACCATTTGTCTTTTTGGCCATCCTGCGTATCTGTAGAACATCACCGGCAGCACATTTCAAAAGAATCAACTTGCTTCCTGTCAGCTGTCTTTGCTGTCCAACTTTCCCGTCCTTCTGTAGTAATGGAGAATATTTTGGCAGGGATGATCTTGACCTTGCTCAACAGCAACACACCATTAACAATCAAGTACCTTTCAATAAGTACCTTTCGATAGCCAAAGAGTAGAATCCCAGTACAGGATGCAGGGAGATTAGCGGATGCAATGCCCATTGGGATCTCCGTCACGGAAGGTACTTCTTTTAGGTTCGCCAACACCGTGAACGACTCGAATAAGCAAGACCAGCAAAATCTTTCCTGGGAGTACAGGCTCTCACCTGAGAAGGGCCTTATGCGTTTTAACTGTCCGCCTTCAAGCCGATGGGCGAGTTTAAATTTGCATATCGAGCGGAGGCTGTAATCCGTTTTAGGGAGGGCTGTAGGCTCTCCTTGGCCCATTCCGCACACACAGGATAATGCACTTTCAATCTGCTTTGGCAGCTGGATTTTCCTGTGCGGAACAGGAAAACCTATTTCTATAGTGAGCTGAAAGTGTATTATCATTGTGTGCAGAATAGAACCTACTTGCTTCTGGTGGGAATAAGGAGGATGCCGTCTTGGGGTATCTGATGCTCACGTGTACTCTGCTGTTTCCCACCGCGCTGCTCTCTCCCCCTCACCCCCAATTCTAGCTGGAAAGCAGGTTGCTTCTTTCACCATCCTCCTCTCTCTCTCTTTTTCCCCTTTCAGGTGGCTTTTCCTCCAACAGACCAGCTGAGGGCAGCAGTTATGTAGGGAGAGAGTCCACAACCCCTGTGCCTTAGCCAAGGCTTATGAAGAGGAAGGGAGGAGAGAGAGAGAGAGAGAGAGAGAGAAAGCAAGCAAGCAAGCAAGCAACCAGCAGCAGAGAAGCGGATCTCTTCTCCTCCTTTTTCCTTCGCTTCCCTCCCCCTTTCCAGCTCCTCCTCCTCCTCCTCCTCCTCTCCTCCTCCTCCTCCTCCTCCTCCTCCAGCCCTTGTGTGGGACTCCATTTTCCCAGCCCCAAAGTCTCCAAGGAAGGGGCCGTGGGAGCTCACCTCCAAGATGGAATAGAGGCACGATTCTTTCTCCAGCGCCTGCGGCCCTTGTGTCGCTGGTTGCCAAAGAAGGACCTACGTCTTTTGTGTGTGTTTCAGCGTGTCCGTGTGTGGGTGCGTGCGTGCGTGTGTGGACCATTTTGCCTTGTGGCTTGCCCAGAATGGATGATCAAGGGAGGCTGATCCAAGCCAGGGGGGCAGTGGGGCTGACGGGCCACCCCCCAGTCCAAGGAGTGCAGACTCTGACCCCCCACTCTCTCCACGAGCCCCCCTCGGATAACGGAGAGCCACGGAAGCAAGACATCGGCGACATCCTCCAGCAGATCATGACCATCACGGACCAAAGCCTGGACGAGGCGCAGGCAAAGTTGGTTACCCTTTTCCATTCTTGGCTGGCCTGGGCTTTGTGGGGGGTGGAAAGTTTGGGCGGAAGGATTCCCCCCTTTGTGTGGGCACGGGGCAGGCCGGAGCGGAACACTGGCAAAGGGGGGCTCAGTGGGCGGAATTGGATGGGAGGTGTTGCATGGGGCTTCCACCAATTTCTGGTTTTGCGATGTGAAATACTGGGGTGGGGGTGGGGGACGGATGCCGAATGAGGGTGTCTTTGGAGACTTGGAAATTGGAACTGATAGAGAGAAGCGTTGTGGGCCAAGTGGATTTGTTGGTCCGGGCAACCTTAAAAGTCTGGATCCTTGTTTCAGAGTGTTTGGAAATTAAGAGCAAGGGGGAAATAAAGGGTCTTTTCTCCCCCCTTATAGGAACAGAGAGAAGGAAGGAGAGACTGAACTGAGCATGGGATCCCTTGCAGGGGGACTTTACTGGAGGGTTCAAAAACTAGCCAGAGGCCTGGATATAGAAGAATGATTATTAAAGTTTCTTTCTTACAAAAAAGGAGAGAGAAATGGGAATTAATTCCTGATGAGGAACTGCTATTCCCTTTTTTTGGAGGGGAATCAAGTCTTGATCGGTGTGTAGTGCTACTGGGGCTTTCTTTTGACCTACGCTGTGGAACAAAAAGGAAAACTTAATTTGGGCACTCGGGTTACTGACTAGGGCATGCACACATCGGGCATGTATGCATTGATTGATTAATTGGGGTAAGGGGCTGGCGGGGGTCGCCAGCATGGAACTGTGGAGCATTGGGCTGTTATAGCTGATAACAGTCCTGAGATATCAATTTGGGGATCACTTCTCAGTTTGGCAGCCCCTAGTTATTCCTGATTTTCACCTCTTTGGCTTCCACCACCAGATCCCACATCCAGAAAATGTAGGGATCTAAACTTGCCACTCACTTTCTCTTCTCCCTCACCCCCTTTTGTTTCAGAAGTGCCAAAAGCCCCAAACATTGTAGTACAAGGTAACAATATTTGGCAATTTTCTTATTAATTAATAACAATAATATTTGGTGATGGTCACTAAGTATTATTACCCATATATATATAAGCCAGTCACCAGATACTATTACCAGTACCCTACAATTCAATCATATTCGGCACTTTTGGTACCTCTGTGGAAAAAAAGGGAGTGATGTATAAGTGGGGACAGAAAAAAGTTGTGATTCTTTTTTTAGCGCCTTTGTACAGTGTGGAAAAAATAACTGAATTGTTTCTTTCTCCTTTACATCGGGAAAGGAGGCTCTCTGCTCTGATACCTGTTTGCCAGAGCAGGTGGCCTGTGTGTGGGCTTTCGGCCATGTGAGAATTGTCGAAACTGCGTTGTGTGTGTGTGTTTATTACACAGAACTGTGGTTCCTCTCAAAAGGCCTGTTTCGTTTTCATGGAAGGTGTTTCTCTTGGGAATTGTCCCTTGTGTGTGTGTGTGTGTGTTCGATTGTAAAACAATAGTTCAAGTTTCTGTTAACTATTGTGAAGTGCTAGCCAGGAATAGTTTTTGTTTTGTTTTGTTTAGAAAGTCAGGATTTCTCAAGGGGGTCTTTCCTTCCTGAGACCTACGTGGCTGTTTGTATAAAATCTAACGTGAGGTAAATGGGAAGTTGGCTACCAGAGCCCGTGGAGAGGTTTGGTAACGATTCCAAAGGGAGTGAAAAATGAGGCACTGTAAACAAAAAGAGGTCCTTCGTGCAGTACTGAAGCAAGAACCAGGAAAGTTGTGTTTCAGTCTTAGATGGGTGTGGAAGCTGTGCCCTTTTTTGGCAATTTGAAAAAGGTGCTCTCTGTTTGGTGGTTCGGGAAGATTAACTGTTTAGGGGTGTTTTCACGGAAAGTTCTTTTCGTATCTCTGTCGTTGTTGCCCTGGTGTTGAGAGTTTGACTTCCATTTGGGGATGGCTTCCGTTTGGAAAACCCACATGCAGCGTTTTGGGGTTACTCTTTTTAAGGGGGATGAATCGTGTAACTGATTTGAGGGACGATGACTGCGACTAGAGAATCAAGAAATAAAAATATTTCCCAAAGAAATGTGGGGTGAAGTTATAACAACACGTAGATGAGAGAGATGAATAGGAAAAGTTTTTTTTTTTTAAAAATCTTGTTTCCTTTTTTTGTTGTTGGGTGAGTTCCTTTAAAAATAACCAGCTCTCCTTTGTCTACTTTCCCAAACTTGGAAGAAAGTTTGTCCATTTTGCAGTACCTGCAGATTCACCACTGTTTTTGATAAGTCGTTCGCCAAACCGAAGGGAATATATGGTTTTAATCATTGTGTCTGTCCAGACACCGGCGTTTAC
Organism: Paroedura picta; assembly: GCF_049243985.1. NCBI lineage: Eukaryota > Metazoa > Chordata > Lepidosauria > Squamata > Gekkonidae > Paroedura > Paroedura picta. The sequence continues at coordinate 7,226,660 of NC_135371.1, forward strand.
TGGGAATTCCTGGGTGTGGATTGAGGATTCCGTTCTTTTTGTGTGTGTGAATTAAAAAGGGATTGATTTATTCACTAGACTGAGGCCTTGGAGCAGATCTCATTTAAAAAAAACAACAACCCAGACCCTCAAAACTCTTTCCAAAAACCGTTGGCTTTATCTGTCCTCTCTCCCACTGTTTAAACTGCAGGAAACACGCTCTGAATTGCCATCGAATGAAACCAGCTCTGTTCACCGTCCTCTGTGAAATCAAAGAAAAAACAGGTATTGTTCGGGCCACGGTTTGAGGGAGGGTGTTTGTTCCTTGGCTTGCCTTGTGCTTCAATCTATGAGAGAATCACCTCAAGGAAGGGAGAAAAGGAAGGGAAGGAGGGGGAGAGAGGGAGAGAGATTGAGGAGCGGGTGTTTCTCCTCAAGAGGTTTTGCCAGCGGCCTGTCGTCTCCGCGCCATCTTGAAGCGTCTGGAATTTCTTTTTTTCTGCCTGCCCTATTTTCTTTGTAGCTGCTGCTTCGCCCTCCTTCTCTCTCTTTCTTTCCACGCGGCCTTTATTTTATTGCCGTGACCCTCTCTCTTGTGTTCGTGCCACCCCACTCGGAGGGGGCCGCAAGGGGTCTCCGGTAGCACCTGGATCTTTTGTCCGTGAGAATAATCAGTGTGTTCCCCCCACCCCCACCCGGTTTCAAAATTACCTCTACCGCCTCTCCTTCCTTTGCAACCCGGTTTCCAAAATTCCCCCTTTTGCTTCGGGGTGTATCCCCAGGGGTTGGTTGGGGCCACGACTCCTCCACTGTGGGTCGCTCAAAGAGAGCAGGGGTTCTCTATGTGCATGCAAATTTTCTGCTTCTCTTGCGCCTTGAATTTGCATTCTCCCCGGATTAAAAAGTGAAAGAGCAGCAAAGAGCAGCGCCCTGGCCACAGGGCCTAAACGGATTACAGAAAAGGAGAGTGAGGAGGTGTCCTGGTTATTTTGTTGCCGTCGTCATGGTTGCTGTTGTTAAAAGTTCCCCTTGTCTAAGCCGCCGAATTTGGGCCACGTCCAGCTCAAGCAGCGTGTGGCTTTTTAAAGGATCCAATCCAGGGTATGGTTAAGGCTCCCATTTTAAGGACACTTTCCCCGGACGTAAGCTTTGCTTCCAAGTAGACCTGCTCCATAAACTGCTTAAAAACCTCTTTAAAAACAAGAGGAGTGAGGAAACTCAAGGGTGTGTAGTCTAAATAGGTGTGCATTGTATATATTTTAGCTGTGCTACCATGAATGGTATTGGGTAAAACCAGTAGTCTGCACCTAGGGGTGGTTTAGGATGCGGGAGCAGATTACACCCCGATGTAAAGTTAAGTTGCACAAGCTGGATCAGTGCCATTTCATTTTGTAATTGTTGTTTAAGACAGGTTTCTTTTGGTGGGTGGGTTTTTATTTTTTCTTCTGGAGGCTAAAGCCAGAGTGGAGAAAGTATGAGAGAGAAGGTAAGATAGATAAACTTCAGCCATGTCGCAGGTTGCAGGATAGGATTAATGGTGGGTCTTGGGATGGGAGAGTGTGTTGCTGTGAATTCTGTCTCTGGGTTAGTGCACACCGCCTTCCTTGCTATGCTAAATTTATCACCCGTGAGTACTGGCTAGGAGTGGTCCGTTCTAATTTTTATCCGGCCTGTATTTGGGCTCTGCATTTGTTGAAATGTGAGACCCCCTACCCATGGCGAGACACTCTCCCCATGCTTTTCATGGTCTTTAGGCCCCATTGTTTGTACATTCCCCCCCCCTCTCCCCACGTCTTTTCCTCTGTGTATGTGGGTGGAGGTGTTGGTAATTGGAAAACCCTTCATGTGGACTCCCATGTATATGGCAATAAATGTGCCAGTTTTTCAGGTGCTGCAGAACCTTTTGCAATCCCTGTATGTTTTGATGCTGCTAAAAACAGCATGGATCCAGGTGTAGATCCACAACATGTGTATGTGTGTGTGTGTGTGTGTGTGTGTGTTGGGGGGGAAGCTTGTGATTTTAAACACAGCCTGTACAACCGGCATGCCTTTTTTCCCCATTAAAGGAGTGTGTTACAAAATGACAACACCGTAATTCTGGTTGTCAGGGATCTACATGGAAGTCAACTTCAGCCATTACTAAAAGGAGCTCCCGTGTAGGAAACACCCAAATCTGGCATGCCAGGTTCGATTCTGCGCTCCCCCGCATGCAACCAGCTGGGTGACCTTGGGCTCGCCACAGCACTGATAAAACTGTTCTGACCGGGCAGTGATATCAGGGCTCTCTCAGCCTCACCCACCCCACAGGGTGTCTGTTGTGGGGAGAGGAATGGGAAGGCGACTGTAAGCCGCTTTGAGCCTCCTTCGGGTAGGGAAAAGCGGCATATAAGAACCAACTCTTCCTCTTCTTCTTCAAATGCGGACTGTCATATGTAAAAATTCCATGAACATTCCTTTTTTTTGTCATGTTTATATGTGGCAAACAAACCCTGGAAAACTTACAGCACTCCCCTCCAAACAACAAAAACTGCATGTGCAACGGCATGTCAGGCCAGGAGTCATGTTTCCTATAAGGAAGGGCTGTTCTGTCATATAGACGAAGCAACCATCTGCCCAACATAGATTTCGTGTTATTTCCAGCCCAAGTTTTCACATATGTTCCTCAATGCATTTATGCACAAGTTGTGATTCCTTTCTTTTTTGGCAGCTAAAACTGCTGACATCTGTTCTGACTCAGGACTGCTCTCTTGAATTAGATGTTGCAATTGAAGCATTAAGTTCTTCTTCGGTGTTATTGGAGGGCTTGCTGTTTTGGATACCTGAAGCTTAGGCTGGATGTCATGTTCTGGACAACTCGGTACACCTTGGTGAGCTTTTTGGCGTTGAATAGAAGCAGCTGGTGGCCTGGTTCCAATGCCTCCTTGAAGAACAAAAGAGCATTGGTGCAGTACCTACTGAATAAACCCATCTTGGATCCCTCTAAGTATAGTGGGCCATTTTCCAGCATCTCCTTATCCAAGGTAGTGGAGCAGGTTACTTCTGGACAATTCCAGATTCTTCTGGATGTAATGTGTTTTTCTAAATCCAGTTCAATCTGGATTCCATCCAAGCATTGGGAGTGAGACTGTTTTGGTCACCATGGTGAATGATATTGAGAGAGGGAGAGAGGGAGAGGGATGGAGAGAAAGATAAGTCCACCCTACTGGTGGACCTTTTGATGGCACCTGGGTTTTGGCCACTGTGTGTCGCAGGGTGTTATGCTGGATGGACCATTGGCCTGACCAACATGGTTTCTCTTACGTTCTTATGGCTCTTCTGGTGGACCTCCTGGTGATCCCTGGGTTTTGGCCACTGTGTGATACAGGGTGTTGGACTAGATGTGCTATTGGCCTGATCTTATGCTTCTCTTATGTTCTTGTGAACCTGTTAGTGGACCTCCTGGTGACATCTGGGTTTTGGTCACTATGTGACACAGTGTTGGACTGGATGGGCCATTGGCCTGAACAAACATGGCTTCTCTTAAGTTCTTATGTTCTTAAAGTGAAGGAGTGTGTTACTCTGTTGACTATCTTGATTCTCTTCTGGCCTTAGAAACTATCAACCAAATTATATTCTGGATCAGGCCAGGAGTCTTCTGTTTAGTACTCATGCTCTTGTTTTGCATGCAGATTTCCAAAAATGGTCCTAAGAAATTGAATTAGATTAGATTATACTGGGGAATTTCAAAGACTCTGGCAATTAGAGAATCACTTTTGTCCTCTCATAAACCGTTTCCGCACTGGAGGTTTCATGCCAGGCTACAGGTTGGAGTTTTAGTCATGGCAGGTTGCCCCACCTCTTCCCGCACCCACACAGGGGAGCATTTGGTCTGGTGCGCCTCATCTGCCCCCGATTTGTGTTCCTGCACAGGAGCTGGGGCAGTGAAGTTCCCAGTGCGTAAACGGTCATACTAGTTACCATCTATGGGAAACCCGCTACAAGAAATTGTATGAGGAAGATATGGATTCTTTAGGCTGATCCTGAACTGAGCAGTGGGTTGGATTAGATGGCTTGTCTAGATCCTTACAGCTCTATGATTCTATGACATGGGATGAGCTGTCACTGATATACTGATGACATTCAATTGTATCTCTAATTTTCAGCAGATCCAGGTTAGAATTCTGGCAGTGTAATCCTAAGCAGAGTTTTTCCCCCATCCACCTACCTTTGAAATTAATGGATGTAGACTGGAGTAACACGGCATAGGATTGCCCTCTGAATAAATACGAAACCATGTTCTTTATGGTGTGAGCCCAAAAGGAACCAGGGAAAGAAGGTGTAGGTTTACCAGTCATGGGCGAGACTATATTCCTCCCTAAAGATCTATGGCCTGGATTGTTTTTGATTGTTCTCATTTGGTTTGCCTGCCCCAAAGGAGGAGTTTTTTAGGGGACTTGCATTTTACTTATTTTATCTTGTAACCCGCCACGGACCGGCTTTGTTGAGAGTGGCGGGTAATAAATTCAGACAACAACAACAACAACAACAACAACAACAACACCCTTTACTGTAAAGCAAAGAGTTTGCTATGGGTATGCATGTCTTGATAGCTTCTTGGTGAGCCAATTTGATGTAGTGGTTACGAGCAACGGCTTCTAATCTGGAGAGCCGGGTTTAATTCTCCACTCTTCCACATGCAGCCAGCTGCGTGACCTTGGGCCAGTCACAGTCCTGTTAGTTCTGTCCTGTCAGAGCTCTCTTAGCCCCACCTCCCTCACATGGTGGCTGTTGTGAGGCTAGGAAGAGAAGGCCACTTTGAGACTCCTTCAGGTAATGAAAAACAAAATATAAAAACCAGTTCTCCTTCTTGACTTCGCTACTATAACATACTGGATGTGGGGGTTGCCCTGGAGACAGTCTGGAAAATACAACTGATCCTGAAAGCAGTGACTCAGATGAAATCCAGGGCCATATGCTGGGGGGAATCTCAGTTTCACAAGAGCTCTTTTTGTTCCCAGTCTTTGCTTTTTTTCTTATTCTCAAATTCAATATGGTGTCCTTGACTACCGAAGCCCTGAAAGTTGTGGAATGAGGACACATGAGCAAATTATTTTCCCCTTGTAAAACTACCCCTCGCCTCACATACCCCTAAAAAAAAAAACACAGCTGGACTCTGTGGGTCCCACCCAACAGTATGGAGGCCAAACTATCCCCTACCAGGAACATTGCATTCTGGGTGACAGCATCCACCTTGTAAAATTCCCTCCCAAACAAAACCCACCAGATTCCCACCCTTGGACATTTTAGAAGACCAGAGAGTGTTTTTCTAGGCTGCATATGGGAGGGAAGGGTGCACAGCGTAGCCTGATCTTGTCAGATCTCGGAAGTGAAGCGGGGTCAACCCTGGCTAGTGTTTGGATGGGTGACCTCCAAGGGACGCTAGGGGTCATGGTACAGCGGCAGCCAATGGCAAGCCACCTTCAAATGTCTCTTGCCTGGCTGCCAGACAATTTATTTTATTTATGTATTATTTGATTTATAAATGGCTCCTGTCTGCCAACAGCCTCCTTCCCTCATACATGCAGCCCAGAAAATCACTCTTTGGCCGTCTAAAATGTCCAAAGGTGAGGATCTGGTGGGTTTCACCTGGGAGGGAATGTTGTAAGGTAGAAGTCTTCACCCAGAATGCAATGATCCTGGTAGAGGGCAACTTGGCCTCCATGCCATTGGGAGGGACCCATAGTAGAGTCCAACTTTGTTGAACCTTAAAGTGTGGAGGGAGGGGTAGTTTTACAAGGGAAAATTAGTATCCTCACATGTCTTAGTTCCATAACTTTACATTAGTCCTAGGAACACCTAGCTATGGTACACACACACCGTATGATAGATAGGTAGGTAGGTAAGAAAGGTAGGTAAGAAAGGTAGGTAAGAAAGATAGGTAGGTAGGTAAGAAAAAGGTAGAATCATAGAATCATAGAACCATAGAGTTGGAAGGGGCCATGCAGGCCATCTAGTCCAACCCCCTGCTCAATGCAGGATCAGCCCTAAGCATCCTAAAGCATCCAAGAAAAGTGTGTATCCAACCTTTGCTTGAAGACTGCCAGTGAGGGGGAGCTCACCACCTCCTTAGGCAGCCTATTCTACTGCTGAACTACTCTTGACTTTGAAAAATCTTTTCCTGATATCTAGCCTATATCGTTGTACTTGTAGATAAGAAGGTAGGTAGATAAGAAAGATAGGTAGATAGGTAAGAAAAAGGTAGGTAGATAAGAAAGATAGGTAGGTAGGTAAGATAGGCAAGTATGAAAGAGGTAGGTAGGTAAGAAAAAGGTAGAATCATAGAACCATAGAGTTGGAAGGGGCCATGCAGGCCATCTAGTCCAACCCCAGAGTAGTTCAGCAGTAGGTAAGAAAGATAGGTATGAAGGTAAGATAGGTAGGTAAAAAACAGATAGGTAGGTAGGTATGCTTCTCATTTGCCTCAAAAGCCCCTGGCTGGGGCCAGGTTGGTGCAGTGATTAATAGCAGCAGTTTCTAATCCGGGTTTGATTCCCCATTCCTCCACAGATAGACAGCTGGGTGACCCTGGGCCAGTCACAGTCCTGTTGGAGCTATTTTCACAGAGCAGTCCTGTCAGAGCTCTCTCTGCCCCACCTCCTTCGCAGGGTATCTGTTGTGGGGAGAGGAAGGGGAGGCGATTGTAAGCCACTTTGAGACTCCTTCAGGTAGTAAGAGCCGGTGTGATGTAGCAGTTAAGAGTGGCAGCCTCTGATCTGACAAGCTCGATTTGATTCCCTGCTCCTCCACAGGCAGCCAGCTGTGTCTGTTGGGTGAGTGCTTGTTGTGGGGAGAGAAAGAGAAGGTGATTGTAAGCTGCTTTGAGACTCCGGAAAGTGAAAAGTGGGGGATAAAACCCAACTCTTCTTCTTCATAAGTCAGTAGCAACATTGAGGACACTTCACAGGTTCTCCTACAGGCTTGACTTGCTGCAGGGGCCGTTCGGGCTTCCCTTGTCTGCTGCTCTCCAGTTGGTTTGATTTAGAGATTTTGTGGCTCATGTTATATAATACATTTGAGGGCCCCAATTGGGTGGAAGAGGCAGGCTAAAATGTTTTCGAAACGAAACGAAGAGACAACTGCTACTGTTGGATCAGCTTTGGTTTTGCCGCAGCCCATTTTGGGGGCTTAAAGCAAACAAAAAAAAATCTGAAAAGTGGCAGGTTTGTTAATGCTGTAGATTGGTTTTGCTCCTGCCCTGGCCTTGAAAATAATTCCGGAACGGAGCTGTCTCGGTCTGCAGCAGAGCAGCTGGATTTGAGCCCGCTAAGACATTCTGCAAGATGTGTAGAGTTCTGTGCTTTCTAAGCCATAGCTGCTAAGGGGAGCTTTGAGCCTCAAAAGCTGATCTCCTGAAAATCATGTTGCCGGTGGACTCGAATCCATCTGTTCCTGCACTGTTTCTGTGCACTATGTACATGTAAAGTCATGTTATGTCATATTTCCCATCCCCCCGGCTATCACACGCCTGCATGCAGTTGCACAGACAATTGTTGTATTTATTTATTTGCATTTTTGCCCTGCCCTTCCTGATGGCCGCAGGGAGACGTAACGCTCGGCCCCACCCTTACCTCTGAAAGAGTATCTTCATTCCCCGTATCCAGGGCGGATTGTTGCCCGTTCCTTAGAAACCAGGCAGCAGGCAAACAGAAAACGCCATCTCTAGTTCATCTCCCACCATCCAAAATTCTGTCTTTGGTTAATTTAACAAATCTCTCTCCTGTGGTATATTTCTCTCTGTATGGGACAGAAATCAAGGGAGTAAGGATAGAGCCTCATGCAACTCCTAGGTAGGGTTGCCAACTCCAGGTTATGAAATTCCTGGAGATTTGATGGTGGAACCTGGGTGTAGTCTGCACGGGGCTTTTTACTCACTCACAGATCAAATAAATCCCTGCCATCTACACTGAATTCGATTTCCATTTTGATTTGGGGCACTTTAAATTTTCCCTCTGCAACATCCTTGATTGATCTGTGGTGAGCCTACCTTCCTCCCCCATGATATCCAGGAATGGATATAAGTCGCTATATTTGAAGACCTGGCTTTGAAAGCCCCCAGTATAAGTGAAGAATTCTGCTTTTTTGCGAATTAGTAACTTCCTGCTCCGTGCCTGCAACGCTAGCTTAGCAAAGCAGTCTTCCCTGATTGGCCAGGGCATCAGTTCAAAGACTTCCTGGTTCCCGGTTGCAAGGCTTCCCTCCCTGTTTTAAAGTGACTGTGCTCCAGAAGCCCACCCTTCTCTCAGCAGAGATTTTTCTCTGGGATTTATTTCCCCCTCCTTGCTGTCTCCAGTCCTCTCCCCGCTCCGCTTCTTCAGGAAAAGAAAGTGACTCCTGCTGCTTATGGCTCCCTTCCCTGCTCTGAGCTTCCCCAATCAAGTGCAGAACACTTTCTGTTTTAATTTGCGGGAGGGGGGGGGATAGAGAAAGACCTGAGTTCAAATCGATCTGAATTCAGTAGGATCAACTACGGGAAAAACAAAGTCAGTGCAGAATAAGCCCTGGTTGAAGTTGCTGAACTCTGTGTTAAAGGATCCAACAGTGGATCTTCTGGGGTCTCGTCCTGTTTGCCTCTTGGTGGCAGGATGTTGATGAAAGAGCCCTCTTGGTCCCAGACCAGCTCTTTCCGGAGTATGTGGCTCAGTGGTGGAGACCCTGCTTTGCATGGCAAAGGTCCCCTGTCAGATTGTTAACATCCAGCTGGAATGAAAGCCGCGCTCATCTGCTAAAGCCTGATAAAGGTGCCATCTTACCAATAAGCGATGTTGTGTGTGCAGACCTACCGAGGACCAAACTGGCTCTCCTCTACGCTAGGGATGCCAGCCTCCAGGTGAGACCAGGGGATCCCCCGGTTTTACATCTTATCTCCAGGAAACAGAGATCCATTCCCTGGAAGAAAATGGCTCCATTGAGGTTCCTCCCTGGCCCAAATCCTGCCCATTCCCAGCTCCAACTCCAGAGCCAGTTTGGTGTAGTGGTTAGGAGTGCAGACTTCTAATCTGGCATGCCGGGTTCGATTCTGCGCTCCCCCACATGCAACCAGCTGGGTGACCTTGGGCTCGCCACGGCACTGATAAGACTGTTCTGACTGAGCAGGAATCTCAGGGCTCTCTCGGCCTCACCCACCCCACAGGGTGTCTGTTGTGGGGAGAGGAATGGGAAGGCGACTGTAAGCCGCTTTGAGCCTCCTTCGGGTAGAGAAAAGCGGCATATAAGAACCAACTCTTCTTCTTCTTCTTCTTCTTCTTCTTCTTCTTCTTCTTCTTCTTCTTCTTCTTCTTCTTCTTCTTCTTCTTCTTCTTCTTCTTCTTCTTCTTCTTCTTCTTCTTCTTCTTCTTCTAATTCTCCCGGTATTTCCCACTCCAGAGCTGGCAGCCCTACTCTAAGCACACCCAGACGTCTCCGGAGTTCCACTTTTCAGAAAACAGGAAAATAACAACGGAAACTTTCCCTACGTGTATCGTCCCCCTTCCTGGTCTGACGTTCTTCATTTTTAGCAACTGGCCCAGAGGGTGGAATCCTGGCTGTTTGGCAGCTCAACGCCTCGACTTGCAGGGAGGCGTTCTCTCAGGCCGTTCGGCTCTGACGAAACTCACTCTCCCCCCTGGAGATCTGCCAGGAAAGCCCTGGAGGGAACTCATTTCAGAAATAGCATCCAGCCTTTTTATCTGGGAAGACAAATGGTGATGAAGGTTGTTGTCAAATAAGACTGGGAACGAAAGGCACCCCCCTCTGCCTTATCCACCCTCCCTGCTCTTTCAGGCCGCATGCAAATAGGTCTCTCTGCCTTTGGCCCGCAGCCCGGTTTTACTTAAGAGCGCCATTCACCTATCCCGGAAAACGAGGGGTGCCAGCTCTGGGTTGGGAAATACCAGGCGATTTAGGAGATAGTGTATGGGGAAGGGAGGCTGGGGGGGGGATCTCACCCCCCCCCCCAGGCAGGGTGCCACGTAGTTCACCTTCCAAAGCAGGAATTTTCTCCAGGGGCTGAACCGGTTGGAGATCACTTGCAAGTCTAGGAGATCTCCAGTCACTGCTTTTAAAGGTTTGAAGAAGAATTGGTTTTTATATGCCGCTTTTCACTACCTGAAGGAGTCTCAAAGCAGCTCATGATCGCCTTCCCGTCCTCTCCCCACAACAGACACCCTGTGAGGCGGGTGAGGCTGAGAGAGCCTTGAGATTACTGAAGAAGAAGAAGAGTTGGTTCTTATATGCCACTTTTCTCTACCTGAAGGAGTCTCAAAGCAGCTTACAATCGCCTTCCCTTCCTCTTCCCCACAACAGACACCCTGTGAGGTGGGTGAGGCTGAGAGCCCTGATATTACTGAAGAAGAAGAGTTGGTTCTTATATGCCGCTTTTCCCTACCCGAAGGAGGCTCAAAATGGCTTACAGTCGCCTCCCCTTTCCTCTCCCCACAACAGACACCCTGTGAGGGAGGTGAGGCTGAGAGAGCCCTGAGATTACTGAAGAAGAAGAAGAAGAGCTTGTTCTTATATGCCGCAGGAGTGGTTTAAGAATTTCTAATGCCCGCAGCACCAGAGCCAGTTTAAGTATTTTCAGGGCCCTAACAGAGTACAATTGTGGCAGAAGTAGCCAGATTGGGGGCGAAGGGGACACCAACAGTGTCACTACGAGTGCTCTTAAAGAGAGGAAGGCCCTGATCCATGGGGGGAAGGTTCCTTATTTATTTATTTATTTATTTATTTATTTATTTATTTATTTATTATTTGATTTTTAGCCCACCACTCCCACGAGCGAGCTCGTGGCTGGTAAACAAAGATCCTCCGTAAAACCCCCATAAAATCAACCCATAAAAGCTCCACCATGCCTGAAAGCTAAAAACCCATCCCCCTCCCTTGTGGGTCTCCTGTAAACACAGGGCCTTTGGCACGTGCTACATGGAGTAACTGGCCCTGGGTGAGGCTGAGAGAGCTTCCTATCGGGACTGTGACTACCCCAAGGTCACCCAACTGGCTGCATGCAGAGTAGCGGGGAATCGAACCCAGCTCTTCAGATTAGAAGCTGCTGCTCTTAACCACTACACCACACTGGTTTGCAGAGCGCCTTCCCATTTTCCTCATGCTGCTCTTGGAGATGGGAGCTCGTTCCGCACATGTTAGCTGATGCCCTTTCCATGCGCTTTTGTAGCTGGGTCTTCCTGTGCAAAGCTGGATAATCTACTTCTACAGTGCATTGAAAGTGCCTTGTCCAACATGTGCAGGACGAGTCTAGGAAGTGAGGTCTGCTATTTGGAGTAAGTGGGCAACAGCATAGAATGGCTGGGTGCAGGCCGCTGTTGATCCCTTGGCTGGAGCTCCCACAACAGGGGGTATAGGGAGATGTCCTTGAGATACGTGGGTCCTAGGCCAGGAACAGCTTTGCATAGAATTACTAATACCTTCGAGCCTCTTGTGGCACAGAGTGGTAAGGCAGCAGACATGTAGTCTGAAAGCTTTGCCAACAAGGCTGGGAGTTCAATCCCAGCAGCCGGCTCAAGGTTGACTCAGCCTTCCATCCTTCCGAGGTTGGTAAAATGAGTACCCAGCTTGCTGGGGGCTAAATGGTAATGACTGGGGAAGGCACTGGCAAACCACCCCGTGTTGAGTCTGCCATGAAAACGCTGGAGAAGTGGTCCCCAACCTGCGGCTTGCGGCCTGGGAAGTTTTTTACTGCGGGGGAGGGGCGGGGAGAGGGAGCCACGGCCCGGCGCCATGGCCTTTGCGGCCCGGCACCGGGCCGCAGGCCGTAGGTTGGGGACCACTGATTTAGATTACTGTTGTTGTTGTATTTGTTTATGTTATATATTAATTCATTCCATATATCCCCCATGTTGTATGTAAACCGCCCTGAGCCATATGGCGGTATAGAAATCAAATAAATTAATAAAAATAAATAAACAAACAAACAAACAAATAAATAAATAAAAATAGTGCCTTAAAGCCTTCCCAAATTTGTGACAAGTTAGGAGCTTTGGTGAGTCACTGCTCCCACGAAAGCATATCCCCTGCCACAAATGTTGTTAATTTGAAAGATGTCCCTGGACTCTTCGTCTTTTCTGCTCAAGCAAAATTTGTATCAAAAGAAATATATAAATTCCATCGAGTACACACTAATACAATTAAAAACACAGGGCCTGATATTCATTATGAGTAAGCTTTACGTAAACTGTTATAATTTCCTATACAAAGCTACAAATGGATTTTATATGCTAGCTGATGACACACGCATCTGGAAATACTTGAAACTGTAGGCCAGATTTATAATATCAGTGGATGATTTATGCATGAGGAGAGTTAGCATATGAAAGGACCTATGGTTTACTTTATAAGCTGACATCAAACCACGCAATATGTGAGATTACATCACCTGGCCAGGACTGATTTATATTGTTTATTTTCCGGATGTGTTTCTAAAAGCTATATTATAAGGAAAGCCTTTGAGGCCAAAAGGCATACGGTCTTGTGTAGGTCATTTTAGATTTATCATCAGCTTTGTATAGGAAATTATAACAGCTTATGGGTCAAGATGGGTAGCCGTGTTACTCTCTTTGTAGCAGTAGAAACGAGCCACAGTGCAGTAGCACTAACAAAATGTGTGGTGGGGAAGGAGTTTTCATGAGTTACAGCTCAGTACTTTAGATAGCAGAAGAAGTGAGCAGGGAGTCACGAAACTTCATATGGCAACACAAATTTTGTTCGTCTTTAAGGTGGTACTGGACTCTACTGGACTGCTACTAGATATTCAGGGGTGTAGTCTGCACGGGACCTTTTACCCAGTCCCAGTTTGAATGAATCCCTCCCATCTACACTGAATTCGATTTCCTTTTTTATTTTGGGAGCTTAAAATTTTCCCTCTGTAATGTGCATGGTTTATTTGCGGTGACCCTCCCTTTCTCCCGCGATATCCAGGAGCGGATATACGCTGCAATATTTAAAAAACCACCACCAGTATAAGTGTAGATTTTTGTTTTGTTTTTTGCAAATTAACTTCCTGTTCTGTGCCTCCGACGCTGACGTAGCAAAGCAGTCTTCCCTGATTGGTCAGGGTGTCAGTTCAAAGACATCCTGGTTCCTGGTTGCAAGGCTTCCCTCCCTGTTTTAAAGTGACCGTGCTCTAGAAGCCCACACTTCTCTCATCAGAGATTTGCCTCATTTCCATACATTTAAGCCCAAAGGGATGGGACATCTTTCACTAGGCCTATTGATCTCCCCCCCCCCTCCCACAAATACACTCATTGTTCTTTCCCCTCATTCTGAGGCCTTGAGACAGAGGCCAAAACCTTGAAAGCCGCCTGACCTTGAGTCCTGGTGACTCTTGTTGTGATCTCCCCTGACGATATTAATGCACAAAAAGTAACAAGCCGATGACTGCTGAGGGGTGTGTGTGTGTGCATGCACGCCCCAGGGTGTGTCAATGCAACAAATTCAAACCAATTTTAACTCTAAGTGGATCTCCGCCAAGAAATCTTGAGAACGGGAACTTCTGCGGAGGGGTTATGAGCGTCTGGCTGTTTTTGCAAGCAAAACCTTGCATTGCTTTCATTATTTCCTGAAATTGTACAAGTTGCCGCCTACTTTATTGGCCTGGTTCATGGGCTTTTAGCAACCACTTGCAGAGTGAAATTTCGTAGGGGAGGCTTTTCCTGGCGTTTAGCTAGTGCAGGGATTCCCAATCGGGGGTCCCTGAGGCCCGCGGGAGCTCCAGAAGGGGTCCACGGGATTCCCCCTCCTGCCTTAATGGACTCAACCAAAAGCTCGGGAACCGGCCGCTTCCACTGCCCCCCTCCAGTGTGAATTCTCTCATGGTGTCTGTGCCTGGGAGGGGTCGGAGCCTGCACGCCTACTCCCGCCTTAAACCACATCCTATCTCTCCCCCTCCCGCCCTCCTCAAGCCTGCCTGTTAATGTGAGTAACAATGTCACTTCAAGTGGCATGTCACTTCCGGGAGGCGTGGCAGGGAGGTGCGGCAAACTGACATCACTTCCTGGAAGCCTGAAAAATTATTTCAGGGGCTCCTCCATAGTCAAAGGGGTTGGAAAAGGCTGAGCTTGGGAACAGCTTCAGCTGCTCAGTTTCTGTTCTTTAGAGCAGGGGTAGTCAACCTGTGGTCCTCCAGATGTCCATTGACTACAGTTCCCATGAGCCCCTGCGAGCAAATACTGGCAGGGGCTCATGGGAATTGTATTCCATGGACATCTGGAGGACCACAGGTTGACTACCCCTGCTTTAGAGCATGGTTGGAGGCACCGACTCCTGGGCCGAGGTCTCGAGCCTGGCTGCAATTTAGACGCAAGGCTTTACTCCATTGATACCCTGCGTTACTCACCGATTGCAAAATATAGAAAACAGTTCAGTCAGGTAGCGTCAGCTCTCCAAGAAACAATGCAACAGGATTAAGGCTGCAGATTTATAAACGACACACGCAGCTGTCTAAGGCGTGTCAAACCTGAATGCAGAATTGTTTCCCAGGTTAGTCGGCATTCACAAGCAATGCATTCCAATTCCGGGGCCAGAATTCAACTCGCAGGAGCAGTTTGCCTTTTGGGTACAAAGGTGAGGCGGGAGCAGAGCGGGGAGAGTTCACTTCTGCGTCTTTTCTAGGCCTTTTTGGATTAAGTCCTCCACCCCCTGATTCGGATTGGAAATGTGAAAACCCAGTTCAGCCCCCCCCCCCCCGTCTCCTCCAATGTGGAACTTAACTGTTGTTTCAGATCGTGTTTTAAAGGGCCAGTGCAGTGGGGGCCCTTTGAAATTCAAGGGCGCAGGGAGCTCTGAGGAACTGCAAAGGAGGGGAGCCATTTGGAAATCCCAAAATCTCCATCTCTGAGTTCAGTAAGCTTCAGGATCCTTGAGCAGGCTTTCTTCCCTGTCACATATTCCCCTTTAACTAGTAGTTGTCCTCAACATTCTGTCCCTCTCAGGGCATATTTACTCCTCATCAGTAAGTTTTTTTTTTAAAGACTCCTCCCCTCGTAAATTTACAGTCGCTTTTTCTGTATACCTGCAGAGTCACTTGAACAGCTAAAGCCCCCTCCCTTGCATTTGGATAGGGCTATCAGTTCTAGGTAGGCAAATACTTGGAGATTTGAGGGGTGGAGCTTGGAGAGGGCAGAGGGCATTCGCTGGCAGGGGCTTCTGGGAATTGTGGTCCATGGACATCTGGAGGGCCGCAGTTTGACTACCCCTGGCCTAGGGAGGGCAGGGGGCCTCAGCAAGTTACAATGCCAGAGTTCACTTTCTAAAGCAGCCATTTTCTCAAGGGGAACAGATCTGTGTCCCCCGGAGATCCATTATAATAGCAGTAGATTTCCAGGCCCCTCCTGGAGGTAGGTTAATATTCTTACCTGTGGGTGACCCTGTGTGATAGATTACCGTGAGTGTCATAGATGGGTGGCCCTGTGTTGTGTGGCTTTCGTAATTCACATGGGGCCAAGGCACTTTACAGGGTGATGTCTTGATGACTGTACAAATGATTTATATATTTAAGTTCCTCAGGTTACTCCTGGACTTATCCAGTTTAAAGATCTCGGCAGGTCATCAACCGAAGACAGGATGGTCCTTGAGGCGTTTGAAATTGGCAGTTAGTCTGGGCAAACAGTACAGGAAAAGATAGACCAAAAGTTTGATCGTTATGTTAGGCCAGGCCCATTATGTTCAAATTAGAGCCGTTGTGGTATGGTATGGCTCAGGGGTATTCAAACTGCGGCCCTCCAGATGTCCATGGACTACAATTCCCATGAGCCCCTGCCAGCGAAGTTTGACTACCCCTGGCTTCGGACTAGGGAGACCCGAGTTCAGATTCCCGCTCTATCACAGTGCTAATCTTGGGCGGGTTATTCTCTGTCCACCTAACGAATTTGAGAAGACATTCTCTCCCATTGCAAATGCCAAGGCAAAAGGGGATTTGTTTGCTCCCTTCAAACTGGAGTTTTAAACTTGCTTTAATCCCAGTTTGGAATTGGGAGGGGAGGGGAGGGGGCCGGCTGCAGTTTGCCCATTCGACCTATTGTCCGTATTTGGACTAGAAGAAGAGATGGCTTTCATATACCACTTTTCACTACCCGGAATCTCAAAGCGTCTTACAATCGCCTTTCCCTTCCTCTCCCCTCAACAGACCTCTGTGAGGTAGGTGAGGCTGAGAGAGCTCTGACAGCTCTGGGAGAACAGCTCTAACAGGACTGTGACTAGTCCAAGGTCGCCCAGCTGGCTGTATGTGGAGGAGGAGGAGGAGGAGCGGGGAATCAAACCTGACTTTCTGGATTAGAGGCTGTCGGCCTTAACCACTTCACCAGAGTTCAGGGCAGCTTGCAGTTATTATAATAACAACTGAGTGGCACCATGTTGTGGCTGACATGGATTTTCAAGGCTAGAGGTGAACCAAAGTGGTTAGCTGTTGTCTGCGTTCGGTAATCTTTCGTCCAAGAACTGGCCGCGGCCAACTCTAATTCGCTTCCATACTCCGACAACCTCAGGAAAGTCTGAACTTCTCAGGCTGCTAGCCTGCAATTAGTCAGAGGTTTTTATAAAAACCATAGAGGTGCAATTAATCTGTCAACAAGATAAACAATCTGTATTGTTTCCAAACCCCCAGAAAAACCTGTTTGGTCAGGGGAAGCAGTGCGTTAAAAGACACGGAGAGTGCAGGCGTGCGCCTTAAAAATTGATCTTTGCCGTGATGGAAAAGGTTAAAAGCTTTGTTAAATTGGAGAAGTTGGAACGTGTGTCAGTTCTTATAGTGCTTTTTTTTTATTGTATTTCGAAGGGATCGTGGAGTTTACGGCTCGTAAAATTGTGGCTGCATGTAGCCTGATGCCTGGAAGTCTTGCTGAATTCTTACTGCCCCAATATAGTTTATTTCATAATTTCCTGTATCATAATTCCCTATAATATGCTTAAGATGACAAGGAGGAGTCACTCCAGCTTTTTCTTCCATGAGGAAAGCCCAACCTCTCTGCTTTCATACCGAATTTGATAGCCAAACCCACTAGGGATCCAGATTCTGATTCTCTTATTTGCCTTGTACCTTGAGCCATCCTTCATGTAGGCTGTCCTGCTTCTCCTGTCATGTAAGGAGATCATAGACTGACAAAGAGTGCTTGCACTCGAAAGCTCACGCCCTGAATAAATCTTTGTTGGTCTTAAAGGTGCAACTGGGCTCTGGTTTTGTTTTGCCTCTCCTGTGTGTGCATGTTTTAACCGCCACTGGCAATTTGTGGAGTGGAATAAGCTTACGGACAGTCAATCTGTGTACTTCTAAATGAAACACCACCAGCCCTCCCTTTAAATGTTGAAAAACCACTCTGCACAGGAGAGCAGGGGGAGGGTTCATCGCTACACAGACTCTAGCCAATCAGTACTCAGTTCTGTTGCAAGGAGATGCAGGGCCTCATGATGACTACCGTGCGCAGTAGGCACTTTTGCCATCGTAATTTATTCTGTTTATTTATTCAACTTGTATACCAACCTTCTCCGGGAAAAGGCGCGGGGGCGGGTTACTACAATAGGATAAAACCCTCAATAAAACAGTCGGTTGAAAAACAAACAAACTAATATTAACAGTAAACTATCAGCAACTAACAAAGCTCCCCTCCCTCCAGCTGTCTTCCATCTGGCGTGCAGGGTTGGTAGCATGTGCCAAAAGAGGAGAGGAGAGGGAGAGGGAGAGGGAGAGGGAGAGGGAGAGGGAGAGGAGAGGAGAGGAGAGGAGAGGAGAGGAGAGGAGAGGAGAGGAGAGGAGAGGAGAGGAGAGGAGAGGAGAGGAGAGGAGAGGAGAGGAGAGGAGAGGAGAGGCCCGTCTGGTATTAAACTGTCCTTCCAGGGCTATCAAGAAACTCCAGGTTTTCACATAACCCTGGTTGAGAAAGCCTGCTCTGGGGCAACAGAAAGCAACTCTGCTCTCTCCTCTATAGTCAACCTGTGGTCCTCCAGATGTCCATGGACTACAATTCCCATAAGCCCCTGCCAGCATCCATGGACTACAATTCCCATGAGCCCCTGGGAATTGTAGTTCATGAACATCTGGAGGACCGCAGGTTGACTACCCCTGCTCTACATGACAGATTATGCACGGGGCGGAATGTCCGGGCGGGCAGCAACAGGGCTGTGGGGCGTATCCGCGATTCTGCCTGAAGTTGCCACCATCCCGGGCACTGCCAAGCCCTGACCCAACTCAGGCCCTCGGATGCCCCATGGTAAGGGAACACAGAGTCTTCCGTGTTCCCTGTGATGCCACAGGTGCCATCGGGGCCTAGGGCGGCCAGCCCTGTGCGTAATTGAAGACACCACATGCCCCTACCAGCTCCGCGGAGCCACATAGCTTGACGGGGTTTTCCCCACCCCACCTAGGCAGGATGACATGCCACTCCCCTGCCATAGCGTGGTGTGGACCCACTGCCCCTTGCCCCCATGAAGCATACCTGGCTCTTCCAGCCCCGCGATGTGCCCGTGCGGCCACAATGGTGGGACAGGCCACATACGCCAGGGGAGCCCTTACCCTGTGTGTAAGCAGGGAACGGCAGGGCATTCCACCCTGCCGCGACGATACGGCGTCAGCCCGGCATGGCTACCACCGTGCATAATCGGTCCATGACAGCCTTTCAAGTACTTTGAAGGGGGTTCTCCTATAGCCTTTTAGTCGTCTTCTCTCCAAGCTAATCAGACCAAGCTCCCTCAACCTTTCCTCCTGTGACTAGAAATTTAATTTAAATGAACCGTCTACCCTAGGGCCAACCCAAGCTGGAGGATTTAATGAGGGTCTTTCTTTCGATACTTTTATCTGTTTGCCAAATCTATCCCGTGATTGGTTGGCTTTTATCTGTGATTGGAGTGACTCTTAATGTATCCCAGCTTCAAAGTCTAATGGAAATGAAAGTAATCAAATATATTGAACCTGACAAAATCAAAGCACGGTGCAGTAGTTGTGTTTGGCTAAACTAAGTGAAAACATCTTTCCCCCCGCCGAATTCGTGCAAGCAAAAGCTTGGACTCTTTCAGGTCTTTGTGCAAAAGAGAGAGGGGTAATAATAAACATGGGGGTAGCGCTCTCTGCCTCTCAAAACTCTTGAAAGAATTTTTGTTGTAGGCGCTGGGTATGATTGTAGGCGCTGGGTATGCTGAGGCAACAAAAATGATAACAGTAATTTCTCCTAATAACTAAATTAATGATTGAGGGGCTGTCTATTGTGGCAGAGAAATCTGGCTGCCCCCAAGATGAGATTTGGATTTCTGGACATTTATGGACCCCCAACTATGCAGAACAATGTAATAAAAAAATAATTAAAATTGCCCAATAAGGACTGAATATGTTCCAAGCAGCATGTTCTAAGAGCAACTGAGTTAAGGAAGGAGGAAACGGAATGGGAATGGAGGAGCTGCCTGAGTCCGTAACAGTTCATAGTATCCTGTAAGTGGAAAATTCGGGTTGGGGGAAACGTACCAATTGCGCCTCTCCCTGCATTCCTTTGCAAGACCCAACTCATAATTTTACTCATAAACAAATCTTTCTTCATAGCGTGCTTACACTAGCCAGGTACACTGCATAAAGTTTAACAAGGCACAGACCTTGTTCTTAGTTTTGCAATCTAAAATATGATTTGTAAGCCACCTTGACCTATGAGGAACAGAGGTTATAAACAAGGCATAATAAATAAAAATCGACAGTGGAAAGCTATCACGTCAGAGAGATGGGTTTTGTGGCCGGGTTTTTAGGCCGCAGTCCAGCCTGTCCAACAATTGGTGTCACACAATAGCCAAAACCCAGATGCCACCAGGTGGTCCGCCAGTGGAGGCCAGAATTTCAGAAATGCTTTCCTTAGAGTTACCGTCTTCTAATTGGAGAGCCTCTTGTGGCGCAGAGTGGTAAGGCAGCAGACATGCAGTCTGAAGCTCTGCCCATGAGGCTGGGAGTTCAATCCCAGCAGCCGGCTCAAGGTTGACTCAGCCTTCCATCCTTCCGAGGTCGGTAAAATGAGTACCCAGCTTGCTGGGGGGTAAACGGTAATGACTGGGGAAGGCACTGGCAAACCACCCCGTATTGAGTCTGCCATGAAAACGCCTTCCCTTTCCTCTCCTGGCCATAGATACCTTGTAAGGGAGGTGAGGCTGAGAGAGCCCTGAGATTACTGAAGAAGAAGAGTTGGTTCTTATATGCCACTTTTCTTTACCTGAAGGAGTCTCAAAACGGCTTACATTCTCCTTCCCTTCCTCTCCCCACAACAGACACCCTGTGAGGGAGGAGAGGCTGAGAGAGCCCTGATATCACTGCTTGGTAAGAGCAGTTTTTTCAGTGCTGTGGTGAGCCCAAGGTCACCCAGATGGCTGCGGGGAGGGCAGAATCGAACCCAACATGCCAGATTAGATGTCCGCACTCCTAACCACGACACACTACACTTGGAAGTGACATAGGCACATTGGCAATATTGGGGGGGGGACGCTCTGGTTTGGGGGCAAAACTCTATGGTAAGAAGCTAATTCAACCATAGACATTTTGTCCTCAAACCAGAGAGTTGCCCCTGACATCAATGACATGGCTACATCACTTCCAGGTAACGTAGCAGCGTTGTGTTTACTCTCTTGTTGCTCCTGGTAAGTTCCCCCCTACCCCCCGCCAGCTGGTCCAGTAGTCCTGGCATTCCTAGTTGCCCCCCCAGGCACCAAGATTACAGAACATCCCTGCCCCAGGCGTCATGATCCATCTATACTTTGTGGCCTCATGGACTTCGGCGGCATATGCTTATCCAATCCACTCTTGAAGCTGTCTGTACTTGTATACCACTTGTGTATTTGTAGACTTGTATACCACTTCCTGCAGCAGTGAATGCCACAGATTAATTACTCTTCAGGTGAAGAAGTGTAAAGTGTCTGAGTGGGAAGTTCACATTTTTGAAGCTCCTGCCCATGTTGACACCATATCCCTTTCGTTATGCCCTCATCTTACTGTGCAACCAGAGAGCTTTCAAATTGCTATGCCACACTTTTGTAAATACCGGTGCCCCCCAGTGGTGCAACAGGGAAAAAATACAAGGGATATGGCAGCTAAATCTCTCACAAAATTGTCAAATAGCAATTTGAAAGCTCTCTGGTCGCTCTCTGGTTATGTACACACAGTCAAAAACCCAGGTTCCTGAGGGTACACATTGGCATTCCTACCTTGTGTATCAGGAACAATTTTCTCAGTATACTTGTGAATAGGGCAACACATGCGTTGTACAGCTTCGGCACATCCATTCAGAAACCCAGATTCTTGCACGCGCCAGAGCTGGAAAATCTGTGTTCAGGCAAAACAGTGTGCACACATACAAAGAGGCTCACATATAATGTGCTCTTCTGATATGTGAGGTAGGTACGCCAAAATAATATGTACCAAAAATGCTACTGGCTCAGGGGGGTGTAGTTCCTACCAGAAACTGCACTGCTGCATGCATTTCTGCTGCGTATCCAACAATTGCGCACTGGCGCTATGCCTGCCTGGATTACACAACTTGGGTGGTGGTCAAAAGTGCCGTACTGTGACTTGCCAAATATTCATGGACTACAATACCCACGAGCCCCTGGCAGCATGGGCCATTGGCAGGGGCTTGTGGGAATTGTAGTCCAGAAACAGACTGGAACATTACAGTCCGGCCACCCCTGCTATAGGTTATAGCAAACGCTGGCAGGGGCTCATGGGAATTGTAGTCCATGGACATCTGGAGGACCACAGGTTGACTACCCCTGCTCTAGAGCATTTATATTGAGCAGGTAACATTTGAAACCTGATGAGTGTGTGCAAAGCTGGAACGGGAATCTCTTCTCGTCTGCCTATGTCAAGTTTGAATCAAGCCTGTGGGTGTTGTGGGGGCAGGGAGGCCAGTTGGTTTCTAGGCCTCAAGCCCCAAAATTGTCTTAAATTGACTTTGGCAGGAGTAGGGGACACGGACACTTCCAGGCTCCCTCCCTTTATTCTCTCATGCATTACAGTTCAGCAGGGGTGGACAAACTGTGGCTCTCCAGATGTCCTACAGTTCCCATGAGCCCCTCACAGCCTGTGCTGGCAGTGGTTTGTGGGAACTGTAGTCCTTGGACCTCTAGAGCAGGGGTAGTCAACCTGTGGTCCTCCAGATGTTCATGGACTACAATTCCCATGAGAACCTGCCAGCAAACGCATACTAGCCCCATACTAGCCTACAATTCATGTGAATTGTAGTCCATGGACACCTGGAGGACCACAGGTTGACTACCCCTGCTCTAGAGAGCCAGTTTGGCTAGACAGTACCTTAAGGTCCCATCATGTCCTGAGGCCTTCTTTGTTCTCCAAACTCTGTTCATACTTGCAGGGATGGGGGTTAACATCCAGCCAGAAGAAGCGTTCTGGTTAACCAAAAAGCTTGCCCACTATAATGATCTTTGTCTTCCTTTGCAAAGATGACGACCTCAGGGCCAGAGGCTGTGTGGGGCTGCACCCCCCCCCTTTTCTGCTCTTGATACAACTAATTTGGCTCTTCTTTCTTTGCTTTTGGCACTTCTCCCCCCCCCCCCCCCCAATATCTGTGCGTTTGCCAAAAAACTGCTACCCCGTTTCTGGGCCCATGGTTGCCATGGCAATGACCCAGCAGTGACCTAGTCTCCTGCCAAGCGACAAGAGTGGAAGGAGGCTCCAGGAGGGGAGGGCGGGACGCCCACCGGGGAAGGTGGAGGGCACTGTGGGCCGGATGGGGGCCTCCGGACCTGTTAACTCTTTCCTCCCCCCGTGTTTAGGACTGAGCATCCGAAGCTCACAGGAGGAGGAACCTGTGGACCCCCAGCTGATGCGTCTGGACAACATGCTCCTCGCGGAGGGGGTGGCCGGGCCGGAGAAGGGGGGCGGTTCAGCCGCAGCTGCCGCAGCGGCCGCAGCGGCAGGAGGGGTATCCCCGGACAACTCCATTGAGCACTCTGACTACCGCAACAAGCTGTCCCAGATCCGCCAGATCTACCACTCGGAGCTGGAGAAATACGAACAGGTGAGGGGTGGTCCTGTTCCGGCACTTGCGCTTTGGTTTAACAAGAATAACAACAACCAGGGGGAGGTTTTTTTTTTTTAATTAAAAGGGAACAAAACAATAAGCAAAAGTATGGGGGACGGATTCAGGTGGTTAGACGTGTTGGTCTGAAGCACAATAAAAGTTGAGCCCAGTGGCATCTTTAAGATCAGCTAAGATTTAGTCCAAATATCAGTTTTTGAGCGCCTGAACATGGAAGCTTATCCAGAGGTGGCTAAACTGTGGCTCTCCAGGTGTCTGTGGGCTACGATACCCATGAAACCCTGCCGGATGCTGGCAGGGGCTCATGGGAATTGTAGTCCATGGACCTCTGGAGAGTCACGGTTTGGCCACTTTTGGTATACCCAGAATTAAACTTTGTTGGTCCCAAACAATTTTAATTGGGAGGGGGGGAATGTAGTTTTTAGTGTTTTTATCGTACTTATTGTAAAGCCTATTTGCATTTTATTTGTAAGCGTCCCCGAGCTGACTTGTCGAGAGGGGTGGGGTATAAGTTTAATAAGAAATAATAATAAAATAAACAAGCCACTGGGCTCCACCTTTGTCCGTTATGGAGGATAGTCCCTGATTTGACAAAGACTATCAATTTTTGATAGATTGCTTCAAGAGCTGTGGGGACTCTGCATAGCCGCAGGGAGGGACTGTGGCTCAGTAGGACAGCTTGGGTTGCCAGCTCGTTTGAGAAATTCCTGGGGATTTAGGGGGTCAGGTGAGGCCTCACTAGAATACAATGCTAGAAAAGCCACCCTCCAAGGCAGCCATTTTCTCCAGAGGAACTGATCTAAGGAGATCTACAGATGCCACCTGGAGGTTGGCAACCCTAAGCAGAGACCGTGGTTTGTATTCAGAAGGTCCTCCACCACCTGTGATTTAAAAGAACCAGGTGACCTCCAGCTGAGCCCCTGCCAGTCAGAGTAAGCAAAAGTCCAGCCAAGGGTCCAGCTTCCTGTGTTCTGCTCTGACTGGTAGCAGCTCTCCAGTGTCAAATGTGGACAATTTTTGCACCATCACCTGCCTGATCCTTTTAATTGGCCTCCGCTGGGTAGCCTGAATGGGCCTGAAGTGACATAGCAAAGTTTGCATCTGGTGGCAGCTCTAGGATCAACAAATTGGATTCCAGGCACAAGCTTTGGTGTATGCACAGTGGCAACTTTAAGACCAACGAAACTTATGCCCAGAATTAAACACTGATGTTCTTAAAGGTGCCACAGGACTCTGTTCTCTTAATTGGAGATGCTGCAGGTTGATCCTGGGGCTTTCTGCATGCAAAGCAGCGGCTTTGCCACAGAGCCACAGCCCCAACCTAGCTGCTGGAAACCAAAAAACAGCCTACAGAAATGTCAGTGTGATTCAAGAAGAAGAGTTGGTTTTTATACCGCGCACTTTGCTACCCAATGGAGTCTCAAAGTGGCCTACAATTGCCTTCCCTTCCTCTCCCCTCAACAGGCACCCTGTGAGGGAGGTGGGGCAGAGAGAGCTCTGACAAGACTGCTCTGTTTAAGCAGAAATTGAAAAGAAAGCCTTTTTGAATTGCAGAAACACTTGCAGGCAACAAATTACCTAGAGTTAGTACAAAGTTACCTCAGTTTTATTAGCCATTCACCTCATACATCCTGCCATCTGATCTTTTCTCCTCTGTTAAATAGAAGAAGAAGAAGAGTTGGTTCTTATATGCTGCTTTTTCCTACCTGAAGGAGGCTCAAAGCGGCTTACAGTCACCTTCCCTTTCCTCTCCCCACAACAGACACCCTGTGGGGTGGGTGAGGCTGAGAGAGTCCTGATATTCCTGCTCAGTCAGAACTGTTTTATCAGTGCTGTGGCGAGCTCAAGGTCACCCAGCTGGTTGCATGTAGAGGAGCAGGGAATCAAACCTGGCTCGCCAGATTAGAAGTCCGCACTCCTAACCACTACACCAAACTGGCTCTCCAAACAATTTTATTTTGAACTTTCAGAAGCCTCCCATGTGCCATTTCAGAAGCTGAATATAAGAAGGTGATCTTGTCTCTTCTCTCAGTTTCCTGGGCTGGGCCACCGTCATCAAAATATACATGCATACATAAGACTTTGTTTCCAGCCATAGGCCATTACAATGCAATCAATATCATATCAGTTGATATGAAAACAGTAAAAGAATTAGAACAATACATGCGGTAGTCCAAAGATAATAAAAGACAATAAGAATTCAGGTTTCTAGCTCTCTGGTGGCATAAATTTGGCTTGAATTTTCCTTGCTGCTAATGCAAATAGTGAAACATTATAACTAATTAAGGGGTTGGTATCCGATAATAAAAAAGACTATTTTGTCCAAATTCGCATGGAAGTTCTGGCCACTCAAACATCTCTCAATATATTTGGTTCTTGGCTCCAAGTATAGTGGGCAATCCAAAACATAATGATAAAGGTCTTCAACAGCAGGTTCTCCACAAATACATAGGCGAAGCGCAATCAAAATATATATATTCCAGTGACTGGGCAAGACAGCCATAGACAAACAAATAAGAAGAAAATGGATAAAGGGCTGTTCAGCAAGAAAGAAGAAAAAAAGGGAAGATCCTGTGTGTGAGGGCAACATTTCCATAGAATTACAGGAGGATTAATGCACCTACCATTGTGACTTCCCTGTGTGTTGGGGCTTGGGAATAAGCATTTCTGACTGGTGTACTCAGGTGCGCCAGTCCTATTCTGTAATCTCACCAACTCTCCTACTTCCTCATCGCCTCTTCTCCTCTCCCCTCCCTTCAGGCCTGCAACGAGTTCACGACACATGTGATGAACCTCCTCCGGGAGCAGAGCCGCACGCGTCCCGTGTCGCCCAAGGAGATCGAGCGCATGGTCAGCATCATCCACCGCAAATTCAGCTCCATCCAGATGCAGCTGAAGCAGAGCACGTGCGAAGCCGTCATGATTCTGCGCTCCCGTTTCCTTGATGCCAGGTTAGCCATGGCCCCGTTAGCCACGATGGGGGTGAGGGGGTGGGAAGGGGAAGGGCCCCCAGGTGAGCGTGTCCACAGCTCTGCTTCCTGACCATATTCCGCACCATCATGCCACTTCTAGGGGCTCTCAAACCCTGAAGAATGTTTTGGGGGTTTCTCAGTGGTGAGAAAGTGTGCTCTAGAACAGGGGTAGTCAACCTGTGGTCCTCCAGATGTCCATGGACTACAATTCCCATGAGCCCCTGCCATCTGGAGGACCACAGGTTGACTATCCCTACTCTAGAAAGCTAGTATGCCAAGGAAAACTGTTACAGTTTCGGAAGGCAGGCATGTCAGTCTGCAGGACAGCCGCAAGATTTGAGTCCAAGAGCACCTTAGAAACCGAATCATTTTGTGAGGCAGAAGATTTCAAGGGTCAGTGCCCCTGAAGGGGAAGTTTATACCCCCCCCCCCAAAAAAAAAATCTTGTTGAATTCTAAGGTGCCATTTGACTCAAATCTAGCAAGAGTGTGGCACTAAAGGAAACTTCAAATCATTTTCACCCTGGCCAGGATGGTTCAGGCTAGCGTGATCTCATCAGAGCTTGGAAGCTAAGCAGGGTTAGCCCTGGTTAGAATTTGGATGGGAGACCTCTTCCTGCTCCCAGATGGGGGAGCACCTGGCCCAGTGCACCTTGGCTCTCCCGGATTTGTTCTGCCACACGGGAGTTCCTGGTGTGGAAATGGCCGTAGAAGTCTTTCCATCACCTCCTCCCTCCCTGCCAGATTCTGCGAGATCTTCCTGACCAGAGATGTGCAGGGATTGAACTTGGGGCCTTCTGCATGTCAGGAATATGCTCTATAACTGAGCCATGGCCCTTCCCAACATGCCACATTCTCAATTTGTATGTTGTTACCACATGCATTCTCTGAACGCAATGCCCAGCTCCAATTGCCTCTGCGTGCCGCTGTGACCTTTTCTCCTCTCCCTTCTCCATCTTTCTCTCCACCTTACCTGGATCTTCTCTCCGACTCCGTTCTACATCCCTGTCCTTTCTCTGCTGCTCCCGTGTTCCTCCTCCTCTTCTTCACTTGCCGTTGGCAGGCGGAAGCGCCGCAATTTCAGCAAACAGGCCACCGAGGTGTTGAATGAGTACTTCTATTCACACCTGAGCAACCCCTACCCCAGCGAGGAGGCCAAGGAGGAGCTTGCCAAGAAATGTGGCATCACAGTCTCACAGGTACTGGGGAGATCGTGGGGGGGCAGTCCTGAGGCTGTGTTAAATTGGCCCCACGGGGATTATCCGGGACCTTAGGAGCGACTCGGGGCAGAGGGGTTGGCGGTAGGGGGGGGGAAAAGATCATTTGTATGGCTGACCTGTCGATACATAATCCCCTCCTCCCCTCCCCTCCCCTTCCTTCCCCTCCCCTCTTCTCCCACCTTCCCACCCACTTTCCATCCCTCCGTTGTGATACTTCCTCCCTCCCGTCTTTCCCCTCCCCTCCCCTCCCCTCCCCTGCCTCCCTCCTTCCAGGTCTCAAACTGGTTCGGGAACAAGCGCATCCGCTATAAGAAGAACATCGGCAAGTTCCAAGAGGAAGCCAATATTTACGCCGTGAAAACGGCTGTCAGCGCCGCGCAGAGTGGGGGCGACTCCCCCAACACCCCCTCCTCCGCGGGTAACTCCCCTCCCCCCAAAAAAACTCCACTACACCCCATGTTGGTGCAAGAGTCCCTGCTGGGATTGGAGTAATAACGGAGTTCCTTCTCCACCAGGCGATGGAATTCCCGGGGAGATCCCCTCCACGACCAGCACTCCCCTCCCTGTCCCCCCACAGCTAGCACACCCTACTGGTGCAGTAACAACCTTGCAATAGAACATCACGGCCCCCTTGTTGGGCTTGGAGTAGCCAGGGGTTCCTCCCGCACACGAATCCTCTTGGCTTGCTCCCCACCTAGTAAACTTTGCAGTGGAATTAACCTTTTCCTTTGCTAGAGCAATCGGTATTTCCCCCTCCCATTCACCCTGCTCTTGTTTTTCTCCCCCCAATCTGTTTTCTGATAGGCTCTGGTGGATCCTTCAACCTCTCCAGTTCCGGCGATATGTTCATGGGCCTTCAAGGCCTGAATGGAGATTCCTACCCCACATCGCAGGTCAGTTCCCCCCTCCCTGCTAAACTGGACCAGTTACTATGGGATTCAATTAGGGTTTGATTATGTGCTCCTCCACACGCAACCAGCTGGGTGAGCTTGAGCTTGTCTCAGCACTGATAAAGTTGTTCTGACCGAGCAGGAATACCAGGGCTCTCTCAGCCTCACCTCCATCACAGGGTGTCTGTAAGCCGCTTTGAGATTCCTTTGGGTAGAGAAAAGCGGCATATATGAACCAGCTCTTCTTCTTCTTCATAGATGAAGGGGCACAATAGATGAAATCATGCACACATTAGCAATGCAGCTTCCAAAACCACACACTCCACAAAGCCTACATTCATTAATATACTTCCACTTGTGTTGTGCTGTGGGTGGTTATTAATCATGTTAGAATGTAATACATACCATGGTTTGTTTGTTTTTTAAGGAATGTCAGGGAGGGTGAGAGATGCCACAAAGCTGGGTATGTGGAGGGGGAAAAAGTCACAAGATGATAAACTGGCAGTTCATACTGTGGGAATGGAAAGGACATGCAGAGGAAAGGATACGCAGTAATGGGTTTAAACTACAAGTACAACAATATAGGCTAGATACCAGGAAAAACATTTCACAGTCCGAGTAGTTCAGCAGTGGAATAGGACTCCCAAAGGAGTCTCAAAGCGGCTTATAATTGCCTTCCCTTTCCTCTCCCAACAACAAACCCCCTGTGAGGGAGATGAGGCTGAGAGAGCCCTGATATTCCTGCTCAGTCAGAACAGCTTTATCAGTGCTGTGGCAAGCCCAAGGTCACCCAGCTGGTTTCATGTGGGGGAGTGGGGAATCAAACCCAGCTCGCCGGATTAGAAGTCCGCACTCCTAACCACGACACCAAGTTGGCTCTCTTATAAAGATCATTTTATAAAGTAACTAGAAGAACAATGTTCTGCTAAGAACCGAGCATGCCCCAGGAAGCACAGAATCTTGACTTACTAAAAATCCTTAGCTAATATTCCTAAAGAAATATCAGTCCCTCCTTGAAACCTTTCAGGATCCCCCCTACCCCACTTCAAGATGCCCTTTTGACCAAATTCTTGCTGTGGGCTGCCCAGCCAGCTGTTCCTCTGCTCTTCATATGTTTTTCTTGAACTACCAGGTGGAATCGATGCGTCACTCCATGGGGCCGGGCGGCTACGGAGACAGCATGGCTGCTAGCCAGATGTACAGCCCACGAGAAATGAGGGTGAGTGTGTGTTGGGTGACAGAAATTGGTCTAACTTAGATGAAAGACTTTTGTGTGGCACGAAGACTTGAGGGGGAGGCTTCCCCGTGATGGCTTGTCCCTTGGTACCCAAACAAACAAACTATTCTCTTCACATAGAAAACTACATGCTGAGGATTTGAGCCTGGATTCCTCCCTCCCCTGATGCCATTTTCTATTTGGCTGTAGGAAGGGGTGTCATTTTGTTTAGCTCATACAGGTGGGTACCAGAACAAAGCAACAGGCTGGACAGCCATCTGGCAGATGTGTCCAGTTTTGGACACCACAGTTGAAGAGGGATGTAGAAAAACTGGAGCATGTCCAGAGGAGGGCAACCAAGATGGTGAGGGGTTTGGAGTAAAAGGCTGCCATGTGGAGGATGGAGCAGAATTGTTCTCTCTTGCCCCAGAGGGACGAACCAGAACCAATGGGATGAAATTAATACAGCAGAAATTCCGTCTAAACATGAAGATGTTCCTGACAGTCAGAGCGGTTTCTCAGTGGGACAGGCTTCCTCGGGAGGTGGTGGGTTCTCCATCTTTGGAGATTTTTAAACAGAGGCTGATGGAGAGGCTGATTCTGTGAAGGCTCAAGGGTGTGGCAGGTGACAGTGGATGAGCGACAGGGTTGTGAGTGTCCTGCATAGTGCAGGGGGTTGGACTAGATGACCGAGGATATCCCTTCCAACTCTGTTATTCTATGATTATTCTATGAACAAAGTTTGAATCCAGGGGCACCTGTAAGGCCAACAAAATTATACGCTTTTGTGTGCAGGCACAGTTCTTCAAATACATATCTGAGGCAGGGTGCCTGCACACGAAAGCTTAAACCTTGAATAAAACTTTGTTGGTCTTATATGTGCCCCTGGGCTCAAACTTTGTTCTGTTTGGTTGAAGAGTGTTGTGGGAGCCCCCACCTATATTCTGAGCTGGTAAAACTCTGAGGTGCAGGGTGAAGTGGACAGCCTTGCCGTGAGGGATTAAGATGTCTGGGAGGGAGGCCGAAGTCTGATGGATGGGAAACTTGATGCCAGGATCCATCCATGGGGTGCTAAATCATGGATGGAGTGCTGACATCTAGGATTCCTGATGACAGAGAGAGTTCATGGGTAATTAGAGGCTGAGGGGGTCTAATAAATTAGGCTCAAACTTGGTGAGAACCAATTCTCTGTGTACTCCGTGCTAAAAGAGGGGAAAAAACCCTTTGATTTTATGCCTTGGTAATCCAAATTCTGCACCAAGGTATCTGAGTTCTGGGAGCTGAGCAGGTGCCTGTGAGTGGTTTTATTTTGTACAATTCTGCCTAGTCACGGCAGGGGCCAGAGAGACAAAATCTTCCAACTGCTTCTTAAAATCTTACTTGGCCGCCATTGCGGCTTCTGAGATTTCAGGAGGTTTTTGCAGACATTTCACTCATTTGAAGTATAGCAGCTTTCCTTTAAAGAAATTAATGTCTGTTAGGTCTGTCTAGCTGGGTCTGTTTAGCCTGGAGAGGAGACAGCTAAGAGGAGATCTGATAGCCATCTTCAAGTATTTAAAAGGCTGCCATATAGAGGATGGAGCAGAGTTGTTCTCTCTTGCCCCGGAGGGACGGACCAGAACCAATGGGATTAAATTAATTCAAAAGAAATTCCGTCTAAACATCCGGAAGAAGTTCCTGACAGTCAGAGCGGTTTCTCAGTGGAACAGGCTTCCTCAGGAGGTGGTGGGTTCTCCATCTTTGGAGATTTTTTAAACAGAGGCTGGAGAGAGGCTGATTCTATGAAGGCTCAAGGGGGAGGCAGGTTACAGTGGATGAGCGATAGGGTTGTGAGTGTCCTGCATAGTGCAGGGGGTTGGACTAGATGACCCAGGAGGTCCCTTCCAACTCTATGATTCTAATGAATACACAGGGCAAGGGGGTGCCAGGAAGCCTGGATTCTACATTGTGTATTTTTATGCAGTCTTGGTTTGTTTGTTTGCTTTGTCTGCAGTAGGACCCCTGGGCAAGGAAAACATGCCCACTTGACTGCCTTTAAACTACATGCAGAATGATACCAGCTAGATATCAGGGGAATAATTCTCCAGTCAGAGTAGTTCAACAGTGGAATTGGCTGCCTCAGGAGGTGGTGAGCTCCCCATCACTGGCAGCCTTGAAGCAGCGGCTGGATAGATTATCTTAATGGCTGCTTGAGGCTTATCCAGCATTGGACTAGATCAGTGGTTCCCAAACTTATCTGGCCTATCGCCCCCTTTCCAGAAAAAATATTACTCAGTGCCCTGGAAATTAATTTTTTTAAATTTGAATAGTTATTCATCGCCCCCAAATGCACCTGTGGCCCATCGCTGCCCCCCTGGATCGCTGCAGCACCCACCAGGGGGCGGTAGCGTCCACGTTGGGAATCACTGGACTAGATGGCCTGTCTGGCCCTGTCCAGCTCTATGATTCTGTCATTCTAATGGCAGCTATGGGCTGGGACGATGGCAGTGGCTCCTTCTGGCCATGTTTGTTGTGGGATGAATATTCCTCCCTTGTTTCTCTTTCTCCTGACCAGGCCAACGGCGGCTGGCAGGAAGCGGCCACCCCGTCCTCCGTGACCTCCCCGACAGAAGGCCCCGGCAGTGTCCACTCTGACACCTCCAACTGATCCTCCTCTGCCGCGTGCCTCCCTCCCTCCCCGCCTCTCTTGCCCCTTCCGGCTCCAGGGAAGAGGCCAAAGTCAAACGAGACCGGGCTGGGAAAGAAATCTCTTCTCTGCCGAGCGAATAACTGCATCGCTGGGCCAGGAGAGGGGCTGGGGAGGGAGATCCAGCACGGCACCTCTTCGGATCTACAAGAGCGGCACTCCTCGGGGAGGGGGAGATCGCTCAGGATGCAGCCGTTGTGACCCAGGATGGCTCGTCTTCCCACGATCCCAAACGGCGCCCGTTTAGTAACCAAGATGCAACTCTAGAAATGGTGAAGGGGACCCAATTATAGTCACATCGGTGGGGTGGGGTGGGGTGGGGGGAGGGAAGGGACATCCCAAATGGCGTATCTACGTGGAGGGGTTGGGGAGGGGGGCGGGCAAGCCAGTGTGGCAGCTGCAACCTGATATCATTGTCCGGCGGATCAGAAATCTTCAATCATGCCTGCCTGAGAGGACCCAAGGCGGCGACCCAACTGTGTAAGACGGGATACGATTCGAGACGGCGACACAACAGGGACGCTCAGCGGTAGGACGGTCAAAGTCATTTTCACGTGATACGGCTTCCGTCGGCATCTCTCCGTGATGGGATGGTTCCAAGACGGCAAATCGCAGTCTCCTCTCGCCAGGATGAATTATGGCATCTGTATTAAAAAAGGAAAAGGAAAACCCATCGGAGCTACAAATGCCATCCAGGCCCGAGATAGGATCTTGATCTCCTCCATGGTTGGTAAAGACCTAATCCCGCAGAAAACGCTGCTTTTCCTCGGTCTCGACAAAAGATTTTACCTAGGGGGAAGAGTCCACTATACATTTCTACGGGAATATGTTTCCCCAGGGCATCTCAAGATGGACACTGTTTGAATTGGGAAGGGATTGTCCGGGAGGGGCATCGTCTCCAGAAAAGAAAGCTGCGTCAGGCCAGGGTAACGCTCCTGTGTTAGGCAAAGAAACAGATGGTATCTCGTCATCAGAGGACAGTGGTTTTGAAGAGGGCAGAGCAAGGCATTGGGTGAAGAGGGAAGGTTTATAAGCACAAATTTCGTACCTCCTCCTCGGCAGGGCTGACAGCTTAACCATAAGTTTGGGGGAGCAACCAGGCAATGAAGGGAGCCAAGTTCAACCCAAGTCCCACATGCTGTAGCTTCTCTGTGTCTTCTGCCTCCCATCTTGGCTGGGACTTCATTACACTTTCTTTAGCTTTCACTCACCTCCGTCCCACGCTTCCTTTCCTTCCCTCGTTCTTTTAGTCCGTTCTGCTGTAGTCCTGTCTTAGGCATCTCTCTAGCTTCTTTCTGAACGTTGGCCCTTTTGCTCCTCCTTTTTAAAAGACGTTTTGCCTTTCTGATTTCCTATCATTCTCCCTTCCCACATCACCTATCTAAGGGCCTTTTCTGCCTGATCAAGCAACACACGATCAACTAAATTTGCAGACTGCCCGTTACCCTTGTGCAGGTTTCCCATCTAGCGACCTTAGCACAGCAGCTCATTGAGACATAAGAAGTTGGCAGAGGTCATAGCAGGAGAAAGGATCTCATCAGGGCAAGGCATGAGACCCTGGAGAGGCATTGCCACGGAGTAGCAGTACTACATTGGTCAGGGGTGGCTAGGCTGTGACTCTCCAAAGACCCATGGACTACAATTCCCATGAGCAACTGGCTCATGGCAATTGTTGCCCATGGACATCTGCAGAGCTACAGTTTGACCATCCCGGCATAGAAGAATGGTCTGATTTGGTGCACGGCAGATCCATCTTTGGAGCTAGCCACACACTGTCTGTTTCCCCATCTCCTCCAGGGGCACATGAGGGTACAAGGGCTGCTGTATCTGGTACGGGGTGGGGGGAATGTGATCATGCAGAAAAGTTCTAAAGTGTTCACACACTTTGTGTTGCCGCTTCCCCTTCAGCACTTCCCTCCACCCCCGTGCCAAGGGAATGGGACTCGTTCCAGTAAAGCAAATATAGCTTGTTCCCAGCATAGGCCAGAGGGCAATTCCAGAATTAGGTAGGATACTCCCCCCCCCCACCCCCCTCACCCCCCGCCCTGAGAAATAGGATGAGCGTGTAAATAGTTTGTGCGAAGAACGAATGACCTGAAATCAAAAAGGAGGAGGAGGCAGGCAGGCAGAAAACCGAGCGAGGGACGAGAAAGACAGAATGGATGGAAATCTTAGAGGAACGGAGGACAAGGGGGAAAACGGAGGATTCTCCAGGTCCTGAAGTTAGGAGGGAAGGATACAGTTTGTTGGAGGAGCCAGAATGAGAAAGGAGGGGGCGGGGGAGCAATTGAAACGCCGACGGAAGTATAGCATTAACAAACAAAAAATTAACCCAATGTCAAGGAAGCTGGATAAGGAGGTTAAGAACCCCCTCACAAAAAAAGGGGTTATGGACCAGAGAAGGGGGATTTGAAGGATAACGGTACGTAGTGTAAGAAAGATGGAACAGAAATACACAGATGACAAATACAGATGGCATCTGAGCTGCAAATGGATGGGGATGTTCAGCCGGGAGGGTGGGGGAAAGTCTCTGGCGGGATTAAGAAGATACCAAAACGAGACGAAAAGGAGGAATGCGAGTAAGGCCGTCGATTGCGGAAGAAAACGAAGAGACTTGGAGAAAAAGGACTCAAGGCCGCACCGATCCGTGACGTGCGCAAGGACGTTGGACGGCGGGAGAGACCGGACGAGGAGCGACGCCAGCCCACACGGATGCTCCCGCTTGCTCTCCTGCTTTGATCGCCGGAGGCCTCCATGCTAGTCAGCCCAATAGCTTTATTACCTCATGGCGCAAGGAAACCAATAGAGACTTGGGACAGAGACCTTTTGAACCTGCTACCTCTGTGTGCCCTGGGGGGGCTGTGCTGCAAAGCCCCCCCAAACCTGCCCTGTTCCCCTTGACAAAAATTGGAGGGGGGGAGGGGGGCTTATTGCGTGACTAACCATTTGATTTGTTCTGGGCTTCTGTTTTGTTTGGGGGTTTGTTTTTGTTTTTTTGTTTTGCTCTAGATTTCCTTTGCTTTTATTATCGTTATTATTTCTTCTATAAAACTGAAGACAAGTTTTACCCCTGGGATTTGTTTCGGAACAGGATTGAAGGACTGAAGGGGGAGAAAGCCACCCGTCTAACTGCTGGAGAGTAAGGATAGGTCCCTCAACATACTTTGTACCGTTCAACGCTCGTTTCAGAAAGGCAGCGCGTGGCGTGGGATAAGCTAGACCCGGAGCTGTCTTAAGAGAAGGGAATTGGTCCCCGTGCGTTTATGTGAAGCGGCACTAGCCACTGGAGTCTGTGAGGGCCGGCTTCCTGAAGCAGCCACGACACTTTGCAAGGGAGAGCTAGTCCTCAAGGGCCTGATGGCAGCCATTTTGTTGGCCAAGTTTTGACTCGTTTGCTTTATTTTTAATCCCCAGGTCGTAGGTCTCTTTTAAAGGGTTATTCGTAGAGCTGGAAGGGACCTCCAGGGTCATCGGATCCAACCCCCTGCAGAATGCAAGAAATTCACAACTACCTGCCTGCCCACAGTGACCTCAATTCCATGTCCAGATGATCCCCCCCCCTCCCAAACAAAACAAAATCAGAATCCCTGGCCAATCTGGCCTGGAAGAAATTTGCCTCCCTTAACGTTTAAACCCAAACAGAAGTAGTAACGATTAACTGTTTGGTACCAAACCCCACATTGGACAGTTTTCTGCACACAAATTTAGAGTGCGGCCATGTGATCCGACCGAAAGGGGCCTTAGAAGAGAAGTCCCAAGTTAAAACCGTCCGAGAAAGAAACGCCGTGCTTCAAGTCAGCAACCTGACTCCGGTCCACCCCCCACGAGGTATTTCCTTCAGGGGACTCCAGCTTGTTAACTTGTAATATGAACCGCATTTGGTGACACTTAATAGCTAATAACAGACACAGATTCAGCCACAGAGGGGATATCTTGCCCATCAGTCCATTACCCCCCCTATGACAGGAGAAGTTGCGGCTTCTTAAATTCTCGTCAGGCAACCGGACGATGTCCAAAAGTGAACTTACTGAAAGGCGTGGCCACAGTACAAACTATCGGATATGCAGTGGGCTATAAATCACCGTGTGGCATTTCCCATAAGGGCAAAGGTTTAGAAGGCATGTCAAGTTAGGGGGGCACAGTGCGATAAAAGTTTATGACAACTTTATTTTTCAAAGCCCGAAGGAACTAAGCCTGGGAATTTTCAAACGCTGATAAAACTGGGCCGAAGCCACCAAGGACACAACCCTAAGTCCAGTCACACTCCTAAATGTTGGCCAATGACCACATAGAGCAGGGGTGGTCAAACTGTGGCTGTCCAGACGTCCATGGACTACATTTCCCATGAGCCCCTGCCATGTGGCAGGGGCTCATGGGAAATGTAGTCCATGGACGTCTGGACAGCCACAGTTTGGCCACCTTGACATAGAGGGTTAGGGTCTTGTAGCTCAGTATAATACAGCTGACGTGGGGGAAACTAGAGCGCCTGCATTAAAAGAGCAGAGTTTTAATTTGGCGAATCTGGTATTGGAGTGTGATTATACACAACTTCTCAACTACAAGCTGCCCTTCCTGCCCCTCAGAAGACTGCCTGTTAAGCGGCTAGCGCAAAGTTTGACCCAACAAAAGTTTGTATAAGATAATGAGCGGCTAGTGGGCGGAAATTCAAAAAGCGGCGACGTGGGTATTGCCCGACCCGTGAAGGGGGCAGAATTGGAATGGTGTGTGGAAATCTATAGGATTTGGAAGAGAGTAACGTCGCGTGGGGTTGCCGGCTAAACGGAGTGGGGAAGGAAGAGGACGCGTGCCAGATTTTGTGTGCGCAGAAGCCAAGGGTCAGAGTACTCATTAGAGTTACAGTTTTACTCAAGCC
Organism: Paroedura picta; assembly: GCF_049243985.1. Lineage (NCBI taxonomy): Eukaryota > Metazoa > Chordata > Lepidosauria > Squamata > Gekkonidae > Paroedura > Paroedura picta. The sequence goes on from NC_135371.1 coordinate 7,263,531, forward strand.
AAAATGCTTTTTGAGGAAAACACTTCCACTGAGGAGCGAGGTTCTTAAAATTCGGCCCGTTTCATTCTCTCACACACCTATGCAGAGTGCCTGGACGTGTTCCTCCCATAGCCACCCCCTCCCCTTACCCTTGACCCAAAACAACAGGGTAGGTCATGGTGGAATGCCATAACTCTGCAACACAGCCAGCATGGTAAGAGCTGTGGTTCTGTTAGAACTGTTCTTGCACAGCAGTTCTCTCAGAGCTCTCAGACTCCCCTACCTCACAGGGCATCTGCTGTGGGGAGAGGAAGGGAAAGGCGTTTGTAAGCCGCTTTGAGCCTCCTTCAGGTAGTGAAAAGTGGGGTGTAAAAATCCAGTTCACTGGCAACTTCTGGTTTAAAGACCTCAGGCTGCAGAGCTGAGCAAACGTTGCCCTTGCACTGACATGCCAATATTTTGCTGAAACACAAGCAAGTTTTTCCCAACATATCAAGGCTAAGGTTACCAAAAAACTTGGGAGAGGAACGTCCCGTCCCTTTAACAGAGGTTTAATTCACGGCAATGGAGCTGAAGTAAATTTTGTGGCCTGGAAGTCAATAACCTCCTAAATTAAGCCTCTCTTGAAGGGACTGGACATTCTCACATGGAGGCAGAGGGGGCAGGGGGCTCCTGGGAATTGTAGTCCATGGCCATCTGGAGGGCTGCAGTTTGACTACCCCTGAACTAGACAGTTCGCAGGATCTTTTAACCAATTTTTAAGGCAGGTGTTACATTTCAGTGGTTTTCCCTGTGGGGAAGGCTGCCCTAGACTGAGGGGAAGGGGGGGAAATGAAGCACACATCCCAGCGTCCTGTGTTTAAGTCAGCAAAACCATTCGCCTGTGATGAAAAAGTCACTATAACTTTTATAATAAAATATATATCCGCACCCGTACAGTCGGGTAGCTTAAAACATTCACTGTAACCTGCACTCCTCTTCGTGCTTTTTGACCAGCTTCCCCTTCCCCTGCGTTGCCATCAATTTTTTCCCCCTACGCGCAGGAATGAAAAAGGTTTTTCTTCCTGTGGAACAACCCACACCTCCCTTTCTACTTCCAAAGAACAAGAAACGGACTCTTTTTGGGGCTAGGCGAATACTAGGCCCGAGCGTGCGTTCCCACGTCTTCGGTGTCTTCTGTATGGACGGCTTAGTCTGCAGAGGGAGGCGGGGTGCTTCCAACAGCAGAAACGGGGAATGAAACTTCATCTGTTGAATGGCTGCTAGGAAAAGGCACAGAACACCCAGGCCGCCTCCTCCAGCGTCCACAAGATTGGGGAAGGGGTGGGGGGAGAGCCAGATTTCTGAATTTGTGAACAAGCCTGGAACAAGAAAAGTGTCACCGAAATAACATTTACAGGTAGGAAGCTCCAGTGGAACAGGCTTAAGAGGAGGGGGAGGGAAGCTAAGCTTCATATCTCAAGAGGTGAAAAAAAAAACACGTTCTCAGCTTCTCTGGATATCCCCCTCCCTCAACCGCCCCCTCCCTCTTGTACATTTTTTTTTTTTGCCTATACAATAAAGTATATTTTTTACACTGGCGGTTTTCCATTATTCCCTACCTGGAAGGATTAGAATATTTCACCTCCAAGACAAGTCGGCCAACAATAACCGTGGCTGGAACTCAGCCTCTCTGGTCATACAGCCAGGCTCGCTTGCTCGAGAGATCTGCTTGGTGGATAGAGCACTGCCGCTCAAGCTTTCGTGGCGCTCCTGGGATTGGGGTCCAGGCTTAAGGGAAAGGAACAGGTGTGTCAAGACAACCTGCAGCGGGACAGGGATTGCCTAAACTCCTCATCCCAGTTCCACGAATGGGATTCCTCCGACGTGGTTTATGGTTGAGGCCGGCGCACCAGGGAGAGCTGGACTCCCCTGGGTCAATCTGTGGCGGGTTATTGGTCAGAGAGTGGGTGAACTGGTATTTTGGTCTGCCGTCAGAGATCTGGGATAGGCTCTAATTATATATTGTTTTATCGGAGTTTTTATTGCAGTTTTTATTGTTGTGACCCGCCTCGAGCCTCTAGGGAGTGGCGGGATAAAAGTCTAAATATAATAATAACAACAGAGCTGCCTGCCCTGAAACAGGCTGAGACTTGTAGCTTATGAAGAAAAGTTGGTACTTATATGCTGCTTTTCGCTACCAGAAGTCTCAAAGCGGCTTAAATCCATCTTCCCTTTCCTCTCCCTGCAACAGATACCCGGTGAGGGAGGAGAGGCTGAGAGAGCCCTGAGATCACTGAAGAAGAATAAGAGTTGGTTGTTATATGCTGCTTTTCCCTACCCGAAGGAGGCTCAAAGCAGCTTACAATCGCCTTCTCTTTCCTCTCCCCACAACAGACACCCTGTGAGGTGGGTGAGGCTGAGAGAGCTCTGATATTACTGCTCAATTAGAACAACTTTATCAGGGCTGCGACTACCCGTAAGTCCCCCGGGTGGCTGCAGGTGGAGGAGGAGCAGAGAATCAAACCCAGTTTGGCAGATTAGAAGCTGCCAGTCTTAACCACACCACCACGCTGGCTCTCTTAAGGAAAGGCACCAGCCTCTGTCTTACAGATAGGCTGGGCAGCAGGATGCAGACAAGACGGCTTGCATAGCTAATCCTAGATGGGTCAGGCAGTCTACTGTTAAAAAAAAAACAGGGGTGGGGTGGAAAGCTGCCAGCTGGGCCCTCTGTCTCTGGGACCTGTGCCAGGATAATAAAAACCTAGACGTGGAAGAGGAAGAACCACACAAGAGTCTGAAAGCAGGCTGGGGAGGGAGGGGTGGCGGGCAAAGCTATACCTATGAACAGGAGCTGCACAGAGAAGACAAGATTCGGCAGCTATAAAATCTCAAAAATGCACATTCAGGGCCTGATGAAGTATCAGAAAGCACTGGGGGGGAGGGGGGGCAGAAAGAATGAAGAGGCGGGCTCTGGACGCTCTTCCCTTCTTTAAACGCCCGTCAGTCAAAGACAAATATCCCCCTCATCACCCAGCGCAAAGTTCTCTCGTCGCGCAGAGAGACGGTAATAATAATAATAATTTTTAGAAGCTCCAGGAATACGAAGTGTGGGTTAATTTAATTACAGCATCGGTTAAATTTACACCAAGTCTCTGCTCATTCACTCAAAAAACAAAAAGAAAAGACGACGATATTGCATTTCCACAGATTCCTGGACCATGAAATACTGTTATTCAAGACGAGGCGAGGATCTTCCCCCAACCCACCACAACCCCCCCAAAAGTGAAGTTCCCTCCTGGCCACCTGCCAAACACAGCTAACTGCCCTGCAATCCCTGCTCTCTCAACTAGCTGGCGTTTTCACAAAAGCTCGACAAATGCTCCTTATGCTCCGTAGGACTGCCGTGAGGGGCTTCTTGTGTTGCCCTGCAGAAAGGGTGTGTGTGTGTGTGTGACCCTGCCAGCCAAATCAACTTCTTGTCCGGTGGTTGGAATGGCAGAAAAGGGGTGCGCTAACGCTGGGGAGGGAGGTTTCCAAGAACGCCCCCTCCCTTTCCGCCAACAGCCATCTCCCATCTGTTTGTGGCTTCCCGCCTCCGGCAGGGGTTTTCGGATTTGTGATGCTTATGAAGCGAAAAGGGACACTCCCTGCGTCGTCGGTCCCCTTTTCTTTCTAAGCCCCTTCCCTCACAATCACAGTGCCAGATCACAGACGGGGCGAAGGGCACTCTGGATTTCCGTACACAGCTTGCTGTAGCAATGCACAGCAACATAAGCCATGAACAGTGATGAGAGGGCGGCGTGCGGTGGACTCAACCAAGGAGAGCCGAGGTTCACCGCAGCTCTCGCACCCTGTTCTGAAAGCAGCCAAGATGCCCAGAAACCAAGATGGCACACGCCCCACCCAGCAGGGCCACAAGCGGGAGGCAAACCAACGCAGTATGGTGGTGTGCCGGAAGACAGCCTTCTGAGACGGATAACACCCCCCTCCCCCCGGCTCCCAAAACTATTTGATTGAGCTCCCCTCCACATAGAGAAATCAGGAGGGGAAGGGAAAACAACCCTACTGTTTGATAATTACGAGACTCCCCCCCCCCAGCCCACTTGACTTCTCTCCCCTCCCTCCCCACTGCGAAATCTTGAAAGTAGTCCTGTTACATACTTTAATTCTGCTTAAGACGCGTGCGCGCCCGCGTGTGTATGTTTGTGCGCGTGTCGGAGAGGGGTGCGGAATTCGACAGAGAATCGCCATGCCTAAATTACGTCATCGGGACCCCTCCTGCCCAGCCCGTGAAGCCGGGGAAACAAGCTCCACCCCCTACCCCCCCCCCTCCCGGCATCTCCTTCCCCCTCTCTATATCAAAGCCCTCCTAGCCAGTTTGGAAGTCTTTGGCGTGGGGCAAGTCCAGTTCGGGTCCGGTCAGATGCTCAGTAGCCAGAAGAAGAAGAAGATGGCGATGAAGAGAAACAAGGAATCCTGCCAGCTTGATGGTCGGATCGCATCTGCTTCTGTGCAGAAAGAGGGACAGAGAAGGGGAGAAGGTTAGAAGGGAACCACCTGGCAGCTGCCGCCTCTTGAGTTAAATAGAGCAGGGTTGGCCAAAGCCTTAGAGCAGGGTTGGCCAAACAGTGGCTCTCCAGAGGTCCATGGACTACAATTCCCATGAGCCCAAGCCAGGAGCTGGCAGGGGCTCATGGGAATTGTAGTCCATGGACCTCTGGAGAGCCACTGTTTGGCCACCATTGCCTTAGAGAGTGGAGTCTATGGCATTATACCCCACTGAGGTCCCTCACTTCCCCACAAAATAACTGAATGTTCAATGTTCACTTGTATGGGAGAAAGGAAAGGTACGCCTCCCTGAGGTAGGGAGAAAGCCTGTCCCTAATGACTCCAGCCATGAGGATCCAGCTGCATCACATCTGCATGGCTCCATCGTGGGTTATGTTCCTCAAGGCCTGAATCACAACCCACCGAAGAATTAAACACCACATGTCATCCTGGCTTCAACAGGGACCTGGGTTTCCTGTAGCCAATTACAACTGCTAATAGCTTTATGGCACGTTTCTCAACGGCCCTGGAAGGGTTTCCCGAATGGGTGGGATTTCATTTTTTTATATTTAATCTTTTTCTTGTTAAGCATTTATCATTAAACGTATATGGTCATGCTGACCCCTGCCCAAAATGGCAAATGATGGGCCTGGTTGGGGTGGGGAGGGGAGGGGACCCAGGTGGGTATATGTCCATAGCTATGCTTCCCAGCAATATTTTGCATGGATCATGCCACTTCTGGGATTTCTCCAAGCCTGAGAAATGTTTCAGAGTATTCTCAATGGCCAAAAAGCTGAGAAAGGCAGCTCCATAGTATCCAGTTTCTGGACACGGTAACAGAATAACGACTCACATGAAGGTTTCCCCCCTACTAAACCAAACCCTTGGACTACCCAAGCCCACAGTGACAGCTCAGACAGGCAGAGGGTCCCCCCACAGTCTTACACTAAGGTCTGTCCCGTCACCTACAACCTGGTCCTCCGGCCTGGAGATACTGGACTTCTTCGCCACACAAAACAGAATCTCTTTCCGCAGGCCGTGTACCAATATCAATTCACTGATTGATTGATTGATTGTATTTATATACCGTCCCCTCCCCAAAGGCTCAGGGCGGTTTACACGAAACAAGAAAATGATACAGGAAAAACACAACGGAAGTACATGCGAGCTAAACTGTCTGAAACCTCTACAGCGCTTGGCTACAAAAATTCTGGCTGCAGCTGTCCGAAAATCAACCCTTCCCAGGCCGAGATGCCACGGCATGTTTTATGAACATTCCCCCGGTTGAACATAGAACAAAATCTAAGTGTCAGCACGTGGACCTGTCAAACCGCCCAGAGCCGTAGGGAAGGGCGGTGTAGAAATCTAAATTAATTAATTAAATAAATAAAATAGGGTGGACACACACATGCATGCTTATGGCCACACACAATGGCCACACACAATGGGACTGCACAAGCACGGTAGAATCCGTATTCCTTCATCGCTTGGAGAAGTGCTGTGGCTTGAAGAATAGTTGTTAGGCCAAAAAGCCAGCTTGGCGGGAATTCAACCCATTTGCCGGCTTCGTGGAGGAAACGAAAGTGGTATGCCTTCTTCAAGCACGGCCCAACGGGAATTTGTACATCACGGCACTATGGGCAAAGCCCGGCCGACTCCTCTCTGAAACAGAGTCAACCCGGACAAAACCTAGAGACGGAATCATCTACAGTTGAGACGCACGCACAGATCTACACAGGCAAGTTTACTGCCTGCCTCCCCCGCCCAATAAGAATTTGTACAACGTGGGAAAAAAGTTTTGAAGGCACAAAACAAAACATAGCGTTGCTACAATCATAGAATCATAGAATCATAGAGTTGGAAGGGGCCATACAGGCCATCTAGTCATAGAATCATAGAATCATAGAGTTGGAAGGGGCCATACAGGCCATCTAGTCCAACCCCCTGCTCAACGCAGGATCAGCCCTAAGCGTCCTAAAGCATCCAAGAAAAGTGTGCATCCAACCTTTGCTTGAAGACTGCCAGTGAGGGGGAGCTCACCACCTCCTTAGGCAGCCTATTCCACTGCTGAACTACTCTTGACTGTGAAACATTTTTCCTGATATCTAGCCTATATCGTTGTACTTGAAGTTTAAACCCATTACTGCATGTCCTCTCCTCTGCAGCCAACAGAAACAGCATCCTGCCCTCCTCCAAGTGACAACCTTTCAAATACTTAAAGAGGGCTATCATGTCCCCTCTCAACCTCCTTTTCTCCAGGCTGAACATTCCCAAGACCCTCAACGTATCTTCATAGGGCTTGGTCCCTTGGCCCCAGATCATCTTCGTCGCTCTCCTCTGTACCCTTTCATTTTTATCTACGTCCTTCTTGAAGTGAGGCCTCCAGAACTGCACCCAGTACTCCAGGTGTGGTCTGACCAGTGCCGTATACAATGGGACTATGACATCTTGTGATTTTGATGTGATGCCCCTGTTGATACAGCCCAAAATGGCATTCGCCTTTTTTACCGCTGCATCACACTGCCTGCTCTTGTTTAGCTTACAATCCACAAGTACCCCAAGGTCTCGTTCACACACAGTGTTACCTAGAAGCGTATCCCCCATCCAGTAGGCATGCTTTTCATTTTTCTGACCCAGATGCAGAGATATGAAAGATATGAAAAAGCAGTAGGAAGGCCACTGGAAATGCCTCATTTGGATTCCTCATTTGCCCAGTGGCATTCCAACAGCTTCTCCATAGCTTTGTAACATTGCTAGGTTCTGCTTGTGCTTTCAGAGCACTGGGGGAAGCTTTTTTCCTGTATTGTACAAATTCTCATTGTGTTGTCTTTACATGGTGGGGTTTTTTTCCTTCTGTGTTAACTGTTAGACACGGTGTTATCCCATTTTGTGTCCTTTTGGCTTTCCCCACCCACCCGGGCAGGTGGCACTTCTGTTTAACCTGACTTTAAAAGCAGAACCTTACCTGCTCTTTCACCTGGGCCACTGTAGCCGGTAGCGAAAAACCCAAAGGGGAACGCGCCGATGCCAAACGCCATATGGAAGCCAGTGGCTGCATCCGGGAAGCCGCCCACGCCCTGCCAGGGGGAGGGGGAGGGGAGGAGATAAAGAAGGAAGAGGTTCCAATTGAGGAATCCAGTGTTGTGGGCACAGTACTGGGTTAGGACTCCGGGAATCCCCACTCTGCCCCGAGGCATAAGGAATGATCTTGGGCCAATCCTAAACCTGCAGTCTAACTGAGGGGCCTCCACCCTGCTACCTGCAGGCACCGTGGCATCCACCGAAACCTTGTTCCAAAAAGGTTCACGGAAAAGGAAATGTCAATTGGCCTAACCCCATAACATTGCAAGAGCGCAATGTGATTATTAAAAAAAATGTAGCCTTTATTAATAATATACTTTAAAAAAAACCAAAGAATTTTATGCAGAGCCGCAGGTAAAATCCTGTCCTACCCAGCTTGCTGGGGGGTAAACAGTCATGACTGGGGAAGGCCCTGGCAAACCACCTCATATTGAGTCTGCCATGAAAACGCTAGAAGGTGTCACCCCAAGGGTCAGGCATGACCCGGTGCTTGCACAGGGGATACCTTTACCTTTTTTACATATATACTAATGTCTCCGGTTTGCTGCCCAAATGGTCCCTCACTTGTTTTCATATAGGCACAAAAGCTACAGGCCCACCCCAGAATTTTCCAGCACCTGTGATGGAGGAGAATTCCAATTGATAAGTGGACATCTTCTGAAGAAGAAGAGATGGTTCTTATATGCCGCTTTTCTCTACACGAAGGAGTCTCAAAGTGGCTTACATTCGCTTTCCCTTTCCTCTCCCCACAACAGACACCCTGTGAGGGAGGTGAGGCTGAGAGAGCCCTGAGATTTCTGAAGAAGAGTTGGTTCTTATATGCCGCTTTTCTCTACCCAAAGGAGTCTCAAAGCAGCTTACAGTCGCCTTCCCTTTCCTCTCCCCACAACAGACACCCTGTGAGGGAGGTGAGGCTGAGAGAGCCCTGAGATTACTGAAGAGCATTCTGAGAAAGTGGGTGGGACCAGGGGGAGGCTTTTGTCTTGAAAAGGCTCTGATTGGCTGTGCAGATCCTTACTGGCAGCTGCGGCTACAGGGCTGAGAATCTTCACTGGCTGGCACAACCTCCTTCAGCAGCCTTTCTTTGTGTCCTACGCCCAGCCCCGTGGGTCAGAATGCCAAAGGTCCCTGCAGGCTCAAAATCAATGCGCCCGGCGCCCCAGTCTAACCTGAACTACAGGGTTGTTGTAGCGGGTGAAAATTGTGGCGAGAGCAATGCATGCTCTTTGAAAGACCGGCATGATAAAAACACAGAGAGGAGCAGACAGATGGAAGGTGGGGCGGAGGGGAAAGTCCACTCACCGCTCGGGACTCAGGCTCCGGGCGTTGACCCCGTGGCCGGGGGGGAGTCTTCAGCCTGCACGGGAATGAAGAAGAGGAACGCCGGCTGGTCAGCCCTCCTTTGCTACCACTGTCGCTCACCCCCTGGGAGATTTCTACACCGCTCAACACAAGAGGCTCGGCAAGGCAGGGCCTAAAAGCCGATCCCCCAAACGCTGCATCCTGCACCTGACAGCTGAATCACGGCAAACTGCTTATTTTATACAGTCCACTCTCTGTTTTGCTCCCACTAATTGCAGCGGCAAAAGAGGGCAAAAGAAGAAGGGGACGACAGAGAATGAGGTGGATGGATGGAGTCACAGAAGCAGTCGGTGCAAACTTAAATGGACTCCGGGGAATGGTAGAGGACAGGAAGGCCTGGAGGATCATTGTCCATGGGGTCGCGATGGGTCGGACACGACTTCGCACATAACAACAACAACAAAATTGCAGCGGGCAACTGGAGCTGTGGACACGCCCACCCAGGGCCCCTTCAGGCCCATCACTGGCCATTTGGGGAGGGGCCCCTGGGTGGGTGGGTCAACATGGCCACATATGGTCATATCATGCAATAAATGTTTAACAAATTTAAAAAACACTTAAACTATTAACTCCCACCCATTAGGAAACTCTTCCATGGCTGTGAAAAAAACCACAGGGTTTCATGAAACCCTGGCTGAGAGAGCCTGATCTAGGTAGAGGGGGGCAGGGAAATCGACCAAAGGCCTGGCGGAAAAGCTCTGTTTTAAAGGCCCTACGGAACTGTGACAGCTCAGGCAGGGCTCGGATCTCCTCTGGGACCCCCGTTCCACTAGGCGGGGGGCCAGGACAGAGAACGAGAAGGAGGGTAAGATGGAGAACCATGCGCTTCTTGAACGCAAGTCTGAACATTAACGTGATAAAAACGTCCTGAGCCAAAACACACACACAGAGCGATGTTCTGCTTATGTAGTTAGAGAATCCCTTTTTGAGATTCTCTCGGGAGTGGAACTGCTTTGCTTGCAAAGCCATCCTGCTCTCCATTCCTGCTCTCGTTCAACCGAACCGTCAGCCAGTTGACCCAAAAAGAGATCTCTCGGGGAGGAAGAACAGACACCAAGAAGCAGTTCTTCACAGCTCCAAACCACCCTATTCTTCCTGGGAGTCAAGCTCCGAAGGAAAAGAGAACCCCCCAAAAAATCCAAATAGCTTGTTCTACTGGATAGGAGAAGAGAACGGAGGTGAGGATTCTGCCAAAGTAGGTGGGAAGAACAAGAATAATCCGGGAGGGAAAGAATCACCTGGGATCCTGCTGAGCTGAGCTCCCACGACCATAGAGAGGTATGACTTTGTCCCGGCTGATGCCTGCCTTGCACACGGGACATTCCTGCCGCTCAGGCCGTGTTTCTAGCCACTAGGGGGGGAAAGCATGACGGTGAATGAGGAGGCTGCTCTTCCCACCTCCATGAACTCCCAAAAATACAGCTCAAGAAGCAGCCACACCCTCCACCCTGAAGCAAGCCAGCCCCTAATCCACAATCAGAAGCATTGGTCACCATTAAGATGATGACATGGCCTTCAGGCCTGAATGTTTTAGAGCAGCGGTCCCCAACCTGTGGGCCGCGGACCACATGTGGTCCGTCGACTAATTGGAGGTGGGCCGCGAAGGACGCCTTCTCCACTCCCCCCCCCCGGCCCTTTACTTCATCCCCCCTGGCCCTTTACAACACACTTCGGGTGTCCTTGTCTCCCATCACTCCCAGATGGGACTATCTCGTTGCAGAGAAACAAGCTCAGGGTTCCCATTGATTTGTCATTGTCGTGAGTTAAAATTTCCATGAAAATAAAATGTTCCTTGTGTTCATTGCTGTGGCGTGCCTGTATCTTATTTTGAAGGGATGTTTAAACATGACCATAGCGATCAGAGAGCGTTAGGGCAGTGGTTGAGAGTAGAGGAGTAAACTACCCCCCCCACACACCAGGCCTCAGTAAAATTGTCAAGCGGTGATAAAAAAGGTTTGGGGACCACTGTTTTAGAGGTTTTAAAGTTGATGCTCACCTGGGGTCCTGCTGTAATGGGAGAAAGGGGAGAGGGGGCTTACGCAGATTTAAAACAAATAAGACAACGAGTCTTTTGGCCACAGATATAAGCCTTAAGGATCTTCCCTTGCACTCTAGACACATGCCCAGAAGAAAAAGATTGAAGAATACTAACCTGGTGAAGGCAAGGCCAGCTAAAAAAAAAAAAAAAGAGAGAGAAAATGTTTATTACTCAGATTCATAGTTGATAAATGGACACAAAAGCAGGAAACCCTTCCAAAAGGGAACACTTTTTTTCTTCGTACGTGGCCAGTGGTTCCCAGGTACCTCTTCAGGGAGGGGACATGGAGCTCTTCGGAGGAGTCTGTATTAAACCTGCTTTGGCAGGTTTCTGCCTCCTTCCACCTGTGCCCTGATCCTCAGGCTTGCCTCCATGGCAGCCATGTTCCCGTCCCAATTCTTTGTGGGCTTCATCGGTCAGCCTGCTTGCCAAAGGAAGGTCATGCCATCTTACGATCTTACAATTATGCACGGGGCAAAAAGAGAGCTGGCAAACAGGAAGGTTGCTCCCTCTCCCCAAATATGAGAACTCGAGGGCATCCAAGGATGCCAATGGGCAGTAGGTTGAGGATGGACAAAAAGACACACTGTGCAGAGTGACTAAAATGTGGAATTTGTTGCCAGAGGTTGTCGTGATGGCCCCAGGAATAAACAGCTTTCAGCAGGGATTAGCAGAGCCTGTACGGTTCTGTAGCTTTCTCAGTGCTGTGGCGAGCCCAAGGTCACCCATCTGGCTGCATGTGGGGGAGCGCGGAATTGAACCCAGCTCGCCGGATTAGAAGTCTGCACTCCTAACCCCTACACCAAACTGGCTCTCTCCCAGCTGGTTGTTCTCCAAGATGCTACTGGCCTCCCATCTAACTGCTCCAATGCAAACCAACATGGTTACCCCCTAGGAACTAAGAAAGGCACGCCTAAAGGTAAAGGTATCCCCTGTGCAAGCACCGAGTCATGTCTGACCCTTGAGGTGACGCCCTCCAGCGTTTTCATGGCAGACTCAATACAGGGTGGTTTACCAGTGACTTCCCCAGTCATTACCATTTTGCCCCCCAGCAAGCTGGGTACTCATTTTACCGACCTCGGAAGGATGGAAGGCTGAGTCAACCTTGAGCCGGCTGCTGGGATTGAACTCCCAGCCTCGTGGGCAGACCTTCAGACTGCATGTCTGCTGCCTTACCACTCTGCGCCACAAGAGGCTCTAAGAAAGGCACGCCTATCTCCAACCTATTCAAATACACAAAGCTTTCTTATACTGCATCAAGTCACTGGCCGTTCTGTCTCCCCTGATGCACAGCAGTTCCGAGAAACTCCTTGTTCCAAAAATCTGGCATGGAGCTTAGTATGTCCTGCAGGTATACGTATTCCAGTTTTTTCAAGCCTACACAGATACTGCTGGGACGATTAGGACAAGAAGTAATTTCATAGCAGCTTTTTCGTCAACGGGCACTCATAATACAACGGATGCAGGGGGCCGTGATATTTCTGCACGGAGTTTGGGAATCACAGCTGAAGGCTGCAATCAAGTAGTTTTATTAGGAAGAAAGTTTTCTTTCACACCCCATCTCTGTTTACTCAGATGCAAATCTCACTGTGTATCCAGGGATATACAGGTTCACAGCCACAGATCTTTCAAAGCAGCTTCCCAGAACACTCAAGAGAGATTTTTAAAAAACCAAGGTAACTGTCTTCTTCTAAGGAACTCAGAGGAACATATGTAAATCTCTTGCCCCCATTCTATCCTCTCAGTGACATAAGAAGAGCCCTGCTGGATCAGGCAAGTGATCCATCTAGTCCAGCATTCTGTTTCACACAGTGGCCAACCAGTTCTTCTGGAGGGCCAACAACAGGGCAGAGAGGCAGAGGTTGCCTCTCGTCTCTGGGATTCAGAGGTTGAGTACCTTTGAATGAGCAGGTTCCCCTCAGTTGCCATAGCTTGTAGCCCCTGACAGAATCACCCTCCGTGAATCTCTCTAATCCCCTCCACAAGCTGTTTATTCCTGTGGCCATCACTACATCCTCTGGCAGAGAATTTTACATCATAATCACTCACTGTGTAAAGAAGTATTGCCTTTTGCACGTTCTGAACCTACAGCTCACCAGCTTCACGGGATGACCTCAAGTTCTAGTAATTTGGGAGAGGGAAAAACAAAGGATTGTATTTGTCAACTCTTGACATCCCATGCATAATTTTATAAACCGTCTAGGGGCCAAACCTGTTGCATTCAGGAATACAACGGGCGCTAGATTAAGGGGGGTGGAGTGGAAGAACTCTGTGGACGGCCTCTTCCTCCCCCCAGGACCTGGAATGGCTGCAGGCAGCTCTTAGGGAACTCACCGGCAGGGGCAGCTCTCATGCGACAGGGATCTGCAGCCTCCGAGCCTCGGAGGGAAGTGGAAGGAGGAGGGGGTGGTCAGGGTTGGGGGATGGTAGGCTGGCTGCTGGACAGACAGGCAAGCTGGTTGGAGGAGGAGGCACTCAGGGGCAGGAAAGCTGCCCTGAGTGGGTGTTATGCGTTGAGTGGCACTTAAGCCATGAGACATGCTCCTCCTCCAAGGCCTTACCAGAAATATTAAGTGCAACAGATATCGCCCCCCCCCCTGCTGCCTCTTTTCTAAACTGAAAAGTCCCAACCTTTCTTAATAGGGAATGTGCTCCCCACCCCCCAATCATCTTGGTTCCTCTTCACTGAACTTTTCCCAACTCTGCAATGCCCCTTTTGTCCAGTTAGTTATGCCACTGAAGGTTAATCAGCAAGCTTCACGGAAGAGTGGGGATTTGAACTCAGGTCTTCCAGATCTTAGTCCAACCCTCTAACCACAATGGTTTTACTTCCACTTAGAAACACCTTTCTTTTTTTGTGCCTGGTCCCGGTCCCCACTGCCAGTTTCTCGCTCAACGCATCCCTTTAGCCTTATTAGAATTATTTCCCTTTAGTCTATTTCCTTGCAGCCTCTCCAAAAGGAGGTGTTTCTTCTTTGCCCAGCTGGGGCCCTAAGCAACTTTAGCTGGCTTCTGGCGCCCAGGGACACGGAATGGGCATGATCCGCCCTCAACCCCGCAGTTCAATTTGCCTTAACCCAGTCCCTCCCTTGCTAATTGGATGTAGAGCTCCAGCTCATTCCAAGGAGCCGAAAAGCCAATATCAACCACAGGACCTCCCGTGCTCCATCTTTTCAGGCACAAGGGCCCCTCCCTTGCTTTAGTGCAATTAACTGGACCACTCCCTGCTTCCCAGAGTTTTCATGGCTTCAGCTCTGCCCTACTCACGGCGGGCAAAAACCACAAGTGGAACAGGGAGGAGTGTTTTGGCCACTTGCACACATCAAGCTGGCTAATACTGAATCAGATCCTGGGTCCGTCGACGCAAGTATTGTGCACTCAGTCGGAGACCAGCCCTCCAGGGTCGCAGGCAAAGATTTTTCACCTCATCAAGTCCAGGGGATTTGCAGGGGTGGGCAAACTGTGGCTCTTCAGATGCTGGCAGAGGCTCATGGGAATTGTAGTCCATGGACAACTGGACTAGCAGTGGTGGGCAAACTGTGGCTCTTCAGACACTGGCAGAGGCTCATGGGAATTGTAGTCCCTGGACAACTGGACTAGAAGGGGTGGCCAAACTGGGGCTCTACAGATGCTGGCAGAGGCTCATGGGAATTGTAGTCCATGGGCATCTGGACTAACAGTGGTGGGCAAACTGTGGTTCTTCAGATGCTGGCAGAGGCTCATGGGAATTGTAATCCATGGACATCTGGACTAACAGTGGTGGGCAAACTGTGGTTCTTCAGATGCTGGCAGAGGCTCATGGGAATTGTAGTCCATGGACAACTGGACAACTGGCAGAGGCTCATGGGAGCTGTAGTCCATGGACATCTGGAGAGCCACAGTTTGTCCACCCCTGCTAGTTCTTTGAATGTAAGATGCTGGGGATTGATCCTGGGACCTTCTCCACACAAAGCAGAGGCTCTGCCATGGAGTGACACCTCCTGTGGTATTAACACCAATTACAGAGAGTCTGGGCAGTGTGTTGTGGTGCTCAGAACATCCAGTGAAGTCAAGAAGACTCTGGGTTCCAGCACATCCCCTCCACCACTTTGTACCTAACTCTCGAAAGTTCAAAGTCTACCGGACTTGAATCTCGCAGTTCCACTCCGCCAAGCAGCTTATTGGCTGACCTTGCACCAGGCACTCTTCTTCTCCGTTCAGCTGGCGTGTTAAGAAGATAAAAATCGAGGACAGGAGAGCCACGTCAACCAGCCCAGAACACCTTGGGCGGTAGAACAGAAGCGGCAGAGCAGGTCTCTTTGGCAAAGTCTCATTAGCTCCGTGACCACATTAAGCTGCCCTTTTGGGGAAATCTCATCATGGGATTATAAAGTTCATTGACGTTGACTCTGAATGGAAGGAGCTCTCCAGCGCCGCTGGCAAAGGTTCTTCCACATCAGCTCCTAGCTGGTCCTTCTTGAAACTGGAAGGAGCCCGACGCTGACCCGGAGGCCTTCTATGTGCAAAGCAGACACTGTCCACGGAGCCACAGCTGTATCAGCGGCCGCACGCATCGTCTTGAACTGGACCCACAAAACAAGGGGGAGGCAGCCCAGCCTCTTGCCACTGTGGAAGCGAGGCTCTGCACCACCACTACTAGAAAACAAGACCCTCCACAATCCGCCAGAGACTCCCTTTCGAAAGCACGCTTCCACGGGAACACAATCCACCCTTCCTGGGGGCCTATTCTGACCCCCTATAGCCACCCATCTCTTTCATAGGTGCCATTTTCAACAATCATCCCTGACTCTGTACCCCAAATAGCAACAGCAGGGCCTGTCAAAAAGAGCTCCTCCACCAGGCATTTGGTTGAGGTCAGCCAGAACCACACCTTCCACTGTCCCCCCCCCCCCAATCCTCCCTCCCATGTAAATCATCAACCACAGGGCCTCAGTTTGTTAGATTTTGTTCACTACTGCTCTATTGTTTGCTTACTGTTCTATTGGAGACTGTCTATTGTTATTACTGTTACTAATATTATTATTTACAGCCATTGATTCCGTGCACTCCTCCTGGTCGTAAACCACCCTGAGCCCTGGGGAGGGAGGGATATCAGTGTAAACATAAATAAATAAAATAAACAGGGCCAGGCAGAAGTTCAACAGGTGTCGTTTTGTCAGGCAGGAGGATACAACGAAGGGGCCAGACGTCACCTGCTTGACTTCTGCGCGACAGAATGCTGCAAAGAGGGGAATTAAAAAACTAACAGGGGCAATTTTCTATGCAGACCACCGCCCTCGGGCTCCGCTTCTGCATACATGCCCCACTTGCTCGACCACACCCCTCCAGCCCCCCCTCCTCCTCCGCCCCCCGCCCCCCGCTCAGCCTCCTCCCCGCCTTACCAATATAAGTGACCACAGAGGCCAATGACGGCTTCTCTGGCAGGCTCCAAACAGATATTGCACTCAAAGGCGCTCCGGTCGCGGTTTGACCCCTCGGACCCCCCGTCGGGATCCCCCGGACCAGTCCCGGCCGCCGCCATCTTCCGCCCTCACTTAAGCCACGGGAGGGCAGTGGGAAACGCCCGCCGCACCGCGATTGGTCTAGCTGGTCGTCGTTCACGCCCTGCTGGCATTTCGTTGGAGCGAGAGGCAACGAACCGTAGAGTCCGGGAAGCCGATTGCGCACATTGGGCTTAGTCCCGCCCACAGCGCCGAGTGGGCTCTTGAAACTTTTTTCATTGGTTCCGTAAAATGGCTGTCAAATTATGCGCGGAGATGATTGGCTGAAGCGTTTTCTTGGCCTGCCTCCGTGCATCGATCAAAATAAACTCTCAGTTGACCGGGGGAGGGGGAAGAGAGGCTTGCCGTTGATTGACTGAGTGGCAGCAAGGCGATAACGTGCGCGCGACGAGTAGGCACACGCCCACTAAAACGCCGGTTCTGATTGGGCGTCGCCTGGCGGTGGGCGGGACGGATCTTCATCCACGGTTTCTCAGTCCAATTTAGAAAGCGGATGCTCCGAGTCCGCACCGGCCGCGGGGGCGGGGCTTGATCGCGCGCTGAGCCGTGCTCTGCGTGTCCCTTTATGAGGGGAAAGGCGGTTGAAGGGTCAAGGGTCATTTCCTGCCTGGGCCTGAATGACCAATCAGCTGTAACCTACGCCGTAGCCCCTGGAGGCGGAGCATGGATGAAAATAAACAGAATAAAAATGAGCCCCTCCCCCCCCAAGCACACGCCTTTCTTCTGGTTCTGCTGCCAGCGTTAATCCAGAGTCCTTCACTATATGACTCAACTGCAAACTGGGGCAAAAATGGTGAACTTGTGTCCCCTGGGCGTGTGCAAAAAAAAATCCCAGGTGTCATAGCAACCACACAGCTGTTTGACGGATGCTGTTGGCATGGCAACCAGGTCTCACCAGCACCACTGCGGCCTACACCTGCTTCAAAATGATGAGTTTTGGGGGATAAGCACACACCCCATCGCTGTAAAAAGCCACTGACACCTAACGCACCAGTGCTCCTGCCACCATTGTGGCAACACACCCTGTCTTTTGCCACAAGTTCCATCTTTTGCCACTCACAATCACCACAATCCTGCGGAACCCATCAAAAGCCCATTATGGTTTCTGTCATATTTTAAGGGGTGGCTCTTAAGCACGCTGTTGGGCTCAGTTGGGTTTACTGGCTGACAAATGTATGCTTGGAACATCAGAGTTTATCATTTTCCTCACCCTGTCAAATGTCGGACTGGACCGTTTATTTTCCTGACCGTGTCGTGGTAACCCACAGGCATCATAATTGCAGGCATTGCCACGCCAACACGCTTCTACCAGCCCTCTATAGTCAAGCAGTTGGACATGGACTCATGTGGAAAGGGTGAGCAGCCCCCCTCCTCTCATGTGCCCCCTGGAGATCCCAGCATGGTGGGACAGAGTAAGTTTGGGTTGCACTCTAGTCCTTGTTTCTGAGTACTTGCTTTTAGGTTCAAATTCTGGGTAGGACAAGGCATTAATGCATGTGTGGCAAGTAGTGCTGTTGGGCTTGCTTTCCCACTTCCTAGTTGCTCCAGCAAACTTTGGATGATTGAAGAGGGTGTTTTCTTGTACTTATCTAGGGGTAAGGTGACCAGATTTTAACATTGGTAAAGCGGGATACCATTGGCTGGGGGAGTTCTTGATTAAAAATTTGGTCTATATGGAGCAACAAAAAGTTTCAGAGAACACATAGAATGCAAAAATAGTATTGTAATATATATTTTTACATTTCAACATAAGTACAATTTGCCAGGTACCCCCAGATGTCCCTCGAAAAGTGGGACAATCTGGTCACCTTACTAGGGGTCATAAACATTTACACTGCTGGGTGCTTATTAGAAAGGTGGGCTGGGTACAAGGTTAAAATATTTGTTTCTTTTTTTATATCTCTTTTCTTTCTTATTCCACTTCCTTCCTCTAAACTTTTAAAATATCTTCAGCACCCTTCCTTCCTTCCTTCCTTCCTTCCTTCCTTCCTTCCTTCCTTCCTTCCTTCCTTCCTTCCTTCCTTCCTTCCTTCCTTCCTTCCTTCCTTCCTTCCTTTCCTTCCTCGCTCAACCTGAGCCCATGCCTCATTTCACAGGTAACCTGAGCCTATGACTAGTTACTCAGAAATATCCTGTTGAGTTCCAATGGTACTTACACCCAGGAAAGCATGCAGAAGACTGAAGCATTTCCCCTATGCATGCTTACTGTTAGATAAAACTTAAGTCGGTCACACCCAAGTAAATTCGCAGGATGGCAGCCATACATTCTCACCCTTTGCAAATATACTCAGAAATACAGCTCTGAGTTCAATGCTGCTTACGTTGTTTATAGTGTGTACACAGGATTGTACCATTAGTCAAAAGTAAGGCAGTATGAACCAGCGCAAAGTTATGAGCGCCTAAGCATGCCCGGTAAAACAAACTGGTCTGAGAAAGAAGGTTTGGGTGGCTTGAAGAAAAAAAAAAACATTTCAATTAAATTGGACACCTTCTTGGAAAACAAGTCTTTAGAAGCTGTCTATCTCTGAGTAGCAGCAGCTACAAGGAGGGAGGAGCACAGCAGTAAGCAAAGATTTCTATGGAAGTTCTGGGGCATCTGGCTCGCCATTGTGCGACCTGCCAAATGTACTGAACTAGACTAGATGGATTTGTTTGCTTTGATCCAGCCCAGCAGGGGTGTTCTGATAATCTTCTGATAATGTTCTTAATCCTAGAAACTGGAAGCCCAATGGGAGAAGTAAACAGTTGGATCAGGGGTACAGAAGAAACTTCGGAGAACTTAAGGTAAGGAAGGGGAATGTATGTTACAAAGCGGTAAGGGAAGGAAACAGAAGATGTGAGAGGGAAAGTACAAGTGGGCGGACCAAAGGAAGTAGCCACCGGGCTCAGAGTCTCAACAGTGAAATTCTGCCCAATGATTATTTTTATAGCCCGCCCTTCCTGGTTTTGCTATTATTGCAGTGTCATGGTGGGGAATAAGAATGGGAAGCAGCAGCTAGTGGGACTGATGGTTTATTTATTTACTTTATATCTCGCCTTTCTCCCCAAGAGGACCCAAAGCAGCTTGCATTGTTCTCTGCTCCTCTGTTTTGTCCTTACAGCAACCCTGCGAGGTAGGTTAGGTTGAGAGTGTGCAGCTGGCCCAATGTCTTTCAGCAAGCTTCCATGGCAGAGTGGGGATTTGATCCTATCCCATGCTGGATCTAATATGTCTAACAGTTACATCACACTGGTTCAGTTTTTATGTATATATTTATATATTTTTTAATATTTTTATATATTTATATTTATATACCACCCTTTTGGCTCAGGGCAGTTTACACAACTCTTGTAACAATACAGTGAAACATTCAGATATAAAAACTTACTTGACAGTGAAAAATGTATATCAACACCTTTGCTCCCCTGTCTCCCATACTACTCGCTGGTGGTCTTGCTAGTTTGCTAGACTGGTTTTAACCAATTCTTGCTTGCAGGTTTCTTCCAGCTGATCCCAGTGGGCTCAGATATCTGTAACTTTGGAATAGATGCTATTGAAGTCAATGGGGCTTACTTATGAATCAGCATGCAAAAGATTAGATTGTGGTGCTTCAGTTGTACTGGGGGACTTTCTTTCAAGGAAATGTGCCCAGGTTCATTTTTATTTCTCATTGGGATCGGGATTGGGATACTTCTAAGGTGGCCAGGAGATCTTGTGCTTTTACAACTGATCTCCAGGAGACCAGAATCAGTTTCCCGTGAGGAAAATGGCGGCTGCGGAGGGTGGACTCAAAGGCACTGCACCCTGCAGATGTCCTTCCCAGCCTCCACCTCTACAATCTCCAGGTATTTTCCGATTCAGAGCAGGCAACCCTAGCTAATTCTGTATTCAAAGTTCCCTTCTTACAGCGTCTATGACAACTGCCTGGCCCCATATCATCCAGTGACAAGAACATTGAATCTGCACCACTCAAGGGCAAGTGTTCACATTTGAAAACAGAGGAGGGTTCCTCATATCAATGATTTAAGTTCCTCGTCAAACCATACTTGTCACCATCAACCTCCAAAACGGTGATGAACGTCAAAACTCACAAATTCTGGAATGGGGGTGCAAAGGGCTATTCTGTCCCAGCTGACATATGGGGACCCCAGGTAGGTTTTCAAGGCAAGAGAGGTCCAGAAGTGGTTTACCACTGCTTGAATCTGCATCATGCCCCTTGTGTTTCATGGAGGTCTCCCATCCAAATACTAGTCAGGGTCATTTCTGCTTAGCTACCAAGATCTAATGAGATCAGTCTAATATGAGCTATTCAGGTCAGACTTCAGGACTACGGGAACAAAACTGTGATCCTGGTTGCTCTGGAATCGATGCAATGCATACATTTGGGTTAGGTTTAGGGATGCCAGCCTCCAGGCAGGACCTAGAGAATTACAGCTCATCGCCAGACTAGCGAGATCAGTTCCCCTGCAGAAAATGGATACTTTGGAGGGTAAACTCTCCGGCATGGCACCCCACTGACGTCCCTGTCCTTCCCAGGCTCCACCAATTCTTCAGGTGATTTCCAACCTGGCTCTATCAATCCTACCCCTCCATCTCCTGCTGGTGACCAGGAGACTTGGGGGAGGGGGCACCAGCAAAAGAAATCTTTCCTGCGGAGTCCTGTGGTCACTCTCAGTAGCCTTACCTGGTTAATATGAACTCAATCATTCACCAAAGTTTGGACAGTCACTGTAATGTGATGATAGAATATCACAGGATGTGAAAGATTTCAATTTGGCATATCTTTTCCCATGAATAAGACTGGCTTATAATGGTGCTGATCTGCATTCACAGGCGTATACTCTATTTTTAAAGCATTCAAATGCTAAGAGTTGCATCAACAGACTTATTAATTTCATGTTATTTCATATATAATATGAAATGTTAACTTCATATTAATACATCTACCATGTGTGTGGATGTATGTGTACATATATACACACATATATATGTTAAGCATTAATTTAAAATTCTTCTAATTCACCTTTCAACACAACTACCCAAGGAAACATTATAAATTAAAAGAGGATAGCTGCCAGCTTTGGACTGAAAAATACCTAGAGATTTGGGGCTGAACACTGAGGAGGGTACGGCTTGAGGAGGGGAAGGACTTTAGCAGGGTATAATGCCTTAGTGTCCATCTTTCAAAATGGCCATTTTCTCTAGGAGGTCGGTTGTAAACAAGAGGTCAGTTGTAATCCCAGGAGATCCCCAGTTGGCAACCCTATAAAAGAGGATTCTGATTCTCTTATATATAGAAAAATTTTGCTGGGTTTTAAGTGAAATGCTGGCATTCACCAATATTTTAAACATTCATGGGCAACGCATCCTTTCTCTGCGTATGTGTGGGTGCAATGATAAGGATGCTGGACAAGGATCCCAGAGATTCCACTCAATGGCTCACAAATTTTCAGATTAGCCTACTTCACAGGGTTGGCCAGGCAAAAGTCTTCAGCCATTAGCTGCCTTTAATTTCGTGGCAGTCCGTGACCACGGATTGCTGCCTGTGTGAGCCCACAAGCTATATGTGCTATCAACTTCAGTCTCTGCTTCTGTCACTGTTGTGATACGGGTTCAATCAATGCTGTGATCTGTCCTGGGTCGTCAGAGACAGGGCGGAACAGAAGTTCAAATAATAAAAAATAAAATGGAGGAAGTCCCTGTGAATCCTGAGAGAAAATAACGAAAGCAAGTAAGCTATGGTCAGAAATCACACTAAATGTCCAGTGTTTGGAGAACCAGCTTTTTAAAGTTAGAAAAGAAACTGCAGGAATTTAAAGACACGGGGGTGTTAATTCGGTGTGGCCCATAAATTAGGAGACTCCAGCAGGGTTCCAATACCTGTTAGGCCACAAAGCTCTTTGGGAATGAAATCCTTAGAACACTTCCATGGATGCAAAACCCCAGATACTTCTCCTGGATGCTTGAAGCTGATCCTGCACTGAGCAGGGGGTTGGACTAGATGGCCTTTGGGAACCCCTGCAACCCCTGCGATTCTCCGAAGGCAGCCTAGTATAGACCGGAATCCTTCCTACTCGCTCAAGACCTGCTTAGGAGGGCGCCCTGCAGCAACTTGGCCCAGGGATGCCGCTCAGCCTGGCCTACCTCGCAGGGCTGTTGTGTCGGCAAAAGGGAGGAGGGGGGCAAACCAGGAAGGCCGCCCTCCGCTTTTTTGGGAGAAAGGCTGGGCATAAAAGGACGTAGAAGCGCCCCGGGTGTGCGCGTATTTGCAAGGATGCGCTTGCACGCGTCCAGGGAGCAAACGGGCAGCCGGCGTCTCCCTTCCGTGGGGGATCGGGAAGATCGGTTGCACATTACTCCCCCCCCCCAAAAAAAAATCAAAAGCCCACAGACCCCCCCCTCCCCATCGCCTTTTCCCCCTTGGGGGCGGGGAGAGAGAGGGAGGAGGGTCTCCAGGATGCAGGGCCGGGAATGAATGGGAAGGAAGGGCGAAGGCGCGGGAAGGCGAGCTGGGGGGAGGAAGTGTGCGCGCTTCGGGGCGGGGGGGGGGGAGGACGGCATCCGCGGAGTGGTCACGGGGTGGGGAGGGGGGGACGCGGAGGAGGGAGCCGCCTCTGCCATTGGCGGCTGCAGCTGCCCATCAGCGGTCCCCCCCCCACACTTCCTGCCTCGCTTTCCACCCCCCCAGCCCCCGAGGAAGCGGCATCTGCCTGCCAGGCCGGCCTGGAGCATCCGCGTCCTTCCCTTCCGCTGCTCGGCTCGGCTCTGCTCGCGGCCCCCCCCTTCTCTCTCTCTCTCTCTCTCTCGCCCGCCCTCCGCTTTGCAGCGCATCCTTGCAAGCGCCGCGGCTGCACCATCATGGCCTGGCCCTGGAGGCGTGGGGGGTAGCCGGGCAGGGGCCTCCCGGAGCCCCCCTCCCCGCCCAGCCCTGCCCCCCGGGAGGGGCGGCCAAGCAGCCAGGTAAGGGCAGGGAGGGAGGAGTCCGGGTTGGGCAGCGGGCATGTAGGGCAAGGATGGGTGGGTGGGTGGGCGGCCGGGGAGGTGGAGTTGTGTGGTGTGAGTTGGGGGAGAACCCCGAGAGAGGGGCTGCTTTGGGGGGGGAGAAGGGAGGGATGGGGGTGGTGGTGAAGGAAGCAATCTGACTTGGGGGGGGGAGTGGGAAAGCTTGGATGATGGCTGGCTGGGGAGGGGGCAGCTGGGAAGGGTCAAGTGGGGGGAGAAAGGCCTGGAAGGGGAAGCTGGGGGGGGTGTCTGTGACGGCGTGGTGAAGGGAAGCAAATGGAGGTTGGGGATGGGACATGAGAGGGACCGGGATGGGGAACCTACTGGGTGTTTGGGGTTGGAGTGGTGTTGCCAACCTCCAGGTGGAGCCCAGGGGCTCCCTGGGCCTTAGAGTTCATCCTCAGGCTTCAGAAACCAGTTTTCCTCGAGGAAACTGGTCGCTCTGCAGGGTGGGCTCCTGGCATCGGGCCCGGATGAGGTTGCTCCCCTCTTCAAAACCAGCCCTCCCCGGGCTCCATCCCGCCCACTCCAGATAGCCCAAGAATTTCCCAACCTTGAGTTGGCAAAGTTAAAGGGATACTTTGGCCTGGGCCGTAGGAAGAGAGACGGTGGCCGTAGGAGGACCCCACGATGCAAGGAAGGGGCCTGCTTTTGAAGTGGGGATATATGAGCTGTCCTCAGGGAGCGGTTCTAGGGGTGGGGGCCAGAAATGTCTGGAGGGTATGGCCCCACCCCAAACATGGTTGCCACAACCTTGTGTGGGACATCCGTAGGTTAACCCCATTCTGCAGGGGATGCCACTGAGCTAAGACAACTCAAGGCCCCGGCTGTGCAGGGGCTTGAACTGTGGCCCTTTCCCTGCAGCCCCTGCCAGTTGAAAAGGGAAGAACTTTACACAGCTTGTTTTTTGGGGGGAAGGAGCTCTCTTTAAACGGTGACTCTCCAGAAGCCCATGGACTACAATTCCCACCTTGCGGGGGCTCATGGGAATTGTAGTCCATGGACATCTGGTGAGCCACTGTTTGGCCACCCCTGTTCTATATGTTGTGGTGTGAATTCTGAAGTAGGAGAGCCCTGTGTCTGTGGGAAGGGAACTTGGCTCAGTGGAAGAGCCTCTGTTTTGCATTCAGAAGGTCCCAGGTTCGATCCACGACATTTGCAGTTAGGGGGTGTGAAAAACCTCTGCCTGAGATCCCTGGAGAGTAGAGGATACTGAACTGAGTGGACTTGTGCCTAATATCCCCATTTGGGATCTTCTACAACAGGGGTAGTCAACCTGTGGCCCTCCAGATGTCAATGGACTACAATTCCCATGAGCCCCTGCCGGCAAATGCTGGCAGGGGCTCATGGGAATTGTAGTCCATAGACATCTGGAGGACCACAGGTAGACCACCCTTGTTCTACAAAACACAGGGGGGTGGGGGAGAGAAAACTCTTTTGGGAAGAGTTTTTTTCGGATGTCTTCACCCCCAAGTGAGGCTATGAGGCGTGGAGGAGCCCTTTTATAGAATGCCCGCTGGGGTGGGGGGAAACTTTGAATGAATGAGGTGAGTTTTGCAAACCTTTGGCACGGGTGAGAGAAGGAAGGACGGATCGGTATTTTTAACCTGTGCCTTCCTAGAAGGCTGGGTGGCGTTCCTGCACACCTCCTCAGGTGACTGTTCAGTAATGTTGGGTCGTTGAGCGAGTGAGGTGGAGTCTGGGGGAGGGGGGGAGTATGCAAGGAGACCTGTGAAATAAATAAATAAATTAAATAAATGTAGTTTAGCTTATGGATCTCTGGCCCATCCTTGGGGTGTTCGGGAGGGCTCTTGGGGTTAAGAATGGAAGAAGAGCCCTGCTGGGTCAGACCAGTTGTCCATCTAGTCCAGCATCCTTTCTCACAAAGGGAGAACCAGGTCCTCTGGAGAGCCAACAAAAGGACATGGAGGCTGAGGCCTTCCCCTGACACTGCCTCCTGGCTCTGGGATCCAGAGGCTGACTGCCTCTGAGTGTGGAGGTTCCCCTCAGCCCCCATGGCTAGTAGCTGTTGATAGACTTCTCCTCCATGCATTTTTCTCATCTCAAGGCAGTTTATTCCTGTGGCCATCACAACATCTTATATCAACGAATTCCACCCAATGGAGCTGATGGGCAGAAGGCTCAGGCAAAAGGAAATACTATTCTCTGTGTAAAGTAGTGTTTCCTTTTGCTTACACCTCCTGCCCATCAGCTCTATTGGGTGCCCTCGTGTTCTAGAATTTTGGGAGAAACATTTATCTTTGTCAACCGTCTCCACCCTGTGTGTAATTTTATGGACCTCTGCTGTCGTCACACCCCCCCCCCCCATCATCTTTTTCTCTTTTTTCAAATGCTGGAATTACCAGCTTTTAAAGAAATAAAATAAAAGGTTAGATAGAACAGAAAACGAAAAAACGATTAGCGTACATCAAATATTGAAGCCCCATATAAACTGAAAAGCCCCAGCCTTTCTTCGTAGTCCCCGTGCTTCAGCCCCGTCATCGTCTTGGTTATCTTGGCTTTGACCTTTGTGTCCTTTTAACACCAAGGAGGCTTTGGCAGTGTTTCCAGTTTGAATGATCTTTTGGTGTCAGTCTGGCAGGCTCCCAGTGCAAACACTGGGTGTCATTCCTAGTGACAACATTCTGGTGGGAGCTGGGGGCAGACTCGATAGCTTCTTGATATTTTCCTTGCTGTTAGATTTCTTTCTTTCTTTCTTTCTTTCTTTCTTTCTTTCTTTCTTTCTTTCTTTCTTTCTTTCTTTCTTTCTTTCTTTCTTTCTTTCTTTCTTCCTTCCTTCCTTCCTTCCTTCCTTCCTTCCTTCCTTCCTTCCTTCCTTCCTTCCTTCCTTCCTTCCTTCCTTCCTTCCTTCCTTCCTTCCTTCCTTCTTTTTTTAATTTTATTTCTACCTACCTACCTACCATTGTGACTGACTTGTACCTCCACATTCAGGGGCATTAAACCCCATCCTTCCTTGTGGTTCAAGGCAAGTTAAAATAGCAATAAAAAGTAGTTTCAAACCCGAAACGCTTCCCACCCAGGGCGCCTCCCCTTCCTCATCTAGCCGGGCTCTTCTTACATTCAAGCCTAATTCCATGACTTAACTGCAGAGCTGGGTGAATTGGTCCAGTCCGACCATGCTGTAAAGCAAACTGGGAGGCCCTGACCCATGGCAGTGAAGAACGTGAACCCCTTTGCCACCCCTTGCATCAGCTGAAGTGCATCTAGCACAGTAATTTAGGATAGGAGAGGAGGTGTGGTTCCGTGGTGGAGCATCTGCTTGGCGCTCAGAAGGTCCCAGACGCAGTATCAAACGTCTCGAAGGTGCCCAGAGGTCAGTGATGTTTAAGACCTCAGCCTGGAGAGCCGATGCCCGTCTGAGTCGTCGGTACCTGATGGCCCCGTGGTCTGATTCAGGAAAAGGCGGCTTCACGTGTTCGCTTGTGGAATGAGGCTTGCAAGGATAGCAGTTTTGGTGGTTTTAAATCGAGGTGCTTTGGGGCTGTTGTTTGCCAGTTAAAATTCCTCTAATGCGGTCCGGTCTGCACTGAATTTTCCAGCCGGCTATGCGGTGGCTGTCTTGCGCAGGTGGTTTGTATGGAATGTTTCGGGGGCTGAGAAAACACGAGCTGAAACTAACAAGAAAGGAGGCATGAAACAAGCTGGGAAGGGGCCTGTTCTGGTCGGGTTTTTCCCCCGGGTGAAGCAAACCTTCACCAAAAGGCTAAAGTGGACTTTCTAAACTTTCTTACCCTTGAGAAACCCCTGAAAGATTCTTCAGGCTCTGAGAAACCCCCAAAGTTGTACGATGGTGCAGAATATGGTTGGGAAGCATCACAGGGGACATGCCTACCCAGGGCCCTTCCCCTTCCCACCCTCTCCAGGCCCATCTTTGGGAGGGAGGGGGGGTCTACAGCAGTGGTACTCAACCTTCCTCATGCCGCGACCCTTGAATACAGCTTCTCATGTTGTGGTGACCCCCAACCATAAAATTATGCAAGTGTTCTTTCACGGAAATTAAACCAAAACTGTCCAATGGCATGAAGCTCCATTGTTCATTACTATTTTATATAAATTGTATATAAATTGGCGGGTACCTTCAGGAGGAGTGGCAACAGTGGCACGCCCCCCCCCCCGGCCCTACCGCGACCCCTGTGAAAGGGTCGTTCGACCCCCAAAGGGGTCCCGACTCCCAGGTTGAGAGCCGCTGGTCTGCAGATTCATGTATGGACACATCACCCGATAAATGTTTAAGCAGTTTTTAAAAATATATTAAAAAGTAACTCCCACTCCCTTCAGGGAACCCAGGGCCATCAAGAAACCCCAGGGTTTGACGAGTTCTACGGGGTCGCTCTCTCTTACCAGAGGAGTAGGTGGATACGGAGGCTGAAAATCCACCCCCCCCCCTCTGCCTCCCATAGTTGAGAAATGTTTTCCTTTCCTGGGGGCAGCGGGTCTGGCCGAGCTGTAATAACTTGGAGGTTCGCTTATTGCAAAGCGCTCAGCGTGAGGGGGTCCTTGAGGGCAACTCGGAGGCCTGGGTGGCGCAAAATGATTATTGCCAAGATTTCTCTGTTCGGCACACGTTGCCCTCATTTTAAGATAACTCCGCTGTGTGGCTTATTGGTCTCTGGGTTCCATTCGGGGTGTTTCCACCGTACCGTTGTTTATTTAGAAAATTTCTACGCTGCCTTTCTAAAGAGCCTGTTCGACTCGGCTTACAAAGTACAACATGGTAAAAAAACAACAACCCAGCATTAAAAATAGCGGGAAAGTGTTAAAAATAAGCTGTTTAAAACCCAGCCTATTATCTCAGAGCCTAAGAAGCATATACGCCTTACGCTCTGCGGGTACTAATTTACTGGTCATGCCTGGCCCCAGGGAAGCTTGCCTGGCCTTGACTAGGGCCAGGGCCTTTTAGGTCCTGGCCCCTACCTGGTGGAATGAGCTCCCAGTTAAATGGTGAGGTAATATCCTGCGTAGAAGACTTCCACCTGAGACCCTGGGGAGCTCCTGCCAGTCAGAGTTGGCATTACGCGCTTTGGTAGGGTCTGGCTTAGTGGAAGACAGTTTCACATGCTCTGCGAGTCAAGGGATCACAGAACCATAGAGTTGGAAGGGGCCTCCAGGGTCATCTAGTCCAACCCCTGCACAATGCAGGACACTCATAACTACCTGCCCACCCACAGTGATCCCAGTTTCATGCCCAAGTGATCTCCCCCTCCCAACTCCAAAATTTTCCAGAATTCTTATGGCCTGGAGGGAATTCACCTCCCATCCCACAGTGGCGATCGGGAATTCCCTAGGTGTGCAAGGAAGGGCCACAAGAGATAAACACTGGCACATCCCTTCCTGCCCACCCACTCACCATCTGCCTAAGGTCATCAAATCAACAAGTATAAGCAGAAGGAAAAAGTATAAAGTTGGTGTTGGTGAAATGATTTATTCCAATGAAAAGAATGTTCAGAACAATTTCAAAACGGATTCCTAGGTATAGTCTGTTTTCGATGCCTTCATCAGTGATACTCTCAGTATTGTTAATATTAATATCACAATGTGTAATTGCTGAAGAGTAATTGCACATGGTGATATTAATATCAGTAGGCCCCTACAAATTAATCATAATAATACAATTAATATTAGTAGACCCCTAGAAATTAATATTAATAATAGTACTAATATTAATATTAGTAGACCCCCTACAAATTTGGATGTTATATGACCATTTTGGGTTTGAACTACACAAAGAAAAATATTACTAAATTATTTTCTATAATAATTTCATCACCCAAAAGAATACAATTGGAGAAGACTGAGTTGTTAACTCAGATAGAATATCACTGATGAAGATATAGAAAACAGACTACACCTAGGAATCCGTTCTGAAATTGTTTTGAACATCGTTTTCATTGGAATAAATAATTTCGCCTTGCCTGCTTGAAACTTTTTTCTTCTGTTTAAGGTAATTAAATCAGCATTTCTGTCAGATGGCTATCTAGAAGAAGAAGAAGAGTTGGTTCTTATATGCCGCTTTTCTCTACCCGAAGGAGTCACAAAGAGGCTTACAATCCTCTTCCCTTTCCTCTCCCCACTAATAGACACCCTGTGAGGGAGGAGAGGCTGAGAGAACCCTGAGATTACTGAAAAAGAAGAAGAAGAGTTGGTTCTTATATGCGGCTTTTCTCTACCCGAAGGAGTCTCAAAGTGGCTTACAGTCGCCTTCCCTTTCCTCTCCCCACAACAGACACCCTGTGAGGGAATTGGGGCTGTGAGAGCCCTGATTTCACTGCTCGGTCAGAACAGCTTCATCAGTGCCATGGTGAGCCCAAGATTACCCAGCTGGCTGCATGTGGGGGAGTGCAGAATCAAACCTGGCTCACCAGATTAGAAATCCTAACCACTACACCAATCTAGCCTCTGCTTACAAATTTACAAAGAAGGAGAACCCACCACCTCCTGAGGAAGCCTGCCCATGGTCCATAAATCTGGCCAACCTCATGTTTAACACTTTATAGAGTTCCACTGAGCCGGTCTTGGAAGGGCGGTCTAGACATTGAATTATAATAATAGTCAATCTCTCATTAAGACTCCGGGTGGATTACACAAGATACACAACATGACAGTCAGCACTGACACCCCGTGAACAATGCAGCAGGCCTAGGATTAAGGAATTAGGGAGCTATGCAAACAATCCCTCTAAGGCAAAGTATACTAGAAACAATGAGGAAGTGGATCACGAAGTCTGGCGAAATGTTGTAAAAGCACATGATGACTTTCAATAATAGAATTACTCCCTCTAGGGCAGGGGTAGTCAACCTGTGGTCCTCCAGATGTCCATGGACTACAATTCCCATGAGCCCCTGCCAGCAAACACTGGCAGGAGCTCATGGGAATTTTAGTCCATGAACATCTGGAGGACCACAGGTTGACTACCCCTGCTCTAGGGAAGTGGGGGGGAGGGGCCGTGGCTCAGTGGGAGAGGCTCTGCTTGCATTGTGGAAGGTCCCAGATTCAATCTCCGATATCATAGACTCATAGAGTTGGAAGGGACCTCCTGGGTCACCTAGTCCAACCCCCCCACTATGCAGGACACTCCCAACCCTCTCGCTCACCCACTGTAAACTGCGACCCCCTTGAACCTTCACAGAATCTGAATCTGGCTATCCAGCCTCTGCTTAAAAATCTCCAAAGACGGAGGACCCACCACCTCCTGAGGAAGCCTGTTCCACTGAGGAACCACTCTAACTCTCAGGAACTTCTCCCGGTTCTTTTGACTGGAGTTTTAGACCAGTTCTTGATAGGCTCGAGAACCGGTTTAAATCTCCAGTTCAAAGAATCTGTGAGGAGATGAGGCTGGAGTGAGGCCAATTTGGTGGAGCCCAAGGAGGTCACTGGTCTGGTTTTTTATTGATTGCCTTGTCATTTTATGACTTTTGTGAGCCTGAGCTGGCTAACTCAAGCAGCGGTCAAAAAGTTAAACAAACCAACCAGATGGGAAAGGCCTCCGGTTGAGACTGGCGAGAGCTGCTGCCAGTCTGAGTAAACAATACTGGTCTGATTCAGTAGAACACCACGTAAGACATTAAGGAGGGCCAGTAAGGGAATGAGTTCCGGTGTTTTGGTATCATTACCTGGTGTCAAGTCCCTTTCATGGGTTGCCTCTCCGGCTAGCCTCCCCAAACAAGAGGACCGTAATGGTACTAGGTTGCCGTTCTGAGGAAGACCGAGAAATCCTCTTTCTGGACAGTTCTGGACTGCAGTCGAGAACTCTCCGGCCAAATTGTCTTCATTTGGTAGCATGTTTCCACTTCTCCTGTGAGTGATACTGGTATAGATTGGACCAGGAATCACTACAGGGCTGCTCTGTAAATTTCTTCAGGGGTGGGAGAGAATTACTTTGCTCTGGTTCGGTCTCACCTGGAGGACTGTGTTCAGGTTCAGGCACCACAGTTGAAAAAGGATGTAGACAAACCGGAGTGTGTCCAGAGGAGGGCAACAAAGATGGTTGGAGACCAAGACGTATGAGGAAAGGTTGGGGGAGCTTGGTCTGTTTAGCCTGGAGAGGAGACGGCTGAGAGGGGATCTGATAACCCTCTTCAAGTATTTAAAAGGCTGCCATGTAGAGGATGGAGCAGAGTTGTTCTCTCTTGCCCCGGAGGGACGGGGCCAGAACCAATGGGATGAAATTAATTCAAAAGAAATTCCATCTAAACATCCGGAAGAAGTTCCTGACAGTTAGAGCGGTTTCTCAGTGGAACAGGCTTCCTCGGGAGGTGGTGGGTTCTCCATCTTTGGAGATTTTTAAACAGAGGCTGCATAGCCAACTGATGGAGAGGCTGATTCTGTGAAGGTTCAAGGGGGTGGCAGGTGACAGTGGATGAGCGATGGGGTTGTGAGTGTCCTGCATAGTGCAGGGTTGGACTAGATGACCCAGCAATCCCCTTCCAATTCTATGATTCTACTTTCCCGCAATAATAGTTGAGTCAACTAGCATCCCTTTGACCTGTCAATCCCACCCCTTGATCTATTGCCTGCCCTATCTATCCATTGCTTTCTTTTGGAGCAAGCACCTGTTTCTGGAGACTGCCCAGGTGCCAGCAGGTGTGTGGCGGATATAATCCAAAAGCCGTGCGGGGGAACAGGAGTGTGAATAGTGCCTCCAGGAGTCAAGGTCAGTCAGTGTGGCCTGACAGGGTGGGGTAAACCTTATAGGATGTTTGTTACTCAGGTGTCAGAGGCTCTGGCTCGAGCGATGAAGCCCACTGAGTAATCTTGAGGCAGTCACCCTCTGCCTGGTCAACCTTGCCGGGTGTCGTGGTTCGATCCTTGGTGGCTTGGGAACCAGACCGAACCCCGCCATCAGAGGCGCCCGCGATCACGGAGGTAGGGCATGGTGATCACAGGCAAGCCGGCAGCTGGGCGCCCCACCCGATCGTTGAGGTGGCAATGGCCGCTAAAGAACCTCAATGTCCCCCTCCACCTTTTGACAAGGGCCCGGAGATGGCCCTTTGTTCCAGGAAAATGGGCCATCGGGAACCCCGGAAAACCTCGCATATGTGCATGAGTCATGATTGTATCAGCATGTTCCCTCCGGAAGTACTGGGTGGGGCAATACAGCCAAAGGAGGTGGGTTTTGTATAAAAGAGAGCTTCCACCTGGAGTTCGGTGGAAGCTCTTACTCCATACCAGCGGACTCCACGTTGCTGAAATAAAGCTTGTTCCTGTTGTATCGTCCACCCGGCCTGGCGTGACGTTTTCTTCAAGGGGCACCCTGTTTTTTCAGTTAGCAAGCGGGTTCCCGACATCGTAAGAGCTTCCCCCCGAACTCCAGGGTCGGCATCGCATCCGAGCGCTTATCGGGACGGATCCAGAGATGGCGTTTTCAAGCAACGAGGCGGTCTCGACCCCCACGAACCCCGGGAACATGGGTTTAATGTCCCCGGGAGATTTCCTCCGAAAATCGGGGGGCCAGGAGCAGCTGTCCGGGACCCCGAGACCCTCGGCAGCGGCGGCCAAGGGAAGGCGCCGGGCCATGGGGTTCCCAAGCACGGCGGGGAGCGCGCCGAGGTCTGGGGGGTTGGCCCCAACCTGGGACACCCAGCTGAGGCAGGCGCTTCGCCCGGTAAGACCTGAGGAATCCCTAGAGGACCTGCGGCGGGCCATGGCGGACTTGGCCAGGCGCTTGCAGGCAGCTGAAGCCCGTGAGCAAGCTCGGGCCGGGCCCGGAGGGACTGGTAATACAACGGCGGAGGGGATCGCGTCGAGTGAGGACGCCTCCAGCGACGAGGACGAGCCCGGCACTGGTGAGCGGGCCCCGGACCCCGACCCGGAGCAGTTTTCAGTCCCGAGTAGGCGAGACGGCCAGCGGAGAGGCGAGACAGCAGAGGATCTCGGGGGAGCAGGTGAGCCGACGGGGCGGCGAGAGCCGGACCAACGCAGGAGCGACGTGCAAGGCAGGGAGCGGCACGGCGTCGTTGGGCAAGTTGGTAGCCGGTGGAGCGGAGCAGGACGAGACGGCGGACGCCGAGAATCCCGGATCCGGAGGGGGTCGGACTACTCTCCAAAACGTTCCCCCCCAGAGCTTAAGGCGCGTTTCGACGGGACGCCGGACGACCTCCCGCAGTTCCTCCTCCACGCGCTGACGCATGCCCGGAGATATGGAGACCGGTATGAGGACTCCGAGGACTTGGTCTGGGGGGTGGCCTCGTGTCTCCAGGGCAAGGCGGGTCAGTGGTACCTGGGGTTGGCCGAGCGCGGCGACCCGGCAACTCAGGACCTGCAGGACTTCGTGGTCGCGCTCCGCCGACGATTCCAGGACCCCCAGGCTGAGGACAAGGCAAAGAGTCGGATCAAGGGACTTCGACAGGGTACTAGGGGGGTTATGGACTATATAGACATTTTCCGGAGGGAAGCAGGCAAGGTGTTCTCCTGGAACGAGGAGACCCAAATCGAGTACTTCCGGGAGGGCCTTAACCCGAAGCTCAGGGAATGGGCCGTGATCAAGGGGACGGAAGAAGATCTGTCTACACTGGAGGGGTGGTGTTTCGTGGTCGCCAAGCTGGAAGCCAGCCTGGGTTGGGCCGCCGCACCCCCCCGGGAGGCCAAAGGCGGGTCAGCCGAGGCGCCAAGACCGGGCCCCGACAACTCTCGCCCCAAACGACCCCCGAACCCCGAGCGGGAAAGGAGACGCCGGGAAGGACTGTGCCTGAAATGCGGGGGGTCAGGACATTTCGCAGCAGCGTGCCAACGGCAAGCGGGGGAGGACCGCGGGCTCTCCCAGGGGGGAGGTGCGACACGCCCCCAGCAGGCACGCCGGGCGGAGGACCTCCGCAACGAACCGGGAAGCGTCCAGGCGACGGGAAACGGCCAGGACCTGCTGTAGACGGCGCCGGGCAGCAGGTCCCGCGGTGCGAGGGAAAACCCCTACAGCATGAGGCGCGACCTCCGAACGTGGTAATTTTAGAGCTCCGGAACCCGGAGAACGGACTAAGTTGGGTGGGGGAGGCTCTTTTGGACTCTGGATGCGACCACAGCATGGTCCACCCCCAGATAGCCCGGGCTTTGGGGCTACCGAAGCGCATTCGGAAGGTTCCCCTGGTTTTCGTCCAGATGGACGGCAGCCCGATTCAGGGGGGACCTTTCGGGGAGGAGGTGGGTCCTATCGCCATCCACATAGGGGACCACCAAGAGCTGCGGTGGCTGATCCAGGTCCCCGTAGCGGGATATCGGGCGGTGTTGGGCCTGGATTGGCTGAAGGAACACAACCCCGTGGTGGACTGGCGGGCGGGGACCCTGAAGTTCGACTTGACGGTGGGTGCACGGCATCGGGTCCCCCGCGAGAATTCCAGCCACAAGAGGACGGCGGCGCGTCCCAGGGGAGCGGCGGCGGCGCAGCAGGAGAAACCAGAGCCCGAGGTCCCGCCAGAGTACCGAGACCTCGCAGCCGTTTTCAGCGAGCGGGAAGCGGACGAGCTACCCCCACACCGCCGCACGGACTGCGCTATCAACATCCCAGAGGGGGCGGTACTGCCCAAAGGGCGCATCTACAAAATGAGTGAGGGTGAGCTCAAGGACCTCCGGGAGTTTTTGGAAAAAAATCTGGCCCGAGGTTTCATCCGGCCCGCTTCCAGTCCCATGGGAGCTCCAGTCTTGTTCGTCCGGAAAAAGGATGGGTCCCGACGGCTGTGCCAGGACTACCGGGGCCTCAACGCCATCGCAGCGGGGAACGCTTACCCCCTTCCGCTGATCCCGGATTTGCTGGCCCGGCTGGGCAAAGGGACTCTGTTCACTAAGCTGGACCTAAGGGAGGCGTACTACCGGGTACGCATCCGGGAGGGGGATGAGTGGAAAACGGCGTTTAACTGTCAATTGGGACAATTCGAATTTAAAGTGATGCCGTTCGGTTTAAGCGGGGCACCTGGGGTTTTCATGAGTCTAATTAATGAGGTGTTGCAGGACCTTCTGTTTCAGGGGGTGGTTGTTTATTTGGATGACGTCCTGATCTACAGCCAAGATCCCCAAGAGCACGTGACCCTGGTGAGGGAGGTGTTAAAGCGCCTGCTGGCAAACCACCTATACGTGAAGCTGGCTAAGTGCGAATTCCACCGTCCCTCCCTGGACTATTTGGGCTACCGCATCTCAGCCCAGGGCATAGCTATGGACCCCGAGAAGGTGCAGGCGGTGCTGGACTGGGAAAGGCCCCGCACCCGGAAACAGCTACAAAGCTTCCTGGGGTTTGCTAATTTTTTTAGAGGCTTCATCCCCAGATACTCCTCCGTAGTGGCTCCCCTCACGGACTTGCTAGGTACCAAGGGGAGAGGTCCTCGCGCCACGCGGCCCAGCGCAGCGCTCGGCTGGAATGAGAAATCGGAGGCAGCGTTCCTGGCCCTCAAGCAAGCTTTCGCGTCTGAGCCCACGCTACTGCACGTCGACCCAACCCAGCCGATGGTGGTACAAGTCGACGCCAGCGACGCAGCAGCCGGGGCGGTTCTCCTGCAGCGAGACCAGGCGGGACAGCTGAGGCCGGCGGCCTACCTCTCACGAAAATTCGCCGAAACGGAGCGGAACTGGTCTACCTGGGAGAAGGAGGCGTTTGCGATTAAGTTCGCCCTCACCGAATGGCGGCATTGGCTGGAGGAAACAGAGGAGCCGTTCGAGGTCTGGACAGATCACAAGAATCTGGAGGCGCTCCGGCAACCGCGATCCCTGAATGCCAAGCAGATGAGGTGGGCGGAGTTCTTTTCGCGGTACAATTTCAAGCTGGGTCACATCCCCGGCAAAGAGAATTTCCTCGCGGACGCCCTCTCCCGGCTGCCGCATCATGGGGAGGGGTACGCTCCCTGCACCAGGTCTGTGTTCGGTGAGGAGCAGCTGGGACGGGGGGTCGTCACTAGGCGTCGGGCCCGGGGGGAATGGGAGCCCGACCCGGCGACCGCCCCGCTCCGAGACCGCCTAGTGGCAGCCTACGGGACAGACGAGGAGCTGGCTGAGCTCCGGGACTCTTTGATTTTGGACTCCGGTCTCTGGCGGAGGGGGGAGGCTGTCTACGTCCCGGAAGGGCTACGACGGGAAGCCCTCAGCCTCTGCCACGATGCTAAGACCGCCGGGCACTTCGGTTTCGTAAAATCCTGGAAGTTGGCCCGGCGGCGGTTTTGGTGGCCCAGTCTGCGGCGGGACACAAAAGCTTACGTCAGTGGTTGTCCTGTCTGCCTGACCTGCAAGCCGGGGGTTGGCAAGCCGAAAGGGCTGCTGCACCCGCTCGAGGTCCCGACCCGGCCGTGGTCAGTGATCTCCATGGACTTTATAACAGACTTGCCTCCCAGCAAGGGGAAAACGGTGATCTGGGTGGTGGTAGATCTATTTTCCAAACAGGCCCACTTCATTCCTTGCGCCAGTGTCCCCAGTGCTTCACAGTTGGCTCGGATGTTCCTGGATCACGTGTTCCGACTGCACGGGCTGCCGGACAAGGTGATTTCCGATCGGGGCTCACAATTCGTGTCCCGGTTTTGGCAAGCTTTCCTGCGCCTGTTAGACATCGAGCAAGG
The DNA here is from genome assembly GCF_049243985.1 of Paroedura picta. NCBI lineage: Eukaryota > Metazoa > Chordata > Lepidosauria > Squamata > Gekkonidae > Paroedura > Paroedura picta. The sequence goes on from NC_135371.1 coordinate 7,300,548, forward strand.
GCTGAGCTCCGCTTACCACCCCCAGACGGACGGGCAGACCGAGCGGGTTAATCAAGTACTGGAGCAGTACTTGCGGTGTTTCGGTTCCTATCATCAAGACACCTGGGTGCCCCTGCTCCCCCTGGCCGAGTTCGCGTACAACAACGCAGACCACAGCAGCACGGAGATGTCGCCTTTTGCCGTCGTCTACGGGACAGACCTGAGACACTTCCCGGAGCTTGGAGAGGTCCCCGCCCGGGAATCGGCCGACCTTCGCGAGTGGGGGAAGCGTGCCGGGAGCTGCTGGAAGTCGCTGCAGGAGCAGCTCCACAAAGTCAAGGCAGCGCAGAAAGAGGACGCCGACCGGAAGAGACGACCAGCTGAGGAGATCCGACCGGGGGATCGAGTTTACCTTTCCACCCGGAACCTCCGGTTGAATTTGCCCAGCAAGAAGCTAGGCCCTCGGTTTTTGGGGCCTTTCGAGGTCTTGGCCCCGATCAACGAAGTTTCGGTCAAGCTCAAGCTCCCCAAGAACCTCCGGCACATCCATCCCGTTTTTCACGTGAGCCTTCTAAAAAAAACTCCGGACGGTGACGTTTGGCACCCCGTGTTTTCCCCGCCAGCGCCCGAGGTCCTGCCGGGGGGGGAGCACCACGAGGTGGCGGATATCCTGGACTCTAGACTCCACAGGGGGAAGTTGCAGTACCTCGTGGAATGGAAGGACTTCGCTTTGGGGGACCGGGAATGGGTCTGGGCAGCGGACGTCCTTGCGCCCCGACTCACTGAACGTTTCCACAAGCGGTATCCTGGCCGTCCCGGGGGGTTGGAGAATGGACCTTTGGGGGGGCAGAATGTCGTGGTTCGATCCTTGGTGGCTTGGGAACCAGACCGAACCCCGCCATCAGAGGCGCCCGCGATCACGGAGGTAGGGCATGGTGATCACAGGCAAGCCGGCAGCTGGGCGCCCCACCCGATCGTTGAGGTGGCAATGGCCGCTAAAGAACCTCAATGTCCCCCTCCACCTTTTGACAAGGGCCCGGAGATGGCCCTTTGTTCCAGGAAAATGGGCCATCGGGAACCCCGGAAAACCTCGCATATGTGCATGAGTCATGATTGTATCAGCATGTTCCCTCCGGAAGTACTGGGTGGGGCAATACAGCCAAAGGAGGTGGGTTTTGTATAAAAGAGAGCTTCCACCTGGAGTTCGGTGGAAGCTCTTACTCCATACCAGCGGACTCCACGTTGCTGAAATAAAGCTTGTTCCTGTTGTATCGTCCACCCGGCCTGGCGTGACGTTTTCTTCAAGGGGCACCCTGTTTTTTCAGTTAGCAAGCGGGTTCCCGACACCGGGTTGTTGTGAGGATTATAACAACGTGGAAAAAGGGAAAGGCAGGAGAGTCATGAGTAAATACCGTTTCCTGGAGGAGAAGCAGGATTAAACTTGTTGTTTGTTTCATTTTTATTTCACAACTTCGGTTTCGTTTGTTCCTGTTCTCTCTGCCTCTTCTACTTTCCTTTTATTTATTTTATTTTATTTCAATACCGCCCTCCCCCTGAGGCTCAGGGCAAGTTCACAGAGAACGTAAACAATACATTAGACTTGTTCTACATCAGAAAAAAAATATAATACAGTACAACAGTGGTAATAACAAGAACAATAACAGATAACAGTTTAACAAAGTAATTATCAACAAGTCCTTGGTTCAATTCGGGTACATGGATTGCTGAGGCCTAGCGGTTCAGGGGCCTAGCGGTGTTGCAGATTTCAGTCGGCCTCAACCAAATGGCTGGCGGAAGAGCTCCCTTTTGCAGGCCCTGCGGAACTGTTTCAGTCCATGTAAAAAAGATTCTCTCTCTTCCGACCTCTCCACCCCTATCTTCCAGTTCAGTATTATACCAACAGCAGAATGAAGCAGTGGAGCCTGGGGAGGGTGAAATAGATGCCGGGGCTCTGGACTGCAGGGGGCGCGTTCTAGCCTCGAATGTCTCTTTGTATGAAACACGTCCAGGGAACTAGCAGACCAGTGGCTCACTACATATACATATACATATACATATACATATACATATACATATACATATACATATACATATACATATACATATACATATACATATACATATACATATACATATACATATACATATACATATACATATACATATACATATACATATACATATACAGAGCCTCTTGTGACGCAGAGTGGTAAGGCAGCAGACAGCAGTGTGAAAGCTCTGCCCATGAGGCTGGGAGTTTGATCCCAGCAGCCGGCCCAAGGTCGACTCAGCCTTCCATCCTTCCGAGGTCGGCGAAATGAGGACCCAGCTTGCTGGGGGGTAAACGGTAATGACTGGGGAAGGCACTGGCAAACCACCCCATATTGAGTCTGCCATGAAAACGCTGGAGGGCGTCACCCCAAGGGTCAGACATGACCCGGTGCTTGCACAGGGGATACTTTACCTTTATACATATACATATACATATACTTAAATCCGTCCCAACAGAAGCAAGCCCTCCTGTGCTCTGGAGTAACCCTAGAGTTACCAGTAACCTGGTTGCGGGCTACCACGGCCTTGGCCAGCCACCTGGCAACCCCGCGTAAGGGGCCAGGCGACCCGAAAATGGGGTTGCGACCCCTAGATTGAGAACCACTGAGCTAGATGGACCCCTGGTCTGGTTCTGTAGACTTCTTATGAAGACTGAATCTGGAATCTCCCATATGACAGAGGGTGTATCCTTTGTGTGGCAGAGGGCATATCCCTATGCCCCCTGCTGGGCCTTGTGCTCCGCGGGTACAAACCAGTTGGAGATCTCTGGCCCTCATGAAGTTTGCCAGGCCATGACTAGGGCAAGGAGTGGCCCAGGAGTGAGCCAGAAGAGCTGAGGGCCCTGATGGAACTTCTACAGTTCCGCCGGTCCTGCAAGACAGAGCTCTTCCGCCCGGCATTTGGTTGAGTCCAGTCAAGGGAGATCCGACCTCTCCTCTGGGATCCTGTCCCCTGGGATGCTACCACAGAACTTGATAGCTTGATATGTGGGGGCGGGGTGGTTGGGAGCGGGCTTTTTAGTTATACGTTTTATTCTCGTTGGTTGTATTTGATCATCTGTTGTGGAGCCGTCACGAGCTAGCCGGGCTAGAAGCGACGGCATAAGAAAAGTCAAATTAAAATTAAGCCACATATCCCACTGCTGAACGACGGCGCCTTTACCTCCAGGGTAACTCTGGGCTGTTGTGACACTTTTGGAAAGGGTAATCAAGCGAAATGTCATAGCGGTGAATCGAATGCTATATCTGGGCATGGCCCAGTAATATGCCCTACAAGATAGGTTGAATCATTCTTATCATTGCTGATAGCCCAGGACTGGTGTCATTATTCCCAACAACAGAGCAATCTCTAATCTCTTGTTTACATGTTCCCGACGGGTGATGTTGCCGCAGATAAAACAACCTTGCCCATGTCAAAGAAACAACCCAGACCCCAAACCATTAACTGAACGGCAGAATAAAGGTAAAGGTAAAGGTATCCCGTGTGCAAGCACCGGGTCATGTCTGACCCTTGGGGTGACGCCCTCTAGCATTTTCATGGCAGACTCAATACGGGGTGGTTTGCCAGTGCCTTCCCCAGTCATTACCGTTTACCCCCCAGCAAGCTGGGTACTCATTTTACCCACCTCGGAAGGATGGGAGGCTGAGTCAACCTTGAGCCGGCTGCTGGGATTGAACTCCCAGCCTCATGGGCAAAGCTTTCAGACGACTGCCTTACCACTCTGCGCCCAGAATGGGGACGCTTAATTCCTGTAATTCCTGGTCTGAGACTTCTGCCCGTCTCGAGCGCATGGTGGTTTATCTGCACATTTGCAACGGGACAGTACAAGTTGGTTGTGGCTTGAGGGAATGCTCAGATGAGGCTGTGTGGCGTCCTGGTGATGTTTTGTTTACTGCCGGATTCTTGGGACTCTGCCACTCCACGCTGGGTGTGGCCACCCTCCGTGCAGGATAGTGTGGGTGCCCTTCTTGCGCATTCCGAGCCTGAGATCGACAAAAGCGATAATGATCAGGCCGGAATGTTAATGTAAGCCTGCTATGCGTTGCTCCAGCCAGGTTTCTTTTTGTGTGTGTGTGAGTGTGGTTAAGGCTGTCATGACTTATAGCGCACCATGTGCGCGGATCGTTACATCTTGTTTCGTCTTTCGGCTTATTTGCGCTCTCAGGTGTACTGCTCAGCCCGGTTCTCACCGAAAAATAAGCAAATTACCTCCCAAAACAACGAAACGCCACCCGGACCCTTAGGATTCTTTTCGTTGTGCCTTAAAAGCCGTGCGTACTTGTGCTCACTTTGTAACCTTGAGAACTCAAGTTCTCCTCCTTAGCCCATTTCGGCACTGAAATTACGAATCCAAAAATTCTGCTTATCCCAGTAACAGTAGAAATGAATGTTGTGTTCTCATATTAACCGATATGCGCAAACTAATTGCCCACAAAGCTAGATACTGTAGACCAGTGATCCCCAACCTTTTTATCACCGGGGACCACTCAACGCCTTTTACTGAAGCCCGGTGGGGGGGGTAGTTTACTCCTCTACTCTCAACCACTGCCCTAACGCTCTCTGATCGCTCTGGTAATGTTTAAACTCGGTCAGAGCAGTTTTCTCAGTGCTGTAGCGAGCCCAAGGTCTCCCAGCTGGCTGCATGTGGGGGGGCACACTCCTAACCACTACACCAAGCTGGCTCTCAAAGTTCTTTAACATTTCCCTGTCTCAGCTTCAGGAATAGCACAAGTCCTCAGCTTACAGGACAGTTTGGCTGTTTCTGCCTCCTCGTTTTCTTTAAGACACACTCGCATTTTCTCTAGGGTATTATCCCCTGCATTTCCGATAACAGCATGCTGTAAATCGGGTGGCCAAACTGTACCTCGCTAGATATCCATGGACTGAATTCCCATTTGCCCCTGCCACTGTGCCCATTTGGCAGGGGCTTATGGTCATTGTAGTCCATGGACATCTGGAGAGCCACAGTTTGGCCACTCCTGCTGTCAATCGTCCCATATTGACGACGTCTTACGCTGATTGTATGCTTTTTAGCAGACTTGCATTTGCAAACAGCTTGTCATGGCGTCCACCCACCCTGTTTCTCCAAGTCCTCGGTGACGAGGAGCCATGCTCTTCCTGGACCACTGCCCCAAATTCTTGACGCAGCCCAGGAGAAACCGAGGGAAAATTCCAGAAAGGGGGCTGGAACCTAACAGAGAATCCTCTCCCTTTTTGACACCTTCTTTATCCACACGCAGATTGGAGTTCGCTAACGAGCCGCCACCATTAAAGGCTCTAATGACTAAATACATCCCTGTCGTCCAAAGGAAAGCAGTAATCGGTGCATTTTAATATTAAATTGGGAATGATGACAGTCTCGCATTACATGAGGTTAGTCACAGGTTATAATGGGCCGCTTGTTGCAAGAACCGTGGCATGGAAAAAGCAGCTTTCGCATGACAACTCATGAAGCTCCCTTAAGGCGAACAAACTCCCAAGAAGTGAGTAAAGTTAAAACCGTGTTTCTTTCCATTTATCCATGGCGGGAGGGGAAAGCCTTCCTGGTGACTAACGGGGACACGCTCCACCAGCTCCAAACGTAAGCGCGTCGTTTTTCTTCGTTCCTTCTCGGGTTACGAAATGAGAAAGGAATATTAGTACACGAAAGGTTGTTAATCGAAAGCCTATTTTTCGGGGAGGCGGGGGGGGGAAGGTCATTGAGCTGAAAAGGAGAAGAGATTTTTTTTTTTTTTTAAGGATGGCTTATCTTGCCATCATGTCTACATTTCAGGGGATGTTTTGAAATTGCCCCATTATGAACCTGAAAAATTACCTTTCAAACGAGCGAGAACATGACAGCTTTAGGCCTGCGGACTGAGGTTTTCTTGGCGGTTCATCTCTTTGCATCCCTTCTAGCCTGAGGAGTGTTTTACAAGGATCTGCTTAAGTTGCTCAGCCTTGCCTAGAGTTCTACCCCTTTTGGTTGGTGAAGTCAGCTTCCGGCTTGGGAAGAGTACAGCTTGGCTTAGGAGGGCACGGTCGATGTTTAAAGGTCTGTTAATGAGTTTTATGCTGGGTTTAATGGTCTCGATCGTGGTTTACTTAACTCACACACCCCAGCGGCCTGGCTTTCTGCCATCCTGCTGCTTCTGATGTATGGTGATCCTAAGAATGAATGTTCCCCAACCTCTTTATCACCGGGTACCGGTCAACGCTTGATAATTTTACTGAGGCTGGGGGGGGAGGGGAGTAGTCTTTTGCCGAGGGATGTCGCCGTGGCCACCTGAGCCCCTGGTCCACTTGCTTTCCCGCCGGGGCCCCTGACTTCCCACCGCCCGCTTGGGGGCGCTGCCAGCAGCAGCTGCACAGTGCCACGCTGAGGCTATGGCGGCCACTGGAGAGCACCAAAGGTGAGCCGGTGGCAGAGTGGCAGGGCAGCCCCCGAGGCAGCAGCCGGGGAGGAGGACGAGGAGGAGCTGCGGCCCGGTACCGACTGATCCGCGGACCGGTACCAGTCCCTGGGCTGGAGGTTGGGGACCGCTGGTCTAGCAAATAGAGTCCTGGCTTCCTGGAATGCCGGCCCATCTCATGTTGAGCTTTCCTCTTTTTCTGCTGCCACCACGGGAGTCGGAGACTAGAGAATAATGCTCTGGCATTCTCCATTTGGTAGATATCAATCTGGCTCCTTCTCAAGGATTACTGACTCAGACTTCACATTTATTTTTAGGAGACTAAATCCCCTACAGTTTGTTTTCACTGATTATTATGCTTGTAATCCCTTTCTGCGGTGTCTGATGCGCTATCCAACAAGGTGCGGGACAATGATGATGCAAAGGAAGAAGAAGAAGAGTTGGTTCTTATATGCCGCTTTTCTCTACCCGAAGGAGGCTCAAAGCAGCTTACATTAATAAAACAGAGCATGTTGTTGTTAGTTGCAAAGTCGTGTCCGACCCATCACAACTCCATGGACAACGATCCTCCAGGCCTTCCTGTCCTCTACCATTCCCCGGAGTCCATTTAAGTTCGCACCTACTGCTTCAGTGACTCCATCCATCCACCTCATTCTCTGTCACCCCCTTCTTCTTTTGCCCTCGATCGCTCCCAGTATTAGGCTCTTCTCCAGGGAGTCCCTCCTTCTCATGAGGTGGCCAAAGTATTTGAGTTTCATCTTCAGGATCTGGCCTTCTAAAGAGCAGTCAGGGCTGATCTCCTCTAGGACTGACCGGTTTGTTCGCCTTGCAGTCAAAGGGACTCTGCTTATTGCCCTCGGGAGAGGCCCAGCATATTGGAGCTTGCCTGATTTGCCAAAACTTTGCCCTAAAGACTCAGTTGGACAGGACCTCCAAGTTGAAGGCTCCTGTGTACGAGAAAGCATCGTCCCCTTCGGCTCCCATCTCAGTAGGCTCTGAGCTTAGGATTTGCCCTGGCACCAATTCCCTTGACTCCTACTTCTCACTTTGTTTTGGATCCCCTTTGATCCGTTTGATTCCATTCGCTGGCAGGGGCTTCTGGGAATTGTAGTCCATGGACATCTGGAGGGCCACAGTTTGACTACCCCTGCTCTAGATCTTATGGTGCACTGGAAGAAATTCCATCTAAAAACCCGCTCAGAGTACACAGTTAATTGGTGTCTCTGTTGATACCATCGTAGGTAGGGTTTTTCTGCCTGCTGACAGGCTAGGAATTTTAAAGCCATACGAGAAAGCGTTGGCAACCTATGAAGACCCTTCAAAAGTTTTCCGGGCTGATGGCCTCAACTACTAGAATTATAGAATCATAGAATAATAGAGTTGGAAGGGACCTCCAGGGTCATCTAGGCAGGACACTCACAACCCTCTCACTCATCCACTGTCACCTGCCACCCCCTTGAACCTTCACAGAATCAGCCTCTCCGTCAGATGTCTATCCAGCCTCTGCTTTAAAATCTCCAAAGGTGGAGAACCCGGCATCTCCTGAGGAAGCCTGTTCCACTGAGGAACCCCTCTAACTGTCAGGAACTTCTTCCGGATGTTGAGACGGAATTTCCTTTGAATTCATCCCATTGGTTCTGGTCCGTCCCTCCGGGGCAAGAGAGAACAACTCTGCCCCACCCTCTACATGGCAGCCTTTTAAATTCTTGAAGAGGGTTATGAGATCCCCTCTCAGTCGTCTCCTCTCCAGGCTACTGCAGTAAGCCCCCTTGTTAGGGAGCACATGCAGGATGGCTGGCAAGAAAACATGACCCGAATATTCACACACATCCCTGAAGACACTGTTTCCTGATACCAAAGAAGGTGACGAGATCTCTGCATTGGAGGTTGGATGACACTAATTGGCTTTTCAGGTTGACCGTTTGGGTTTTGAGTCTTTCAGGTCACACTCCGGATGCTTCCCTGTTTATTTGTTTATTAGGTTGGGTTGGATGCCCATTGTGAAGGCCATTCATTACAGAGCTGATGGCTTTGAATGCAAGCCGCTCCTCATATTTTAATTGGGGTTTTTTATGGGGATTGTATTGTGTTTTAACTATTTATGTTGTAAACCGCCCTGAGACCTATTGGGAGAAGGGCGGTCTAAAAATTAAATAATAATAATAATAATAATAATAATAATAATAATAATAACAATAATAACAATAATAATTGTGCTTCAGAGCTCCATGCTGTGAGTCTTGCCATTCCTGCCGTCTCAGATACGCTTAGAGACGAGAGAGTGTGATTCAGACAGACAACTCGGCAACAAGCAAGCAGGGGAGGAACAGGTTCCCCCAAATTTTCCTTGAAAGCCATTGCAACATGGGAAGCAACTATAAGCACTGGGGCTATCCCCAAAGCCATTTATATAAAGTGGTGGATGCAGCCGTGAAATCACATGGCAAATAACACTGGGCCGGAACACAATGTTAGGCATGAACCGGATATGGAAGGATAAGGATATCAGCCTTAATACAAAGTGCCGGCTAGTCAACACCGTTGCCTTCCCCATAACAACCTAAGGATGTGAAAGCTGGACCCCGGAGAAGGAAGACATGAGGAGAAGAGATGCTTTCGAATTATGGTGTTGGAGACAAATGCGAATACCATGGACAGCCAAAGTTACCAACAGGATAGTTTTAGAGAGGAGCCAACCAACTAGGTCATTGGAAGGCAAGATATTACGGCTAAAGCTCACTTACTTTGGACACGTCATGCGATCAAACTTCTTAGAAAAATCATTAATGCTCGGCATGGTCAGCGGCAAAAGGAAACAGGGTCTCCAAAGGATCCGCTGGACTATATACTCCGCCACCCACCCCAGCTCCGGTTCTGTTAAGCCCCTGGTTCTCAACCTTCTTAATGCCATGACTCTTTAACACAGTTCCTCAGAGCCAGCTTGGTGTAGTGGTTAGGAGTACGGACCTCTAACCAGTGAGCTGGGTTTGATTCTGCACTCCCCCACATGCAGCCAGCTGGGTGACCTTGGGCTGGCCACAGCACTGATAAAGTTGTTCTGACCGAGCAGTGATATCAGCGCTCTCTCAGCCTCACCCCCCTCACAGGGTGTCTGTTGTGGGGAGAGGAAAGGAAAGGGGACTATAAGCCTCTTTGAGCCTCCTTCGGGTAGAGAAAAGTGGCATATGAGAACCAAGTCTTCTTCAGTAATATCAGGGCTCTCTCAGCCTCACCTCCCTCACAGGGTGTCAGTTGTGGGGAGAGGAAAGGGAAGGTGATAGTAAGCCACTTTGAGACTCCTTCGGGTAGAGAAAAGCAGCATATAAGAACTAACTTCTTCTTCTTCTTCTTCTTCTTCTTCTTCTTCTTCTTCTTCTTCTTCTTCTTCTTCTTTTCCCTTTTCTCTCTTTTCTCTCTTTTCTCTTTTCTCTCTCTTCTCTTCTCTCTTTTCTCTTCTCTCTTCTCTCTTCAGTTCTGCCTTTTATCCCAAGATGCCCATCTCCCTTTTTTCCGCTGCTCCAGACAGACAAACGCCCGCGACCCCTGTGAAAGGGTCGTTCGACCCCCAAAGGGGTCCCGACCCCCAGGTTGAGAACCACTGACGTGACATGACTGCCTCTATTGTCATGGAGAATTCTTCCTTAAGGTGTTCCTTCCCCCCTTTTGTAGTTTTCTAGCTAGGAACCAAATGTCCGTGGCTGGCCTCTGCAGCTGCAGTTCCAGCGTGACCCTGTACATACAGCTCTGTTTTCTCCGTAAAACAGGCTATAGAATGGGAGCTGCCGCCAGGAGTTGAGTAGCCAAGGAAAGTTTTAAAGAACTGTTACCTATTAAAAAACTGACATGGGAGTGCACACGGAATAACACGCACTGGGCACGGGCGGTGTTTCCGTGCCTGGAAGCTCAGCTGGAAACACCAAGGCGTAACACCGTATACTGTATAGCACCGTATGCTATGCACAATTTCCCAATCGCCTTGGGCCACGGCATTTCCCATTTTATAAGGCATCCACCCCCTTGCCCATAAAAGTGTAGTGTATATAGTCTTCTAATTGGGGAGGTTAGTTTATGCCAGAGTGGAGAGCAGTCTGTGCAAACCAGAACAACGGCTTGGTATTCCAAACCTCAGGATTAAGGGCGTTAGCCCCGCCTTTTGCGGTGCAGCTTGGTTGAGGAGGAACGGTGTGTCCAACCTGGCAGGGAGGTCTCTGTACTCCCCCCACGCAAAAAAAAAGAAAAAAAAGAGATGCTGGCAAGCAACCAGAGAACCAGCGTGGGCGTAGTGTCGGACTAGCTTCCGGGAGACCCAGGTTTTAATCCCGCCTCGTGCCATGGAAACTTGCTGGGTGACCTCGGGCCGGTGATTTTCTCTCTGCCTGGCCTTCCTCACAGGGTTGTTGGAGGATCAGGCGGAGGAAGGAAGAGCTGTGCTGGAAGCTTTGCTTCCCGATTAGGGAAGAAGGCAGAGTATCAACGAATTAAATAAAAGAGCCGTAAGAACACAAGATGGCATATTTTATTTATTTGTTTGTTTATTTCTTTATATTTTTATACCACCCTTCCTTACGGCTCTGGGCAGTTTACATAAAACATTTTGGAACTTTTAGGTAGAACACTATCAATTTGGAGCACAGACTTCAAAATCCCTGCTGCCTCAGCCAGTTTCTCAGTCCTTCCCTGTCTGCTTGCTGAGGGGTTATTTGCTCCTAGGGATGTCCTTTCGGGGAAACAAACTTCCCCCTAAGCTTTGGAAGCCGAGGTGAACAGTGGGAGCCGAGAGCACTTTCTTGCAAAGCCGCCTGCTGCTTATGCGGTGCCCTCAACAAGGTCAATGAGTCCGGCATTCTTGAAATATTTTGCATTGAGCGAATTTTATTACAACACAGATCAGACGGCCTGCTGTGTCAGCCCCATCTGATCATCGCAATCCATCCCTGATTGGCAGCGACTCTTTCCCCATTTCCTGTTAGCAGAGAATTTGGGACCTTCTGCCGGGGCAAAGCACAGTGTTCTGCCCCCGAGCTTCGCCCCCTCCCCTCCATCCCCCGAACCTTCATCTGGGTATACCCGCAGCCTCGACAGTTCAATTCTGCTCAGGGTTGTCGGGACCCCCCAGGCCACTGGCAGGGGTAGGGGAAGGCAGGGTTGTCACATCCCGGCTGGGAAACGCATGGGCATTTGGGAAGGGAGCTTGAGGGAGACGGGGACTTCAGCGGGGTACGCTACCACTGAATCCACCCTCCCAAGCAGCCATTTTCTCTGGAGGAGCTGGACTCTGTAGTCGGGAGATGAGCTGCAATTCCAGGGGATCCCCAGGTCTACCCGGAGCTTGGCATCCCTAATTCTGTGCCTCCGAAGCAAATGCAATTACAGCTTTGGCAGATGCTTCTTCTGTGCTCCTGCCCCAATCCCAACGCATACCATTTCCCCCTTCGTTCCCTCACATGAAACTGCCTTATAACTAAATCAGACCACTGGCCCATGAAGCTCAGTATTGGCCGTCCCAGGGGTTCCCGATCTTGTTAAGCATGTGGGTACCGTTGGGATTTTGAGGGTCACGAGCACCAGCCCCAACTGGCAGCTACAGGAGGCGGAGCCAAATCCCAAATGGCTGCCTCAGGAGGTGGAGCCAAAACAACATATGGCCTTCTTCACAGCTCCTGAGAAGAACAAAATCCTGAAGAGGGAGAAAAACCCGATATTGACTAAGGACAGCCTTAGTCAATCCTTCCCCGTCCTCCTACTCCTATGCACAGGGAGTCTCGCCCTGTAGCAGCTTGTGCTATCTTGCCTGGCTTGCCTCAGAGAGTCTCCCAGTGTAGCAGTTTGTACTGTCTGCTGCTAGTTTACTCTGAAGGCATGCCAAGAGAGAGCTGCTCCGTTGAAAGCTTTCCTAAGGAAGCAAGCACTTGAGACCCCAGAGAAAGATCAGCCTGCTTGGAGGGTCAAGGAACCAGAGGGTTGGACTCCAGTTCCCTCAGTGGGGTCAGCACCTGCAAGATCCCTGGGCACCCCTTCAGCACCAAAGTCAGTTCTCGTACCAAGAAGTTTACAGAGTCTGTGTCTAAGAAGTCTCAAGTCTGGATTTAAGGACTCTTCTACCAAGTGCTCTTCACCTTTGATGGTTTTGTTTCCTGAAGTACCTTGGCCCCGTATGCCGTCGGCTCCTCTGGCAGCTAGCCTTGACGCCTACAACAACGACAGAGTCGTTGAAGTTCAGCCACCTTCTCCGGTTCCAAGCCAGCCACCGTCTAAAGAGAAAAGGAGAAAAGGATGTCAGAAGCTTCAGATGGTTGGATTCCAGTTGCGTCTTTTCGATGGGGCTCACCTCAGTGACTGTGGTTCTCCTACCTACGGGAAAGGAGGTGCTACTTAAATATTTGAAAGCATTTTCTGATGGTGAGGGCTGTTTGTAGATAGGCTACTTCGGAGGGTGGCAGAGTTTCCTTTGTTGGAAGTTTTTAGGAGTAGATTGGATGAGCCCGTCAGGAGTGTGTGATTTTGTAAGTCCCCAAGAAGCACTTTCAAAGGCCTGATAGGTTTCAGCCCCAGCAGTCTCCTAGAATACTCTTGAGACACTGATGTTCTAGGAAAGCAGTGTGGCATATAAGCTTTGTACCCTGCTAGGAGGGTCTGTTGGCAATGGCAAGTCATACCAACGTCCCCACACCCTACTTTGTCTTTAGACTGGAGACTTCTGGCTGTATGAGAAAACCTCCTAATTTGCTTCACTGGACTACCGAAAGGACACCCCGTTTCCTCTCAGACCATCTGCTGGTGGGTGGAGTCTGTCAGCAAGTCAGCTGATTTGTTTTCCAAGATTGAGTGTTTCCTTACTTCCGCTTTCCTGGGAAAGGATCCCTTGCTGAATATCTGTAAAGCTGCCGCGTGGATATCTGCAGCAATATTTGTCAAGCCTAACGCCATCAATGTTGACTCCATCAACGATGTCAGAAAAGCAGTACTGCAGTGATTGTTTTTCTGAGGATCCCGGACCCACTTTCTGTGGTAAGTCTGCTATGTGGCACTGCGCAGAAACCACGAAGACAAAAACAGGGTTGAGCTTACCTGTAACTGTTGTTCGTCAAGTGGTCTTCTGTGCAGGTACACATCCCTCCATCCTTTTCCCATTGTGAGTTCCTCCGTTTGGAGTAGTGGTTAGGAGTGCGGACTTCTAACCTGGCATGCTGGGTTCGATTCTACACTCCCCCACATGCAGCCAGCTGGGTGACCTTGGGCTTGCCACGGCACTGATAAAACTGTTCTGACTGAGCAGTGATATCAGGGCTCTCTCAGCCTCACTCACCCCACAGGGTGTCTGTTGTGGGGAGAGGAATGGGAAGGCGACTGTAAGCCGCTTTGAGCCTCCTTCGGGTAGGGAAAAGCGGCATATGAGAACCAACTCTTCTTCTTCTTCTTCTTGGAATCCTTCACGGTGGTGAAGAAAGGACAAAGAGAAGGAGACTCTTCCTACTTCCATCATGTGCCAGTTTGGGCAGGAAACGCTAGCAGCAGAGGGGAAGGAGAGCAGATCTAAGGATGCTGGGGTGGGGACAAGGTGCCTCTATGGAAAAAGCCCTGTAGTTCCTGGTAGGTTGGCATCCAGCCTAGTGATTTCCAAACGCCTGTGTTTTGATAGGGCCTGAGAAGAAATGAATCTGGTTAGCAATATCTACTTCTTGATTGATGCCATCCAGTACATGAAGTCCCCGGTACTGGTTTCTGTTATTTTTATCTCTTTAATATTTGATCTCTTTAATTCATTTGTCCCCCTCCTTTCTTTCCAGTGGGGATCCAAAGTGGCTCACGTCATTCTCCTCCCCTCTATTTTATCCTCACAACAACCCTGTGAGGTAGAACGCAGTCAAGTGGCACCGTTAAGACCAATGAAGTTTAATTCTCGGCATAAGCTTTTGTTTGCATGCATACTTCTTCAGATCCATTTATTTATTTATTATTACATTTATATACCACCCTCCCCTGCGGCGCAGGGCAGTTTACATAGCAATTTGTGATGCAGTACAAGGAACGTCACCATTTTGGACATATAATTGAGAACACATAGTACCTCTGGATGTACTATAATTGAGAACATAATACCTCTGGTAGAGTTCATAATAAAATGTTCGGCCTTCAACATCAACATTCAGCTGCAAGATTCTGACTTCACGGTTTGCTGCCTGATGTTATCTCAGCGCTGTGGCTTGGCACACCCATCTCCAAGACGTAGTTGGTGGTGGGAGGGATCGCCGGGCTCTGATTGTTGGGATCGCTTCATTGGCCCCGTCCGAAATCCTGGTGGAAAAGCTCCCTTTTGCACGCCCTGAGGAACTGTTTTAGTTCTGGCAGGGCCCTGCTCTCTTCTGGGAGCTCATTCCACCAGGTGGGGGCCAGGACTGAGAAGGCCAGATGAGCCTTCCTGGGGCCAGGGATCGCCAGCTTGTTGGTACCTGTAGAGCATAGTGCTCTTTGGGGGGGTATAGATGGAGACCGGTTCCTCAACTAGTCAAGGCCCAGACCGTGTGTGTCCTTGCAGGTGATTACCAGAACCTTAGGCCTGATCTTGTATTCAACTTGTAACCAATGCAGTTGTTGGAGTGCAGGCCAGATGTGGGCCCTCCAAATTGTTCTCGTAAGATCCCTGGCAGCCACATTCTGGACCCGTTGTAGTTTCCAGGTCAGGGTAAGCCCGCGAAGAGCGAGTTGCAGAAATCCAGCCTAGAGGTGACCATCGAATGGATCACTGTGGCTAAGTATTCTGGATCCAGGTAGGGTGCTAGAAGCTTAGCTTGGCGCAGGTGGAAGAACACTGGCCTTGCTACTCTTGTGACCCCCTCCTCCATTGAGAGGGAGGTGTTGAAGACCACACCCAGGTGCAAGTATTGGTGATGCCCCAGTCTGAACCTCCTTATCAGCTGGGAGAAAGGGCACAAGAAGATACTGAATAGGATTTGGGAGAGGACTGCCCCTTGTGGCACCCTGCATGGGAGTGGCCTGCTATAAGATTGGTTCCCTCCATGACCCTGGAGAAAAGAGATCAGCCATTGAAGGACTGCCCCCCATTATTTGGCATCAGCAAGGCAGTGAACTATCAGCTCATGATCTACTGTGTTGAACGCTGCCAAGGGATCGAGTAGTTTTAGCAGCACTGACCTACCTCCATCCAGCTGGTGATGGAGGTTGTCCATCAGGGTGGCCAGTGCTGTCTCAGCCCCATGGCCAGGTCAGAAGCCCGACTGGGCTGGGTCTAGGACCGAAGCTTCTTCCAGGAATGCTGGCAGATGGCCCACAGCAGCTCTTCCCACCACTTTCCCTAGAAACGCTGAATGTGAGACGGGGCGGTCGTTGGCAAGCTCCCGCAGGTCCAGGGATGGTTTCTTCGGCAGAGGCCATACACCTGCCCCCTTCAGACTCCCTGGGAAGTCTCCTATTGAAAGGGAGAGGTCGATTATCTCCGAGAGGGGGGCCTTTATCCTCACATCCAATATTGTTAAGCAGTTGTCCACTCTCCTATCATGGGAGACGGAGGGGATGCATAAGGAGACCCCATCAAGTTGGTTGGTGGGTTCTGACGGAGAGGACAGTAGATGAGGTGGGTTTAGGCCTCAACCGTAGGCCTGACGGAATACCTTGGAATAGCTTTTAGGGGCACTGAGGATTCCCCGGCATAGCACAGACCAGCCTTTCTCGACGTCTTTACCGTTGAGAAACCCTGGAAGCATTCTTGAGGTTCTGAGAAATCCCAGAAGTGGCCCAATCTTGCAGAATATGGTTGGGAAGCAGAGCTGTGGACACGCCCACCCGGGGCCCTTCCCCTTCCCACCCCCTCCAGACCCATCGGTCATTCCGGGAGGTCCCCATATGGGCACATCACCTGATAAATGTTTCACAAATGTCTAAAACGTATAAAAAATTAATTAACCCCCACCCATTCGGGAAACCCATCCAGGGCCATCAAGCTACCCCAGAGTTCTGCAAAAACGTGGTTGGAGTAAGCTATATAGTTGCTGAGTTCAGGGAGTTCATTATGTACCCAGAAAGGACTGACTGGGCACAGGAGAGGGCAAGAGACCGGGAGGCTGCTTGGCTTTCTCAAAGGAATGCATGCCAGTGTTTCTCTAGGGCTTTTTTTTTAATGTGATGGGCTTGAGAAAATACATGCATGAGCGTTGCGATTGTTGTCAGCCGTTCCCTCGTGTCTTCATAGAATCACAGAGTTGGGAGGGACCTCCTGGGTCATCTAGTCCAACTCCCTGCACTATGCAGGACACTCACAACCCTATCGCTCATCCACTGTCACCTGCCACCCCCTTGAGCCTTCACAGAATCAGCCTCTCCGTCAGATGACTCTCCAGGGTTTAAACAAACATCTCCAAAGATGGAGAACACACCACCTCCTGAGGAAGCCTGCTCCACTGAGAAACCACTCTAACTGTCAGGAACTTCTTCCGGATATTTTAGACAGAATTTCTTTTGAATTAATTTAATCCCATTGGATCTGGTCCGTCCCTCTGGGGCAAGAGAGAACAACTCTGCTCCCTCCTCTACATGGCAGCCTTTTAAATACTCGAAGATGGTGATCAGATCCCCTCTTAGTCGTCTCCTCTCCATGCTAAACAGACCAAGCTCCCCCAACCTTTCTTCATATGTCTTGGTCTCCACACCCCTCACCATCTTTGTTGCCCTCCTCTGGACACGCTCCAGTTTGTCTACATCCCTCTTCAACTGGCAAAATTCAATCATGGCATAATTATTTTCTCCATTGAGTTGGATCGCAGGATCTGGCCAAATACCAAAATAAATCCAACGCTCCCGAGTTATCGAGACATTTGGGGAATGCCAATCCATAACCCCCTCCCCCCCAGGTTGAGTCCAGCTGATGAGTAACATGTAAATCGGTCCGTAGCTACTGGCTTGGACAGAGATACGCACCCCTTGTGCGAACGTCCCATGCTCCTGTTGTTTGTGGCATTTGCAACGGAATTATTCAGAGGCTTGTTGTGTTGCCTTAGCTCGATAGGCTTGTCCTCCCACTGCCTTAATTGGTCTTTTCTTCCTTTAATGCTACCAAAGCAGCCAGGATCTTTGTCTTAATGGATTCCATAGCCTTAATTGCGTGCACTCCCGAGGAGTAAGCCGATTTCCATAAGTCTAATTGCGCCGTGATTCGAGGGCAAGCGGATACGACCGAGTCCGCCGCATTATGTGGCGTGTTGATTGTTGACCGCTTTTGTCTACCTCACTCCGGTTGCCGTCTTCAACTCTTCTTTTATTCATTGCCACGTGCTGATTGCGCACCGCTCACAGGCTGTCAACATACAAATAAGGAAAGGGAGCCACAGTGGCGTCGGGGCTAGGGTGACGAATCCTAACGTCTGCCATGGCAGCTTGCGGGATGACCGTGGACCAGTCGCTTCCCTGACTACCTCGGAGGGCTGTTGTTTTCCACTTTTTTTCGTTTGATCATCAAAATGATTATTGATGTTGCTGTTGTGGTTGAATTTGTCACCTGCCACTCCCAAGGGGCTCATGGCGGGTTATAGAAAGTCCAGCTAAAACCCCCATTAAAAGCCATTAAAATGGACAATTAACAATACGATAAAACAGCATAGCATGGCGAAACCCCCAACATGGCGAAACCCCCAACCCCTATTCCAACCCTACTTCAAGAGGGAGGAGGGAGGAGAGAGAAGAATCGCAAATGGAGTTATAACATGAGGGGGACCCCGCTGATCTTCCTTCACTGCCCCAGCCTCAACCATAGACCTGGCGGAAGAGTTTTTGAGGTTGGTTTTGATGTTGTTTGATGATGTTAACCGACTCTTGAGTCCCCAGTGGGGCTCCAAGCACGTTACAAACTTCTAAGCCAGTGGTCCCCAACCTTTCTCCCGCAGTAAGAAGCTTCCCGGGCCGCAAGCTTGCGGCCTGGGAAGTTTTTTACTGCGGGGGGGGGGGCGGGGAGAGGGAGCCGTGGCCCGGCGCCATGGCCTTTGCGGCCCGGCACCGGGCCGCGGCCCGCAGGTTGGGGACCACTGTTCTAAGCAACAGCAGAAAAGGCATCGGTTCGGAAAGGAAGCGGGCTGTGGCTCAGGGGTAGATGAGTGGTCGGACTCAGAAAATTGAACCGAGACCCAGTAGTAGGGGAGAGAGTTTGCTATGGGCCTGGAGGAGTGTGTTTTTCTCCAAATATAGGTCTGTGGTCGGCCCCCGCTACTCTGAGGCTAATCTCAGGTACTTGATCCAACAGGTTTGGCCAGGTTGCCAATGCGGATCAGGCCTCGAATTACCCAGGTAGAGTTGCCTATTAACATTAACATACTAGCACACAAACAGTAATAAATCTCCTTAAGTTTTGCATGTCTGCTGAGGAGGCCCTGCCTGGGAACGGAAGCTGGGCCTCCTTCTTCGGTGCTTCCTGATGCCTTTGTAATTGTCCCACGGGGAAGACTAACTAGGTCAGTAGTGACCATTGGTGGGTCTGGCTAGGCACAGGAGACCCCCAGAATGACCAGCGGGGATCCTAGAGTCTGCCTAATTTATTTACAAAGTCTATATCCCGCCTTTCTGCTCTCCTAAGAAGAGCCTTGCTGTGATCAGACCAGTGGTCCATCTAGTCCAGCATCTCGCCTTGAACTGTAGCCAATCAGTTCCTCTGAAAGGCCAGTGACAGGGCATGGAGGCCGAGGCCTTTCCCTGTGGGGAAGATGGTGAGGGGTTTGGAGACCAAGACGTATGAGGAAAGGTTGGGGGAGCTTGGTCTGTTTCGCCTGCAGAGGAGATGACTGAGAGTGGATCTGATCACCATCTTCAAGTATTTCAAAGGCTGCCATGTAGAGCAGGGGTAGTCAACCTGCGGTCCTCCAGATGTTTATGGACTACAATTCCCATGAGCCCGTGCCAGCAAATGCTGGCAGGGGCTCATGGGAATTGTAGTCCATGAACATCTGGAGGATCGTAGGTTGACTACCCCTGATGTAGAGGATGGAGCAGAGTTGTTCTCTCTTGCCCCGGTGGGACGGACCAGATCCAATGGGATGAAATTAATTCAAAAGGAATTCCGTCTAAACATCCGGAAGAAGTTCCTGACAGTGAGAGCGGTTCCTCAGTGGAACAGGCTTCTTCGGGAGTACAATAAAACATGCATACATGCATGTTTTATTGTACTGTTCATTTTATGAAGGGATTCGAGTTAAATTTTTATCCTCTTTTTTAATTAGGTGTGCCAGGTCTTCTGACCAGGCTAAAGTACTTTTTAATGGACAGTCAGAACCCTGTGCTGATTGAGGGGGTGGCAAAGTTTTTGTCAGCTGCTATTAGGACGCGTCTAGCTAAACTTGAAAGCTGATAACTGTTTACTCCCATAATTTATATGTTATTATAATGGTTCTATTGATTTTATTGTCCTCTGACTTTTACATGTCTGTTATGGTTTTATTAATTCTCTTATCCCTTTTATCATGCTAATAAAGAAAGACTGTTTGTTCGCTTCCTCGGGAGGTGGTGGTTTCTCCATCTTTGGAGATTTTTAAGCAGAGGCTGGATAGCCATTTGACGGAGAGGCTGATTTGTGATGATTCAAGGGAGTGGCAGGTGACAGTGGATGAGCAATAGGGTTGTGAGTTTCCTGCATTGTGCAGGGGATTGGACTAGATGACCCAGGAGGTCCCTTCCAACTTAGATTCTATGAGAGGCTGACTGCCTCTGAATGTGGAGGCTTCCCTCAATCGCCATGGCTCGTAGCCACTTGTAGGATTATCCTCCATGAATCTCCCTAATTGCCTTTTAGAGCTGTTAATCCTGTGGCCATCACTACATCCTCTGGCAGCAGATTCTGCCCCTTAATCACGCCCTGTGTCAAGGGGTACTGCCTTTTCCGTGTCTCGCAAGGCAGCTGACAGTTTCGCACATGCTTGACAAGAATCACATTTTAAAAACATTAAAGTCTTCCCTCACTGGAGGAAGACGGCAACGGGAGAGGGAGAGGCAAGTCCCCCTGGGGGAGTGTCATAGAATCATAGGATAATAGGATAATAGAGTTGGAAGGGACCTCATGGGTCATCTAGTCCAACCCCCTGCACTTTGCCCGAGTTTTGGTGCCACAACCGAAAAGGCCCTTTCCTGGGCTGTCACCCACCTGATTTAAGAACTCAGTTTTGGGAGGGAGCACCTGAAGTAGAGCCTCCGAAGGTGACTGACTACTATAGTCAGGTGAGTTCCTAACGGAGTACGTATTCTTTCAGGCACGCGGTTCCAACCCCTATATTTATTTATTTTATTTATATGCCGCCCTTCCCTATGGACTCAGGGCAACTTAATGTGATTAAAATAGAATTTTATAACATGTCAATCGGTCAAGGTCGAGCTTTGAAGGTCAAGGCCAGCATCTTTAATTGTACCCGGAAACAAATTGGGAGCCAGTTATGGCTTCTCTGTCTCTCCTTCCAGAATTGAAGCTGCGTCTCCGACCCCACGCTCTGTCCTTTAACACAGTGGTCCCCAACCTTTTTATCACCGGGGACCACTCAACGCCGAGGACCACTCAACGCCTTTTACTGAGGCCCGGTGGGGGGGGGGTAGTTTACTCCTCTACTCTCAACCACTGCCCTAACGCTCTCTGATCACTCTGGTAATGTTTAAACATCCCTTCAAAATAAGATACAGGCACGCCACAACAATGAAGTGTGTTGTAAAGGGCCGGGGGGGATGAAGTAAAGGGCCAGGGGGGGGGAGAAGGCATCCTTCGGGGCCCACCTCCAATTAGTCGAAGGACCACATGTGGTCCGCGGCCCACAGGTTGGGGATTGCTACTTTAACGGGTGACTTTGATTCAGTCACAAGCAACGGCGGCCATAGAAATTCGGAGGCCCTGGGCAGAAGTCCAGGATGGGACCTCAGAATCCCCCCCACACACACACACACACACAAACACAAACACAAACACACAACTGAGCAAGATGTGGCTCTCCTCCTGTCTGAGATAGGCATGAGTCACGGCTGGAGCCCAAGACAGGGAAGGTGGTCTCAGCAACGCCTCCCCCTCCTCTCCCCCAATTCCTTGAATGTATAGAGCAGGGTTCTGTGAGGCTGTGGGCTTTCTCAGCGGCCCTGGAAGGGTTCCCTGAATAGGTGGGAGTTAATTATTTTAAATATATTTATATATATTTTAACGTGCAAAACATTTATCTGGTGATATGACCATATCTGGTTAGGTTGGCCCGCCCACCCCTCTCCCCAAATGCCCAGAAATAGCCCTGGAGGGGGGGGGGAGAAAGGGGAGGGGCCCTACACGGGCGTGTCCACAGCTCTGCTTCCCAATCATATTCTGCCTGATCGCACAACTTCTGGGATCTCTCGAAGCCTGAATATTGTGTCAGGAGGTTCTCGAGTTGAGAAAAGCTGGTGTAGTCATAAGCAGTCAGGACCCATTCAAACATGAGGCCCAGGGCAGCCGCCCCCACTGCCCCATTGGCCACACATTGGGTGTGAGGGGACTCATCTCCCAAGCATGGGGGAGCCCTGGTTTGCCTCCGGGTCCCCGTGGGGTGCGTGTGTGTGTGTGTGTGCAGAGTTCTATGCTCCCCATGCCGTTTCCCAACCCCAAGCAGCTCTGGGGCAGGTTTTTGTGTGCATGTAGGCCACAAGTAGAGCCTCTTGTGGCGCAGAGTGGTAAGGCAGCAGACATGCAGTCTGAAAGCTCTGCCCATGAGGCTGGGAGTTCGATCCCAGCAGCCGGCTCAAGGTCGACTCAGCCTTCCATCCTTCCGAGGTTGGTAAAATGAGTACCCAGCTTGCTGCTGGGGGGTAAATGGTAATGACTGGGGAAGGCACTGGCAAACCACCCCGTATTGAGTCTGCCATGAAAACGCTAGAGGGCGTCACCCCAAGGGTCAGACATGACTCGGTGCTTGCACAGGGGAGACCTTTACCTTTAGGCTACAAGTACATACTGAAGATCCCCAAGTTGAAGCAGAAGTCCGGGAGGCCCCTTGAAAACCCGACGATACTTAGTCCGGTTTTTGTGAGTGAGAGCTCGCCTCTTCAGACCTCACAAGGAGATCGTGAATCTATATTTTTTGTAGAGAAATTAGAGAAGCCGGGGAGGGGGGAGTTGAGGCGGAGGGAGGCCGGGTGTGAATCCTGTTGTAAAACTTTCAGGGGGTTATACCTGGCGGATAATGAGAAGAGGTCAGAGGTGCTGGCCTCTCTCCTGAGATGATGATTATGTCATCCGTTCAGTCGTGTCTGACCCTCAGCGATTCTATAGGAAAGTCTCCGCCACGCGCCCCCGTCTCCGACTGCTTCTTTCATTTGGTTCACGGTCACCCCTGTGTCGGCTTTGATCGTGTCCAGCCAGCAGATCCTTTGGCGACCCCATTTCGTTTTGCCGCTGACCGTGCCGAGCCTTAATGATTTTTCTAGCGAGTCTGATCGCACGACGTGTCCAAAGTAAGTGAGCTTCAGCCGTAATATCTTGCCTTCTAGTGACATGGTTGGTTTGCTCCTCTCTAAAACTATCTTGTTAGTAACTTTGGCTGTCCATGGGATTTACAGCATTCGTCTCCAACACCATAATTCGAGGTACAGATGAGCAAAAGCGTTAACTGAGTTGGGTAAACAACCAGCTGGGGAAGAAGCTGTAAGAAGATATCGGTAAAGGCGCCATCCAAGTTACGACGCATTCAGAACTCATACAAGTTGGCAGAAAGCAGTTCCCAGTGAGCAGTCAGGAATCCAAGGGAGCGAGGAAGTCCAGGTGTCTTTTTTAAGCCAGAAGGACGGGGAGAGTTTAGTTTCTCGGGGAGTTCTGACCCAGCATGTTAAAGGAGAAGGAGGAGGGAATCCAACCCAGCTCACTAGAAGATTAGAAGCAATTGCACCTAAGGACTACACCAAGTTGGCTCTACTCCAGGAGAACTCTGCCTGCTTAAATAAACAAACCTGCCCTTCCGGAACAATCAGGGTGGGTAACAACACTCTTCCAGTTAGAGCTATTTAGTAGTCCAAAAAATAAATAAAGACCTTGATGCGACGTCCTGTGAGTCCTCCTCCTCTTTCTCTGAATCAAAGCAGAGATCTTTCCCCTAAATTCCACCTAAAGATCTCAAAAAAAAAACCCTGCTGTTGCGGCTGTTGTTGTTTTCTCACCTGCCCGTTCCTTTCTCCAGGCCAAGCAGGATTTCCTCCTGTTGGCTGCACAACAGGAAGGCAGCAAGCTCTCCTGCCTCCCAATTTGCAGTGAACTTTCCCCTCCGGAAAGCCAGAGCATCTTCCCGGTGACGGGAGCTGGGTCCGGAGGCAGAGAGCTCTGCCTGCCCTATTCCTGCCCACAGGAAAGCCACCAGCCAATGGCTCTGCGCGCTCTGCCTGAGACGGCCTTTCTGAAGGAAGAGTTCACATCTTCTCTCCCCGGTCCCCATCCACTCCTCGCCAACGTTAAACCAGGCTTGCTGGAATCCGTCTCCCAGGTTCTAGGATTAGGTGAGTAACAACTTCCTTCTGGGCACGTCGCTAGCCACCCACATTTCGGCTGAAGCAAACCGGTGGCGTCATCGGTCCCTGTTGCATGCCCTCAATCTCTCTGTGTCTCTCTGTCCGTCCACGGGCCAGCAAAACGCTCTTTTCAATGGGAGGTGAATTTCTCACCCGGGTCCTTTTTTGTAACGGTGGCGGTGCCGTTGAGGCCTGTCTCCGCCACTGAGCTCTGTACTGGGTTTTTGTGGTCTCAAAAATGGCAGGGCATCTCCCACAGAATCCTGGGAACTGTAGTTTTGGGAAGGCGCAGAATTCTTAGCCCCCGACTCAGACATAAAACGTTCCCTTGGCGGGCGGAATTTGGTCCTTAGGGTCTGGTTTGTTTGAGCTGCAGTTCCAGGTGTGATCATTTAGTCCGGGGACGTATCAGTGGATTGGTCTGCCGGGGTTCCGCAGTGCTTTTTTGTAAGTCTCGTTGTGGGGCACAGTCATTGAGAGCAGGTCTTTGGACTCGTAGCCATCCTTGATTTGATTTCTGGAAGTACAGAAGCTGGGGGCTCTCTGTGCTGTCGGGAAACGCTGCGGATGAACTGTTCTGGAAGCCCTTTTCTTGTTATCCCCTGTGACGTGCGCTGCCTTGCTAACAATCAGGTTTCTTGGATAGGAAGAGAATCCTATGAGATGGAGCCGTGGCAGAAGGAATGTCCTTTATATCCCACTGAGCCTTTGCCTTTCTTGGCTTCTCTATGCTGCCCAGCTTGAGAGGTCTGCCTTGTGAGTTTAGAATCATCAGCTTGTCCCCTTTGGAGCAGCGGTTCTCAATCTGGGGGTCGGGACCCCTTTGGGGGTCAAACGACCCTTTCACAGGGGTTGCGGCAAGGCGAACAGCTTGGCTAGAGGGGGGGGGCGCCATTCACACAACAGTCTTGCGGGGTCGATTGAGAGAGAGCATTCATCTGCCTGGAGCAGTGGAAAAGAGTGAGATCATGGTGGGACAAGAGGCAGAACTGAACTGGGAAACCCTGAAAAAAAAACAATTTATATATAATTGCAAACAATGGATCTTCATGCCATTGGTCAGTTTTGGTTTAATTTCTGTGAAAGAACACTTGCATCGTTTTATGGCGGGGGGGGTCACCACAACATCAGGAGCTGTATTAAAGGGTTGCGGCATTAGGAAGGTTGAGAACCGCCTCCTTAGGACCAAAATTTTAAGTATCAGACCTTTGATATCTTTGGTGACTTGGTGTTTGTGCAGGAGCGAACGTCCCCTCCCCCGATTTAAAATCCCAACTTTGTATTTAATTGTTTTTTTTTTAATGTCTGTGCTGCACCTCTATCACGAACTGGCACCCCAGGCAGTTCAAGGATGGATAGCAGCAAATACAGCAGGGGCGGAGAGAGGGAAATAACTACACCAGCAAGCAGTGGCCAGTAAGAATGCCAGCTGACAAGATAAAAATGAGTTATCCGAAAACTTGGAAGTTAATCCAGGCAGATTTGTCCAGATGGGGAAAAATGAAGAATCCGGCTGGGTAGAATTTCTGCAATTAAAAGGAATGTATTGCCGAAATTAATTTTTTAATTACCTGTGTAGAAGAATTATTTTTTGACTGAGTGGCAAAGGCAAGGTTAACAGATTTATTCGGAATGGCTAGAACAGTTGATGGAGTCTCCAACCTTTGCCTTCCTCTCCCCTGCCCTTTCCTCTCCTCTCCTCTGTGAGGTAGGTGTCTGCAAAGGAAGCATTGCCACATGCTCAAAAGTTTGAGAAAGTCTGGCCCAGATTCGTCTGGAAGGGCGATGGGTTCATGCCACGAGCCAGCGTGGTGTCGTGGTTCAGAGTGGCAGCCCCTGATCCGCAGAACCGGGTTGGATCCCCCAGTCTCCCTCTGAATGTAGCCAGCTGTGTGACTTTAGGCTAGTCACAGTTCTCTTAGGGTTGTTCTTGCTAAGCTCTCTCAGCAGCCCCACCTCCCTCACAGGGCGTCTGTTGTGGGGAGAGGAAAGGGAAGGTGATTGTAAGCTGCTTTGAAACTCCTTCAGGCTCTGAAAAGAGGGATATTAAAAAAAAAACAGCTCTATACTGAGATTCCTAATTATTTGCCTGTTGATGGATTTGTTGTTAGGTGCAAAGTCGTGTCCGACCCATCGCGACCTCATGGACAATGATCCTCCAGGCCTTCCTGTCCTCTACTATTCCCCGGAGTCCATTTAAATTTGCACCTACTGCTTCAGTGACTCCATCCAGCCACCTCATTCTCTGTCGTCCCCTTCTTCTTTTGCCCTCAATTGCTCCCAGCATTAGGCTCTTCTCCAGGGAGTCCTTCCTTCTCATGAGGTGGCCAAAGTATTTGAGTTTCGTCTTCAGGATCTGGCTTTCTAAGGAGCAGTCAGGGCTGATCTCCTCTAGGCCTGACCGGTTTGTTCGCCTTGCAGTCCAAGGGACTCGCAAGAGTCTTCTCCAGCACCAGAGTTCAAAAGCCTCAATTCTTTGACGCTCGGCCTTCCTTAGGGTCCAACTTTCGCAGCCATACATTGCAAATACATTGCATTGTTGATGGATAGCAGCCCCAAAGAAGGGGGGAGGGAGTGGAGCCGGACCCCACATGCTGAAGGCCCAGAATCCACCGGAAACATTTTGTAAACTTAATCCTGGTGCGCCCTGCAAAAGATCACACGTAATGGAGCTGGGCATTATTACGGCCTCTTCCCGCCAGATGTGGCTTCACTGGGGTGTTAGGTTTCTTGCTCTATCCCAGGGGTAGTCAAACTGCGGCCCACCAGATGTCCATGGACTACAATTCCCAGGAGCCCCTGCCAGCAAACGCTGGCAGGGGCTCCTGGGAATTGTAGTCCATGGACATCTGGAGGGCCACAGTTTGACTACCCCTGCTCTATCCAGTGCTGCTACAGCAGGGAGAAATAGTTCTCCATTCTAAGGAATACAAAAACAAAGGGAATGAAATGTGTACATGTGAAGTGTTGTTTTTTTTTGTGGGGGGGAGGTGGGTTTTCAACCGAAATGTGGTTAAGCTCTGCCATTTGCCTCCTCCTGCTGGTTCTTGAGAGTACAACTGGGAAAATACCTCACCTTTCTCCAGGGTACCGGTGTGAAGCACATCAGAGCACCTGGGCAAGCAGCCAAATGCCTGGATTGGCCCCTCCCTCCTCCCGTAATAGTACACCCACACACCAAAACAGTTTTGCTCTTTGATGACCTTGATTCACTGTTTATTATTTACGTATTTATTATTTGGGGTTTTTTATTTCCCGCCACGCCCAGAACTGCCTCGGGGTGGGTTACAGGTAGCCCCAAAATTAAAACCCCCAACAAAACCCCATTAAAATATCAAAGGGGACATAAAAAATAACAACCTATAAATAATCAGAAGAAATGGCAGTATAATCCACTACCCCTCCCCTCCCCTCCCATGACAACATCCAACTAATAGGGAAAATGGTGAGGGGAGACCCATAACTCTTGCCAGATTTGCACCTGGCATGCCGCTGCTTAATTTTTAGGGTGTTGGATGGTTTTGCTGGAAAACACAGGAGGAGTTCCCACTGGCTGCTAGTTTGTGCCTTCCTGGAATCTTGGCCCTTTAAAACGGGAGGGAGGGGGCAAGGTTCTAGTCCCCAAGCAAAGATAGACTAGAAAGTTAGATTGATTCATGGAGGTTAAGTCTGTCCTCGGATTCCCAGATACAGGAGGCAACATGGCCTCTGGGCCCCATTGCTGGCTATCCAGAGGAACTGGTTGGCCACTGTGTGAGACAGGATGCTGGACTAGATGGACCAGTGGTCTGATCCAGCAGGCCTCTTCTTCAGGGATTTTGTTTCGCTTCAGAGCTCTACGTATATGTTGCTCCTGCAAAGAGCCAGTTTGGTGTAGTGATTAGGAGTGCGGACTTCTAATCTGGCATGCCGGGTTCGATTCTGCACTTCCCCACATGCAGCCAGCTGGGTGACCTTGGGCTCGCCACGGCACTGATAAAACTGTTCTGACCGAGCAGGAATATCAGGGCTCTCTCAGCCTCACCCACCCCACAGGGTGCCTGTTGTGGGGAGAGGAAAGGGAAGGCGACTGTTAGCTGCTTTGAGACTCCTTCGGGTAGAGAAAAGCGGCATATAAGAACCAACTCTTCTTCTTCTTCAGTAATCTCAGGGCTCTGTCAGCCTCACCCGCCTCACAGGGTGTCTGTTGTGGGGAGAGGAAAGGGAAGGCAGCTGTAAGCAGCTTTGAGACTCCTTCAGGTAGAGAAAAGCGGTGACCTTGGGCTCGCCATAGCAATGATAAAGCTGTTCTGACCGAGCAGGAATATCAGGGCTCTCTCAGCCTCACCTCCCTCACAGGGTGCCTTGTGGGGAGAGGAAAGGGAAGGTGATTGTAAGCCACTTGGAGACTTCTTTGGGTAGAGAAAAGCGGCATATAAGAACCAACTCTTCTCCTTCTCCTTCTGCTTTACCTTCTACTTCTCCTTCTCCTTCTCAAAATAATGCCAGCTACGGCAACTTGCTTGTGTTTTTCTCACGGAATTTAACTTTCTTCTGGGCTGTCTGGAGGCAGTTGATGAGTAGACGGGATGCAGCTCTGACCACCCTGACTTTCTCTGGCCGCACATGCCAGGAGTGATGCTGTCTACTTGTGAAGGTGTTGTTGTTGTTGTTAGGTGCGAAGTCGTGTCCGACCCATCGCGACCCCATGGACAATGATCCTCCAGGCCTTCCTGTCCTCTACCATTCCCCGGAGTCCATTTAAGTTTGCACCGACAGCTTCAGTGACTCCATCCAGCCACCTCATTCCCTGTCGTCCCCTTCTTCTTTTGCCCTCGATCACTCCCAGCATCAGGCTCTTCTCCAAGGAGTCCTTCCTTCTCATGAGGTGGCCAAAGTATTTGAGTTTCATCTTCAGGATCTGGCCTTCTAAGGAGCAGTCAGGGCTGATCTCCTCTAGGACTGACCGGTTTGTTCGCCTTGCAGTCCAAGGGACTCGCAAGAGTCTTCTCCAGCACCAGAGTTCAAAAGCCTCAATTCTTTGACGCTCGGCCTTCCTTATGGTCCAACTTTCGCAGCCATACATTGCAACTGGGAAGACCATAGCCTTGACTAAACGCACTTTTGTTGGCAGGGTGATGTCTCTGCTTTTTAGGATGCTGTCTAGATTGGCCATAGCTTTCCTCCCCAGGAGCAAGCGTCTTTTAATTTCTTTGCTGCAGTCCCCATCTGCACTGATCTTGGAGCCCAGGAAAATAAAACCCTCACAAAAAATGTGAAGGTGTACTGGCAAACAAATGCACGGGGTGGGGGGGGGGGAGGACGGGCCATGAATAAGCCAAGCCACGGCACTGCTACTGTTACCTCAAGTGCCCACCTCAGTTGTTTGGGCAGCAGGCCAGCACGGCGCGCCAAGCAATACGATCTGGCATCATGCTCATTGGCATGCGTGCCGGGGGCTCGCTCCCCCTGGTCCAGCTCGAGTTTCTCTTGCTTGTGTCAGGACTGAGCGCCAGAAGCAGCAGTGGTTCTGGGCCGAAGCGGAGCTCGGTTTGTATCTCAGCTTGGCCCGGGGCCGCTTCTAATTTGAGCCAAGCCGCCGTGCTGTGAGGCGGCTTGGGAGACTTGGGTTTCTTCAGCAAGGACGGCACCGATCGGAGAAGTAAAATTGGGGAGGGCCACAAAGATGCCCCCACCGGAGGATCCCTGAGCGTGAGGGGGTCCTGCCCAGGGGTCTTCTGACCTTGTGTAGCCCCTGGTGTAGCCATGCAATAAGTCTCGGCAGACATGTAGCTCATGGGCGTTATATATACCTTGCTTGAGTGTCAAGGACGGTGTTTGCAAAGGCCTCGTCTCCTCTGGCCTACCTTACAGGGCTCTTGTAAAGACAACAGTGGGAGGGAGGAGGTGACGTTAGCGCATCCTTCGCCAGAAAATGTATTTGAACTCGCGTGGCTGAGTTTGTCAAGGTCAGTCTTGGCTCCTCTGACCAGCAGCAGCTCTCCCTAAAATCCACAGAAAGGAGCAGGATAAAAATTTAAGAATCAATAAGTCTCTGATGGAATGGTCCCGAACCCCCGGTCCGGAGACCGGGACCGGTCCGTGGCTCCTCCTCGTCCTCCTCTCCGGCTGCTGCCTCAGGGGCTGCCCTGCCACTCTGCTGCTGCCACTCTGCCTTTGGTGCTCTCCAGCGGCCGCCATGGCTGGGGCTCCCCCTCGGCGTGGCACTGCGCAGCTGCTGCTGGCAGCGCCCCTCAGTGGGCGGCGGGAAGTCAGGGGTGCCGGCGGGAAAGCAAGTGGAGCAGGGGCTCAGGTGGCGGCAGCGGCATCCCTTGGCAAAAGACACCCCCCCGGACCTCACTAAAATTGTCGAAGCGTTAACCGGTCCCCGGTGATAAAAAGGTTGGGGACCACTTGTAGTCTGTGGAGATCTGGAGAGCCACTGTTTGGCCACCCCATATGCCAAGCAGGTATTCTGGCATATCCCTATCTGAATGGAGATTTGTTGCTACCGTTGAAAAGGGCGTGTTTGTGTGTGTTTTTTTTTCTGGGTTATCTTCGTAGCCAAGGATTACAAACAGATTGGCATGATAAGCACAGTTCTCACAGGGCAGCCCTGTCAGAGCTCTCTCAGCCCCACCTCCCTCACAGGGTGTCTCTTGTGGGAAGAGAAAGGAAAGGCAATGGTTAGCCGCTTTGGGCACTGAAAAACGGGCTATAAAAGCCAACTTATCGTCGTCTTCTGCCATTGAATTAGCAGTACGGTTTATTGAACGTACGGGATCATTTAGTCCATGGCTTGGAGAGCTCCTTGTGCTGGTTAGGCAAGATAGGGATCTTAAAATCAGCTTACTCTGATGTTAACACACTGGCCTCATTATCTTTGCATCAAGACAGATTTCCAGGACATGCTTTTCCAAACCTGACTCCACTGTAGACAATGAACCTGCGACAAACCTGTTCCTCCGCCCCTAGCATTACAGGAAGCCCAGTTGTGGTTTCCAGAAAAGATTGAAGCCTGGTACCTTTTTAATTTAAAAAAATAATAATTACCAGAACATCCAATCTCTTGACGGCTGGCCTCAGAGGTTCCACAGTCCAGCCAGGGCCTCAGAATCTTTCAGATGGTTTATAATTTGGTTTTCCTCATTGTTGCAGCAGAGATGAAGCAGATCAGAAGGGAGGGAGCGCGTTCAGCATAGATGGCTGTTAACCTGCTTTAAGATGGACAGTTGTTTCCTCATGTCCTGTCCCTAAAGCCTTTGAATCAAGGAGCCAATTTCGACTTCCTTGGTTTCCCAGATAACTGGTTGCTGTCTCATGGGGGAGGGAGAAAGTTGATGCCCCCCTAGCCAAAGACATGGGGTTCCCTTTTGGATTAGCCCAGCCTTTATCGACTTTTTTACCGTTGAGAAACCCCTAAAACATTCTTCAGGCTTTGAGAAACCCCAGAAGTGGCGCATTCGTTCAGAAAATGGTTGGGAAGCAAAACTGTGGACACGTTGTCAGTGGCCATGGTTAGTAGGTACTCCATGAATCTGTCTAATCCCCCTTTAAAGCTTATTCTTGTGGCCCTCATTACAGCCACTGACAGCAAATCCCACATCTGTGTAAAGGAGTATTTATTTTTGTCCGTCGTGAATCTACTGCCCACCTGTTTCATTGGATGCCCTTGAATTCTAGTATTTTGGGAGATAAAGTTCTCTTGGTCAACTCTCCCTGCCCCATGCTTAATTTCATAAACCTGTGTCCCTTCTTAGTCCTCTCTTTTCTAAATGAGAAATCCCAGACTCTTCCCCCCTAAGGCAACCTTATGGGGTTTTCTGTATAGTTCTCCTAGTTGTTCCGCTGAACGCTTGCTTGCTTGCATGTTTGCCACGGCTTTTGGCTACACACGGCAAAATTTAACAATACTGTGTCGCACAGTTTTCAAGGTGAGATATGTTAAGAGTGTGAGGTTCTTCGACTCTGAATAAGCAAACTTGTTTTGAAACCAAGTTTCTTTATTAGAAGTGAAAATAACCCCTGACAGAGCGGTTTCCCAGTGGAACAGGCTTCCTCGGGAGGTGGTGGATTCTCCATCTTTGGAAATTTTTAAACAGAGGCTGGATAGCCATCTGACGGATAGGCTGATTCTGTGAAGGCTCAAGGAGGTGGCAGGTTACAGTAGATGAGTGATTGGGATGTGAGTGTCCTGTATAGTTCAGGGGGTTGGACTAGATGACCCAGGAGGTCCCTTCCAACTCTATGATTCTGTGATTCTATGATTCTAAATCATAAGTCAAAAGACGCGGGGTACAGGTTATAGAGGCTTCAAGGGGTTCCCCCTCCCCTGAGAATACCAACCAGGCACAGTTCAAAAGAAATCATAATATGTAGATATGTAGATAACAGGATGGACATCAAAAGAGCGGGCACTCCTGGGAACTAATGGACCAATAGGGTGAGGTGACAAAGGAGGGTGAAGAAGACACAGGTCTGAGGAAGAGTCCTTGCACTCGAAAGCTCAAGCCTTGAATAAATCTTTGTTGGTCTTAAAGGTGCCCCTGGGCTCTGGTTTTACAGGAGGGTGAAGAAAGGGTAGGAATGAAGGAATGTCTGGGGAATATGGCAGGCATAATATACAATAGTGAATAAATCGATCTTGGGGTGTTAAACGAGAGCATCTAAGCAACATCAGGGTATGCATTAATGTCTAAGGAAACCTGCTAAATCAACAGAACATATATCGTGGCAAAAGTACATGGGGGATTCCCTTGTGGGATCCGATTAACACGGGAAGCAGCTGGGGCCTCTCTCCATGAGACCCACGGACAGATATCCACGGGGAGGTGAGGCTGTAACAGGCAGGGAGAGCCAAAACTCTCAAAAAAGGTAAAGGTAAAGGTATCCTTTGTGCAAGCACCGAGTCATGTCTGACCCTTGGGGTGACGCTCTCTAGCGTTTTCATGGCAGACTCAATACGGGGTGGTTTGCCAGTGCCTTCCCCAGTCATTACCATTTACCCCCCAGCAAGCTGGGTACTCAGTTTACCGACCTTGGAAGGATGGAAGGCTGAGTCAACCTTGAGCCGGTTGCTGGGATTGAACTCCCAGCCTCATGGGCAGAGCTTTCAGGCAGCTGCCTTACCACTCTGCGCCACAAGAGGCTCTTACAAAACTCTCTAGAGTGAACCCTAACAAGCTGAACAACATAGGCATGCAAATAAAACAGAGACAACATTCCAATCGGCTAATAGGCCATGTCCAGATCCAGGGACCTCCAGGTGAGAACTGGAGATTCCACAGCTTTTACAGATCAATGCTTGAACAGATGCCAACATGATTTACAATGCAAAAGCAGTTCCCCAGCTGGGCAATTTACATAGCAAAGCCCCATAGAGGCAACCCTACACAGGGAAGGCGCTTTGAGACTCCTTCGGGTAGAGAAAAGCGGCATATAAGAACCAACTCTTCTTCAGTAATCTCAGGGCTCTCTCAGCCTCCCCTCCATCACAGGGTGTCTGTTGTGGGGAGAGGAAAGGGAAGGCAGCTGTAAGCCGCTTTGAGACTACTTCGGGTAGAGAAAAGCGGCATATGAGAACCAACTCTTCTTCTTCTTCAGTAATCTCAGGGCTCTTTCAGCCTCACCCACCTCACAGGGTGTCTGTTGTGGGGAGAGGAAGGGAAGGTGACTGTAAGTCGCTTTGAGACTCCTTTGGGTTGAGAAAAGTGGCATATAAGAACCAACTCTTCCTCTTCTTCTGGGTCACCAGCTGGGTGACCTTGGGCTCAACACAGCACTGATAAAGCTGTTCTGACCGAGCAGGAATATCAGGGCTCTCTCAGCCTCACCCACCTCACAGGGTGTCTCTTGTGGGGAGAGGAAAGGGAAGGCGACTATAAGCCGCTTTGAGCCTCCTTCGGGTAGGGAAAAGCGGCATATAAGAACCAACTCTTCTTCTTCTTCTTCTAGTGGGGTGGGGGAACAGAACCGATCTCATACCCCAGGATTCCCACCTGGCCCTAACCAAACCCCTGACGGAAGAGCTCAGATTTGCCGGCCCTTAGCTTTTGGAATCTGACAAGATTGGTCTAGCCTGGGCTACCTAGGCCAGGGCGTTCTCATGCATGACCCCCTGCTAAAGTTCCTTGGAGCGCAGTTATAACAACACCCGTCCATGAGATCCTGGTTTGTATCAAAGATCTTTCCCGCTTGACCGAAACAGCATTTTGATCAGGTTTGGAGAAGAAGAAGTTGATTAAAGAACTGAACGGGTGGGACTGACAACAGAGCTGACTCTTCCTCCTCTTCTTTCCCTCCCTTTTGCAGGGACGATGGAGATCTCGCCGGGCCAGTGGCTCCTTATCCTGTTCCTGGTGGTGGTCCCGCTTCTGTATGAGTGGAGCGCCACCTTCAAGTACTTCTGTAAGATGAGCTTCTACAACGGCTACATCCTCTTCCTGGCCATTCTCGTCATCCCGGTCTGCGCGCTTCGCGGGCGTAACGTGGAAAACATGAAGTGAGTTTCTCGCGCTGGGCTGTGTCCCCCTCCCCGGGCTGATGCCGCTAGCCTGTCCGTGGTCTCTTCTTCCCAAACAATTCCTCCTGGCTCGGACAGGTTGTGATCGTGTATCGTGAGCCTTTCGCCCACGACTTGCTCCTGCTTTCTCCAGTGTGTTGCAGAGAGGACCAGATTTGGTTCTGTAAATAAGGGTTCTTACATGAAGGTGTGGAAACATTCATGCAGAAGATATGACCCAGTAGTTTACTAGAAATGTGGATGACCTGGTGGTACTTACAGTCAGATCAGCATCCTATCTCACACAGTGGCCAATGCCCACCAGTTCCTCTGGAGGCTCAACAACAAGACATAGAGGTCACCACTTTTCTCCTGAAGTTGCCTCCTGGCAGCCGTGTTCTGAATTGGAGTCTCTCTTTAGCCACCATGGCTCATAGCCATTATAGACTTATCCTCCATAGCCATGGCTCATAGCCATTATAGACTTATCCTCCATAGCCATGGCTCATAGCCATTATAGACTTATCCTCCATGAATCCCACTAATCCCCCTTTAAAGCTATGCCCAAGGCCATCACTAGGGATGGGCACGAAGCAACTCACGAACCTTTGTTCATGACAAATTTTGGCCGGTTTATGGTACGTGAACTGAAGTTTGCACCCTGCAGCCTGGCCATGAACCCCCGCAAGCTTTTAAGACAGTTTGTAGAGGTTCATGGGAGCGTGGGGAACAAAAATCCTCCTTTTTCCTCCCTACAAAAGCAACCAAAGGATCCCTGCTGCCAAAAGATTGGAAACAACTGAGCCACGAGAGCTGCCTGTTGCTGTGAGGCTGCTTCAGACTCAAACAGCTGAGCCTTCCCCCTTGGCTTAGTTGTTTAGATTGGAAACAGCTGAGCTGCAGGGGCAGTCTGCTCCTACAGCTGGTCTAAAGTCCCAAACAACTAGGCCAAGAACAGGCTGCCCCCGTGGCTCAGCTGTTTTGCCCATGAACCCAAAGGCATTTCTGTGGTTTGTGACCATCAAATCACTCACTGTGTAAAGATGTATTTCCTTTTGTCTGTCCTGAATCTGCTGCATATCAGTAGATCTGTGTAGTAACTCAGAGGTGCTCCCTGTAGTAATGCAGCTACCAGTCACGAGGCCTACGTTGTACAATGCTGGCGGTTGTGAAGCGCCTGGTTCTTTGCATCCCCAACTTGGAAGGTGTGTGCTTGTATGGAACATTCATCTGACCACAGAGCCCATCCTCTTTGTCTTGGCTTCTGAGATATCGTTGAGGTGTCACAAACAGCCTAATGCTTATGGAGGAACATTCAGGGGGGGGAGAGAATGTTGACAAACTGTACAACTTCTGTAAGGGATGTGAAAGGTCTCTTTAGGCTGGCGGGAAGGGACGGGGAAGCTCATGAATTTTGTAGTAGCATATGAAATCTAATACTTATATTTTTATACCGCCACTCTCAAATGCCTTGCGGCGGTTTACAAAATCCATGAATACAATAAAATCCCGTAAAAACCCATTAAAACATAATTAAAACACAATATCAGGATGGCGGATAATAAATATACGACCCACTCCACTTCTGTTCAGTATGGGTTTATCACTCTCTATCTGGGAACGAGGGACTTAGTTGGTTTCGGCTAGAGCTTCTCAGCTGACAGCGCCGGGAACCGCTCTGGCCTCATCCATATGCCTGGCGGAAGAGCTCCGTCTTGCAGTCCCTGCGGAAAGCTGACAAATCCCGCACGGCCCGTAGCTCTTCCGGGAGCTCATTCCACCAGGTTGCATGCATACACTCTGACAAGTGTAAAATGCTTAAGAACAGGGGTAATCAACCTGTGGTCCTCCAGATGTCCATGGACTGCAATTCCCATGAGCCCCTGCCAGCGTTTGCTGGCAGGGGCTCATGGGAATTGTAGTCCATGGACATCTGGAGGACCACAGGTTGACTACCCCTACTTAAGATGGCCACCGCTCAGTCGTTTGTCAGCACAGTCAAGAGAGATCTGCTGCAGCCCTGACTTTGGATCTAGTCCAGATCCGGCGAGATTCCTTCAGGCACAGGCATAGTCACTCAGATGATCACTCTGTGATCCGCCAGCGGAGGCCTTGCTCTGCCACGATTGGCCACAGCTAGGTCACAAAGTCGCAGCGTGACGTGCCGTTCGCCAAACGGCCAGGCTCGGGGCTTTTAATGAAGGGTGGAGTTTGTAACAGAAGCCTTGGCAGCCACAATAGAGAAACCCATTTTCTGGGAGTGGGCGGCTGGCCGTCTGGCCTCAGCCCAGGAATGTGGGAGGAGGAGGTCTTGGGTCATGCCAAAAGTATCCCAAAGCAGAAACGACTTGGGAGCTTCCTGTGAACCGCTTGAACTTCTCAAGTGGGGAGAAGAGGAGGAGGAGGAGGAGAAGGGGAACCAGGCCTGCCCGGATGGGACAGCACATAACATCCGGTAGCCTTCCTGGAGCCGTAGGGAGCATCCAACCTGCACCCAAGTTCTGACCCGACAAGGCGAATCTAGGCCTGCAGCCATGAGTTCCGGCTTGTTTTCCAGAATGGGTGGAAGTTAATTCATTTTCATATATCTCTTGTAAATGTTAAGCGTTTATTGGGTGATATGGCCATATAGGGTCATGCCGACCCCCTCCCTCCAAACGGCCAGTGATGGGTGGGGGAAGGGGAGCGGCCCCAAGGTGGGCGGGTGCACAGCATGTGCTTCCCAACCATACTCTGCAAAATCGTGCCCCTTCCGGGGTTTCCCCAAGCCCGAAGAGTGTTTCAGAGGGGTCTCACCTGTAAAAAAGTTCTACGATCGTGGCCACAAGGGATTATAGTTACCACTCGACAGGCCCCACCTACAGGTGAAATGTGTGGTATCCGTTCCGTCGCCCAAGCACCAACCGCGTTCTTTTCCCTCCCGCCTCGTTCCCAGGATTATCCGGTCCATGATGCTGCACGTGAAATACCTGTACGGGATCAAGATTGACGTGCGGGGGACGGAGAACTTCAACATCAAGGAGCCTTACGTGGTGGTCTCCAATCACCAGAGCTCGCTGGACTTGCTAGGTATGACTGGGCTGCAGGAGGAAGAAGCCAGAGGGCCGGAAAATGCCCGGCGTGTTTGTGTGCGTCCCTCTCAAATCAAGATGGGTAGCCCTGTTAGCCCGTCTGTCGCAGCAGAAAAGAGCAAGAGTCCAGTGTTAAGGAGGTTTGTAGCAGGGGGGCAGCTTTTGTGGGTCACTGCTCACGTAGCTGAGGAGCCCTGCCCTGAATTTAGTTAGTCTTGAAGGTGCTGCTGGACTCTGGCTCTCTCTCAGTGGATTGTCATAGAATCAGAGTCATAGAGTTGGAAGGGACCTCCTGGGTCATCTAGTCCAACCCCCTGCATTATGCGGGACACTCCCAATCCTATCACTCATCCACTGTCACCTGCCACCCCCTTGAGCCTTCACAGAATCAGCCTCTCTGTCAGATGGCTCTCCAGCCTCTGCTTAAAAATCTCCAAAGGTGGAGAACCCACCACCTCCCGAGGAAGCTTGTTCCACTAAGGAACCGCTCTTACTGTCAGGAACTTCTTCCGGATGCTTAGACGGAATTTCTTTTGAATTATGTGGTCATTCAAGGGCTTGAACTTTTTCGATGTACCACAGAACTGGGATTTATGTCAACTGGAATGAGCCTGTGAAACCAGGATCGGCTCACAGTCCTGGTTGGTCTTCAGAAATGCTGACAAGCACCTGTGCAAATTACATAGTTTCTGTCTACTGTATTTTGTGAAACCTGCAGCAGTTTTAAAACCTAGGTTGGGGTTTCCTATCCCTTTGCGCACTGGGTTCCCTAAACTGTTTCCTAAAGGCCCCAAATAAAGGACAGTGTCCTCTTTTGGAAAGAAAGAAATGTGCTTGTTTGGTCGCCTGGAAGTGTTTCTTGAGTTACCCCAGGTGATCGGGCAGACATCCTAGGGTGAAGGAACAGGCATAGTGGTAAGCACAGCTGTTGAATGCGTAAATAGTGGTGGGTGAGAGCTGTTTACTGATCCTAGATGCCAGCTTGGGATAGTGGTTAAGACCGGCGGCTTCTAATCTGAAGGGTCAGGTTTGATTCCCCACCCTTGCAGATGACCTTGGGCTAGTCAGTCCCGTTAGAGCTGTCTGCACAGAGCAGTTCTTTCAGAGCTCTCTCAGCCCCACCTACCTCCCAGGGTCTGTGGTGGGGAGAAGAAGGGAAGGCAATTGTAAGCCACTTTGAGAGTCCTTTGGGTAGTGAAAAGCGAGGTATTAAACCCAACTCTTCTTCTTCTACTTGTTGGGGAGGGGGGAGAAGAGCTTGGGTTAGACCCTCCCTGGAAGGTCTGTCCTGAAGCAGGCAGGGCCGTCTCAGCCACAGCAACAGCCAAACCCCCTCTCTTTCCTCCGCAGGGATGATGGAGGTGCTTCCGGACCGGTGCGTGCCGATCGCCAAGAAGGAGCTAATGTACATGGGCACGGTGGGCTTAGCATGCTGGCTGGGCGGCATCATCTTCATCAACCGCAAGAAGACGGACGACGCCATCAGCGTCATGTCCGAGGCCGCCCACACGATGCTGCGCGAGGACGTGAGTCCCACGGGGTGGGAGGAGCAAAGGGTCCCGGGAGATCTAGAAGGAAGGCAGAGGTGTGGGGGGGAAAGCGATGGGGGAGCAATGGGGGGGCAGAGCAAGCATGGATGGGGTGCCCAAGAGGAGGAGAGAGAGAGAGGAGCCCGCGGAATGTGGCTCAGCTTAAGATTCCTCTTCAAGAACAAGATTCCTCTTCAAGATTCCTCTTCAAGAACAAGATTCCTCTTCAAGATTCCTCTTCAAGAGCCCTGCTGGGTCAGACCATCTAGTCCAGCATGTGGCCACACACAGTGGCCAGCCAATTCCTCTGGAGGGCCAACACCATAGAGGGCATGGAGCCCAAGTCCCGACCCCCAAAGCTGCCTCCTGTTTCTCGGATTCAGGGGTTTAGTGCCTCTGAACGTGGAGGTTCCCCTCAGTCACCAGAGCTCGTAGCCAGTGATAGACCTGAATCTCTCTGTATCCCTTTTGTAAGAGCAGAAGGAGAACCCTGCGGGAGGAGACCAGAGGTCCATCCTGTCTCACAGTGGCCCACCAGTTCTTCTGGAGAGTCAAGAGGAGGAAACAGAGGCCTTCCCCTGGGGTGGCCTCTTGGCTCTGTGATTCAGAGGCTGAGGCCATGTCCATGCTGAATTTACAGTGCTGTCCTGCTGTTGGGCTGAACCATCTCAGAATATATCTAGGGGACAGAGAGAATGTTTTTAGGAGAGGATGCATCACCTCGGAAGGAGAATCGCTGTGCCCTCTTTCCAAGAGTTTAACTGTGGGCAGGTCCAGGAGGACACACTCAAAATCAGGGGTAGTCAAACTGTGGGCCTCCAGATGTCTATGGACTACAATTCCCATGAGCCCCTGCCAGCAAATGCGGGCAGGGGCTCATGGGAATTGTAGTCCATAGACATCTGGAGGGCCGCAGCTTGACTACCCCTGCTCAAAAGTATCCATGGGACCCCCACATAGATTCTGAGGTGGTCCAGGTATGCGAGAACAAGCTCTTCATGTCTGGCTTCGTCAAGGTAGCATCAAGACTAGGGTTAATAGAGGAGGAAGCTATAGCTGGACCACGATGTGGCCCTCAGGAGAGACCCAAGGATCAACAAAGGAGGCCTCCAGAATGGCACAGAAGACTCCAGGTGCGATCTGACCAATGTGGTACACAGCGGGACTATGATTAGAATCATAGAATCATAGAGTTGGAAGGGGCCATACAGGTCATCTAGTCCAACCCCCTGCTCAACGCAGGATCAGCCATTTCAATGGGATGCCTCTGCTGATGGTGTTGAGTGTGCTTCTGAGCATGTGCAGAGTTACCTCCAGCCATGTGGGAGAGTTCTCCACTTCCCCCACCCGCCCTAGGAACAACCTCCAGCATTTGTGACCCTTATCCAGGGGAATCTGGAGCAGGCAGTGTAAGAGTTTCTGGTTTGGCGAGGCACTGCCGTCATCTCCCCTTCCAAAGCTACCCTCTGGAGGGACTCCTGATCAATGGCTGTGACCTTGATTGTCGAGGGCAGCAAGAAATGACTCCTCCCCTGGCCTCTTCCTTGCAGGTTCGGGTCTGGGTGTTCCCAGAAGGCACTAGGAATCACAGTGGCTCCATGCTGCCCTTCAAGCGGGGCGCCTTCCACTTGGCCGTGCAAGCCCAGGTAAGTGACGTGGCTCCACCCACTTCTCTGCATTCCCTCTGCTCTGTCTTGGCAACTCGGTCCGCGCTCAGACATCACCCCTTTGCAGGCCTGTGGGGTGTCTCCCTTTCTTGGCTGTGCAGTACATTGTGGTTTGTCAGTTTAGGCGAGGGGTGGCCGAACTACGGAATTCAAAAGAAATTCCATCTAAACATCCGGAAGAAGTTCCTGACAGTTAGAGAGGTTCCTCAGTGGAACAGGCTTCCTCGGGAGGTGGTGGGTTCTCCATCTTTGGAGATTTTTAAGCAGAGGCTGGAGAGCCATCTGACAGAGAGGCTGGTTCTGTGAAGGTTCAAGGGGGTGGCAGGTTACACTGGATGAGCGATAGGATTGGGAGTGTCCTGCATAATGCAGGGGGTTGGACTAGATGACCCATGAGGTCCCGTCCAACTCTATGATTCTGTGATTCCCCCACAGGTCCCCGTCATCCCAATTGTGATGTCATCCTATCGGGATTTCTACAGTAAGAAGGAGAGGCGCTTTGCTACAGGTGAGTCCCATTTTTCCGGCCTCGTTTTAAAACTCCAACCTGGCCAGACCCCCGGAGGTGGTAAGGAGGCAAAATCAAATAGACAAAATCAAATAAAACATTCAGTATGAAAATGCTAAGAAGCAGCACCCACACCAGGTAGCTGGAATGGACGGGACACACCCACCCAAGACGAAGATCCTTAAGACGGTATTGCAAAACCGGAAAAAAATGATTATTGTGGTAGATTCAAAGGCTCCGTACTAAGTACATCTTCAAAAGGAGTCCCTCAAGAAGCACACGTGAGTCATAACTCTATATGTGGCTCTATAGAAAATCCATCATCAATTC
The DNA here is from genome assembly GCF_049243985.1 of Paroedura picta. Lineage (NCBI taxonomy): Eukaryota > Metazoa > Chordata > Lepidosauria > Squamata > Gekkonidae > Paroedura > Paroedura picta. The sequence continues at coordinate 7,342,045 of NC_135371.1, forward strand.
ATCAAAAGGACAGGCAAAAGAAAGGCATCCGGTATATTTCCCCTTCCAGTAAGTTCCGTCTTCGGAAGTACGTGGAGCGGAAGACGATCAACTGAGTTTCCAAGTGGTCAGTTTCCATTAGGCGATCATGGAGATTATAATCAGGTTTCGGTGATCGCCAAGGTGGCCAAGCCGAGGCGCACATCCCTAATTTCCCTAAGCAAAAAGCCCCACAGGAAGTTCTGGTCCCCCTCCCTGTGTAATCAAGGCCTAACATGTAAAAGCCCCTTCATTCTCCTTGACATGACTGGGGGAGGCAGGAATCTACTGCGCCTGATGTGAGTCAGATTCTGTCGCCGTGATCCTTTTTCCTCTTCTGCAATGCTGCCTTAAAGTATCTCTTCATTGAGGAGGCTCGGTGTGTCTTCAGGCCACTCCACCCTCGCCCCGTCCACTTTTCAAATGGCTGGAGCAGGGGTCATCAACCCCCGGTCTGCGGGCCCGCAAAGGCCACGGTACCGGGCCGCCGCCAGCCACGCCTGCCTTCCCCCGCCGGCAGCAAGAAGGAAGGGAAGAGGCAGGCGCAGCCGCCGGCATGGCGGTGACGCAAACACGCATGCGCGCTGTTGCCGCGCATGCGCGCTAGCACCCCCTAGTGGCGAAACCATGCACTCGCAGTTGCTGCGCATGCGCGTTAGCGCCACCTGGTGGTGAAAACACGCATGCGCGGCAATTGCGCGTGCACGTTTTCGCAGCACCCGGGCTGTTGACTCTTCCCTCGCTCCGGAGGCGGTCCCTGACCTGAGAAAGGTTGGGGACCGCTAGGCTGGAGGGTCCGTCCCCCGCCAGGAGGTGGCACCAGAAGAGTAGCTGTTATGAAGCCCTTCCTAATTCTCCTTAGTCCATGGGCAGCAAAATGAGACAGGAGTCCAGCCAGCGGCGTCTTTTAAGGACTGGCAAAAATGGATTCTGCCACGATCTTTTAATCAGCCCAAGCTCATTTCTTCAGCCGTGTTCTTTTTGCTCCTCTGGAAGTGAGTTCTGGACCTCCTGGTGGGACAGAGTTCTCTTAGGGACATCTTAAAGGCTATTTAGTTCTGCCAAAGTGGAAGGGATGATGGGGCATTCCTTCTTCTCCCGCGCCTCTTGCCATCTCTGTCCTAATGCCATTTGTGTTTTTTTTCTCCTCCCCGCTTGTTCCCGCCTGCCTTCCTGATGAATCCCTGTCCCCCATCCCCTCGCCCACCCCTGCGTTCCCTCCCTGCCGCTCCCCCCCTGTCCGTCTTCTCTGTTGCAGGGCGCTGCACGGTCCAGGTCTTGCCTCCCATGGCCACGCGGGGGCTGAGCGCCGACCATGTGCCGGCCCTGACGGACCGCGTGCGCCAGGCCATGCTTGTTGCCTTTGAGGGGCTGTCAGGGGAGCTGGGTGCCCCACAGTGACCCCCTTCTCCCCCAACTCTCCGGCCCTAGGGAGCTCCAGGGTAGGGACTGGGAGCTGCTTATGCCCGCGAGGAGCCATGGAGGCGGGGCCAGAATGGAAGGAGGCGGAGCTTGTTCCCAGCAACGGGACCAGGAGCGTCAAAGCCGTGCTGCCACCGAGCACGGAGGGGACGGAGCGGCAACAGTGTTTTGCGTGGCGGGCGGGGCTTAACTTGGCCACACCCACAAGGAGCCGCCTAGGCAGAGTTGATCCCAGCCATGCCTGTTTCCACCGTCAGTTCAGAACCGAAATTGCAGCCTATTCTCCCCCGCCCTTTCCCCCCTCCTGCACCCCAGGGTACGTGGTACAGTCCCCCCCCCGCCACTCCTTGTTTTGTTGCTGTGAACCGTTCCACTCGGACTTCAATGGACTCAACCACTCCAGTCCCCGCATGGGGGGGGGCACTCTCATGAACTGGATTGCAGGCATTATATGAAGTAACTCCCCCACCCCCACCCTCCGAATTCAAATGGGTGGAAGCACAGGGGGAGACTGATACGAGGAGGATGTGGGTTGAAGGCTAGCTTGAGCCCCCTGGACGTCCAGGAGACGGATGGTCCAGGACTGAGCTATCCCAGCTTCTCATGAAGGAAATCTGAAGAAACAGCCCCGTTGGCCTCGGTCCACCCCACCCTCCTCCCGAGGGACCCGTTCCTGACTCCGCATGAGAAGGAAGCCGCAAACTTGACCTGTTCTGATCTCCCGCATCGGCCAGTGGGGTGTTTTGCCCGAAGATGACCTCCTTGGACTGAACGGAGGCGCCAATAAAGCGGAAAAGGAACCACGGACGGGACCGTTTCCCTCGCCGGAGGAGAACCATGGGGGGGGGGTCGTGGGCGGGAGGGGTATGCACTTGGCTCCGTACTTTCACCTGAACAGGTGAGAGGGAGCAAGAAGGAGCGCTTTGCGTGTGCGTGCGTGCGTGTTTGGGGAGGGGGCCGAGATCGTGTGGCTTGCTCGGTTTGCATTCTGTTTGAGAGGTAAGTCTCGGGCCGTTCCGCTTTTGGGGAGAGCCGGCCGTGGCAAGGGGCGAAAGGGAATACAGCTTTCACGCCCCCCCCCCCGAATTCCTTTCTCAGTGTTGAAGAATAACCCTCCTATTTCCCCCTTCCGTTCTTCTTAACCCGAGGGCTGTGTGGGGTGAATTAATACAGGAACCTCCCTCCAGCAGAAATGTGGGGTGGGGGGAGGACATGCACTGGAATCTCTGAGCCAAGGAAGGTGGCCTTAATCCCTGTCGTTTTTTCGGCAGATGCCAAGGCAAAGCAGGTCTCTCGGGAGGGCAAGAAGCCAAAAGCGGTGGGAGGGCACAAAGGGAAAGGGGAAGGCTTGGATGGAGCCTGCTGGGGTAGGGGGTCCTTTGGGGAGGGTCCATAACAGGCAGGGGGTCAGAGAGGGGAGGGTACCCCCCCATCTTGTGGTTGTAGAGAGAAAGGAGAGGAGAGAGATTTGGGGAGGGAAAGAACTGATGCTGGATTTGTAGAAGTTCCACCAGGGCAGAAGGAGGAGGCAGAAGAGAGCAAGGTGGGGTCTCCAGCAGATGAAGTGCTTGGCAAATGGGAAAAGTGGATTTATTCATAGATTGGAGGGGAGGGGGGCTTGGTTTTTTGCCAAATCATTCCCTGTTGTTTGGGGCAGAGGGGACTACTCTCTGCCCCTCTTCTGCCTTTGGGAATCTTTTGTGTGTGTGTGTGGTGTTTCCCCCCCTTCTCTCCAGAATATCTCTGTCCACTCCTCAGCCCGAGACCCACTCGCCTGCCCTCCCGCCACTGAAGGGAGACGCCTTGCCTTGGGGGAAAGGGGGGGGGACTGTGGTGGCCGGAGGACGACCGAAGGGGGCCTCTCCAGCCCGTGTTCCCAGGACCTCCCTGCTTTTAATAAAGCCCCTCAAACGAGCCCCGTCTGCCGCATCGCCTCTTGTTCTGCCAGCGGGAACACGGGGGCGGGGTCGTCATGCCCGTGCGCTTCCCATCCCTGTGGGTGAAGGCAGAGGAAACTTTAAAAATGAATCTCCATCCGTTCTGCCAGCTTGCGGGGCAGTTTGGAGTTCTCCTTCCCCTGCGGCATCAGTTTGCGTTTCAGGGCCGTGGATGTGTGACACCACGCAGCACCCCATCGGATATAGCAGGGGTACTCAACCTGCGGTCCTCCAGGTGTTCATGAACTACAATTCCCACGAGCCCCCACTGGTCAGCTCCACCCTGGGGAAGATACGGGAGGGGTTTGGGGGTTAGTTGTTTTTTTAAAGGGTGGCACCCACCAACTTCTTTCCCGGTCGTTTTAGAAAGCAGCCTGCTAACATTTGTGCCAGGGGGGGGGGGCTTTCACCAGTGACCGCCAAGTGATCTCAGAAAGTAGGTGGGGCCTCTGCCCAGCATGGCATCTGATTGGGCAGAGGCCCCACCTGTTGGCTGTTTGATTGGATGTTAAGATTTTTTATTTTTAATGTCCTGTCCTGGCAGCTGCTGCTGAAGCAACCAGGAGATTCGCTGTATGACCAAAAGTAAGATTCGGCAGCCATTTTGTGGTTCAGTCGGCCTCCTGCTGCAGCCATTTTGTGTCAGCCATCTTGTGGCTGGCTCCCGGCACAGTGTGGGAATTCCAGAGAAGAAGAGCGGGTTTTTCGTACTACCTGAGGGAGTCTCCGAGTGGCTTATGCCTTCCCTTTCCTCTCCCCAAGAGAACTGGGAGTGGCCCAAGGTCATCCGTTGGCTGCATATGGAGGAGGAGTGGGGGAATCATGCCCAGTTCTCCCGATTAGAGGCTGCCATTCTTAACCACCCTGCCACGTTGGCACTGGCATCAAACCGGCTCTCCTTCAGGCTCAAAAAGGGGGACCTCTGGTTTCACACAGGCTGCTTCATGGCCGCCTGTCCCTGGACTAAAAAACACAGACTGGGGGTCGGAAGGGCCTTGTAGGGATTTAATGCAAACCTAGAGGTGGCTGCCCAGCCTTTGGGCCAGAGAGGTCCCTCCCCTTCCCACAACACCCTCTGGGGTGAAACACAGCCCTCCTATCCAAGTGTGCCAGTCTGTCACAGGCTCCGTTAAAAACCAAAACGGTGTTTCCGAGTCCCTGGCAAAGACAGGCTTTGTGTTCAGCAGATGGTGTTTGGCTGGGTGGTGGTTTGGGGCAAGATGCCTGGTCTTGCACCGGAACCGCTGCTGTTCTGAGCAAGGACATCGCTGTCATGTTTCCACAAGGGGTCGAGAAGAGCAAAGGTCCTACAACATCCTTAAAATAACAAAAAATGTGGCCGGGGAGGAAATGCCATGAATCACTCTGGGGTGGGGTCTCCAGATGGGACCATTACACCTCCTCTCCAGACTGCAGGGAGCAATTCCTCTGGAGCAACGCTGCTTGGGGGGAGGTGGAGTCTGTGGCTTTGAACCCCACTGGGATCCCTTTCCTCCCCCAAGCCTCCAGGAGGTTCCCAAGCTGCATGTTGCAACTCTACTCCCCTTCCCCCACCAGTGGCCGGGCAGGGCGGACGGACATAGAATCCTAGTTGGAAGGGACCTCCTGGGTCATCTAGTCCAACCCCCTGTACTATGCAGGACACTCACAACCCTCTTGCTCATCCACTGTAACCTGCCACCCCCTTGAGCCTTCACGGAATCAGCCTCTCCGTCAGATGGCTATCCAGCCTCTGTTTAAAAATCTCCAAAGATGGAGACAAACTAACGCTGCCGTCCGTCTGGATTTATCATAACTGGCTTCCCCACTCAGATTTACTGTAATCAAACCTTGCCCTCTATTTTAAAAGGCCCCTTCCTTCCTTCCTTCCTTCCTTCCTTCCTTCCTTCCTTCCTTCCTTCCTTCCTTCCTTCCTTCCTTCCTTCCTTCTTCCCTTCCTCCTCCCTTCCTCCCTTCCTTCCTTCCTTCCTTCTTTCCTTCCTTCCTTCCTTCCTTCCCTCCTTCCTTCCTTCCTTCCTTCCTTCCCTCCTTCCTTCCTTCCTTCTCCTTCCTTCCTTCCTTCCTTCCTTCCTTCCTTCCTTCCTTCCTTCCTTCCTTCCTTCCTTCCTTCCTTCCTTCCTTCCTTCCTTCCTCCCTCCTCATGGATTTGATGCTATTTTTAACAGAGGAGCCGCACAGGTTTCCCTCACAGCGCTGTGCGTGGCAGCCTTGGGGCCGCAGGGCCTACTGGCGGGGCCCTCTTCCCTGGCCCTCTCAAAAGGTGGCGTGAGCATCGGGAACATGGCAGCACGCTCCCCCGTCACGAAGCCAGGAGAACAGCGGCTCGTTTTCTCGGCCAAGCAGCATTCCTAAAATAACCCACAACAGCACGGTGGTTTTGTGTTTCGGCCGCAAGGCAGTGGCTGATGGCACAGCCGGCCCCAAAGGAGGAGGGAGGCAGGTCAGGAAACTGCGCCATGAGCCGCAAAGCACCGCAGCCCCCTGCAATCAAATGGTGACGTGTGGCTTCGTGCCTTTTTATCCCAGCCCAGAAGATGCATCTGAGGATCTGTTTCAAGAGTCCGGTCTCTGATAAGGCTCCGTGGAGCATGCCGGAAGCATTCAGCTTTGAGATTTGGGCTGTTCCTAGTCTGTTCTGTGGCGGCCTTGTGGAAAACCGGTCAAAACTGTGAGCGTTTTGTTTGACGCTGGTGGCTTCTGAGGCTCCTGTGATAATCACAGATTTGTGCCCAGTAGGCCCCGTAAACAGTTACTAACAGGCTGCTGGTCTGAAATGTACCTCTTCTCTTGCAGACAAAATGTGACCAGGCTGAACTGAGGCCAGGCTTTTGTGAAATCCTGGGGTATCTTGACGGCCCTGGAAAGGTTTCTCAAATCGATGGGAGTTAATGAATTTTTAATGTGGCCATGTCGACCCCTGAGCCCCCTCCCTAAAATTTCCAATGTGATGGGGAAGGGTGGAGCCCCGTGTTTCAGGGGTTTCTCAACAGTAGAAAGGTCTAGAAAGGCTATTGTGAATTGATCCATTTTAGCCTCTGGATTATGGGAGAGGACCGATGTTGAAATAAGTGTTTTTAGCCACCAGCATTCTGTTCCGTTCTGTTTTGCTCCATCAGCCCAGCTCCACACCTGCCCTTTTGCCACTTGCAGGACAATCAGAAAGAAAATGAAACATATGGTGAATAGCAACAAATTAACATTTCAAAAGGGACATTTAATGTGTTAGCATTGATCGCTTTTCCAAAGGAAGGACCCAGAAGAGTTAAGTAGGAGCTGAGTGGCTGGACTGCAGAGGGGCCGGCCTGAACCTGGGAGACAACCTAACAGAAGTAAGAGTCCAGGGGCAACGTGAAGACCAGCCAAGTTGAATTCTGGGTATCTGCTTCCGTTTGCATGCCCTGGTTCTGTTGCTTCAGACCAGCATGGCCACCTGAATCTACCTTCACCGAAAACATTGAAAACACAAAACAGCAAAGAAATAGCAACTCTGGATTTTGGCCAGGGAATTTTAAAGGGGGGGGGGGGGGGTTGCTTGGATGTATAAGGTGTTAAGCTGTTTTTTTTATCCCTGGCTTTTCACTACCCAAAGGAGTCCCAAAACAGCTTACAAACCTTTCCTCTCCCCAAAACAGACACCCTGTGAGGGAGGTGGGGCTAAGAGCTCTGAGAGAACTGTTCTGTGAAAACAGCTCTAACAGGACTGTGACTGGGCCAAGGTCACCCAGCTGGCTGGCTGGAGGGAGGAGTGGGGAACTAAACCCAGTTCTCCAGATCGGAAGCTGCTGCTCTTAACCACTGTATCCTGTTGACTCTCCAAACTATTTTATTTATTTTCTAGAATTTCCATAGCGCCCTCCCATATGGCTCAGGGCGGTTTACATAAACCTCTGGACTCCTACTACCCTCTGCACCAGTCACTTGACTTTTATTTATCATTTTAAAATGGGAACGGTCAAACTGAGTGACTTTTCAGCACCCTTGATTTCGACTGGGGAGAGCTTCCCGGGGCTTCACCCGCCCCTCCTTGAACCTCAAAGGGTCACCATGTGGTCGGACTCCCCCAAGAATCCCCCTCCACAGCTGCTCAGGTGCTTCCCTCCAGGGGACTGTGAAAGTGGCTTTCGATGAATTGGGAGGGGAGTACTCATTTGTCATAAATAAAGAGCAAGGTGTTAATGGGAGCACCCAGGGCTGATGCAGGTATATAGTGAGAAGACCTCAGGTAGGCAAGTGGAGGCTGGCCCCCAAATCCATCCGGAGTCCTGGCCTCACCGGGCGATGTCGTAGCCAAAGCTGTTTTTCCCATTCTGACAGGCACCTGTGGAGGGAAGGAGCAGAAATACCAATGTTTTTTTTTAAGCTGGGTTTTGTACCCCGCTTGTGCCCTGCTTTGAGGAGTCTCAAAGCGGCTTACAATTGCTTGCCCCTCCCCGCCCCACAACAGACACCCTGTGAGAGAACAGCTCTAAGAGAACTGACCAAGGCCATCCAGCTGAATTCAAGTGAGGGAAGAGTGGGGAATCAAACCCAGTTCTCCAGATTAGAGGCTGCTGCTCTTCACCACTACCAAACTGGCTCTCGAAGAGGGGGGATTCATCACTGATGAAGTCATGAGGGGGGGGTGCAAAAGGGAAATCTGCCGGTTCCACAAATGGAGCTTTCTGTCTCGTCTGGTGTTGGAAGTTGGCTTTGCACAGATAATACTAATGCCCATGGATCAGTCGAAGACAACTCCCAGGGGAAGCAAGAGATCTGGACATTTAGGAAGGTTTTCTCAGTGCCGTTGTCAGTTGTCTCCACTTGGTGTGTGTGTGTGTGGGGGGGAGAGTTATGGGGAGGGGTCCTTCTGGTACTCACAGTCCCCCAGTTTCTCTTCAAGGAAAAGGAGCTGATCGCTGAGGGATTCCACCTGGTCCAGATACTGAAGGCGACTCCACAACTCTTTCAGCTGGGCGGCTTCCAGGGCAGGCGGCAAGACGGAAATGGCACGATCCAGACGCTGCACGGAGAGGGAGGCAGCTCCAGTCGCAATTTGGAAATGCACAAGTCCGATCCATCAAACTGCACGGGGGTTTTACCCACTTCCAGCTCGAATAAATCCCTCCCGTCTACACTGAATTGGTTTTCCATTTTGATTTGGGGCGCTTTAAATTTTTCATCTGCAACATGCATGATTGATTCAGGGGGACCCTACCTTCCTCACCCCCTGCAATATTCAGAAGAATATTCAGAAAAAACAAAGTGCAGAATCAGCCCTGATCTCTGTAGTCTTCAAATCAGTTCCCTTTCTGAGAGAACTCCAGGCCCTACCTGGAGGCTGGCAACCCTACTTCCCAAGGGCAGCTTGCTTAGATGCCCCCCACTTATACGTAGAGGCAGGCGATTCAATTGTTTCCAGTCTGTTCTTTTTGACATCATTTCCCCAGACTTATAAAAGTCCCCAAATCATAGTGTTCCTTTTTTTTTAAGCTCACCTTTTCCAGCTGCTCCAGTTTCACTTGAAGTTCTTGGACATCATTGGAGATCTTCTCCTGCATCTCTAATGTTTGCTCTGTGACAAAGGGAAGGAAGAGGAGGATGTGCAGTTGGAATGACAGAGATCTCTGCAGGATTTTGAATGAAGTTCACTAATCCACGTCTTTTCAGTTGTTGGCCAGATGTCTCACCGATCTCCCCCCCATTCCAAGTGTCTGTGATAAACACTGTATGGAAGAGTATTCTCTTACCTGTGTGTTTGCCATGAGAAGCAGGCTCAAGTCTTTGCTCCTCGGCCTCCTTGGCTCCCCAGTCCTCGGCACCCCTGTCTCTCCATACACGCACCCCTGTCAACACAGAGTTGTTTATGCCCCATGCCTTTCTTCTGTGAGGGTTCCCCCTCCCCATGTCCAGACAAAACATTTCGAGAGCTCCAGAATCAGTTCAGAAAGATTCAGCAAAAGGATTTGCCTAAATGACCTGTTTGTTTATTTACTCCAGTTATGCCCCACCTTTCTCCTCAGTGGGGACCCAAAGTGGCTTCACATCGTTCTCCTCTCTTGCATTTTGTCCTCACCACAACCCTGTGAGGTTGAACAGTTAGAGTCCAGGAGCACCTTAGAAACCTACAAGAGTTTTAGGGTGTAAATCTCTGAGCGTCAAAGCTCTCTTTGTCAGACATGAGTAGGTCAGGCTGAGAGAGTCCGAGTGGTCCAAATTCACCTGACAAGTTTCCATGACAGAATGGGGATTCGAACCTGGGTCCCCCAGATCCTAGTCTAACCCAGGGATTCCCAACCAGGGGTCTGCAGAGCTCCATCAGGGATCCACAGACTTTCCCTTCCAGCCTTGATGGACTAGGCCACAAGGTAGGGAACTGGCTGCTTCTGTTACTCTGCTCTCTTGTGGTGTCCACATCTGAGAATGGGCGGAGCCTGAGCTCCTAAAAAGGTAAAGGTAAAGGTCTCCCCTGTGCAAGCACCGGGTCATGTCTGACCCTTGGGGTGACGCCCTCCAGCATTTTCATGGCAGACTCAATACGGGGTGGTTTGCCAGTGCCTTCCCCAGTCATTACCCTTTACCCCCCAGCAAGCTGGGTACTCATTTTACCGACCTCGGAAGGATGGAAGGCAGAGTCAACCTTGAGCCGGCTGCTGGGGTTGAACTCCTAGCCTCATGGGCAGAGCTTTCAGACTGCATGTCTGCTGCCTTACCACTTACCACTCTGTGCCACAAGAGGTCTCTCTCCCTATAGTCCTCCTCAAGCCTGCCTATTACTGCGGGTGGTAATGTCATTCCCGGCTACATGGCACTTCCAGGGGGCGTGGCCAGCTGATATCTGGGGCTCCTCAAAGTCTGGCAAACTATTTCAGGGGCTCCCCCACAGTGAAAAGGTTGAAAAAGGCTGCTCTAACCACTACACCACATGGGCTCTCCTGTTGGATTGCCATTCCAAACCACTTCTGGAACAAGAGACAACAAAACGCACCAGAGTTCATTCCTACCCCCTGAAGGGCTCACCTTTGCTGCCCGGCCCAGGTGCAGCCTGGGCTGTAGGGAGCAGGTGGCAGCCTTTGCCATCTGGGCCGAGGGTGTAGCCAGGGTCACACTGGCAAGAGTAGCTCCCAGGGGTGTTAACGCAGTGCTGTGCACACAGGGGGACAGGAGCCCGGCACTCATCCAGGTCTAAAAGGAGGAGAGAGAGCAGAACCAGATTTAGGAGTCTGCAGGTTCGTGAAGCATGGCACATAATGTCAGATGAGGAATATGCCTGTTTGCAAAGATCTTGAGTCTCTTTAAGATAGTTTTTTTTTAAAGTTTGAGCTCCTTATGAGGAATCATAGTACCAGGGGTCTCTAACAAAAACTGCTAAGAGCAGCAAATCTTGGGAGAAATAAGAAAAAACGCAAGCCTTTTCTGGCCAAGTAGAAGAGGAAGAAGAGTTGGTTTTATATCCCACTTTTCACTACCTGAAAGAATCCCAAAGAGGCTTACAAGCGCCTTTCCCTTCCTTTCCCCACCACAGACACCCCAGGGGGCAAATGGGGCTGAGAGAGCTCTAAGAGAACTGCTCTGTGAGAACAGCCCTAAGAGAACTGTGACTGGCCTAGGGTCATCCAACTGGCTGCGTTTGGAGAAGTAATGAATCAACCTAGTGTGGCCAAAGGGGAGGTGTAAGACATAACAGTATCTAGCAACAATACTAGCAAGTTAGATAGGAACTTGCTAGTATTTTCAAATACTCTCCTCCGGTGTCCTGCTGATTGGGTTAATTAGAGGCTTCCTGCTCTACGAACACATTTCCTCCCTGATTACCTGAAGAACAGCGGTCAGTTAGACTGTCAGGACCATCTCTCTCCTCTCTCTTTACATAGTTGTTCCTCTTCTCAATAAAGCTATTTAGTTTTGTAAGCAGCCGGTGCTTCGACCTCTTGCATATTTAAACTCTCCCAACAGAAACAGCAGGGCTAGGAGCCCACGGCTCCAGGCTTCCACTCACCAACGTGGCAGTAGCGTCCCCCCCAGCCAGGCTGGCACTGGCACTGGTTTGGCTGGACACAGGTGCCTCCGTTCTGACATGGTTTGTGGCAGACAGCTGGGGAGGGAAAGAAGAAAACACAGCTAAGCTTCTTTTAATATATATACGCATTTTTAGGAAACAAATAGTATAGAGGAAAAACAGAAAGGGAAAAAAGATTACGTAACAGAATTATTAATAAATATACATATAAGATGATTTTATATAATGAAGTTTTTTTTTTAAAAAGAAAATATTTCTCTCTACACCCCCTTCATTACACTGGGGAAAAAGTGGAACTTTGTAAATTATATTTACTTCTGATGGGGACCATTTATGTTTTTGCATTTCAGACTTCTGTTTTGTAACTATTTTCATTAGCTGTTATTATCTGTCATTGTTACAGACTCGGTATCACAAGTTTTCGCCTCTTCTGCATAGCTGCCATTACTTTTAAAAAGGTAAAGGTAAAGGTCTCCCCTGTGCAAGCACCGAGTCATGTCTGACCCTTGGGGTGACGCCCTCCAGCGTTTTCATGGCAGACTCAATACGGGGTGGTTTGCCAGTGCCTTCCCCAGTCATGACCGTTTACCCCCCAGCAGCAAGCTGGGTACTCATTTTACCGACCTCGGAAGGATGGAAGGCTGAGTCAACCTTGAGCCGGCTGCTGGGACTGAACTCCCAGCCTCATGGGCAGAGCTTCAGACTGCATGTCTGCTGCCTTACCACTTGGCGCCACAAGAGGCTCATAAAAAGCAGGTAATATATCAAAAACACAGAATGAAGATGTATTATACACCTTATGAGAGCCCCAAACTCCACTTTCTTACACACAACTGGCAACAATAGCCTCAGGCTGGCCCCAAGGATGCTGTTACATCCCATTTGGCCTGGGGGGGGGGGGACAAACCCACAATGGGGTCAGACTCACCTTCCTCACACTTCTGGTCCCCGATGTGCCTTTTCTTCCACCCTTGGCAGCAAATGGCGTTGGCCTGCAGGATCTCCTTCTTCACTTGCCGTGTGGCCACCCGGTATGTGGTCCTAGGAGGGAAAGCCCCACCCCCCGCCCATCATGAATTTTAGATTGGCAGCTGTTTGTGGTGGGGGATCTATTTCTGAGCTCCCACATGCAGGAGGTCACTTCGCAGTTCATTTTTTCATCCTGGACACATCTCACAGGCTTCCTTCCCAGGCAGTTCAGGAACCAGATCCCACCCCACCCAATGCTCTGACCTATCATCTCCCCCCCCCCCCCCGTCCATGGGCCTAGGGTTGCCAAGTGTCAGGCTTCAGTCCCAAGATTCAGGTCTGAAGGCAGCAGCATGACATTCCAGGACAGCACACCACGTGCTAGAGAGCTTTTCATTGAAGCGGGTTGGCTCATCTCTGCTCGGTGTAGGGGTGCCAGCCTCCAGGTGGGGCCTGGGGAACCCCTGGAATTCCAGCTCATCTCCAATCTGCAGAGGTCAGTTCCCCTGGAGCAACTGGATGCTTTGGAGGGTGGACTCTGTGGCATTGGAGTCCCTGTCCTCCCCAAATCTCCAGGTGTTTCCCAACCTTGAGCTGGCAACCCTACTCCCCCACCCCCTTGACATGCACCCCACTTGCCCTTGACATGCCCACAGGGAGCCTGCAACTCCCTTCTGGCTGGTCTCCCTCCAACAGAGAAAGGGTTCCTTAAAAAAAGAAAGCTCTTTTGCTCCAACAGAGGGCGCCTCTGTCCTTACAACCACTCTCCACTGGGTGGCTTCGAGTTTCAGAAGGCCCTGGCTTGAGCATGCCCAGTAGTATAATCTATGAGAGCCACCGAGGGCCATGTCCATGGACTACAATTCCCATGTGCTGGCAGGGGCTCATGGGAATTGAAGTCCACAGACATCTGGAGAGCCACCGTTTGGCCACCCCTGCCCTAGTGGTTTATGGAAGCATATCCTGCCGTCTGATTGGACATCGCTTGGTTCCGCTGTATGACATCACCAGATTTCATAGAATCATAGAATTCATAGATTTCCCCCCTGGCATCATCAGGCCACGGTCAAGATCTGGCAGATGGGGGCTCTGGCAAGCCTTTGGCATACCTGTACGTGCTGCAGACCCGAGGCCCAGCGCACAGCGTCAGGTAGGGTTGGTGCTGGGGCTTGGCGTACGTCTCGTTGTACACAAGCGGGATTCGCACGATGTGGCGGGAGCACACCTGGCTGCAGGTAGAGAAGGACGAGAACTGAGAGCTGAACTTCAAGGTGGGCTGGTTGACGTCAGTTCCTGAACTAGCCCAGACGTTAACAGCCCTGCTCAGGTCTTGCAGACGGAGGGCCATGGCTTCCTTGACGGAGTCAACCCATCTCCACTTGTGTCTTCCCCTTTTCCTGACACCTGATAGCTTTCCTTAGCATTGTCTTTTCCAGTGACTTCTGTCTTCTAGTGATGTGCCCAAAGTACGATAGCCTAAGTTTAGTCACTATAGTGTCTGGTTAGGGTTCAGGTTTGATTCGGTAGAGTCATAGAACCCTAGAGTTGGAAGGGGCCACAGAGGCCATCCATCTAGTCCAACCCCCTGCTCAGTGCAGGATCAGCCTCAAGCGTCCAGGATAAGTAGCTGTCCAGCTGCTGCATGAAGACTGTCAGTGAGGGGGAGCTCACCACCTCCTGAGGCAGCTTATTCCACTGCTGAACTACTCTGGCTATGAAAACTTTTTTCCTGATCTAGCCGGTAGTTCTACCCATAGTTTAACCCCATTTCTGTGGGCCCTATCCCCTGCTGCCCGCAAGAACCTTACCCTGCCCTCCTCCAAGTGACAACCTTTCAGACACTTAAAGACAGCAATCCTGCCTCCTCTCCACCTCCTCTTCTCCAGGCTGAACCTTCCCAGGTCCCTCAGCCTCTCCTCCCAGGGCTCAGTCCCCAGGCCCCGGATCATCCTCGTTGCTCTCCTCTGAACCCCCTCCATTTCGTTAATGTCCTTTTTGGCCTCCAGAACTGCACACTGTGCTCAAACCCCCTTCTTTGTCTTGTTTCTGGTGCACCGTAATTTGCACGCACGGTATGCAATGCACCTGTCCACTTTTTCTGTGCGCGCAAACACATACACACGCCCCTTTGTTGTCTGGAGTCACATTCCGTGACATTTAGACGCCTACACGGAGCAGCAGAAAATCCCTAGAAAATGGGAATTTGACATCGCTAATGCAGAAGAATTGCTGTGGTCAAGCCTCACAAGAAGGCCTTGGGAACACAAACAGAACTTTGTTTGGAGGGACGGGCCTCAGAGAACTTCAGTTCACACATCCTCCTCGGGATACAGATCGCACCCAATATGATACAGTGAATTGCTTCATCTTTGGAATGTACCCAGCAGAGACTGGAAGACCTGTCTGCAGGGAGGATTTTCTGGCAAAGGGAGGGGAAACAAGCATTGGGGGGTGGGGTAGAGTGCTGGAATCTGCAGGACCTGTAGTGGGCATGATTCAGCAACATATGAAGACAATCCTGCAGGGGGCATCGGAGGAGATATGTAGTTAGCATAGTTAGATGCAAACCCCCCCCCCCCAAAAGGAAACCAAAACCCAACCTGAACAGAAAGTCAGGAACCCAGAGGTTGAGCTGCAACAACAATATTAAAATATCTTTACAAATATTTATTAAACAAAGTGCATTGATACATTATATTAAAAAGAGTTAAAACAACATATCTCTAACTGCACATGACAGAAATGCGTTTGATTGATCTTGTCTTGTGCAGTTAGATATGTTTTTACTGTGTTTTTAATATATTGAATCAGTGCACTTTGTTTAATAAATATTTTTAGATATTTTTATTTTAATATTGTTGTTGCAGCTCAACCTTTGGGTTCCTGACTGTTAGCATAGTTCGATCAGGAACTTCCTGGTATGTTTCAGATAATCTCCTCCTGTGTCCCCATTGGCTCATTTGGAGATTTCTTGCTCCTTTGAGCACACTTCCTCTCCGCCTTCAGATGAAGAAGAGCAGTTAGTCAGTTAAGACTGCTAAAACTCTCTCCTCTCTCTCTCCCTCTCTCTCTCTCTCTCTCTCTCTCTCTCTCTCTCTCCTCACAAGTTGTCTCAGTTCTCATTAAAGCTATTTATTCATTAAGCAGCCCTTGCTGCACTCCTTCACTTAGTTAAACTCTGCCAACACAGGGTTCTGGGGAAGCTTGGGCTGCTCACTTTAAAGGTGGTCTTTTAGCCATCATATCCTAACCTGGCTTGCTTTGAGGCCCATCGACTTCAACAGAAGGCTGTCGCTCTGTTTAGGATTCCACTATTAGATTCCTGGGACTGTGGCTGATAGTCCCCAAAACAACATGCTTTCCGTGGGCAAGTTTGTCGTCATGCTTAGTAGCTGACCCTACAACTGCGGTTGGCAGTTCCCCCCCCCCACACACACACACAGTGTCATGGCTTCAGTGCCTTTCACTTTCTGCACACTGTGTGGAAATTCAACAGGTGAAGCATTTTCCCCACGTGCAGAAAATACAGCATCTGTGGAATTTCAGACCAGCAGACAACTGGCAAACATACACGCCCCCCCCCCCCCAATTGTGCATGTAAACCTAGATAGGCCTATGGAACAATTTATTCCTTTAATTTAAAACAAACCATTAATGCAACTGGCCATCCGAACATCCTGTGGCAGTAAGTTCCACAGGTAGACTCCATGGTGTGAAGAAGCGCTTCTGTTTCCTCGGCCGTTAATTTCCAGTTTTCTGGCATGATCTCACATTTTCCTCCTTCCCCACAGTCTTTACATCTTTATATCGACCTCTGATCTCTGCCTGTTAAACTTGGAGAATTTGTAGACACCCTGCTTGAGCTCTCCCATCTCATAGGCTGAGCCCCTCATAAGGACCGTAAGAAGAGCCCGGCTGGATCAGACCAGTGGTCCAAATATCCCGTCTCACACAGAAGCCAAGCAGGGCCACCAAGAAGGCCGAGGCCTTTCCCTGATGTTACCTTCTGGCTCTGGGATTCAGAGGTTTAGTGCCTCTGAACATGGAGGTTCCCCTTAGTCCCCATGGCTAGTAGCCACTGACAGACATCCTCCATGAATCTATGAATCTAATTCCCTCTTATAAGAGCCTCAGGGCTGCTGGATCAGACCAATAGTCCATCTAGTTCTGCATCCCATCTCCCACAGTGGCAACAGCCAAGAGGGCAAAGAGGCCAAGGCCTTCCCGTAATGTTGCTTCCCAGCTTTGGGATTCAGAGGATCAGTGCCTCTGAACATGGAGGTTCCCCTCAGTCACCATGGCTAGTAGCTGTTGATAGACTTATCCTCCATGAATCTATCATCTATTCAGTCCTTGGCCCATTCTGCACACATAGGATAATGCACTTTCAATGTGCTTTGGCAGCTGGATTGTCCTGTGCGGAACAGGAAAATCTACTTCTAAAGTGCATTGAAATTGCATTATCTGTTGCGTGCAGAATAGGCCCTTGTCTTACCTCGTCAGCTCCTTGCTCTGTCCCGATGCCTCTTTTAGGAGGAAGGCGATGAGAAGCCCCCCATAGAGGGTGGTTGTGGGTCCAACTCCTGGACACCCCATATTGGGGGCAGGGGCGGGGCGTGGGGAGGCTCAAAGTGGAGAACCTGTGGGGCAGAAGACAACTGGTTAAGCATGTTGACTAACAATGATAACATAAATATCCGGGGTGGCGTGGGGTAGGAATGCCTTTAGTTTATGCACAGTAGATTTGCCAACTTTCCCACTGTCTCATGTTGCTGTGCCTTTAGAAGCAACCTAAATTGCAGCCATTAGACCAGGGGTAGTCAACCTGTGGTCCTCCACATGTCCATGGACTACAATTCATTTGCTGGCAGGGGCTCATGGGAATTGTAGTCCATGAACATCTGGAGGACCACAGGTTCACTACCCCTGCATTAGACCAGTGGTTCTCAACCTGGGGGTCGGGACCCCTTTGGGGGGTCGAACGACGCTTTCACAGGGGTTGCGACAGGGGAAACAGCTTGGCTGAGGGGGTGCCACCACTGTTGCTGCTCCTCCTGCAGGCGCCACACAACAGCCTTGCGGGGTAGATCAACCATCCTTGCCTCGTAGATCAAGACAGAGCATTCGTCTGTCTGGAGCAGCGGAAAACAGCGAGATCAGCATGGAGGGACAACAGGCAGAACTGAACTGAGAAACCCCGGGGGGGGGGGGAACAAAACAATTTATATACAATCATGAACCATGGATCTTCACGCCATTTGGTCAATTTCGGTTTAATTTCTGTGAAAGAAAGAACACTTGCGTAATTTTATGGTTGGGGGTCACCACAATAGGAGGAACTGTATTAAACGGTCGCGGTATTAGGAAGGTTGAGAACCACTGCGTTAGCAGGAGATCCTCCTTAGCTCCAAGCAATGATCACAGCCATTGCTCAGTTCCTGTATTTCAAATTGTTGCTAAAAGTCACAGCAGCAGTGAGTGAGGCTGTTCAGTTGGCAGTCCTACCCTACCCTGCCGGATGCTACTGAATGCTGAGCAATCTCTTAAAGTCTCCCATCCTTTAGACCAGGGATAGTCAACCTGTGGTCCTCCAGATGTTCATGGACTACAATTCCCATGAGCCCCTGCCAGCATTTGCTTTAGACTTCCCAATCAAAATTCGGACTGCCCACGGGGGAAGGAGACAAAGGTCTCCATAAGTTGGCAAACCGCAATAATGAGTCACGCTGGGGACGAGGGACCCGCCTAGCGTTGCCACCCTTCATGCGGCGGCTGGAGATCTCCTTAAAGGACAACGGATTTCAGAACAGTTCTGGGGGAAAGATGAATGCTTTGGTGGGTGGGCTTTATAGCATCCTATCATTGAACCCCACCACCATGCAGCTCCAAGCCTAAATCCCCAGACACCTCCCAGTTAGGGTTGCCAGCTCAAGGTTGGGAAATCCCTGCAGGCTTTGGGATGGAGACTGAGGAGGGCAAGATGAGGTGTGGGGAGGGACTTCAGTGGCTGTGAAGTCCCCCTCCAAAGCAGCCGTTTTCTCCAGGGGACCTGATCTCCTTAGTCTAGAGAGGTGCAATAATTCCAGGGGATCTCCAGGTCCCGCCTGGAGGCTGGCATCCATCCCATTCCGGAGTTGGCAAGCCGACATCTGTGGCCCAAGGTCACACACTGTGGCCCAGTGAGGACCTGAAACTACAGCATCTCTCTTGATTTTAGTTTCACATAATCCCATCACTGGTGGTTGAAATATTCCCCCTCGCGTTCAGACACACACACACACAGACACAGACACACAAAATGAAACCTACCTGTTTCGATTCGTCTCTCTAGCAGCCTTTGGGCCGTGTGAACTCTTAGCCACCCTTACAATCCCAACCTGACGGCTGCCCACTCCGGCTGGCTGTTCCACCCCAGCTGGGCTTTGTTCGCGGCCGCGAAACGAAGCAGCCCAATCCCCACCTCTCTTGGCCGGCATCCATCCATCCACCCCTGCGACGGCAACGGCAGGGAGAGCCCCCACCCACCTCTGGCTGATGCCCCCTGGCATTTCATCCCTTGGCGTGAGTCACGGCCCCCCTGACCCCGTCCCCGCCGAAGAGGCGAGTGGCCCAAACAGGGCTTCATTGTCCCCTTTCCCCCCTCTGTAGATTCCTCAGCCCCCCACAGAACAAACCCGTCCATTGTCACCGAGGGGCGCTGGGTTCGAATGGAGAGCCGTTATGGGGAAAGGTGCCCCCTCGTGCCAAGACAGGGGCGAGCTGCGTGTTGGGACCGGGGGGGGGGTGTTTTTTGGCGGGAGGAGGTGTGCGGTTTTGGGCCTTTGAGTGAGGGCACCGTCAGGCCAGTCACAATAGGACAAAGGCAGGAACTGGTTCCACGCCGGGACGGAAAATATCTCCCCCAGATGTCGGCCTTTTAAACAAACCGGCCAGCTACAGCCGCGCTTTGTCTCCCACAGACCCTTCAGAGGCCGGGGGCCAGCGTCTGGGTGGGCCGAACAACTGCAGGCGTTCCCCCCTCCCTCCGAGGCCTACTTTGAGCTCTGACAGCAAGCCTGGGTGACAGCAATACAGGCAGCCCCACTCCAGTAGGTCCTGCTACTTGAAGGTGACAACTTTCCCTGTGTGGAATTGTGCCACCGGAAATTTTTTTTTTTGCTGGCAGGGGCTCATGGGAATTGTAGTCCATGAACATCTGGAGGACCACAGGTTGACTACCCCTGCTCTAAAGAAGTCATTTTCTCCCAGGGAACTGATCTCTGTAGTCTGGAGATCAGCCGTAATGCTGGGAGTTCTCCAGGCTCCAGCTGGAGGTTGGCAAGCCTACGCAGTGTTTGTAAACCCTAACCGGAAGTCTTCAATACATCTGCTTTGATACAAGAAAGCTCAGATGGCAATAGATTATCATAGTCATTGCATTAGATTTTAGCTGGAGAAGACCAGATGGTTTGCGTTCATATTTCCATTTGTTAACACCATTGCAGCTGAATTATAACTATTTACTCTGTGTTTGGATGGCTGGTTTTATTTTTGGCTTCTGTTTTTATTTGCTGTTCAGTGTCCATCTGTGTTTTAAGTGAAACAGAGTTAAACAACAGGGTAGCCAGTTCTGGCTTGGGAACTTGCTATAAACTGGAGTGGTGGGGCCTAGGGAGAACAGAGTTCGAGGAGAGGAGGGGCTTTAATGGGGTACGATGCCGTAGAGTCCGTCCTCTGAAGTGGTCATTTGCCTAGAGTTGCCAGACCCCCCCCCCTTGTTGGAGGTGAGGGGTCCCTTGCCACCAAGCCCTTCACCCAGGCTGCTGATCAACGGGCTGGTGGGGGGAGCTTACCAGGCGAAAGGAAAAGGCCTAGGCCTCATTGCTGGTGTCACACAGGAAGTGATGTCACCATGCCAGCAACATCTGGGTGACGTGCTGGTATTTGGGCAAAAACTCTACTGGTTTTACCATAGAGTTTTTGCCCAAATACCAGAGTGTTACCCAAATGTCACTGGCAATACACACATACACACAGAGATATATACACACACACACACACACACACACATATAGCCAACACCTACCTGAAGGAGTCTCAGAGCAGCTTACTTTCACCTTCTCTTCCTTTCTCCACAATAGATACCCTATGAGGTAGGAGGGGCTAAGAGAGCTCTGAGAGAACTGCTCTGTGAGAACAGCTCTGAGAGAACTCTGACTGACCCAAGGTCGCCCAGCTAGCTGCATGTGGAAGAGTAGGAACTCAAACCAAGCTCTCCAGATTAGAGGCCACCGCTTTTAAACACTGGCTCCCTGGGAGATGTAAGCTTTGGAGATTCAAACATACCTAAAATATGCACAACATTAATTCAATCCCACCCAATCAGGAAAACCTTTTCGGGGCTGTTGAGAACCCCAAGAGTTTTACAAAAACTCTGTGGAGAAAACCTGCTTCAGAGGAACTGATCTCTGTAGTCTAGAGATGAACGTTAATTCCTGGGGGTCCCCTCAAGGCTGGCACCCTTGATTAACAAGCTCACGGAGGACTCCAGGGAAATATCTCCTACAAGTTGTTGTACAAATTGAATTGGGGGCTGGGTTCGTGATTGAAGCCAATATCCTGGTTGAAGTTGAGAATAATTCTCTGTGATAGCCTTTAAACGTCACAGAATCCCAGGCAGAATAAGCGGAGAAGTTTAGTTTCGAGCCCATGTCGCTGGATAGGTGAAGCTCTGCTTGTTTTTCACTTGGGCAGTGATTCCCTTTCTTGAAAAAACAGGCAGTTTTCTTTAACTGTTGAACACGTTTCCTTCTGTTCACAGTTAACAAATGCAAAGAACACTTTGTGTACAGACGGAGTGCAGGAGATTTTTTTCTCCTCAGCTGGCAAAATGATGATGACAAACATTGATCCCATCTCACACGTCCTGTCAGAGGTAAACTTTGTTCATCACACACTTCTTTTTGTAACAGTAACTTATTCCGACACGGACTCTGTCTCGGACCGACAAGGACGGAGAAGCCGAGGCACTCGCTGACTGACTGAGATTCAGTTAACTGACTCTTAACCGACGCTAACTGACAAAACTCAACAGTTGGAATTTTCCCAGCGTGCACCGCCCCTCCCGGCAATATGTAGGGGGCTTGTGTGTAAGGATGCAAAAAAACCAACAGAAATAAGCCCTCAGAGACAAAGAATCCAGTGAACTCTCATGCTTGCATTTATACACCACGGCTAACTGGCCTGACTTTCAGGATTCCTCCCCAGCCCTAGATGTGAGAAGTGAGGGGGAGGAGGGAAGAACAATGAGGCACCAGCATCAGCCTGACATAACCAGCCAGGCTGGGGTTCAGTTTGGCCCATCCTTTCTCAATTTTTTTTTTACCATTGAGAAACCCCTGAAACATTTGTCAGGCTTCAAAAACTCCAGAAGTGGCACAGTCTTGCAGAATATGGTTGAGAAGCATAGCTATGTGCATGACTGCCTGGGGATGCTCCCCTTCCCACTTCCTCCAGGCCCATCTTTGGCCATTTTGGTGTAGTGGTTAAGAGCCAGTTTGGTGTAGTGGTTAGGAGTCTGGACTTTTAATCTGGCATGCCGGGTTTGAACCTGCGCTCCCCCACATGCAGCCAGCTGGGTGACCTTGGGCTTGCCACGGCACTGATAAAACTGTTCTGAATGAGCAGGAATATCAAGGCTCTCTCAGCCCCACCTTCCTCACAGGGTTTCTGTTGTGGGGAGAGGAATGGGAAGGCGACTGTAAGCCGCTTTGAGCCTCCTTCGGTTAGAGAAAAGTGGCATATAAGAACCAACTCTTCTTTTTCTTCTTCTTCTTCTTCATTTGGGGAGGTCAATATCTTAACACAGCCCGCATTGCGGGCGCCGCGAACTAAATAAAGCCGTAAGGGCTTAGTGGGAGGAGTTAGGGCGGGCTCTGTCCGGGATGAGGAAGGGTGCCGATTGGCCCCTTCCTCCGAACAGGCCAATCCCCGCCCTGCCGACAAGGGCGCCTCTCGCCCCGTTAGGCCACCGGCCAAGGGAGCCCCCGCCAGCCGCGCTGTGCGCGACTGCCGGGGGCTCCCTTGCCTAGCGCCCGCTGTATTTTTCATACAGCGGGCTTGATTACTAGTGACTATATATTAGAGGTGGCCAAACTGCAGCTCTCCGGATGTTCATGGACTACAGTTACCAAGAGCCCCTGTCAGAATCATGGTAATTGTAGTCCACAGGCCTCTAGAGAGCCACAGTTTGGCCACCCCTGCCATGTACGATCATATCACCTGATAAATGTTTAACAGATGTTAAAAATATATCCTTTATTGATTGATTGATTGATTGTATTTATATACTGCCCTCCCTGGAGGCTCAGGACGGTTTACATTGAACTTATGAACCATACATGAAACAATCTTCATTAATAATCATACAATAATATTAATAACAGTGGTTGTAACAGTACAACAATGCAAAATTAATTAATATCCACCCATTCAGGAAACCCTTCCAGGACCATTCACATAACCCTGGTTGAAAAAGCCTGGTTTTGCTGATTTGGGGATTAAAATTGGGGGTCAAAGCCCCCAGACCCTCTCTGTCTCTTCTTCTTGTTCCTGAGAAGGGTCTCAGTCAGGGCTGGGGTGGGGGGTGGGCAAATAAACACAGCAAGGCTAGTTTGGGACCACTGGGCTGGTTGTGAGGATGTTTTTGTGTGAAAGTTTTTCAGAAGCTGTGTGGTCCACCCCCCCACAACAGAGAGGCCAGCTTGTTGGTTCCAGCCCTGCATGCATCAGGGGGATGAGACTACATAATGTCCACCCACCCCCAGGATGGCGGTGATGTGGCTGCAGCAGCTGCTTCAGTTCCTGTCGCTTCCTTTGGGCCTGCCTCTGGCCACCCAGGGACCAGAACTTTTAAAATCAAAAGCTGGCAGCTCTGTAAAGAATTGGAGAAGTGGGGAGAAGGTGATGTCAGGGAGGAAGCTGGCTCTCTCCTCATCGCCCACACCTTCCTGGCCCAGATCTGGCTGCATCTGTTGAATCTGGATCCGTTTCCCTAAAGATGCCAACAAGTTAGGAGTCTGCAAAGTGTGCAATGCGATATAAGGTTGACATCTCTGGGTTGGGAAATTCCTGGAGAGTTTGAGGGGAAATGGGGTTTCAGGAAGGAAGGGATATAATGCAACAGAGTCCACCCTACCAAGCAGCCATTTTCTCCAGGGGAACTGATCTTTGCCATCTGGAGGCCAGTTGTAATTCCAGGAGGCCTCCGGCCACCACCAACCCAAAGGAGTCTCAAAGCAACTCACTTTCACTTTCTCTTCCTTTCTCCACAATAAACATCCTGTGAGGTTGGGGGGGGGGGGGGACTGAGAATGCTCAGAGAGAACTGCTCTGTGAGGACAGCTCTGAGAGAACTATGACTGACCCAAGATCACCCAGCTGGCTGCATGTGGAAGAGTAGGAACACAAATTAAGCTCTCCAGATTAGAAGCCACTGGAGATTCAAACATACCTAAAATATCTTGTTGGCCTCTAAGGCAGTGGTCCCCAACCTTTTTATCACCGGGGACCACTCAACGCCTTTTACTGAGGCCCGGTGTGTGTGGGGGGGTAGTTTACTCCTCTGCTCTCAACCACTGCCCTAGTGCTCTCTGATCGCTCTGGTAATGTTTAAACATCCCTTCAAAATAAGATACAGACACGACACAACAATGAAGTGTGTTGTAAAGGGCCGGGGAGGATGAAGTAAAGGGCCGGGGATGGGGGGAGAAAGTGTCCTTCGGGGCCCACCTCCAATTAGTCGAAGGACCCCATGTGGTCCGCGGCCCACGGGTTGGGGATCGCTACTCTAAGGGGCTACTTAGGGTTGCCAGCTTTGGATCGAGAAATATTTGGAGATGTTTTGGGGTTTGGGCTGGAACGGGGATGCCAAGCGAAGCCTAACGTGGTTTCAACGTCAGTCATGGCGGGACAGGCTCACAGCGGTCGATTTCCCAGCAGGCTGTGCAGCCGCTGTGGGAATAGGGGTGCCGTTTCGGAAAGCGAAGGTTAAACGAGTAAAGGGAAGAGAAAGCCCGCTGCACCTGTCCCCTTCTTTGACTAAACGGGGCCGGCAGAGGGGGGCCGAAGAGGAAGGCTGACGTGGGAAAGAGTTTGTCGAGGCCGGGAGAACGGCAGCAGCAGCCCCCACAGAGAGCAGCAAGAGCAGCGGGAGGAAGTGGTGGTTTCCCGTGTAGAAATCGGGGCGTAGCCAGAGAGAAGCAACAGATGAAACAAGCCGAGCAAGGAGGAACAAACAAACAGCCCCAGGAGGGTCGGAAGAGAAGGGCAGAAGGGCGGCAAAGCGGCAGGAGAGAAAGATGGAGACGCGGCACCCCCAAGGGACGCGGGAGTGACCTCGGTCCAGAACCTGAAGGGTGGGCAGAAAGGTGAGGAGAAGGAACTGCACCACTGACGTGACCCAGATGGTTGATTCTCAAGTGATCGGTTTCCGACACAGGAGACTTGAGTGCAGGGAGGGGCGGCAGGGTTTGGCAGAGACCACAGGCCTGAGGCCTTGGAGATCTCTTAGAAGAGGGCAGGGAAAGGTTCCTGTTGGCAGCAGAGGACAGGACCTGCAGGAATGGTTTCAAACTACGTGTAACGGATAGATATCTAGGAAAACAATTTTCACAGGGGTAGTCAAACTGCGGCCCTCCAGATGTCCGTGGACTACAATTCCCATGAGCCCCTGCCAGCGTTCGCTGGCAGGGGCTCATGGGAATTGGAGTCCATGGACATCTGGAGGGCCGCAGTTCGACTACCCTGCCATTCAACAGTGAAATGGGAGGCCCAAGGAGGTGGTGAGCTCCCCCTCATTGGTGGTCTGTAAGCAGCGGCTGGACAGCTATTTTTCCTGGATGCTTGAGGCTGATGCAGCGTTGAGCAGGGGTGGACTAGATGGCCTGTAGGGTCTCTTCCAACTCCACATACCCCTGAAATATTTCTTTGGCTTCAAGGAACCCCGGAAGTGATGCCTATTGAGAGACGTGGGCATGGAAATAAGATGCGGGAGCCAAACAATCAATCCATTATTTACCTTTTCCATTATGGAGAAAGAGACTAGGCCTGTAGAGCAGGGGAAGTGGGCTCCAGTGACGTCTAGTGCAAAGCCTGCTGGCAGAGGCTCATGGGAATTGTAGTCCATGGATATCTGGAGTGCCGCAGTTTGGCCACTCCTGCATTGTAAGACCATAATGTCCTTCCTCCAAGGCTGTCATTGTTTCTGGCCTGGAGGCCAGTTGAAATTCCAGGAGACCTCCAGGCCCCACCTGGAGGTTGGCAACCCCACTCCAGTTTTTCTCCAAACCTTTACAGGGCGGCTTTCAGAAGCTGAGCCTTCTTCACCCATCGTGAAGTGCCTAAAGATAGAAAAGAGCCAGAGACTTGATCCATACCATCCGCCCTGGCCACGGGGCGGAGACTGTGCTGGTCGCCCGGATGGATGATCTCTGGTGCCAGTTCGATTGAGGCAGTTCGGCTGTCCTCGTGCTTTTAGATCAGTTGGCAGCGTTCGACGTTTTCGATCACGAGTTGTTAGCCTACCGCCTCGCCGTAACAGGGGTTAGGGGCAACGGCCTTGCAATGCCTTGTCTCCTGCCTCCAGAACCGGACACAGAGGGTTGCAGTGGGTGAAGAGTTGTCAGACCCATTCGTGTCCCCTCGTGGGGTGCCGCAGGGGGTGATACTCTCCCCCCATGCTTTTGAACATCTATATGCGCTCTCTGGCATAGCTTGTCCGGAGTTTTGGACTGGGTTGTCATCAGTATGCGGGTGACACCCAGCTCTATCTCCTGATGGATGGATGGATTCCCTGCTTCTCGCTCCCCGGAAACATTTGCTAGTTGTTTATAAGCAGTGTCACCTGAAACTCAACCCCTCCAAGACGGAGGTCCTCTGGCTGGGTGGAAGGGGACAGGAGCAGGAAGTGCGCCTCCCCTGCCTGGACGGGGTGCAGTTTATGGTAAAGTGACCAGAATTAAGGGACTGTAAGGCGGGAAACGGCTACTTTGGAAGGTGGGCAGTATGGTGCCTTGCGGGGGCCCTTCTCCTCCCCAAAATCTCCAGGACACTCCCAACCCAGAGTTGGCAACTCTGTAGCTGCCTCACACTGGACAGACCAGGCTGTTTCTTTCCCCTCCCGGTTGGCAACCTTCCTTTTTGTTCCCGGGTATCGTTGTGAAATCCTCACAAAAGACCTTCTGGTTTCAGCTTGCGTTACCCAGGGAAACATGATGTATCTGGGCTGAGGCAGAAGATGACCTTGTAGGCCTTGAAGCAGCCGTTTCATCAGGGCTTATCGGCCGATGTCCAGCTCCCCCCCCCCCACCCCCACCCCTTCTCACTTCCTCTAGGACGTCAGGCACTCCGGCTGCCAAGAAGTCATTCCTTGTTTTCACGTTTCAGGATCAGGGCGGAGAACCCTGCCTCCCCGTCTTGTTTGCCCAAGTCTCCGGGTAAGCCGAGAAAATGCAGCACGAAATGACGGAAATGGATGAAGGAGAGGGGCTGTTGGGAGGGCGGCCAGAGACAGACACTGCACAGCAGGTAAGGGGGATTTACCTGCAGCCCTTGAGCTTCCAGAACCACGGGGAGAAGCCCCCCCCCCCCCCCCCCGCTAAACACCTTGTCTGGTTTTAGCCCGGCCTTTCTTCCCACAATCCAGGCATCCCCTTCCGTTTTAGCCTCCCAACAACCTTGCAGGGTAGGCTAGGGGTGGACAGGCAGGGGTGGCTTCCACATGGGGACAGGATGTGGGGCTTTCCCAGTTGCTGCTGCTGCAGCAGAGAAAGGGCAGGTTTCTCTGGTTTCCACCTTCCTCTGGGGTGCCCTCCAGGGACTTCAGTCACAGCCAGTGGCCCATCTGATGCCCCCTCAGGGAATAGCATCTCCTGCTGTTGCCTGAAAAGATGGGAGGCTTTGTTCTTCTTCCAACCTGTCTGCAGCACCTGCCTGGAGAAAGAAGAGTTGGTTTTTATACCCTGCTTTTCACTGCCCCAAGGAGTCTCAAAGCTGCTTACAATCATGTTCCCTTCCTCCTCCCCCCCCCCCCCCGCAACAGACACACCTGTGAGGAAGGTGGGGCCGAGAGAACTAACAGGACTGCTCTGTGAGAACAGCACTATCAGGGCTGCGACTAGGCCAAGGTCGCCCAGCAGGCTGCATGTGGAGGAGTGGGGAATCAAGCCCAGCTTGCCAGATTAGACGCCGCCACTCTTAACCACTAAAAAACAAACCCTCATTATTATTATTATTATTATTATTATTATTATTAATTATTATTATTATTATTTCCACTTCAACTCGGTCTTCCAAAGTATTCCTCCCCTGAACGAATGCCCCACTCCCGGCCTGAGATCTGCCTTTTTCTCTCCCCGCCTCACTCCCAGACTTCCTCACCAGAGAGTGCCAACCTCCTGCAGGACCAGGATGCTGCCCTCCGTCCCAGGCAGAGAACTCGTCAGCGGCACAGCCCTGCGCGGCCCTGGAAGTCCCTGCCTGCCACCCCCACAGGCGAGCTGGAGGCAGATCCGCCAGGTAATCGGATTCAGTCCTGGGTCAGCCAGCTCCGGCTTGGGCAATATTTAGAGATTGGGTGGTGGTGGTGGGGGACCTGGGAGAACAAGATTTGGGGAGGAACCTCCATGGGGCACAATGCCATAGAGCAGGGGTAGTCAACCTGTGGTCCTCCAGATGTCCATGGACTACAATTCCCATGAGCCCCTGCCAGCGGCAGGGGCTCATGGGAATTGTAGTCCATGGACATCTGGAGGACCACAGGTTGACTACCCCTGTACTGTAGAGCCCAATTTCCAAAGCAGCTCTTTTCTCCGGGGGAACTGATCTCTTTGACCTGACTTTCTCAATCCGGGTTCTGTGACACCCTGGGGTTTCTTGGCAGCCCTCAAAGCATTTCCTGAATGGGTGGGAATTCATTAATTTTGTATATATATATTTTTAAAATGTGTTAAACATTTCTCAGGTGATCTGGCCATATAGGGTAAGGTCAACTTGCCCCTCCCCATGGCCAATTTTACTCCTGGAGGGGGTCAGAAAGGGAGGGGCCCTGGGTGGGCATGCACACAGCTGTGCTTCTCAGCCGTATTCGGCATGATTGTGTCGCTTCCGGGGTTTATCAAAGCCTGAAGGAGGTTTCAGGGGTTTCTCAACATTAATAACGTTGAGAAAGGATGACTCGGAGACATGTTGCAATTCCAGGAGAGCTCCACAGAACCCTAGAGTTGGCAGGGGCCACACAGGCCATCTAGCCCAACTCCCTGCTCAATGCAAGATCAGCCTCAAGCATCCAGGATAAGTTTCTGTCCAACCGCTGCTTGAAGACCACCAGTGAGGGGGAGCCCGCCACCTCCTGAGGAAGCCCATTCTATTGCTGCACTATTCCGAGTGTGAAAATTCTTTCCAGCCATCACTGGGAGATTCAAAACCAATGGGCCATACAATATAGTCGGGAAATATGAAAAACCATGAGAGGCAAGACAGAGAGAAAATATTTAATGCTGTCCTTTCCCAAACGAACAAACAGCTGGGTAAAAAAAAAAGGTCAATCATACAGCTAGCAGAAATGAACAAGTGTATCGTTCCTGTTCTGGACAGTAAATTCATTCTCAGAAGTAAAGTTTCACAACCAAACAGTATCCGGGATCAAACTGTTTTCATGTTAATTCTTCATCAGAATCTACTGCCCTGTCCGGAAATTAAACAATATAAAAAAGAATGAGAAAACGGCATACCTTTTAGTTATATATCTATCAAGCAAAAATTTAGAAAATAGGCAACCATATTTACCAGCTGGCTAAGTGGCCAGATCTCTACTAAGTAACTGAGAAACAGGCAGCCTTGCTGGGACCAGCCATGCCGGAGAAGGCAAGAGGCCTGGGATACTAGTCAGACCCCAAATCTGCACGGCCCCCGGAGAAGATGATGATTATTCACTTCTTCATTCATGCTATGGCAAGGGCGTGATGCAGCCAGGAAGTCCTAGGGTATTTCCGCACATTAGTAAAAATAGCGTCACGTCCGCAGAATGGTATAGTGTGTCATCATATCACTCCCCCCAGGCCCTCCTCACCTTTTTGCTGTCTAGGATTGTCTGGCTCCCAGGCAAGGGAGGTTCAGAGGTGGTTTTGCCTCACGTCACGGCCCTGGGGTTCCTTCGAGGTCGTCCTTCCAAATGCTCACCTGGACCGACCCTGCTGAACGTCTAAGATCTAACAGGGCTATCCAGGTGGGGTCGATGATGAACCCGAGATGCTGGCAGTGCTTCTTTGGCACTGACCCAGTTTGGTGTCGTGGTTAGGAATGCGGACTTCTAATCAGGCATGCCGGGTTCGATCCTGCACTCCTCCACATGCAACCAGCTGGGTGACCTTGGGCTCGCCACGGCACTGATAAAACTGTTCTGACCGAGCAGTGATATCAGGGCTCTCGAATGTAAGCCGCTTTGAGACTCCTTTGGGTAGAGAAAAGCGGCATAGAAGAACCAACTCTTCTTCTTGTTATTTGCTGGCACACTGACATCCCCACAGGGAGACGCTGCATTTCCGCCCTTGGTACTTGGGCAGAAAAGGTTGCCAAGTCCGATGCCAAGCTTGCTGGCCTCGCTCCCGGAAGCTGCCGCTTATCGCCCTGATCCATCTGTAGCCATGAGCCAAGGCTCATGCTGATCCCCAGGCCTGTGGGCTGCCGCAAAACTCGCTCTGCCAGCCTGGAGTGGCCAACAGACCGGAAGGAAAACATCCCTTTGACATACGAACACACACAGACGCCTCGTACTGAGTCAGATCATTGGCCCATCAAGGTCATGTCTCCATGGGGAGGGGCTGTAGCTGAGCGGAAGAGCCTCTGCTTGGCAGGCAGAAGGTCCCGGGTGGCATCCCTGACCTCTTCAGGACCAGGCAGGAGGCAACGTGAAAGACCTCAGCCTGAAACTCCGGAGAGACACCGTCAGTCTGAGTAGACAAGAGTGACCTTGATGGGCTGAGGGACCAATTCCGTAGGAATCAACTTCACGTGCATTCCCATGTGCCAGGGATGCTTTAGGCCAGGGGTAGTCAAACTGCGGCCCTCCAGATGTCCATGGACTACAGTGGCAGGGGCTCCTGGGAATTGTAGTCCATGGACATCTGGAGGGCCGCAGTTTGACTACTCCTGCTTTAGGCGGATCCTGTCTTGTGCAGGGGGTTGGACTAGACAGCCTGCGTGGCCCCTTCCCACCCTAGGATTCTGCGATTCTATTCTGTGACTGGCAGCTGTCTCCAGGAAGATCTTTGGGTGGGGGGAAAGGAAAATGAGTCTTCCCCATGCTTTTTTTTTTAGTATACTCCAAGCTAGCCCAGGCAAGCCCTATCTCTCAAGCTAAGCAGGGTCATCCCTGGCTAGAATTTGGATGGGAGACCCCCAAGGAATACTAGAGATCATGATGCAAAGGCAGATAATTGCAAACCATCCTCTGAATATCTCTTGCCTTGAAATGTGGCTCTCCAGATGTCCATGGACTACGATTCCCTTGAGCCCCTGCTGTCACCATCCTGGCAGGGGCTCATGGGAATTGTAGTCCATGGACATCTGGAGGGCCGCAGTTTGGCCACCCCTACACTATGGGGCCTCCATAAGTCGGCTTGTGAGTTGATGGCTCATACTTTCTTTGGCCCCAGCTTGGTTGTTCCAGGGCGCAAGGACCCATGCCCACCATCTTCTCCTTTCCCTTCCAGTCTTCTCCTCCATGACCTCTCTCCAGGCGGAGGAGTTCTTTGATATGGTGGCTAAAGTCCAGGCCCGGAGGCTCAACGACCAGCGGGCCGATTTCGCAGGGCCCGAGGGCACAAGTAGTGAGAACGCGGCCGTCTCGGAGGACCAACTCTACGACACTATCCTGGCTCATCAGGTGAGTCTCTCAGTCCCTTAAGAACGTCCCGGGAGATGCCCTGGGGGCTGCCTAGGGTGGATGATCGCAGAGGTTGCCGTTTTGCTGCAGCAACAAAGTTAGGCTTGCTTTACCTAGGCCTGTCTTAAGAACATAAGAAGAGCCCTGCTGGATCAGAACAATAGTCCATCTAGTCCAGCGTCCTGCTTCACACAGGAGTCAACAGTTCCTCTGGAGGGAAGCAACAGGGAATGGAGGCCAAGACTTTCCCCGATGCTCCCACCTGGATCACGAATTAGTGCCACTGAGTGTGGACCTTCACCTTGGTCGGCATGCTTATCCTCTATATCAGTGGTCCCCATGGTGCCACCCCCCCCCCGCAGTAAAGCTTGCGCAAGCTTGCGACCCGGGAAGCTTCTTACTGCGGGAGGGGGGGAGAGGGAATCAGGGCACATGCGCCATGTGCGACTGAAATTGCGCATGTGCGGCACTTTTGCGCATGCGCGCATGCGCAAAAGTGCTGCACATGTGTGATTTCGGCCACACATGGCGCATGTGCAGCCCGGCCACTCCTGCGCGATGCGCGGGTGCGCCTGCGCGGCATGCACAGGCGGGCAGTTGCCCTGCCGGTCCCCTTTTAGAAGAAAGATAGTAGAAAAGCCCATTTTAAAAACTCGTTGGGGTCCTGGCAGCTTCCAGATCTTTCCTAATTGAACAAATCCAACCAATTGGCTGGTACAAAAATGTAATCTTTTTGGTTATAATTATTCCAATTTATTTTGTGGATATTGCCTTCATATCTACAACATGCAAACATAAACCAAAAAAGGGTTTCTGATAAACACAATTTTTTTTCTTTTGCAATGGCCCGTTTCAAGGTCGTTCTCTTCCTCAGTGGTTTGTTATCCTATGAATAGACAAGAGGCCAGTGAGAGCCGCACAGAGCACATGTGGACAGCCACCCACAACCCTCCAGCTTACCTCGTAGCTGTTCTTCCTGCTCAGGCCAAGCGTCAGGAAGAGGAGGAGAAGCAGAGAGGGCCTCTGATGGGCCCTCAGTCGGGAACTGCTATCAACCTATTAGGGGCACGTCCCCCAGTAAGGGCCAATCACAGCAGCACGTCCTTGGAAGGACCATGCCGTTTTTATGTGGTATGATAAGGAGAGCCCTGCTGTGTCAGGCCAGTGGTCCATCTAGTCCAGCATCCTTCCTCACAAAGCCACAGGACATAAGAGGCTAAGGCCTTCTCCTGATGTTACCTCCTGACTCTGAGATTCAGCAGATTAATGAGAAAACATGTCGCTATCTTATACATTGTTGATAAGACGGCCCGGGGGCTAGGGAAGGTGGGTCTCGGGTAGCTCCCTGGTCCTTGATACAACTTGGTCCTAGCCTGTCCCATCGGTCCCACTGCAGACGTCCCTCATTCTCCTCTCCCCACAGAGCCAGCGTCTGGAGGACCAGCGGACGGAGCCCCCCATCCCAGTGGGTGTCCAAGGGTTGCTGGATCTGCTGCTCAGAGCTCAGGGAACCCGGATGGAAGACCAGCGCTCAACTCTTCCCCCCGGCCTCGCCTCCGTAAGACGTTTCCCTTCCCCAGCCAGAGTATGAACCTGTCTGAGCTTTCCTCTGAGCCTCTGCGGGTCTCATGACTGAAGACTATAAAGACAGTCTATAAAGACAGTCAGGGTCTTTGGAACCAAGCGATGCTTAAAAAAACTTCGACGATGTCGCCCGGCAGTAGGATATGCAAAATCAAAGCAGGCTCTCTCCAACACAGCAAATTGCTCATAGCTTCCTGGCCAGGATTTTCAAGTAAATGGAACTGCCTCTCCTCCATCTAGGGAAGCGCATCACCGCTAGCAGGAGCAGCAGAGGCGCAAGACTTATGTTAGCACCAGCCACAAAGCAAGGTGCGACCTTTCCAGTTTCACAGAACTCTTCCTGAAGCTGAAGGTCCATCAGAACAAGACAGCTGATGAAAGGGGAGGAGCCAAAGGCCCTGGTGAAGGGCAGGTATTTCCAGAAACTCTTGGCAGACTAATTTAGCTTTTTTCTGCGACAAAGTATCTCCACGGGCACCAAAGCAAGCGCTACGAGGAGAAAGCTGGTGTGGAGGAATTAAACTGGGGAGGGGGGATTGACGGATTCGCTTTTTGCTAAATTTGCTTGTAAGACTCAATTTCATGTTCTTCTCACTGGAGGTTTTTGTTGTTGTTTTTTAAAGCAAGACTCTCCGATGCAGGTACTGTTTTATTTAGAAAGTTTCATCCTGCTTCCACACTTGGAGATACTGGGTAGTGTGTGGGTTTTTTGGCAATTAAGTACAAGCACAGTTCTTTTTGCTGCTCTAAAAACAGAGGTCTTTCCCTCAAGGCCCTTCTACTGTCTCCATTCATGTTTGCAGCTCTCTCCCCTCCCTCTTCCAGCTCTCTTCCCTCCCTCTGAATCCCCTCCTCCCCCTGCTGCCATTTTGAATCATGTTAACACTCTGGCTTCTCCCATCCAGCTATTTAGGCCTAAAATCCCCCTCACCCCCTTTCCCGTTGGCTGTTGTGGTTCTGAAAGAGCATCTCACACTGTGGTCTATTTTGTTTAAAACGTTTTCTTTTGGGTTTTTTGACTTTTTTTTTTTGTAAGTGCCATTTGTATAACGAGCTTCAAATGCTGTCAGCGTGTAAATCACTGGCACAGTATCAGTGGACATAACCAGTGCAGTATAGAAGAAGAAGAGAAGCTGGCTTCTTATACCACGCTTTTCACTACCCAAAGGCGTCCCAGAGTGGCTCCCCAAACGCCTTTCCCCTTCCCCTCCGCACAACAGACACCCTGTGTGGTTGGTAGGGCTGAGAGAGCTCTGAGAGAACTGCTGTGCAAGAACACCCCCAAGAGAACTGTGACTGGCCCAAGGTCGCCCAGCTGACTGCATGTGGAGGAGTGGAGAATCAAACCCAGTTCTCCAGATTAGAAGGCAACACTCTTCACCACTACGTCCAGCTGGCAGGGTTGCTAATCCCCAGGTGGGGCCTGGAGATCTCCTGGAATTGGAATCCATCTTCAAACAACAAAGATTAGTTCCCCTAGGGCAGGGGTAGTCAACCTGTGGTCCTCCAGATGTTCATGGACTACAATTCCCATGAGCCCCTGCCAGCAAACACTGGCAAGGGCTCATGGGAATTGTAGTCCATGTACATCTGGAGGACCACAGGTTGACTACCCCTGCCCTAGGGAACAATGGCTGCTAGGGAACAATCTCACTGAGATCCTGCCCCCAACCTTCCCCTGCCCAGGTTCTGCCTAAAATATCTAGGCATTTCTGAATTCAGAGTTGGCAACAGGAAGATAATTAAAATTATTTTTAACCCGCCCTTCCAGTGCTGCTCAGAATGGGTAACAACGCTGAATACAAACATCTTCTAAAAAGTTAGAACAATATTAAACCAGTATTGATTCTCATGCTCCCAACTAATATTTTAAACAGGGGTTGATCAGGAGCTGGCCTTCCATTGCTTGGTAGGCCCTGACTGTAGACCTGTAAAGCTCCGTCTTGCAGGAAGAGATCTGGTTTTCGGCGCCTGCTTTTCACTGCCTGAAGGAGCCCCAAAGTG
The DNA here is from genome assembly GCF_049243985.1 of Paroedura picta. Classification (NCBI taxonomy): domain Eukaryota; kingdom Metazoa; phylum Chordata; class Lepidosauria; order Squamata; family Gekkonidae; genus Paroedura; species Paroedura picta. Next base: position 7,376,897 of record NC_135371.1, read on the forward strand.
GCTCCACAAACCCCTTTCCCTTCCTCTCCCCACAACAGACACCCCAGACACCCCTGCGAGGGAGGTGGGGCTGAGAGACTGCTGAGAGAACTGCAGATAGCCCCAGGTCACCCAGCTGGTGCTGCACATGGAGGAGGAGTGGGGAATCACAGAATCATAAAATAATACAGTCGCTTGGATTCCAGGTATCTCTCCTGGGGACATTGTCTAGCTAAAAAGGAACAAAATGATTCTTCGGAAATTATATGCCTCACTCTGTCCTCACCGTTCCCCAGCAAGGCTTTCAAATGTCCACTCTTCAAAACACCCATATTTTCCAACAATAAAGGATCCTGAAACGTCACATCCCGCTGATGAAACTCAGGCGGACGTTCAGACTTTTGCAACGTTTCCCTTTTGCAAAGATGTGCAAAGGCCGTCTCTGGGATCGGGCCTTTGCACAACCAGAGAGGGCTCCAGCACCGAAGGCCCGCCTGAGCTCTGTCAGGGGGAAGGGGACTACCCCAGGGCAGTGAGATTGGAAAACTGAAAACAGGCTCTCTCCAAGGGTCCTCAAATTGACAACAGGGTGTGTGTGCGTGAGAGAGAGAGAGAGAGAGTGTGTGAGGGGGACCTCGGTGCGATCCCACAATGGGGGGATAAATGGAGCATCAGACCCAGTGCATGAAACCAGATGGCTTGATTTGACCGAGATTGGCTTGCAACTGATCAGCCTAGGTTCCCTCGCAGGGTGGGCGGAGGGGAGAACTGTGGTGGAGGGGAGGACGCTGTAAGCTTAGATGGATCCCCACTGTCAGGGGATGATGTCAGAATAAATAGACCTCCAGATCACAGAGGGGTTTCCTGGCAGGGGATGGCAGGGGTGGAGGGCAGAGTTTACGGTGCCCCGGCCCTGCTGATTTCCCTTAGCCCTGCCTCCTGGCTGTTCAGGAATTCCCCAAGTTAGAATTGGCAACATACCTGGTGACCTACTTGGCTTCTAGTAGGGTAAAACAAAACAAAAACCTGAGCTTTCCTGAAAACCAGCACGACTTGGTGTCGTGGTTAAGAGCTGTTACCTCTAATCTGGAGAACTGAGTTCAAATCAAATTTATCAAATCAAATGTACTTAATACAGCAGTACGGCCAGATGAAACTGGTAGCAAAAAACACTGGGAACACTGGGCTTGATTTTTCACTCCTCTTCCACATGTAGCCAGTAACAGTTTTCTTAGAGCTACCCTTCAGAGCAGTTCTCCCAGAGCTCTCTCAGGCCTCGCAGGGTGGCTGTTGTAGGGAGAAGAAGGGAAAGGGGTTTGTGTAGCCACTTTGGGGAGTAAATACAGGGTCCAAAAAACAGCTCTTCTTCTTCTTGGTCAGAGACCCTCTACTGAGGGACCAAAAACCGTTTTCAACTTGGCATGTTTACAACCGCCCTGGGAGGTAGGTTAAGCAGAGAGAGAGAGAGAGAGAGAGAGAGAGAGAGAGAGAGAGAGAGAGAGAGAGAGAGAGAGAGAGAGAGAGAGAGAGGGTGCCCCACTCAAGGTCAGCTAGGGTGGTCAGCTCGATTGGCAAATCCCTGGAGATTTTGGGGGTGACGCCTGAAGAGGACGGGGACTCTATAATATAATAAATAGGCTCGGTAATGCTGGAGAGTCCAGCTTCCAAAGCAGCCAGGGGAACTGATCTCTCTTGCCTGGAGATCACAGCGGGAGATCTCCCGCCACCCCCTGGAAGCCGACCCCTCTGACGTCAGCCAGGGAGCTTGAGGGCCCAGGCAGAATTTGAACCCAGCTCTGGGACCTGGGATTCCAGCTCATCTCCAGGCGCCAGAGATCAGCTCCCCGGGAGAAAAAGCCAGCTTGGGAAGGGTGTTCTCCATCGCCTTACACGCCACGCAGCCCCCCTTCCCACTCACCAAACCTCCAGCTACTTCCCAACCCAGAGTTGGCAACCCCGCAACCTTCCCCCCTCCCCTTTCGCGCTGACTCCTCGAGCAGCGGAGAAGAAGTTTGACGCCCCTTTGAAAGTCGCGGCGTCTGCAAGGGGGGGGGGGTGCATTGATCTGGCTCAGAGGCGGGGGGGGGACACAAAAGGGGCGGGGCTCCAAGCAGGGAGGAGGAGCCTTTTCCGCGAGGGGGCGGGGAGGAGAGGGGGCGCCCGCCCTGCTGCCCTCCTCTTGGGCAAAAGTGGCTCCGCGCAGTCCCGCCCCGCGGCCGGGCTTTCCCTCCCGCCGCCCCTCGGCCACGTCAGCCGGGGCCCAGATCCAGCGCAGCAGGGCTTGGAGTGGTGGTAGGGGGGGAGGGAAAGGGGCTGAGCCTCCCCCCGAGATCCAGATCCCCCCCGAGATCCAGATCCCCCCCCCCAGGATCCAGATCCCCCCCAGGATGGTGCTGCTCACCATGATCAGCCGCGTCCAAGACGGGCTCCTCTTAGCGGCGTCCATGCAAGAAACCGAGCAGGTAAGGGGACAGGGAGGCGTCCGGCACCGGCAGCTCCTCTCTTGTGCCGGGTGGGGCTTCCTTCTCCCCCCCCCCCTTTCCTTGTTCGGACCAGCCTCTCTCGTGCGTTCTTCCAAGCAGCTCACGCAATTCTCCCTGTGATGCTCCCAACGACAACCCCGCGAGGTAGGCTAGGGGCACAAAGTCATCGCGGAAGGTGGATTTCAAGCTCGGGTCTCCCAAGCCTAGGCCAAGGGCTTCCGCAGCACGGCCACCCCTGCCCTCAGCACCTGTTTTGGGCAGGTGCAATTTTTCAATGATGTTTATTGAGCATGGATTTACGGATCGTTTATTTATATTTTTTTTAGAAAGGGAGCAAGCTAAGTTAAATAGGGCTCACGGCCTGTTCGATAAGAGGGCTGCCAACCTCTGGGAGACAAAATGTCCTGTCCAGCTAATGCAGGTGTTACCGGCTCTCATTGATCGCTGCACCCGTTTCCTGTGAACAAGGGAAGGGTGGTTTTTCGCCAGTCCTCTTGACCAGGGGTAGTCAACCTGTGGTCCTCCAGTCCAGATGTCTATGGACTACAATTCCCATGAGCCCCTGCCAGCATTTGCTGGCAGGGGCTCATGGGAATTGTAGTCCATGGACATCTGGAGGACCACAGGTTGACTACCCCTGCTCTTGACAACCTGAGTTGGTTGCACCTGTTGTAGGTGGCTACATATAGATGGAAGCAGGTTTTCTTTCACAGGCACAAGGGAGCAGTGAGGATGGCACAGTGGCTAAGAGCAGGCCTCCAATTGGCAGACCCTGGTTCGATTCCCCAGTCCTCCTCCACATGCAGCCTGCTGGGCAACCTTGGGCCATTAACAGTTCTCTTAGAGCTGTTCTCTGTCAGCAGTTCTCTCAGAGCTCTCAGCCCCCACCTACCTCACGGGGTAGTGACCAGCTTTGGGACTCCTTCGGTTAGTGAAAAGCGAGATATAACGCCGCCCCCCAGCCAGCTCATCTGGCTTCATAGCAGGCCAAAGGGCTAAGAATGTGGGCCAGAAAGTCATGGTGGTCGCTCAATGGAACCTCCATGTTCAGAGGCAGCCTATCTTCGAGGCCCAGTTGCCAAGGGGAGGGGTAAATAGCACATGAAAGCTGTTGCCTTTACGGGCGGACGTCCCAGAAGTCTCCCGCGGAATTGTAATATAATAATAATAATTCTGATAATAAAGCGGCTTCAATCTCCTCTCTTCTCCGCAGTCAAACCGGAACTTCCAGGAATACCACAACCAAGCCAAGCAGCTTTTCCGGAAACTTGGGGAACATTCCCCAACACGATGCTCCCTAGAAGCCGGACCAATGACTTTCCAGTGAGTGTCTGGGGTGGGAAGGGGGGGGTGAGACCCCGATGCTAGATCTCATTCCGGCTGCTGTAGGCACAAAGTTTAAGGCACGTGAGTCTGAAAAGGCAGAACCCCCAAATGCCATGAATCATTACATTATTAATAGGATGTCATATGGCACCTAGAGCCTCTTGTGGCGCAGAGTGGTAAGGCAGCAGACATGCTGTCTGAAAGCTTTGCCCATGAGGCTGGGAGTTCGATCCCAGCAGCCGGCTCAAGGTCAACTCAGCCTTCCCTCCTTCCGAGGTCGGTAAAATGAGTACCCAGCTTGCTGGGGGGTAAACGATGATGACTGGGGAAGGCACTGGCAAACCACCCCGTATTGAGTCTGCCATGAAAACGCTGGAGGGCGTCACCCCAAGGGTCAGACATGACCCGGTGCTTGCACAGGGGATACCTTTACCTTTACCTTTTTAGAATGTCATAATTATACATTTTAAGCCTTTACAAAAGGTTCGCAAATCATCCGGGGGGGGGGGAAGTGTTACCGAGTCACAGCCCTGTAGGGCTTCCAAAGGCTGGAGAATAGCAGGGGTGGGAGGCTGTGGGCTTCCTTGGTGGGATTTATCACTGGGCCAGCCTCCCCCTCTGTCCTCGTACCTTTGAATACATTTGCCAAAGTGCTGGAAAGAGATCGCCTTCTCACTGAGCGCTTGGTCACAGGAGTCACCTGCTAAACTTAGCTCTTAAAAAATATATATATATCTGAAAATTTGGGCAGAAGAGAGTCGGGTTTGAATCCACTGGAAAGTGTGTGTGGATGAAATAATTTCCATGGAGAATCATAGAGTTTGGAAGGGCCTTTTGGGTCATCTAGTCCAACCCCCTGCACTATGCAGGACACTCACAAACCTATCGCTCATCCACTGTCACCTGCCACCCCCTTGAGCCTTCACAGAATCAGCTTCTCCGTCAGATATCTATCCAGTGCCTGTTTAATGGAGATGGAGAACCCACCACCTCCTGAGGAAGCCTGTTCCACTGAGGAACCGCTCTGACTCTCAGGAACTTCTTCCGGATATTTAAACTAAATTTCTTTTGCATTAATTTCATCCCATTGGTTCTGGTCTGTCCCTCTGGGGCAAGAGAGAACAACTCTGCTCCATCCTCTACTTGGCAGCCTTTTAAATACTTGAAGATGGTGATCAGATCCCCTCTCAGTCGTCTCCTCTCCAGGCTAAATAGACCAAACTCCTATCTTTTGAACTGTTGCTGTGTAGGACTGTCGGGTTTCCTCCATTTGTCTGGGTTTGGCAGAATCAAAGCTTTCCTGGGCTTTCAAAGGAAGAGATTACAGAGGGAATGGCTCCAGCGCAAAACAGGGAGCTGCCAGACCTGTCCAGTATTGACTGGGATCAGGGGCAGTAATTCTTGGGATAATGTTCCCTTCTCTGTGGTTTGAGACACCTCTTGAGAGCCAGCTTGGTGTCGCGGTCAAGAGCAGCGGCTTCTAATCCGGAGAGCCGGGTTTGATTCCTTGCTCCTCCACGTGCAGCCAGCTGGGTGACCTTGGGCTAGCCACAGCCCTGTTAGAGCTGTTCTCACAGAGCAGTTCTCTCAGAGCTCTCAGCCACAACTACCTCACTGGGTGTCTGTTGTGGGGAGAGGGAGAGAAGGCGATTGTAAGCCACTTTGAGACTCCTTCGGGGAGAGAAAAGCGGCATATAAGTACCAAGTCTTCTTCTTTCTCAGCCTCACCTCCCTTGCAGGGGGTCTGTTGTGGGGAGAGGAAAGGGAAGGCGATCGTAAGCCGCTTTGAGACTCCTTCGGACAGTGAAATGCGGGGTATGACTCCCAACTCTTCTTCCCCGCAGTTACTTGATCAGCCAAGGTGTGTGCTACCTGACGCTCTGCGAAGCTGGGCAGCCCAAGAAGCTGGCATTCTCCTACCTGGAGGAGCTGCAGGCGGAGTTCTGGGAGCTGTACGGAAAGAAGGTGCCCTTTGTATCGAGGCCTTACGCCTTCATTGAATTCGGTACGTCCCGAGAAAGACGTGTCCAGCTGAGGCCTTCCCACACCCTCTTGAGAGAGCCAGCGGGGTGTGGTGGTTAAGGGCGGCAGACTCCAGTCCGGAGAACTGGGCAGGGGGAGGGTGTTGATTCCCCCCTCCTCCTCTACGCAGGGGCCTGTGGGTGGCCCTGGGGCACTCCCTGGGCGTTGCCTCCTGGCTCTCGTGTGGAGAGGTTTACTGTTTCCAAACCTATACTTCCTGCAGTCCCTTATTTGCAGTCCCACTTTCTGGCTGGGACAGGCGTTCTCAGAGATCTCCGCTCTGCCTGGCATCCGATGTAGGGAGGGTTGATTCTCAAACGCTTCTCTCCCGAAAAACTCTACGATGCTACTGGACTCAAATTTATCTCCTTCACTTCTGCAGAGTGACCGCAGTACGCTGCCAAGACGCCCGGGGGGCTCTCAGGTGTGAGGCTGCTGGACCCAAAGGGGGAAAATCCAAGGGGGCTCCTTGAATGGGACAGGAAACCCCCGAGGGGGTTCTGGCAGCTCTGGATCGGTTCCACTGACCGGCAGTGATGAGCTGAGCAGCTGCCCTCAGCTGGGTCTCCGAAATGGACTTTCTCTCGGCTTGGGTCTCACTTCCTGCTAGGGATGCCAGCCTCCAGGTGGGGCCTGGGGATCCCCTGGAACGACGGCTCAATTCCAGGCTGCAGAGCTCAGTTCCCCTGGAGAAAACAGCTGCTTTGTCAGGCGGCCTTTCTGGCACTGGACCCTACTGAGGTCTTTCTCCAACCCCAGATCCCCAGAAATTTCCCAGCCTTAATTTAAGGGATGCACCTTAACGAGTATCGAGGCCCCTTAGTATGTGCTAGGAACGGCGACAGGCTTGGGAACTCTAGGCGAGCGTATCGATTTGGCTAGACTGCGGATCGTGACGGACGTTAACCGTGGAACCCCTTCTTGTAGACACTTACATCCAGAAGCTGAAGAAGTCGTACCTGGACACCTGGTCCAAGCGCCACCTGAGCAGCATCAACCTGGAGCTGCAGGACGTCCAGAAGATCATGGTGACCAACATCGAGGAGGTCCTCCAGAGGGGAGAGGCCTTGTCAGGTAGGGAGGGAGCCCTCGAGGGTGCAGAGAGAACGCGAATGGAGGGAGGGCTGGAAACGGGCCTGAGGCCCCCCCTCCCCCCGGACTGGGATTTTATTCCGTTCTCTGGCGACCATGAGGAGGCTGAAGCCCTGGAAGTCCAAGTTACTTCCCTACGAGCCTCAATGGACTGATTGGGACCTGGAATTCTCTTGGAGTTAAGACTTTTCCAGGTAGGGTTGCCAAGCTCTGGGTAGGGCAGATTTTGGGAGCCTGCAGATTTTGGGAGCGTATGGGATTTGGGGCCTCAGTGGAGTACAATCACACAGAGTCCAGCCTCCAAGCAGCCACTCTGCCCCCTGATCTCTGTCCCCTGGAGATGAGCTGTAGAACTGGAGGTGCCCCAAGATTCACCTGGGGACTAGCATCCCTCTTTTTGGACCATAGACATCCCCCAGCACGACATCCCCCAGCACGACAGCTTCAGAGGCTGTATCATAGAGCAGGGGTAGTCAAGCTGCGGCCCTCCATGGACTACAAATCCCATGAGTCCCTGCCAGCGTTTGCTGGCAGGGGCTCACGGGAATTGTAGTCCATGGACATCTGGAGGGCCGCGGTTTGACTACCCCTGCCATAGAGTCTAGGAAGATGGTAGTTATAGAGTGCCACCCTATCCCTGCCGAACTCTTTGCCCTCCTGAGGCCCTACCTCCAATCTCCAGGAAGTTCCCAAACCAAAGTTGGCAACCTGATCCCTCAACTCTTCTTCGTGCCTGATGCCAGGTCTCTACAGGACTATTAGAACGGACAGTTCTGTGGAAGATTTTCAGCATCTAGCGGTTGACAACTGGGAATGGTCAGGGAGGGAAATTTTGGGATGGGGCGGGGCTAGGGTGGCCAGGTCCCTCGTAGCTGTCAGTGGGGGATGGGGGGCGGGGAGGAGTGTCAAAACTTAACACTATGTGCTGACGTCACCTGGAAGCGATATCAGCACAGTAACATGTCTTTGGGTGACGCTCTGGCTTTTGGGCAAAAACTCTATGGGAGAATTAGCTTCTTGCCATAGAGTTTTGCCCAAAAACCAGAGTGTCACCTCCTCCCCTTGACATCACTGAGGTGCCTGCGTCGCTTCCGGGCAATGTCAGCAAGTTGCGTTTGCTTCCTGTTTGCTTCCTCTTGGAGGACAGAGTTAGGCCCTCCTTGTCTCTCTCCTTTCCAGCTCTGGATTCCAAGGCCAGCAGCCTGTCGACTCTCTCCAAGAAATACCGCCACGACGCCAAGCTTCTCAACAGCCGCTCGGCCTACGCCAAAGCCGCCGCCACCAGCCTGGTCTTCGTGGTGGTCATGCTCTACATCCGCTTCTGGTGGCTGGTTTGACGGCTCCTCCTCTCTCCTCCCCGCCTCTCCCAGACCTCTCTTCAGGCCTGCCTTCGAGGGAGGGAGGGGTGAAGAAAAAGGGGACTTTCTCCCTCCTGTCTGTTCCAAGACCAAACCAGGGCCTGTAGCCGGAGAAACCGAAACTTCCAGAGGATCCTGGGCTGTTCCTCTTGTTGCAAAGAGATTTTTTTTATAAAATTGACATGGCATTTTTCGCCCCTTGGTGGCCAAAACCGGAAGTTAGAAAATGCAGAATGCTATTTATAAATGTTAACAACATTTCTCATTTTGCTTTTAGTAAAAAAGTATCTTGCACTTTTCACTGCCAGCAGTAAAACAGAGGTGAGGTTGTATAAGAAGGAAGGGAACACATTTATTGATAAACAGCAAGGACGATCTTCCGGTTATCGGGATGTGTGCTTTTGGTTCTGATAACAGAAATTCAGCGGGTAACACTCCTGTTCTTTTAGCTCCGTGTCCAAACAAGTTGCACCTGTTGAATTTCTGCCTGCCTGCCAGGTGCCATAGACAGAGTCAAAAAGAATAAAGCAAAGTCCAGGTTTGCCCTGAGGTATCATCTGTTCTAACAGGTCTGAGGCAGCTGCTTAAGGCGGAACTATAAGGTCTTTTGATCAATCTGGTTTTTCTGCCCTCTGGGAGCAGCTAGAAACAAGGGGGTCTGCATCGGTTGAACATCTGCCTTCCGGGCAGGAGTTTGGCACATGCCTTTCAGACCTGTCTAAAGAAAGCCCGCAAGTATGGGACAGAGAGAAGCTCCGGCCTCACCAACACACTAAAACGGTGAGTTGATGTTTACAATAGAGGTGGATAGTTCAGCAATAAATTTGATTGTTCAGAAAGCTGCCCCCTTGTGGATGAATGGGTGTGGAAAACAAACCTTTCAAGATGTTTCATTTTAGGCAAGCGTTGGTGGCCAGGGGATAAGCAGAAGATTGTTTCTGCTTTATAGTTTCAAATGTGCAGGGCCCAGGGACTGGGAATCTTAATCCCAGGACATTAAAAAGGGGGAAACTTCTTTGAGCACATGCAAAGTGCCAGAGAAGTGACTTGTCTTTTTCTTCACTTCCTCTGGTGACGTCAGCAGCAGGCTGTCTAATTCTTGTGTCTTTATTCACTTGAGTTGTACCCTGCCTTCTCCCCAAGGGGGACCCAAAGAGCTTTCCATCGTTCCCCCTTCCTCCTTCCCCTCTTCACAAGAACGCCGTGGACTGGCCTGAGGTCCCCCTGAGAGATTCCGTGGCGGACTGGGGATTCGAACCCGGTTCCCCCAGATCCTTGCCTGGCGTTTTAACCCCACGCCCCATCTTCGAGCCACAATCTCAGCAGCTGGCAAAATCGTGGCCACTGGTGCAGAGCGCTTTCCCTTCGTCATTAAATAATATAATTTTTATTGAATCTCTTCTGTGGTCGGCCTGGGCCAAAGGTGCAGGAGAGGGCAGCCCAAGAGTCCTGAATTTTTGAGGAAAAGGTCCAGACCAGGGGTAGCCAAACTGCGGCCCTCCAGATGTCCGTGGACTACAATTCCCAGGAGCCCCTGCCAGCATTCGCTGGCAGGGGCTCCTGGGAATTGTAGTCCACGGACATCTGGAGGGCCGCAGTTTGACTACCCCTGGTCCAGACGGATGGGGAATGACTACAAGAGGTTGGGAGAGGGGATGATAAAGACGCTTGCAGTTTTAACATAACACGAGAAAGCAGAGAGACAGACTAGCAGGGCCGCCCATCCGGACCCCTCTCCGACCCAGGGCTGGCCGCCGGAAGCAGCCTCGTCTCTCCTGCTTCCAAAGAAAGTCCTCGCTTAGGTGTCCTGTCATTACCTTGTGGAATTTGACGCCTCGAGGTCTGGCAGTGGCCATGACGTTCTTCAAAGACAGCTTGGGTGAATTCTTGGGGGCCGGCTCTTGTGGCGTCTACAGGCGGGAGCGGTGCACCTCTGCAGACCAGTTTCTGGGGAAGGCCATGCCCGTGGGCTTCCCGTTGGCCGCCGCAGGAAACAAAATGCTGCATCCGGCCTGATCCAGCAGAGCTCTTCTTATCTGGAATAGTGGCCGGAGGATCTGGCCGAGTCCGTTTTATCCCTTGTGGGATCCCCCAGACCCACACTCCTCCGGTCTTTCTCCGTTGGAAGACTTTGCTTTTGAGGAGGGCTTCAGGTTTGGAGAGGCATCATGACTCATAGAGTCACAGAGTTGGAAGGGATCTCCTGGGTCATCCAGCCCAACCCCTTGCATTATGCAGGACACTCACATCCCTATTGCTCATCCACTGTCACCTGCCACCCCCTTGAGCCTTCACAGAATCAGCCTCTCCGTCAGATGGCTATCTAGCCTCTGTTTAAAAATTCCCAAAGATGGAGAACCCACCACCTCCTGAGGAAGCCTGTTCCACTGAGGAACTGCTCTAACTGTCAGGAACTTCTTCCGGATGTTTAGACGGAATTTAGACCAGAGTCTCTCCTGTTGTGCGACATCGTGTGGGACATCAGATTTCTCCTCTAGCATGCCATGCTCATTCTTCCACGTAGGGCACAGGCGCGCCTCCCCTCCATTCCAAGGAAGCTGCCATTTTGGGGGCTCTTCCTGCAATGGCTGCCCTCCTTCCCTGTGTGAGCTCACAGGGCAACGTCCGGTCCTAGCTTGGCCAGCAGCTGCTGTGCCCCACAGCACCAGCCCCCATCCAGCCCGCCCTACCCCTCGAGAGGGTGGAGTCACTCAGGGGACAGCCCCACGGCCTCTTCTGATGAGCTTGCAGGCAGCGTGGAAGGAGGAAGAACCTTCAGAGGGATTTCATTCTCTGGGACTGGGGGAAGCAGCGGCCTGCCGGCCTGCCAGGAAAACTTGCGTGGGATGGGAGCTGAGCGGTGGAGGTGTGGCCGGGGCCTGTGTGTTGGGAGCGGGCCAGCAGTGGGAGAGGGGCGGGGAGAGTCCAAGAGGGACAGGATGTCGTGGTGGAGGCGCTCCTGGGCCACGTCCCGCGCGAGGCGGCCCACGTGGTCCGGGATGTTCTGCTTGGCGCCGTGTTGAAGGAGGAGGCAGGCCACTTTGCAGCTCCCTTCTTGGGCGGCGAGGAAGAGCGGCGTCTGTGCCTTTGGGGGGCAAAAACAGAGAGCAAGATTCAAATCCAGCAGCACCCGAAAGGACAACACCCTATCTGGGCTGTAAGCTTGTGAGAGTCAAAACTCCCTTGGTTAGGTCCAAGCTACGGAGACAAAAGGAGCTTTGACTCTCAAAAGTTTAAAGGTGAAGGTAAAGGTGTTCCCTGTGCAAACACTGAGACATGTCTGACCCTTGGGGTGACGCCCTCTAGCATTTTCATGGCAGACTCAATACGGGGCGGTTTGCCAGTGCCTTCCCCAGTCATTACCGTTTACCCCCCAGCAGCAAGCTGGGTACTCATTTTACTGACCTCGGAAGGATGGAAGGCTAAGTCAACCTTGAGCCGGCTGCTGGGATCGAACTCCCAGCCTCATGAGCAGACAGCTTCAGACAGCATGTCTGCTGCCTTACCACTCTGCGCCACAAGAGGCTCTCTCGAAAGTTTAGGCTAGCCTTTATCAAGTTTTTTTACCACGGAGAACCCCCTGAAACATTCTTTAGGCTACGAGAAACCCCCGAAGTGGCACAATCATACAGAATATGATTGGGAAGCAGAGCTGTGTACAAGCCCACCCAGGATACCTCCCTTCCCAACCCCCTACAGGCCCTTCACTGGCCATTTTTGGGAGGGGGCGGTGGGTCGATGTGACCATAGAAAGTCATATCGCCTGATGAATGTTGTGCCAATTTTTAGAAACATGTAAAAAAGTTAATTAACTCCCACCCCTTCAGGAAACCCTTCCAGGCCCATCCAGAAACCCCAGGGTTTCACGAAATCTTGGTTGGGGAAGCCTGGGTTAGCTGCACTGCATCCTTTCTGAGAAGGGCTCAGCCTACCCGATTGTCCTGGGCGTCCTTATCGGCTCCGTTTCGGAGCAGGACGAAGGCGGCACCTTCGTTGTTGACCGCTGCGGCCCAGTGGAGGGCGGTCTTCCCTGCAGAATGTCAAAAACAAGATTGTTGCGGCAGGAGGGCCAGAGGCCTAGTCAGTTAACGACAACAAACAAGGGCCGAACAGCCTAGCGTTCCTCTCGGGGTTTGGTACGAACTTGTGACAGAAACACACCCACTCGCAGTCCCCCTTGCAAGTCACGACAGACACCTTTCCTGTTTTATTTCTGAACTGCTGTAAAGGCTGCATCCACCTGTTGCAGGTCATTGTGCCTTCCCTGCCCTACAGCAATCATTCGTGAAAGGAAATTCCGGTGCACGTGAGCCAAATCGGCTGCCAGTTGGCATCACGGCAACAGGACTGTGAGCCTGAAGTAATAGAATGAAATTTGGGTCCGGTGGCACCTTTAAGAGCAACAAAGTTTAATTCTGTGTAGAAGCTTCTACGTGCAGGCAGACAAAATGTACCTAGAAAAGAATAAGAATGTTTTATCACTACCCAAAGGGGTCTCAAAGTGGCTTACAACGGCCCTCCTTTCCTCTCCCCACAATAGACACCCTGTGAGGCAGGTAAAGCTGAGAGAGCCCTGATATTACTGAAGAAGAAGAAGAGTTGGTTCTTATATGAGGCTTTTCTCTACCCAAAGGAGTCTCAAAGCGGCTTCCAATTGCCTTCCCTTTCCTCTCCCCACAACAGACACCCTGTGAGGAAGGTGAACCTGGGAGAGTTCTGAGAGAAAGTGCTTTGAGAGAACAGCTCTAACAGAACTGTGACTAGCTCAGTCTCACCCAGCTGGCTACATGTGGAGGACAAGTGGTGAATCGAACTCAGGCCTCCAGATTAGAGGCTGCTGTTCTTCAGCATACGAAGCTGGTTCACAATGTGCATGTACATGAAATCTTCTACCCAGCATGGTCTTAAAGGTGCCACTGGACTCAGACTTGGTTCTAGACTTTAGTCTGGTAATCTGACCACTATATCACACTGTCTGGCAAAACACTAGTTGATAGTCCATAATATAGGGATTCCAGCTCCAGATTGGGAGATACCTGGAGATTTTTGGGGTGGAGCCTAAGTTGTGTGGGGTTTAGGAAGGGGAGGGGCTTCAGTTGAGACATAATGCCAGAAAATCCCCCCTCCCGAGGAACTAATCTTCTTGCCTGGAGATGAGCTATAATTCCAGGGGATCTCCAGGCCCCACTTTGAGGCTGGCATCCCCAGGTCTGCCTGGCAAGAAGAGAGAGCAACTGCAACAGGAAACACAGATCACAGAGTCCAAACTAGGCTTCGGCATTCAACACAGACCCCTTGTGTTTGCAGGATCCCTGGCTGGCTGCCCCCTGCATTCTAACCCCCTCTCCCCACACACACACACACACACAACAGCTGGCGGCGTCTTCAGGCAGAGCGATCTGCTTCCGACTCACGGAAGCCGACGCTGGAATAAATTGGGTCAGTCCTTCAGGTGCCTCCGAGCTCCTGTTTCAGCCACCGACTCTCCGAGGCTTTTACCTCTCTTGTCTGTGGCCCCGACGTCTACCCGATTGGCCACCAGCTCCTCCACCATGTTTTCGACCCCAAGACGCGTGGCCAGAATTAGTGGGGTGGAGCCGTCGTGGGCCGAGGCGTCCAGGTCTGTCTGCCGGTGCCGGAGAAGGATCTGTGGGGGAGGACCTGGTGGTCAGTACCTGGCTGGCTGGGTTCTTTTCTAAAGAAGTCATAGATTCCTAGAGTTGGAAGGGACCTCCAAGGTCATCTAGTCCAACCCACTGCACAATGCAGGGAACTCACAACTACCTGCCCACCCACAATGACCCCAATTTCATGCCCAAGTGATCCCTGCACCAAAAATCTCCAGAATCCAGCCTGGCCTGGAGGAAATTCACCTCCCATTCCAATTTAGAAGTGAGGGAAAATAAGTCTTGTGAGGGAATGACAACCAGGAACTGATGCCCTGACCAATCAGCGACAGACTGTTTTGTTATGTCAGCGTTGGAGGAGCGGAGGAGGGGGAAGGAGTTAATCTGCAAAACGCAGAGATCTACACTGAATACTGGGGCTTTGGGAGGAGTTTCTCAAATGTAGCGAGTTATATCCACTCCTGGATATCGTGGGGGAAAGTTAGTGTAACTGTGGAGCAAGCATAAACATTGCACAGGAAAAATTTAAAGTGCTAAATATCCAAATGGAAATAGAATAATTTTAATTTAATTCGGGGTTACCAAGGATTAAAATCCCAGTGCAGATTCAGCCCTGGTCTCTGAACCCACGGATCTAACACTGAAATGACTGCTGGATTCCGCTTGTCACCACTTTTCTTGTTTTGCTTTGCTTGTGCAGTTTCGTTTCTAATTTCCATTTGGGAGAATGGCCTCGTGGGAGGAGGGGAGCTTGGACATGATCAGGTGAGCCTGGCCTTGGTCGCCTTGGCACAAATGATGTCATATGCACCTGGGCACAAAGCTACTGTACACTTTCCATGAGAATGGAGGAGCCTGCCTTTTCCGTGAGAAAAAGGGGAGTCTTGCCTTCTTTGGTGGGGCGTGTTTAGGTGGGTCAGGGGTGGGGACTCGGGTTAGGGTTAGACTCAGGCAAGAGACCTTCGGAGTTGGCTTGCCATGGCCTGCCTCTATTTAGTGAACCTGTACTCCCTTGGAGGTCTCCCATCCAAATACGAACCAGAGCTCATCCTGCTTAGCTCCTGAGATCTGATGAGTAGAACAATGGGAAGGTTGGCCCCTAGCTGGACGAGGGGGTGAGACACTTAGATTTTCTTTTTTCTTTCACCTGCCACCAAGTAGATGCAATAATATTTATTAAGGGATGTTGTAGGATTTTATGGTGTTTTATCTTTTTATTATTGTAAACCACCGTGAGCCCACCAGAACAAAGAAAGAAAGAAAGAAAGAAAGAAAGAAAGAAAGAAAGAAAGAAAGAAAGAAAGAAAGAAAGAAAGAAAGAAAGAAAGAAAGAGATGGGCTAACCTGAGCCATCCAGGCCTGAGCATCCGTGACTTAGAACAGTGTAACAGAACTTCTGCCCTCCCTCTCCCCCTTGGTTGATACCTGGAATACTCCCAGTGCGTCTGCTGCTATAGCACTGTGCAAAGGGGTCCTCCCCCACTGATCACGGGCGTTGGCGTTGGCCCCAGATGCTAGGAGTCTTCGGGCGGCATCAGCGCGGGAGTATCGGGCCGCAAGGTGAAGGGGCGTCTCTCCAGAGCTTTCCTCTTGTCTGTCTGCCCACAACTCTTCCACTTTCGAGATAGGGGTGTGGGCCAAGGGCATCAGTGGTGTCAGGCCACAAACTGAAAGGGTAGAAGGCAGGGGAGTGAGAGGGATGATTGATTGATTGATTGATTGATTGATTGATTGATTGATTGATTGATTGATTGGTTGGTTGATTGATTGATTGATTGATTGATTGATTGATTGATTGATACCCCATTCCTCCCAGCGTGCTGGCCTGGGGCGGATTCCAATATAATCATGAAATATATACAATAAATTTGTTAAACATTTATTGGGTGAGTCCATCCTCCAAAATGGCCATTTTCTCCAGAGCGGCAGATGACCAGTTGCAATTCTAGGAGATCTCCAGGTGGGGATGCCAGCCTCCAGGTGAGAACTGGGGGAGTCCCCTGGAATTACAGCTCCTCTCCATGCAACAGAGATCAATTCCCCTGGAGAAAATGGCCGCTCAGAAGCTGGACTTTATACCCCCTTGAAGCCCCTCCCCTCCCCAAACCCCGCCCTCCGGAGGCTCCACCCCCAACGGTACATTTGCCAGGAAAGCAGACGTCTTAATTTACCTGAGCCTGGAGGTTTGACGGCTTTCAGCTTGGAATTCTTTTCCTGGTCTGGGGTCAGCATGTTGAACGGCACCTGCTTCTTGGCCCTAGACTGGCCTTCGTTTTGGTGCGAAATAGATTCAGGATCCTCCTTAAAAAAAGAAGAGGTTGTCAGACCTGCTCTGGCGCCCCCCATCGTGCACAGACAGAACTGCAGCCTGTCCTTTTGTCTATTCCAGGGGTAGTCAAACTGCGGCCCTCCAGATGTCCATGGACTACAATTCCCAGGAGCCCCTGCCAGCGAATGCTGGCAGGGGCTCCTGGGAATTGTAGTCCATGGACATCTGGAGGGCCGCAGTTTGACTACCCCTGGCTTGCTTCTTTTTGCATTGAAGCGATGCTGGGAAATATTAACCTTGTTGCTGGCAGGGCTGTGGTTGTGTTTTTTAGTTGTGCGGCTTGTGGCAGAAGCTGTGCACACCGAAGCTGACACCCTGAACGCAGCTTTTGTTGCTCTTCAAGCTGCCACTGAACTCAAATTTGGCCCTGCTGCTTCAGAACAATATGGCCACCCACCTGGGTCCACCTGACACCTTTCCCAATGGGTCGAGACTGAATCCGAAATACCTCGACAGGGCCAGTTCCAGGTTTTGCGGGGCCCTGGGTAGTAGTGGCGTATTCAGGGCAGGGCGGTCATACCCTGAATACACTACCACTGCATGCCCCTTTCTCCTTCCTTGTAAGTTTTTAAGCAGAGCAAATTTGGAAAACTCAACACCGGTCAGTCCTAGAGGAGATCAGCCCTGACTGCTCTTTAGAAGGCCAGATCCTGAAGATGAAACTCAAATACTTTGGCCACCTCTCTGAAGGAAGGACTCCCTGGAGAAGAGCCTAATACTGGGAGCGATCGAGGGCAAAAGAAGAAGGGGGCGACAGAGAACGAGGTGGATGGATGGAGTCACTGAAGCAGTAGGTGCAAACTTAAATGGACTCCGGGGAATGGTAGAGGACAGGAAGGCCTGGAGGATCATTGTCCACGGGGTCGCGATGGGTCGGACACGACTTCGCACATAACAACAACAAAGATAGCCCCTCACAGAGATGCCGATTCTGTGAACTTCAGCAGATGGTGAGTGGGTGGGCAGAAGGGATTGTGTCCGTGCTTGGCTCTTGTGGCTCTTTCTTGCATGCCCTGGGAAATGCCAAACACCACTTTGGGGTCAGGAAGCTAATTTCCTCCAAGCCAGACTGGCCAGGGAGTCTTGGTTTACTGGGGGTGGGGGGAGCGGAGAGTCATCTGGGCATAGATTTGGGGCCGCTGTGGGCAGGCAGGTAGTTGTGAATTTACTGCATTATGTGGGGGGTTGGAGTAGATGACCCTGATGGTCCTTTCCGACTCTATGATTCTGTTCTGGGCGCTGGTTCCAGGAGAGGGCAGGAGGACCTGAGCTTCTTCCTACCTACTCTGCTCGAGGGCACAGCAGAGGTGATACCCAGCAAGTCTGTTTTTCTCCCAGCAGGGATGGGGAAGTGAGTGACCATGGTCGAGGCAGTGCCAAGGGCTGCTGCTGGGGAGGCCTGCCTAAGTTTTCCCCAGCCACCCAGGTGAGATGCCCCAGCCCAACCCTCACTGCCCACACCCTCCCTGCGGCCCTGTTTGCCGCCAGCCACAACACTCGTGGGCCGCTTTCAGCCCCTTTCCTTCCACGGTGCCAGTGAGCATCAGCAGCCAGCCGCCCTAGGGGTGGTTGGGCCTGGGCACTGAAGTGGCAGAAAGGGTTGCTCCAGATTCATGGTCGTCCTCGGGAAGCCTGTGTGCCAAAGGGCAGGGCTGGCTGGCCGCATCCTGCCATCTCTGATGGGGAGGCCGAACCGGGCAACGGCCAGTCCAGGGCCTTGGCAACTGCCCCACCTAAGGGCATGCTGATGCCAGCCACAAACCTTGATATCCTTGAGGTTCAGTGGCCCATCGAAGTCCTCAGAATCCTCTACAAATTCGGTCCCCGACTTCCTTGGCCTGTGTTGAAACAGCAGGGGGATTAAAAGAGAAAAGAAAATAAACCCAAAAGATAGTCATATATGTACAATATGCAGGGGGCGTTGGAGGAAGTATGTTTTTAGCATAGCATAGCAACAGCCTGATGATTTTCAAATTATCTCCTCCAGTGCCCTGATTGGCTCAATGGGAGACTTCCTGCACCTTTGAGCAGACTTCCTCCCTGCTTGCCTCCAGAGCAGCAGCAGAGCAGAAGACTGACTGCAGACAGCAGTTAGAACAGTTATGTGGGCCTCTCATCTCCTCTTTCTATACATAGTTGTTGCTCTTCATCGATAAAAAACTGTTTTATTCTTTAAGCAGCCTTGTGCTCTGCTCCTTCGCATATTTAGTAACTCGGTAATTTAAAATTATTTATATCTTTTGTTGCTTTTAATACAATGTAACTTCCACAATGTTGTACACTGTCCTGAGATGACCGGCTCATGAGGGGTGGCTTATACATTCAATGAATGAATGAATGAATGAATGAATGAATGAATGAATGAAATGTTTAAATTCTGCCAACGCTACACAGGATGCTAGAATCTCGGGAGAGGTCATCTGCAGTGGACATATAAGATTAAGATTGGTAATTTCAAATTATTTATATCTTTTTTTGCTTTTAATACAATGTATCTTCCATAGTGTTGTACAATGCCCTGAAATGACAGGCTTGTGATGGGTGGCTTATACATTCAATGAATGAATGAATGAATGAATGAATGAATGAATGAATGAAATGTTTAAATTCTGCCAATGATACACAGGATGCTAGAATCTCTGGAGAGGTCATCTCCCTCTTTATTTACTGCACTCAGTATTACTCTTCTATGACGGGCCAAAACTCTGCAATATTAACCAAAAATCCCAAATTCCCAATAGGAAATTGGATGAGTCTTGACAGCATTTTCCATCATGACATCTGCCTATGGGCCTGCTGTAAGGAAGGCCACCCTCGTGTCTTTCCCCCCACTCACTTCAGTCCGATGGCATCTTCGCCCACGGGCTCCCTGCGGCACCGCCGTTTCTTGCCCTGCCGCGGAGCAAATCCAGGGGGGAGCCAGAGCAAGCCCTGCTCCCGACGTTGGGGCCGGCGGATCCTCCACACCCCCAAAAAGATGCCCAGCACGACTGCCACGACTCCGGCCACCGCACAGTAAACAAGAGGCCCGGGGAAATGGGAAACCACGGCCTGAGGATCTGCCATGGGAAGAAGAGACTGTGAAATGCAAGTCCCGGTCCGTGTCCGTGACGTAAATAACGGAAGCCGACATTAGGGTTGCCAGCTCTGGGTTAGGAAATACCTGGAGGGTTTGGGATTGGAGCCTAGGGAAGGGGAGGGGTTGGGGAGGGATCTCTGCATGATATAATGCTGTCATGTCCACCCTCCAACGAAGCCGTTTTCTCCAGGAGAACTGATGTTGGTTATAATACCGGAAGATCTCCAGATGCCAAATGGAGGTTGGAAACCCTAGTCTACACGTCCCAGGGTTCTCTAGGGCAGGGGTAGTCAACCTGTGGTCCTCCAGATGTTCATGGACCACAATTCCCATGAGCCCCTGCCAGCAAACGCTGGCAGGGGCTCGTGGGAATTGTAGTCCATGAACATCTGGAGGACCACAGGTTGACTACCCCTGCTCTAGGGTGTTAAGCTGGTTCAAGATTGTGATTGGGAGGCAGGAGGAGAATAATAAAAGAAGGCTCAGTGATTCTCGGGATGCCCTTGTAGAGCTGGGGGAAAGTTCGCAATATTTAAAATGCTTCTGATTTCTTTTCCAGATGTAAATACTACAACTGTCATTGCCATTCCTCCAATTTTTAAATCATGTCTCTAGAAAAACCTGAATGTTAGGGCTTGTGGAGGAATGTTAAGGCGCTAATGCTAAATGTTAAGCTACTTTCTAGAAAAACCTGAATGTTAGGGCCCCGAATATTAGGGCTTGCGGAGAAATGTTAAGGCACTAATGGTAAACATTAAGCTACTTTCCGCACGTCCCTTGTTTTTCTAACAGCTTCCAATTCAGCACAGATTTTATCAGCTCCCAAGGAAAAAAAAGCGTATCTATCCGTGGCTATTCCCTCGAGCTTTTAACAGAAGCTGCAGCTGCAGAATTCTTGATGCTTTTCACAGCCCGAAGATTGGCATGTTTCTGTCTGCAGCGAACTGAGTGGCTGCTAAAAGCATAACAGCAGAGGTTGACCAAAACAGCTCAACTGGAAAGAGTCGGCCAAATTTACCTCCTTAATTGGAGAAAAGACTACTGCTGTTATCTGTTGCTAACTGGAAACCTCTTATAGGATTTGTACGGGATATGAACAAAAATGAAATGATGGTCTACATCATGGGTAGTCAAACTGCGGCCCTCCAGATGTCCATGGACTACAATTCCCATGAGCCCCTGCCAGCATTCGCTGGCAGGGGCTCATGGGAATTGTAGTCCACGGACATCTGGAGGGCCGCAATTTGACTACCCCAGGTCTACGTCATGGGTGGCCAACCTGCGGCTCTCCAGGTGTCTATGCTGGCAAGGGCTCATGGGAGTTGTAGGCCACGGACATCCGGAAAGCCACAGTTTGGCCACCACGGAACTAGACAGCGGTCCAACCTTTTCCATCGGAGGCCCTACAAACAACCCCAAGACCTGTTTCTTGGGTCCCAGCCCTGCAGTCTTGGTTTTCTCTCAGATCACACCAGCGTTCCAGGCCCCACCTACCCTTTTTTGCAGACTCGACCCACGCAGCTACCACCGTGTATGGCACAAGGGATTCAAGGGTCCTTTTGGCGGCTAAGGCCCCCAGGAAATTCAGTGCAGATCTGGGGGATGTGGGGCACAGCCCTGAGCACCGGTTCCTATCCACGGCCAGGAAAATGGTATGCCTGTGAGAAATCAGACCAAGAGGGAAAACTGGCGTCAGAGGAAGAATCGCGAGCAACGTGGGTCAGGCGGAAATCAATGGGTGGAAGGCTCTAGAATATTCCGTTCCCACTTTTATTTTTGGGTCTGTGTTTCTGTGCTTCCTATAGCTGCACAACGGGCATATTCAAGAGGGCTTTCCTAACAAGGAGAATTTGGGGGGGGGGACTGTTAATTGGGGGAAATGCAGCATTCATAGAATCATAGAATCATGGAGTTGGAAGGGTCCTCCGGGTTCATCTAGTCTAAACCCCTGCACTGTGCAGGACACTCACAACCCTATCCTCATCCAGTGTCACCTGCCACTCACTTGAACCTTCACAGAATCAGCCTCTCCATCAGATGGCTCTCCAGCCTCTGCTTAAAAATCTCCAAAGATGGAGAACCCACCACCTCCCGAGGAAGCCTGTTCCACTGAGGAAGCGCTCTAACTGTCAGGAACTTCTCCCGGATGTTGAGACGGAATTTCCTTTGAATTAATTTCATCCCATTGGTTCTGGTCCGTCCCTCCGGGGCAAAAGAGAACTCCTCCATCCTCTATCTGTCCCTCTATATCTAAGACTCTGGAGAAAGATAAGACATATATTCATATTAGGGTTGTCCTGTGTGGAAACAGGCCAGGGATTGCCAACCAGAGTTTTGGGAAACCCGGGTTCACAGGAGAGCTCCCTAGGGATCACTGAGGCCCATATCCCCTGTTGCTCTACAGGCCTCGTCTCTTTCTCCGCAATGTCGACACAAAAAGATCGATCAATTAACTGGCTGACGGCCTCCTGCATCTTTCTTCCGCACCTACTTCTCTAAAGGGGCAGGTCCCTATTTCTGGGTTTCCTCGGAGCCTGAAAAATATTTCAAAGGTTCCACCATGGTCAAAAGGTTGAAAGAGGCTACTTAGGGCCAAGACTGTGTGCTCTAAGCCAGGGGTAGTCAACCAGTGGTCCTCCAGATGTCCATGGACTACAATTCCCATGAGCCCCTGCCAGCAAACGCTGGCAGGGGCTCATGGGAATTGTAGTCCATGGACATCTGGAGGACCACAGGTTGACTACCCCTGCTCTAAGCTACGAGCCAAGAGCCCTTTGGTCCACAGGTGCCTCTGGCAAAGGTTATGCAGGGCAGCCAACCTGAGCTGTCCGCGCAGAGGAAAGGCCTCTCTCTTACCCAATGGCCTCTGCGGCGGCCTTCTCCTCAGCCCCGGTCCAATTGCTGCTGCTCCCGAGCTCTTCCTTTCCCGTATAGGGGTAGATCCTCTCTCTGCCCCGAAGGTCCTGATGAAGCCGTAGGGCCCCGCGCAGAGCGGCAGCCAAGGAACGCAGGAACTGGGGCAGCCCTTCCTGGGGCAGCAGGATAACCAGGCCCAAGGCTGGGCCCTCCGTGGAGGCGGAACAGCAGTCCCCGCCATCCCAGCCGCAGAGGGCCGTGTCGCAGCCGCCATCGCAGTAGCCGTCGGAGAAGTGGTCCCGGCAGTATCGCTCGTAGAGGGGGCTGAGGGGAAGAGCAGGCGCAAAGAGGGATGAAGGGCAGGCCCCAGGGAGGGAACCCCTGTCAGCCCCTCAGGAAACGTTCTCCAGGCAGGTCGGGAGGGAATGTATAAGTGAGCCAGTTTGGTGTACTGGTTAGGAGTGTGGACTTCTAATCTGGCATGCCAGGTTCGATCCTGCGCTCCCCCACATGCAGCCAGCTGGGTGACCTTGGGCTCGCCACGGCACTGATAAAACTGTTCTGACCGGGCAGTGATATCAGGGCTCTCTCAGCCCCACCTCCCTCACAGGGTGTCTGTTGTGGGGAGAGGAAAGGGAAGGCGACTGTAAGCCGCTTTGAGCCTCCTTCAGGTAGAGAAAAGCGGCATATAAGAACCAACTCTTCTTCTTCTTCTGATGTGTACGTAAGCAGAGATTGATGTAGCCAAGGCCTGCAGGGCACGATGGCAGCTTGGATACCTAACCAGGAAAAGCTTTTCTGTATTTCTCTTTTCTCTGAGGAGTCTCAAGGCGTCTTACGATCGCCTTCCCTTTCCTCTCCCCACAACAGACACCCTGCGAGGCGGGTGAGGCTGAGAAAGCCCTGATATTACTGAAGAAGAAGAAGAGTTGGTTCTTATATGCCACTTTTTCCTACCAGGAGGAGGCACAAAGCGGCTTACATTCGCCTTCCCTTCCTCTCCCCTTGTGAAGTAGGAGGGGCTGAGGGAGTTGTCTCGCCACTGGAACGATAGAGGGCGGATGGGGGCACGCCTTTTGGGTGCCCATGGAATCAGACCCCACAGCTACGCTGCAAATTTGGTACCTCTACTTCAGATCCCCCCCCTCATACCACAGAAAAAAGAAAATTTGAGCCCCTTTGAACTGCCTGCTCTCCCCATGGTTGAATAGCACCTGAATTGTGGTTTGGCGATTCAGCCAAAGCTAATTTGGTCACTTAAGAAGAAGGGTGATTCAGACCGGATTTCTCCAACAAGTGTCGGAATCCACATTGACTGGGGTACTTTTGGACTATCTGAAGCGAATCCCACATGCCTAGTGGTTAAAAGTCACGCAAGGATCTCTGCTGGGGGGCAACCGTGGCGGGGCTTCTGGGGTTCTGGCCCTGCTGGTGGACTTCCTGATGCCACCTGGCCACGGTGTGACACAGAGTGCTGGACTGAACGAGCCATGGGCCTGATCCAACATGGCTTCTCTTAGGTTCGTACGGCCCTGCTGGTGGTCCTTCTGATGGCACCTGAGTTTGGGCCGCTGTGTGCCACAGAGTGTGGGATTGGATGGGCCACTGATCTGACCCAAGATGACCCAAGTTCTTATGTCTATGAAAAGCTTCGCCCACCCATATTAGGCCTCTCCTTAAGAGCCGGGACAGTTTCCTCTGGGCCTCTTGGGGAACCCCACGGGTGGCAACTCACTTGCACTGCATCGGCTGGGCGCAGTCGTAGCCGTCGAACAAGCAGTCCTCGTTATCGCAATGACGGTGGCACTGTCCGTCCCGGAAAGCCACCCCACACAGGTCCCGCCTGGGGCAGCTTTCCCAGGGGTCCAGCACCCCCAGGGAACAGTCCCCCCCATCCCAGTGGGTCTCCGGGGAACTGCAGGCTGAGTCGCAACGCCCGTCTCCTGCCACCTGCTGGCAATCGGCGGTAGTGTTGGGAGCCGGGCAGGATCCAGAAGAGCACCGAGGCAGACGGCAGTCCAGTCCGGAGAAACCTCCCGAGCAGAGGCATCGGGGTCCGGAGGGATGGGAAATGCAGACCCCTCCGTTATGGCAATAGAGGGCCCCACACGGAGGAGCGTGCAGGTCACAGGTGGCTCCGTCATAGCCCTAGGGAGGGAAAGAAGACAGGCCCTTTTTTGCCTCAATGGTTTACTTTTGAGTTGACAGCACAATCTAAAGTTCCACCTAGCTTTTCTCTGAATTAAAAAGCACATACATCCTAGCCCTGTTATTATCTCCCAGATAATAATCAGCAAAGAAGAATAAGAATCCAGGAGCACTTTAAAGGCTAAAAGTTATTGTGGCAGGCTATGAGCACTCATGACTCACATCTATTTGTCAGAAAAAACAAAGAAAAGGGGAGAGAAAACTTAACCCCCAAAGTGAATTAAGAAACAAAAGACTAAAGAGCTCCATCTAAAAGCCCAGTAATGCTATATCTGTATAAGAAACATGTTAAAATAATCTAGGAAAATACATGTAATTATTACAATAGAATTAAAAAAATAGTTTTTTTATAATAGCCTCAAATCAGAATAAAGGTAAAGGTATCCCCTGTGCAAGCACCGAGTCATGTCTGACCCTTGGGGTGACGCCCTCCAGCGTTTTCATGGCAGACTCAATACGGGGTGGTTTGCCAGTGCCTTCCCCAGTCGTTACCGTTTACCCCCCAGCAAGCTGGGTCCTCATTTTACCGACCTCGGAAGGATGGAAGGCTGAGTCAACCTTGAGCCGGCTGCTGGGATCGAACTCCCAGCCTCATGGGCAGAGCTTTCAGACAGCTGCTTTACCACTCTGCGCCACAAGAGGCTCTTCAAATCAGAATAAAATCATATAATTTGTGTCACATATAGACCTAACACAACCCTGATTGTACGTGTTTGGGCCAGACGGCCTTCTTAAGTGGTCGAGCGTAGGATTTACCCAGTGGCTCCAGACGTTGCGATAATACAATCATTTCTAAAATCGGACCAATTTAAAAATGCTGCAAAGGAAAAGGAAGGGGGGGAGATGTTTCATAAATTGGCATGTTGCTATGCATTTAAAAAAATCTGTTTTGTCCTTGATTCAGTCCTTTGCCTCTTCAGAGAGAAGGTATCAAGAGCTGGGACTGACCTTTCCCCGCCTGAGACTCGGGAAGGCCACCACCTGTCAGAGGAGGCAAGACTGAGTGAAGAGAATTGAAACTCTGTCAGAAGAAGATGAAGAGTTGGTTTCTGTACCCTACTTTTCTCTCCCCGAAGGAGTCTGAAAGTGGTTTATTCACCTTCCCTTTCCTCTCCCCACAACAGACACCCTGTGAGGGAGGGGAGGCTGAGAGAGCCCTGATATTCCTGCCTGGTCAGAACAGCTTTATCAGTGCTGTGTCAAGCCCAAGGTCACCCAGCTGGCTGCATGTGGGGGAGCCAGATTAGAAGCTGCTGCTCTTAACAATTACTCCACACATCAGTAGCCCCCGCCCCCGCATGGGGCATATAATACCCCCTGGTGCTGCTTCAGGTCAGGGGGGAAACAGTGCCTGCATGCCCATGCCATAGCCTGCAAGCTTGGAGAATTAGTCCCCTGAACATCTATCCCAGAGGGCTAGACCAGAACCAATGGGATGAAATTAGTTCAATAGAATTTTTGGATAAACATCCGGAAGAAGTTCCTGACAGGTAGAGCGGTTCCTCAGTGGAACAGGCTTCCTCGGGAGGTGGTGGGTTTTCCTTCCTTGGAAGTTTTTAAGCAGAGAGTAGGTAGCTGTTTGACAGAAATGCTGATTTTGTGAATTTAGGCAGAAGGTGAGTGGCTGGGAAGATGGGATTGTGTTTTTGCCTTGGCTCTTAGGGTCAGGAGGCGAATTTCCTCCAGGCCTGAGTGGCCAGAGATTCTCGTGTTTTTTTTGGGGGGGGGGCATCATCTAGGCATGGAATTGGGGTCACTGTGGGTGAGCAGGTAGTTGTGAATTTCCTGCATTCTGCACGGGGTTGGATCCGATGTCCCTGGAGACCTTGGTGTAAACGGCACGGAGCTTTTATTCCAATCCCAGGTCGATTCAGTCCCTGCCGTCTACACAGAATGCGATTTCCGTTTGGATTTGGGGCGATTTAAATTTTCCTTCTGCAGCAAGAAGGATTGATCCGGAGTGACCCTACCTTTATTGTGCGATACCTTAGAGTTCTTTTAACCCTCAATGTTTTTCAAATCCGGATTGGGAAAGCAAGCTCTGTGGTAGAGAACCTCTGATAGGCCACACCTGCTCATGTGATAAGCTTGCCTTAAAGGAGAAGCCCCTAATTTCTCTCAACTTCTGTCAGTCCTGGATTTTTTCTCCCTTCTCTGCCTTTTTCAATCCTCTTCCCCCCCCACCCTCCAAGAAAACAAAGAGGCTCCCTGCTTGGCTCCTCTCCCCCCCCCTTCAAGAAAAGAAAGAAAGAGGCTTGCCCCCCCCCCCTTTTGAACTACCCTAACCACCTGCAGAAGACTTTCCTGTTTCAATGGGGAGGAGGGGAAAAGGAAGACCCGAGTTCAAAGCGATCTGAATTCAACAGGATTGACAATGGAATAAACAAAGTAAGTGCAGACTCCCCCCTTCTTCCAACTCCATGATTCCATCTGTTATCTGCCTGTCTGAGTCAAATCAGGACACGGTAACCCAGCCGCTGCATCATTGGACCCGAATAAAATCGCTTGGAATGCCTGCCACCTATTTTAGAAATCCATTTCTTGTTCTTACTCCCACTGGGGCAGCTGCTTCCCCCTCCAGGTGTATTTGGCTATCTCCGTTCTCACCTGGGGGCAGTGGCAGGTGAATGCCAGAGGGCTGTCGGGCGCCGTGTGGCAGCTCCCGCCGTTGAGGCACGGGTTTGGCTGACAACTGTCCATCACCGACTCACACAGGATCCCTGGGGGCGAGGAAGGATGACAAAGTGAGAGGGACGGACGCTTTTTCTTAGGTGCTCACTTATCCCCTCCATACATTCCATCATAATATCTTCGGGACCGCCTCTTCCGTTATTCCCCCAAAAAGCGCTAAGACTAAAATCTGCTCATGGTCCCTGGCTCCAAAGAGGTCTCACCCGGGGCTTAGTGGAAGAGTCTGCCAAATGAGATCAGGGCCCTACAGGACCTTAATCAGTTTATTTCGTTTATTTATTTATTAAACTTATAGACTGCCACTCTCGGCCCGGCCTGCTCGTTGCGGTTTGCATAAAAAGCAGAAAAACATTAAAAAAAAACAGTATGTTCATATAATTGACACAACTAATCCCGTTGATGGCGGCAACAATTTATACCCTACTCAGCCCCCCAGCACCTCAACTCTTCTGTTCGCAGTTTTAATGTCTCTAGGCAATGTTGGCCAGGGGGACCCGATCTTATAACTACCTCTCATAGAATCACAGAATCCTAGAGTTGGAAGGGGCCATACAGGCCATCTAGTCCAACCCCCTGCTCAACGCAGGATCAGCCCTCAGCATCCTAAAGCATCCAAGAAAAGTGTGACTCCAACCTTTGCTTGAAGACTGCCAGTGAGGGGGAGCTCACCACCTCCTTAGGCAGCCTATTCCACTGCTGAACTGCTCTGACTGTGAAAATTTCCCCCCCTGATATCTAGCCTATATCGTTGTAGTTTAAACCCAAACTCTCTCTCTCTGTGTCAAGGAAGGGAGGGACCCGATCTTATAACCACCTCTCTCTCTCTATGTTAAGGAAGTTGTCCGAAAATGTGTGCCTGCTCACAAAAGCCAGTGCCCAGAATTAAACACTGCCCCTGGACTTGCTTTCTTGAGTCCTTCTTAAGTGACTTCCATAATAAAGCATGCACCTCTCCCCCACCCCCCGCCACCTGTGTCTTACCTGTATACCCCGGCAGGCATAAGCACTGGAAGCCGTGGGCATGAGATTGGCAGCTGTGGGCCCCGGATGGGTGGCACGGCTGGGAGAAGCAAGGGTCCACCACCCCTTCGCACTGGTCGCCAACGTACCCGGGAGGGCAGAGGCAAGAGACGCCTTCCGGACGAGCCACGCAGGTCCCCCCGTGATAGCAGTGGACGGCCGGGAGGGAACACAGGTCCACGTCACAGTTCGGACCTAGAAGTAGGATGGGATGAGCAGGGGCTCATGGGAATTGTAGTCCGTGGACATCTGGAGAGCCACAGATTGGCCACCCTGTAACACCCTTCCCCCTACGTACCTTTGGTTCCTGGGGGGCAGAGGCAGTGGGGTCCGTTCAGTGTCTCAGTACAAGCTCTTTCATTGGAGCACTTCTTCCCAGGCAGGCACTGAAAGGGAGAAAAATCAGGCTATCTGGACTCCATCTATTCCTGATGACGGATTGTTCCCCGCCTTTTTTTAAAAAGAAGGGACTCTTTGCTTCCAGAACCTTCTGCGCTGTGTCAGGACTCCAGTAAAAGGTATCTTGTTAGCTTCCTTGTCCTCTCTGTGCATTTTACTGCCACTGAGCTATACGCCTTGTTTCTGAAACCTTTTTTTTTAAATCCCTTCAATAAAGCTCTCTTTTGATTTATTGCCTGTTTTACACCGGGAGTTGCTGGAACTGGGAAACTCTTTTTCTGTGTCTGAGTGGAGTTCATTAGCAAGTCCATTACGAAGTGATTTTCGTGTGTCTAGATAGAGTTCATTAGCTAGTCCCCTATGAAGAATTTTTCCCATTTCTGGGTGTCTGCCCCTCCACATTTTGGCATGGAGAGATTTCCAACTTGCTGTGTCCTGCCTCTGAAGATGCCAGCCTCAGTTACAGGCAAAATGTCAGGGACTAAAGCTACCAGACCCTGACCACACAGCCTGGAAAACTCACAACAACCAAGGATAGGAAGACTGAGAAATTTTACAGTCTCTAGGTGTGCAGAGGGACTAGGGCTGAAAATGATTCAACTGGCTGGCGTAGCTGTACCCTTTTAACAAGAGCTTCTTGGACACAGGCTGAACTGGGGGATGTTGACTTCATCTTGCGTAAAGTGACACCTGCTGGTGATACTTCTCCTAGATCAAGCCATTGTTCCAGGTATAGAAGCAAACCTGAATGGTGTGTTGTTGTTGTTGTTTTGGCCAATCGGCAGCCCTAATCGCAAGAGGATGGGATCAAGGCAGAAAACCAAACCAGCTGCACCTCCCAAACGCACCTGACAATCGTTCCCTCCGGACGGATCTGGGCAAAGCTCTCCCTGCAGGGCGGCCTTCTGCTGGCAACGAGAGCCTCCCCAGCCAGGAGGGCAGAGACAAAAGGGGGCAGAAGCCTTCAGGATGCACTGGCCTCCGTTTTGACAGGGACCTGTAGCAACAGGTGGGAAGAAACGGACGGGGAGAACAGAACAAGAGCTCTCAGCAGCTTTCTTTTTCACTGAACGGCAGTGAGGAGGATTTCCATCTCAGAGTCTTTCCACTGATACGGAAATACCTTCACTCATTACTTTTCAGACTGTCAGGAAGGGGTTAAAGATAACAGAAGCCATGCTGCCCAAAAAGCTGCCCATCTCCCGTCCTTCATGTTGGAATAAAGATCCCGGTGGGGAGCCTTGTTGGTCCGAAGCAACAGAACCAGGGGAACCTTAAAGACCGACATAATTTAATTCTGGGTATGTGCATGCCCCCCGAAAGCTTATACCCAACCTTAAACTTTGTTGGTCTCAGAGGTTTCACTGGACTCAAACTTGGTTCTCTTGGAATAAAGCCGGCTTGACCAGGATGACCTTGAAAACCCTACCATGGGGGTCCCCAGATTTTTTGGGCCCCAGGGTAACCTTCAGATTACTGAGACAGGGTGGAGGGTGCCACAAAATGGCTGCCAAAAGAGGCGGAGTCATACACACACAAGGGGGAAGCTCAAATGAAGAGTGATTTTAAGAAGACAAGAAGAGTAATTTTAAAATATGTTCTGAGAGGGAAGAGCGGGAGAAAATAAAACCAAGACCACGGTGGCAACTGCTCCCAAAAATGTTACCTGTGTAGTAAATCAGATCTTCAGTGGCCAGTCAGAAACCCTGCTGAGCCTTACCCACTTCTTAAAATTATTTGCCAGGAAAAGAGTTGGTGGATATATGGTGCCCAGAGGCACCATGTTGGGGACATCAGCCTTACAAGGTTGCCGTAAGTCGCCGCCATCATGTTTAATGTGGCTTACTTCCCAAAAGCACATATGGGGCCGCCATCTTAAATCTTGACATTGTTGAAGAGGCATTAATCAAGGCATTGGATACTGCTTAATTGGGACTTAATCAGAACAGTGGTTTTCTTTCCTGCTACCATTAAAGTGACATAGATGGAGGGCCACACTGCAGCCAGCATGAGATAGTTTCCTGAAAATTTCAATCCAAGTGTAGATTCGGCAGGGGGAGGAAATTAGATTGAACTGAAAGTGCAATTACAGGGTCACTCTTTGCTTTTGCATATTCCAAAGTGTAATCTCATGTGTTTTCAGCAACTTGCCAAAATACCGAGGGAGTTCTCGAGGGTTTGCATGGGCTGCTCCTGTATACTCACTGGGAGAGCAAAGGTCAAGGGTCAGATGACATTTCGGGCCTGTGTATCCTTCGGGGCAGACACAGTGGAAGCTTCCCGGTCTATTGAGGCACGATCCGGAATTGAGGCAGGGACTCGAACCACATTCGTCCACGTCCTCTTCACACGTGGCGCCTGAAGGGTGGAGAAGGGAACTGTGTGGGAGGGTGGGAGGCAGGGCGCGACAGGGGTTGTGAGGCCTTGACAAAACATGGTAGAACGAAACCTGGAGAAGCGCACGGGAGGGCTGGCATTTGGCATTCAGGGGCGTGTTACCTACGTAGCCGCTGGGGCAGATGCAGTGGGAGGTGCCTCCGTGGCTCTGACAAGTGGCCCCCTGGTGGCAGGGGCTGGGATCACAGGGATCGACCTCCACGCCACAGTCCTGGCCAGTCCAACCCACCAGGCAAGTGCAGCTCGGCCTGTTGTGCAAGAGGAATAGGGGGGTTGGAGAGGAAGAAGACAAGGACAAAGATGATGAACTGTTTTTTGTGTCCCGATTTTCTGCACACCATAAATTTAGCATCATGCTTGTCTGGTGAAGCATCTTATATGCCGCTTTTCTCTACCCGAAGGAGTCTCAAAGCGGCTTACAGTCGCCTTCCCTTTCCTCTCCCCACAACAGACCCCCTGTGAGGGAGGTGAGGCTGAGAGAGAACTGATATAACCGAAGAAGAAGAGTTGGTTCTTATATGCCGCTTTTCTCTACCTGAAGGAGTCTCAAAGTGGCTTACAGTCGCCTTCCCTTTCCTCTCCCCACAACAGACACCCTGTGAGGGAGGTGAGGCTGAGAGAGCTCCAAGAGAACTGAGATTAGCCCAAGGTCACCCAGCTGGCTACATGTGGAGGAAGAGTGGGGGATCATTTGGGGGGGGAGGAAGACCCGGGGTCAAATCGATCTGAATTCAACAGAATCGACAACGGAAAAAAACAAAGTTAAGTGCAGAATCAGCCCTGGTCAGCATATTTCTGGTCTAGTTAATTTCACTCCAAAAAAAGGAAGTCTTTTTTCTTTTTTAGGGTCACATTTGCAGAAATCCCAGTGTCTGCATGAAAGCGAATCCTTCTGAGACCGGGGTGTAAACGGCACGGAGCTTTTATTCCAACCCCAGATCGATTCAATCCCTGCCCTCTACACAGAATGCGATTTCCGTTTGAATTTTGGGCGATTTAAATTTTCCTTCTGCAGCAAGAAGGATTGATCCGGAGTGACCCTACCTTTATTGTGCGATATCTCAGAGTGCTTTTAATCCTCAATGTCCATTTGGGAAAGAAAGCTCCGTGGTAGAGAACCTCTGATAGGCTACACCTGGTCATGTGACATGCTTGCCTTAAAGGAGAAGCCCCTAATTTCTCTCAATTTCTGTCGGTCCTGGATTTTGCCTCCCTCCTCTGCCTTTTTCGATCTTCTCCCCCCCCCCTCCAAGAAAAGAAAGAGGCTCCCTGCCTGGCTCCTCTCCCCCCACCCTTCAAGAAAAGAAAGAAAGAGGCTCGGCTCCCCCCTCCGCTTCTGAACTACCTTAACCACTTGCAGAAGACTTTCCTGTTTCAATGGGGTGGGGAGAAGAAGACCCGAGTTAAAAGCGATCTGAATTCAACAGATTCTTTATTCAATGGAATAAAGAAAGTAAGTGCAGACTCTGCCCTGGTTCGTACCGAGCCCTTGGAAGTGAGGCTAAGGAAATAGCCCCTTCCACCCCTGACACCCTCGCTTACCCAGATTCAGTCCCTTGACAACTGCCCCCGTTGAGGCACCGCCAGTGGAGGCAGGGGTCATCCATCTCCATGCAGTGGGGTCCCGTGTAGCCCGGGGAGCAAAGGCACGTAAAGGAGCCGGGCGTGTTGACGCAGCTTCCGTACCCACAGGGGGCGCTGTGGCATCGGTCTGTGTCTCTTTCGCACTGGGATCCCTCGAAACCTGCAGAAGGGGAAACCTTGACACTGTCATTAGCCTCCGGCAGGGACACCCTTGCGTGTCCTGCTGCTGTTTCATCCGTCCACAATCGCCAACCCACAATTCCAGAGGATGGGCAGGAAACAGGATGTCCAGTCCCTGGACATGGAATCCTTCACGGACAAGTCAACATTTTCCATTAGTGGGAAAAGAGAGAAGAAAGCGGGGTGAATTCAGGGGGTCCTCCTGAAGCACACAGATTGGTTTCTGTTTCCTCTGAGGCAGGGGTAGTCAACCTGTGGTCCTCCAGATGTCCATGGACTACAATTCCCATGAGCCCCTGCCAGCATTCGCTGGCAGGGGCTCATGGGAATTGTAGTCCATGGACATCTGGAGGACCACAGGTTGACTACCCTTGCTCTAAGGAACTCGTTGAGGGGTCCCCCCCCCAAATCCTGGTTCTGGACACACCCCTGCAACCCGACTGCTCACCTTGGGGGCAGAGGCAACGGAAGACCCCCGCAGAATTCTGACACCGGCCCCCGTTTCTGCAGGGAGAGCTTGTGCAGCCGTCCACCTCCAGCTGGCACTGAGGCCCCTCAAAACCTATCCGAGGAAGGAAAAACGTTCAAGGTCAACGAGCCCCGAATCTCCGGTGTGGGGGGAATCAGAAAACACGGCTGCGTCCCAGAGGCTAAACCAATTTATTGCTGGTTCCGCGGGGGGGCTTTCTCAGCCTCAGGAAACGGGCTAAGACGGGAGTGGGTTTATTTATTTAGTGCATTTTTCATCTAGCCATTCCTCCAAGGATCTCAGAGTGGCATGCAAGCCTCTCTTCTCTTCCGCTGTAGCTCCAGGGATGTGACATAAGCTCACAAAATCAGTCTTGAACTGAGTGGAGAGGGGAAAATCTGGCAGACTCCCCCCTTCAATAACATTAGAAGCTGAGATTGCTTTAGATCGGAGAAAACCAGACCCAAGTATATCCTCAGGGGGGCAGCCGAGTTGGTCTGCAGCAATTTCGTGCATTCCCACGAAAGCTGATGCCCAGAATTAAACTTTGTTGGTCTTAAAGGTACCGCTGGACTCAAAACTTTGTTCCAAGTTATGGCGACAAGAAATGCGTCCGATAGCACCTTTAAGACCAACCAGATCTATTCAAGGCCTTAAAGGTGCTATTGGACTCGATTTGTGTTGTGCTACTTCAGACCAACATGGGTAGCTACTGGAATCTTTGTCCCAAGTATGTAACTGTTAAGACTAAAATTTAGTAGAGGTGGGTTCAAGCCCCCACTCTGCCATCATGTTCTGAACTTATCTTATCTCAAAGGATTGGTGTCGGGGTAAGATAAGGAGAGCAATATATGCCAGTTTTTTTTTTTAAGCGGGGGGGGGGGGGGAAACACACACACACACAACATCATCCACTGTACCAGTATGCCACTTCTAGGTGACAACAGAGTTTCTGGGATTCCTAGAGCTACCGACTGCTGTGTTGTCCCCGGAAGTGACGTAGTAACAGCAGCAGTGTAGGATGTAGGATATTCCCACCCCTTAACCCTAAATATTCAACAGATAGATAATATAGCTCCAAGCGGGATCGAAGGCTTCCAGTTGTTCTTTTTTCAGGGGGATCTTCTCCATCATTGTACCTGCAGGATAAGATGCCTGGTGCGCTAAATCGCTGACCACCTCCCACAGGTGTTCCAAAGGGCACAGGGCTCCTTACCCAAGGGGCAGAGACACTGGAACTGGTCCAGCAGGTCCAGGCAGGAGGCTCCGTTCTGGCACGGCTGGCTGAGGCATTCGTTGAGGTCTGATTCGCAGCGGGAGCCCGTGTAGCCATTGAGGCAGTGACAGGCAAAGGAGCCGGGCGTGTTGTGGCAGCTCCCTCCGTGTTCACATGGGTTTGCTCCTGGAACAGCAGCAGGTATGCATGAGGGAGCACATCCTTACAAGAATGATGGATGGATGGATGGATGGATGGATGGATGAGTGAATGAATGCATGGATGGATGGATGGATGGATGGATGGATGGATGGATGGATGGATGGATAAATGAATGAATGAATGAATGAATGAATGGAATGATGGATGAATGGGTGGGTGAGTGAGTGAATTGATGGATGGATAAATGAATGAATGATGGATGAATTGATGGATGGATAGTGGATGTGTGAATTAATGGATGAATGAATGAATGAATAGATGGATGGATGGGTGGGTGAGTGAGTGAATTAATGGATGGATAAAGGAATGAACGGATGGATGAATTGATGGATGGATAAATGAATGAATGATGGATTAATTGATGGATGGATGGTGGATGTGTGAATTAATGGATGGATGGATGGATGGATGGATGGATGGATGGATGGATGGATGGATGGATGGATGGATGAATGAATAGATGGATGGATGGATGGATGGATGGATGGATGGATGGATGGATGGATGGGTGGGTGGGTGGGTGAGTGAGTGAGTGAGTGAGTGAGTGAGTGAGTGAATGAATGAATGAATGAATGAATGAATGAACCAACTACAGGCTCCTGCCAACCCAAAAGCCCCCATCTACAGAAAAGGATGCCTACAGCATCCCACCCAATCCCTTTTTCTGACCAACCTCTTTCTAATTGGGCTCAACGTATATGTTTACTTCATTTATACCCTGCTTTTCTCCCCAATGGAGACCTGAGGTGGCTTACAAGATTCTCTCCTTTTCCATTTTATCCTCACAACAACTCTGTGGGGTACATTAGTCTGAGAATATATGGTTGGCCACCGGTCCCCTAGCAAACTTCCACGGCAAAGCAAGGCTTCGAACCCGGGACTTCCAGATCTTCGTCCAACACTGTAACTATTCCACCATGCTTAGAAGCAGGAGAAGTTGCTGCATCTCTGGGAATTCATGTAGCCCAAGCCTCTGACCAGTTATTGACAGCTACATAGAACTCTGAGGGGGATGGGCAGAGGACAAGCCATAGGGGAGGGCTGTTTCCTTCATGGCCTCTCTGTGGGTTTATTCCAGGAAACATCTGGCTGTGCTTTTTGTGAATCAACCCTAAGAAATTTCTGCACGTAGATGGAGAAACTCTACGCACGTCTTATTCAGATGGGGTGTGCATGATTTGCTTGTGATTGGATATAACCATGCGGATGGTGGGCTGCCACCATTCTCTGCCACCATCTTACCCATCTGGCACTCATCGATGTCCTGATAGCATGCGGGTCCAGTATAACCTTGCTGGCATACGCAGGTGGCGTGGCCAGTCCGGAGGTCAGTGTCACAGTGGGCATCAGGGTGGCATGGGCTGCTGAGACAGGCATCGTGCAGGTGGCAAAGAAGGCCTATAGGAGAAGATGTGGGTGGTTAGCAGAACAGCCTTTAACCGCATGGGAAAGCATGGAATTCTCCCATATTCTATTGCCTGACGCTCTCTGACCCACCCACCCCCACCTCCTGCAGTTGGAATGTTTATAAACATTCTGCGATGGTGCTACAACTCTGCCAAGAAATGATATAAGCTGAGAAGACTCTTGCGAGTCCCTTGGACTGCAAGGCGAACAAACCGGTCAGTCCTAGAGGAGATCTGGGCCTAGTCTGCACACAAGAGATAATGCACTTTCAATGCACTTTAGAAGTAGATTTTCCTGTTCCGCACAGGAAAATCCAGCCGCGAAAGCACATTGAAAGTGCATTATCTATTGTATGCAGACTAGGCCCAGCCCTGACTGCTCCTTAGAAGGCCAGATCCTGAAGATGAAACTCAAATACTTTGGCCACCTCATGAGAAGGAAGGACTCCCTGGAGAAGAGCCTAATGCTGGGAGCGATCGAGGGCAAAAGAAGAAGGGGACGACAGAGAATGAGGTGGCTGGATGGAGTCACTGAAGCAGTCGGTGCAAACTTAAATGGACTCCGGGGAATGGTAGAGGACAGGAAGGCCTGGAGGATCGTTGTCCATGGGGTCGCGATGGGTCGGACATGACTTCGCACCTAACAACGACAACAACAACAGCATGACAGGCCTCTATACGGTAGCCCCAGCCCACTGCCTCTCATTCATTGGCAGATTCGCAGTGCTATTGATTGATTGATTGATTGATTGATTGATTGATTGATTGATTTTATATACGGCCCTACTTCGAAGGCTCAGGGCAGTTTACACGGAACAAGAAAACAATACAGGTGACATCATTTCTAGAACAAGATGAATAACAACAATATTAACATAATAACAATAACAACATTAAGGAATGGTGGAACTAAAAGGGACCTCAGCTCAACTCTTACTGAGACCCAGTATGTTGGATGGATTCGTAGCAGTCGTAGTGTGTGGGGAGGGGGCTAGGGGGCCAATTGGAAGTAATGGTCGACCTCAACCAAATGCCTGGCGGAGGAGCTCCCTTTTGCAGGCCCTGCGGAACTGTTCGGGTTCCGTCATGTTGCAGCATGTTCATAACAATTCCAATTGCTCAGGGTGAGGGACCGTATATGAAATATTGAAAATTGTCAAGACATAATTTACATAAAACCAACAGGTTTTTTAAAAAAAATCTAGGCATCTCAAGGGACTCTTTCACCCTGGGCAGTTTGCAAGCCTACAACCCACCCACGAAGACGGCTGCACCTCCTACCTGTGCGCCCGGGAGGGCATTTGCACAAGAAGGATCCCACGCGGTCGACGCAGGTGGACCCAGGATAGCAGGTGGCCAAGAGGCAGTCGTCCACGTTGTCGCTGCAGGTCTCACCAGCCCAGCCATTGCTGCAAATACAGTGGAAGCCCCCCGGTGTGTTGTGGCAGGTCCCCCCATTCTGACACGACTGCAAGTGGCACTCGTCAACGTCACTGGAGCAATCCCAGCCTGGAGGGGAAAAGAAGAAAGGTTGGCTCTTATGCTTGGAGAGCCAGAGCTGCAAAGAAACGGGCGGTATAGAAATCTAAATAAGTAAATAAAATACAGGTAAAGAAAATACAAGAAAGAAATTACAAGTAAATAAAATACAGCAACGGTGTCTAATCTGGCGAGCTGAGTTTGATTCCACCACATGCAGCCAGCTGGGTGATCTTGGGCTAGTCACAGTCTTGTTCTCACAGAGCAGTTTCTCTCAGAGCTCTCTCAGCCTAACCTATGTCACAGGGTATCTATTGTGGGGAAAGGGGACTGTAAGCCTCTTTGAGACTCCTTTGGTTGGTGAAAAGCGGAGAACAGCGAGGTATAAAAACTTCTTCTGCTGCTTCTTTTCTGTGCCTTAAGGAGACTCAAAGCGTCTCACTGTTTCCTCCTTCTTCCCACAACAGGCACCTTGTGAAAGTAGGTGGGGCTGCGAAAGAGAACTAAGACTGGCCCAAGGCTTTATGTGGAGGAGGAGCGGGGAATCAAACCTAGCTCTCCAGGTTAGGGTCTGCTGCTCTTAACCCCAACATTACACTGGAAGGGGGAAAGGAGGGGTCAAAACTCTACAGTCCTTTAGTGCAGGGGTAGTCAACCTGTGGTCCTCCAGAGGTTCATGGACTACAATTCCCAGGAGCCCCTGCCAGCAAACACTGGCAGGGGCTCATGGGAATTGTAGTCCATTAACCTCTGGAGGGCCACAGGTTGACTACCCCTGCTTTAGTGGGCCTTGGCCTTTGTGTCCTATTGTTGGCCTTCCAGAGGCATTGTTTGGCCAGCGTGTGAGGCAGGATGCTGGACTAGATGGACCACTGGCCTGATCCAGCACGGTTCTTCTCATGTTCTTATAAAAGGGGATTAGATAGATTCATGGAGGATAAATCTATCCGTAGCTACTAGCCACAGTGACTAAGGGGAACCTCCGCATTCAGAGGCACTAAGCCTTTGAAACCCAGAGGAGGGAGGCGACACCAGGGAAAGGACTTGGCCTTCGTGTCCTGTTGTTGGCCCTCCAGAGGAACAGGTTGGCAGGATGCTGGACTAGATGGACCAGTGGGCTCATCAGGGCTTTTCTTAAATTTTTATCTGATGAGCCAGTAAAGGAGTGATTTTTATCAAGGGGCTTTTGCTATGAAGTCACAGCTGCTATAAGTAAGGTGTATTCAAGAAAACCAGAGGTAGTTGTTTATCATCATCATCATCATCATCATCATCATTATCATTATTATTATTATTTACTATTAGTGGCCTCTTCAGAGTCTTCCTTGGTTGTCTCCCTTCCAAGAACCAACCCTGCTTAACTTCTAAGATCTGATGAGATCAAGAAAGTATATATATATATGAACAAACTAGTTCTTTACCTGTCCACCCTGGAGGGCAGTGGCAGGAATAGGATCCCACGCCATCCTCACAGGTCCCCCCATTGTGGCACTGATGTTGGATGCAGTCATCTGGGTTCACCTCGCAGTACTGCCCTGTGTAACCTGTAGGGGGAGACAATGAGGCAAGGTCAGATCCAGTCTCTCTGCTTGGCAGCCATCTTAGTTGGTCATGATGGCCACCCCCGGCGTTGAGTTTTCACTTTATGGAAATAGCTATCTTGAATCTTTACTTTTAAGCTCAGCCACCATCACTCCCACCCTCACCACTGCCCGTTCCCCAGTGCTAGGCTCCGGTCAGCTTTAAAATACCTTTTGCAGGTTTTTGTTCTAATAAACGTCGGATATATTTTTATAAAGTCTGTTCCTCGTGTATGCCAAACCTGGAGATCCGCAGACTTTAGATCCGGACTCCTTGACATGCAAGGAGGGATTTTAATCATTCAATCTCCACAGCAATTTAGCCCCCTTATTGCAGGGTAGTCCTAAGTACACTCTTCTAAGCCAAGCTTAGATGAGTTGGGTGTAACTTTAGCTAAGGATCACCCTGTTTGTATTGGGAGTAAAAGAGAGGCATTTGTTTCCTTCCGAGGCTAATAATAGCACAAGGG
Source organism: Paroedura picta (assembly GCF_049243985.1). Classification (NCBI taxonomy): domain Eukaryota; kingdom Metazoa; phylum Chordata; class Lepidosauria; order Squamata; family Gekkonidae; genus Paroedura; species Paroedura picta. Next base: position 7,416,369 of record NC_135371.1, read on the forward strand.
ACAGAGTAGTCAAGTAGTGAAATCATTAGGGACAGAAAAAGCCACATGAACCATCCTGATCCAAAGTGGGGCTTTGTACAGAGGTCATTTCTATGGAAAACCGGCTGCAGAGAGTCCATCGGGCATGTTCTGTATAGTTTCCTGTTGTTCAGGGTAGGGATGCCAGCCTCCAGGTGAGACGAGAAACACCAACTTCACTACCTAATACATTCAGGAGGTGCATGAGATGGCGCATTCCTGTAGTCGTGAAATAGCAGTCCTCAGCTCAAGCATTCTCTACCATTCTGTCTGTTCACAAACAGGCATTAAACAATGCACACCGAGCTGTTTTGCACAGAACACAGGATCAGCGCATTCTCTAAGGCTTCCTCGGAAGGGAATTTTTAAACAGAGGCTGGATAGACATCTGACGGAGAGGCTGATTCTGTGAAGGCTCAAGGGGGTGGCAGGTGACAGTGGATGAGCGAGAGGGTTGGGAGTGTCCTGCATAGTGCAGGGGGTTGGACTAGATGACCCAGGAGGTCCCTTCCAACTCTATGATTCTATGACTCAAACAACCGAGGTAAACGAAGCACTGTCAGAATGGCTGAGGCCAACAGCCCGAGAGAAAGTATAGCTCATACCCACCTTTGCCCCTGAGCATCGCATAGCAATCTGACTTCCTTGGTGCTCTCTCGTCTAAATATTAACCAGAGACCACCTTTTGTAGCTTCCAAGATCTGACGAGTTTAGGCTAGCCTGGGCCATCTAGTCCAGGGGTAGTCAAACTGCGGCCCTCCAGATGCCCATGGACTACAATTCCCAGGAGCCCCCTGCCAGCGAATGCTGGCAGGGGGCTCCTGGGAATTGTAGTCCATGGGCATCTGGAGGGCCGCAGTTTGACTACCCCTGATCTAGTCAGTGAGAAGAAGAGGAGGAGGAGGAAGAGTTTGTTTTTATACCCTGCCTTTCACTATCTGAAGGAGTCTCAAAGCGACTTGCAAGCACCTTTCCCTTCCTCTCCCTTCAACAGACACCCTGTGAGGTAGGTGGCACTGAGAGAGCCCCGGAAGAACTGCTCTATGAGAATAGCTCTAATAGAACTGTGACTAGCCCAAGGTCACCCATCTGGAGAAAAAGTTAACTGCTCTTAACCACACTACACCACACTGGCTTTCACAAATCCTAGTCCAGCACTCTAACTACGACACCACGAACCCAGTTCTTGGGCCATATCGTATCCAGCTGCTTACCTGGGGGACACAGGCAGCCGTGGTATCCTCCCCCAACCTCTTGGCAGGTGCCCTCATGGAGGCAGACCTCAGGGCCACAGGGCCCCAGATGGTACTGGCAGAGGGGTCCAGTGGAGCTGGCCGGGCACAGGCAGCGGAAGGAGCCGATGTTGTTGAGACAACGGCCTCCGTTCAGGCAGGGACTCGGATTCCGGAAGCATTCGTTGATGTCGAGCTGGCAGGTGTGGCCCTCGAACCCCGGCCGGCACTGGCAGATGATGTACGGGTAGGTGTTGAGGCAGGTGCCCCCGTTGGCACAGGGGTAAGCTTGGCAGAAGTCTCTGAGCTGGCAGTTCTTTCCTGGAAAGAAACCGAACCTGGAGACCGTGGAGTGGATCCTAGCAGAGGTAGTCAACCTGTGGTCCTCCAGATGTCCATGGACTACAATTCCCATGAGCCCCTGCCAGCAAACGCTGGCAGGGGCTCATGGGAATTGCAGTCCATGGACATCTGGAGGGCCACAGGTTGACTATTCCTGCCCTACACAGCCTTTTCACAAATGGCCAAGAGGGCTCATGGGAATTGTAGTCCATGGACATCTGGAGGGCCACAGGTTGACTACCCCTGCCCTACACGGCCCTTTCACAAATGGCCAAGAGGGCTCATGGGAATTGTAGTCCATGGACATCTGGAGGACCTCAGGTTGACTACCCCTGCCCTACACAACCCTTTCACAATGACATGCGCTTGGCCCACAGAAGATCCCAGGTTCAATCCCCGGCATCTCCAGTTAAATGGGCCAGGTAGTAGGGGATGTCAAAGACCCCGGAGAGCCTCTGGCAGCCTTGTTGGGCTGAAGGCCTGATTCAGGATAAGGCGGCTTCAATGTGTTCATATTAGCCAGGGATTTGTTCTTCTCTCCTGGCCTACCTGTCCATCCAGCCGGGCACCTGCAGTGGTACTGGTTTCCAGAGAGTGGCTGGCAACTCCCTCCGTGTTGGCAGGGTGGAGGGAAGCACGGGTCTCCTACCACCCCCTGGCACTCCTCCCCGGTGAACCCAGGAGGGCACAAGCAAGTGTGGGCCGGGGGGCTGGAGGCTTGCAGGCTCTTGAGGGAGCAGGTGCCCTTGTTCTGGCAGCGCCCAGGGGTGCAGGGGTCCACAAACTGGCACAGGTCTCCCACGTAGCCAGGAAGGCACCTGGCAAGGCAAAAACCAAAAATCAATGACAACAACAACAACAGGAACAGGAAAGGGTGAGAAACATGGCTGGACGCAACAAGAACTGAGCCCTGAAAAGAGAAACGTCAGACGGACACGGCAGGGCCGCCACTGAGGTAATAGTCTGTCTTCACCTCATTGTTTAAAACAATGCCGTTTCCTGGAAGTCTCGGGGTCCCTGGTGCGAATGCCTGGCTCACTTCTCATGGCTATGTGGGATCCACTCAGCAGGGTGATGGGCAGACGTTCAACAGGTGCAGCCAGAAGATGCCGCAATGGAGGAGCTGTACCAGTGGAATCCCTGGAACGGTCTCCCACCCCAATTGAACAATTGAGTGCAAATTCAGGAGGTGCCCTCCTTAACGACCTGGGACTCATGTATTTGAAGGGCCATTCTCTTCCGTGTGACACTGTATGCCCCCTCCCACCATGGATGTCCATCTCCCATTGACCAGGGTCTCGTTTTTTCCCATCATGGCTCCAGTTCTGTGGCTCTGAAGAGGTGAAGTAGAATCTCCTTTTTGGAGATCTTCCAGAGGGTCAGGAAGGGCTGCCCATTTGCCAGGGCTTTCAAGGGGGTGGCATCTCCTAAGGGGGGGGGGCAGGGAGAGATATTGGGGTCTGCTGTTTCAAAGCTGTTTGGCTTCGACCGAAAATATTTTAAACTATTATTATAAGCCACCGTGAGCAGCGAGGATAGGCAAGGTAGAAATGTTTTCATCCATCAATAATCAAGCAGCTTTACTCAGCACCGTGTGTGTGTGTGTGTGTGTGTGTGTGTGTGTGTGTGTGTGTGTGCAATTTTAAATGAAAATCTTTTTACGATGGAATCTACATCTGGAACTGTTTGAAATTTCTGCTTTACACTTTGCAATTTCATGCCAATAAAGGTATTCCGGTTCAAGGAAGGAGGGGGAAAAACTGCCCCTGTTGGTTATCTGCCTGTTCTAGCAGGCCTGTCCCAAACTGAAAGAGTCGTAAGGCTAAGGAAGGATTGGGACCCTGTCGCAGGCTTACAGGCAGGAGAAGTTCCCGCTGGGGTGGCTCAAACAGCTTCCTCCGTTCTTGCAGGGATCTCGTGAGCAAGAAAGTCCTGGAAGAGAGAGAGAGAAAAGTTGGAAGCTTCCACACCCACTGAATAATGCACTTTCAGTCCATTTGGCAACTGGGCTTTGCTGTGAAGTCGATTGGAACAGGAATATTTAGCACGTGTCAGAGTAGCTCAGTCTGTAATGCCTGGCTCTGGCAAAACATCCGTACCAAGCAAGGAGGAGTCCCCACCAGGGATGCCAGCCTTCAAATGAGACCTGGGAATCCCCCTGGAATTACAGCTGATCTCCAGACTAGAAAGACAGATCAGTTACCCTGGAGAAAATGACTGCCCTGGGGCACAGTATCCCATAGCAGTCCCTGAAGAAGAAGAAGAGTTGGTTCTTATATGCTGCTTTTCATTGCCCAAAGGAGTCTCTAAGCAGCGTACAATAGCCTTCCCTTTCCTCTCCCCACAACAGACCCCCTGTGAGGTTGTTGAGGCTGGGAGAGCTCTGACAGGACTGCTCTGTGAGAACAGCTCTAATAGGACTGTGATTAGCACAAAACCATCTGGTTGTATGTGGAGGAGTAGGGAATAAAACCCAGTTCTGATTTGTCGCTGTACTGATTGACAAGAGCCTCTTGTGGCGCAGAGTGGTAAGGCAGCAGAAATGCAGTCTGAAAGCTCTGCCCATGAGGCTGGGAGTTCAATCCCAGCAGCCGGCTCAAGGTTGACTCAGCCTTCCATCCTTCCGAGGTTGGTAAAATGAGTACCCAGCTTGCTGGGGGGTAAACGGTAATGACTGGGGAAGGCACTGGCAAAGCACCCCGTATTGAGTCTGCCATGAAAACGCTGGAGGGCGTCACCCCAAGGGTCAGCCATGACTCGGTGCTTGCACAGGGGATACCTTTACCTTTACCTTCTTACTGATTGACAACATTTGCAACCCGCCTTCCAAGGGCCGCCCGCCGGCTAACCATTTAAAACGCACATGATAAAATCAAACACTAGAACCTTTAAAACCAGCCCCCCAAAACACACACACACACACATCATTAAAACAATCTCACCAGATTATTTCTCATTGTCTCATGGTCTATATCTCATTGTCAATATGCAGGGATATTTGAGTGAATAGGAACGCTCATTTGGTCTTGTGGCCTCCTGGGCTTCCACATTATATAGCCCAGAAACTGACCACCATCCTTGCTGTCTTGTCTGGGAAGCCAAAAATATATCAACACATGATCTTCTTAGCTTTTTAAAAAGGGCAAGAGTAGCCCGGAAGGGCCCTGATTCGGCTCAGACCTGTTGTACATGGCAGAGTGAGGATTGAACATCCCGGCAAAGTTTTGATGATCAAAAGCTACCTTCCTGGGTTGTTGTTGTTCTAAGGGAAAAGGGGAGGAAGGCAGGTGCCCTCTCTTTGACCCACCCCCACCCCACCCAGTGCTGATAACCAACCAGGAAGTCTGCAGTTTCCCATTTCAAAGGACCAAGGAGGTCCATTCACAGATCTCCTGATGTTTGTTTTGGCCCTGGCTGAGCAGTGTAAGGGACTCAGCTCAGGAGCAGAGAACATCTGCTTTGCGTATCAAAGGTCCCAGGCTAAATCTCATGCGTCCACCGCTCAAAGAACAGCATAAACAAACGAACCTCCCTTACACAGAATTGATCCACCAAGGTCAGTCCTGAGAGCCAGCATAGTGTAGCGGTTAAGAGCGGCAGCTTCTGATCTAAGAAAGCCGGGTTTGATTCCACATGCAGCCCGCTGGATGACCTTGGGCCAGTCACAGTCCTGATAGAGCTGTTCTCACAGAGTCTTTCTCTCTGAGCTCTCTCAGCCCCACAGGGTGTCTGTTGTGGGGAGAGGAAGGGAGAGGTATTTGTAAGCCGCTTTGAGTAGTAAAAAAGTAGCGTATAAAACCCATCTCTTCTTCCTCTCCTCAGACTGGCAGAGGTCTTCCCCATCACCTTCTGCTTGGTCCTTTTGACTGGAGAAGCCGGAGATTGCACCTGGGACATCGGCACGCTATGCAGTTGCTCCTCCACTGACCCACGGCCCCTCCTGATAACCTCCGGCAGTGGGGCAAGGAAGAAGCTGGAAGATGTGGTTCCATTCACATGCAAACCAACACCTGCCTTCTTTCTCACGTCTGACCCCTCTCAGCATCCATGCAGTATTAAACATAATTAATCCATTGTATTGTTCCACTGCTGCCCATTCCTGATTTTGTTAGTTCCTCCGCCACCCCTTCCCAAGTGCACATAGTTACGCCGAACCCTCTGGCAAACACCCGTGGCTTTTCGGCAAGTCCGGACAGCCACTGCAACAGGTGCATTCCCCCAAAGACGCCAAGGAAGGCTGCCAGTTTCCCAGCTGGCAGCTTGATGCAAACCAAGCTGAAGGTGGCAACATTCTCTGGCACTTGGGGGCTATGCCAGGTTTTTCCTTGGGTGATTCCCGCAGCTCGCCCCTCTGTGACAAGACACGGCTGTAGAAGCCGGCTCCAAAAGTTGGCCTGGTTCACCTGCAGCCACAAAGGATCCACACCGTCTCACCTGTCGTCCCACCTATACTTACCTCGAGCGAACGGAACCAAAACCAGCATCAGCAGATGTTTCATCCTGGTTTGGAAACCTTCCTGGTCCATCCCCCTCCCTTCTTCCAGTGCCGGGGGGGGGGGGGGTCCCTCCTGTCTGTAGCAGGCTGCAGATCCCAAGGTCGGCGGTCAGGAAGAGCCGGCTGAAGGAACGGCCCCTGGGTGCCCCCCACCCACGGAACCCCCCATATCGGTGCCACAGACGAGGCTGAAGTCCTGAAGGAATTCTTCTCCTTCGCGGCACCCACCCCCCGCTTCAAGAACAAGGCACATCCTGCTGACTCCATTGTGGCAGGTTTCCTGCCCCACACAATACATGGGAGGAGAAAGATTTCCTGTTACCCAGGGCCCTGTTGTCGACATGCAAAAAAGAAAAAAAAAAGATGGAGAATCCAAGGGAGGAGGTCCCAGAAATCCAGGGAGGCAGAGAGACCTAAAAAAGAGAGCCAGTTTGGTGTAGGGGTTAAGAGTGGCAGCCTCTAATCTGGAGTGCCGGGTTTGATTCCCCGCTCCTCTACAGACAGGCAGCTGGGTGACCTTGGGCTAGTCACAGTCCTTCCAGAGCTGTTCTCACAGAGCGTTTCTGTCAGAGCTCTCTCTGCACCACCCCCCTCCCAGGGTGTTTGTTGTGGGGAGGGGAAGGGAAGGCGACTGTAAGCTGCTTTGAAAAGCAGGATATGAAACCCAACTCTTCTTCTTCTTCTTCTTCTTCTTCTTCTGCTGCTGCTGCCGCTGCTGCTGCTGCTGCTGCTGCTCCTATTTCTATTTCTACTTCATCATAAAAGAAAACAGGAATAGCCCAGAGAACAACTGAAGCCACAAAAGAGCAGCAATTTGCAGAGTCTCTGTGTATACAGAGAGGATCAGCACCAGGCTGCACCAAGGGAAATGATCACTGTTGAGAGCCAGCTTGGTGTAGTGGTTAGGAGTGCAGACTTCTAATCTGGTGATCTGGGTTTGATTCCTCGCTCCTCCTCCACATGCAGCCATCTGGGTGACCTTGGGCTCGCCACAGCACTGAGAAAGCTGTTCTGACCGAGCAGTGATATCAGGGCTCTCTCAGCCTCACCCACCCCACAGGGGGTCTATTGTGTGGAGAGGAAGGGCAAATCCCCCCCCCCATTGCATGGGCGCAATTTTCGGCCGAAAATAAAGGGAACTTGCAAACGGGGCTGTGTTGTGCTTGGTGACTTGAGGCGAGCTTTAAAGCAGCTCTGTGGAGGGACTGCAGCCAGAGAAGCCTCGCTGGGTGAATGAAGGCTCACCGGTTCGTTGCTCTCCGCTCACTCCGAGAAAAAAAAATGGCGATCGCTTCGCCGGAAGTTCAGAGGAGAGAACCAGGGGGAGGGACTTTGCTGAAACCACAACAATATTAACGCACAGGTCTTTTTTGCTAGTGTTGCAGATTGCTTGCAAGAGGGTAGCGCTTTTCGGAGTGTGAATCCACTTTTTGGGATTTCCCTAGAAGTGCTTCAACGAATCGCTTTTAGCGGGACTGTTTCAGGAGTGTGGCAGGTTGTGTACGACGTCGTGCATAACTGCATATTAGTAGCGATTACAATTTGCCACACTCCTGCAATATTGAACTTGTGCGGAATGGACCATGGTGTCTGCAGAAGGTAAGCATTACACTATATTTATCGGGTGCGGAATGGCCCTGAATGTTGATTCCTTCACCTCCAGTATCTTGCCAAGACCTGAGTTTCCCGTGAGCATTTACTATATTGCCGTGATCTGCATCCTAACAACACTTTATGCTCACATACCATGCTCAGGTTCCTCCCCTCTCCAACCCCTGTCATCTCAAGAATCCGCCCCCAAATTTGCAGGGATTTCTCAACCCATAGCTGGTAACCCTTACTGGCTTGTTTCACTGTCCTTGGATACATTTCCATCCAAATTTCCCCCTTGAGATTTCAGTAACGAAAACACAGGCTGACATCTGCACTTGCCAACCTGGCTCGCTGCTTTTGCTCTGTTAACCTTCTCTGCCCCTGGGCAGATCCAGGTCTTTTGCAAACAACGTTTATCTAGTAACGCTGCCAGTCACTTCCCAAGCACTTCCTGTTGATCTATTAGAGCCACTGAACTGGGAGAAGCCCAATTTGCTCTGGTTCCAAACTCTGAAACAGGATATCCACTAGCGATACAATCTCTGACTCTTGTCAGCCCCACCTTCCCCAGCATTTCGATGCGCGTTGATCCATAGCCAAGCCAGTGCTGCAAAGAGGAACCGCATGACCTTAGACAGTTGCTAGAGGGATTTCCCTGTCTGCATAGAGCTCCCTCTTCAAAGAGTGACGCTAGTAGCGTTATCCACAAATTGCACCTAAAATTAAATTTAGATTTGCTACTAAGGAAGTAAGTATATTCGGAAAGTGCATTCAAAGTCCGTGTTGCTTTTTTGAGATCTGCCCAACGTTAATCCACGTCCCACCTGATCCCTTTTGTACCTAATAAAAGTGGGAGAGAGATTCATTATCTTGGCCTTTTGATTTCGTTTTTGGATTAACCTAGAGACTTCATGGCTGGCTTTGGCTCTCAAAACCAGGGACCAATTAGCAGGGGGGCAGAGAAACTAGGCCTAGTCCAGTGACACAGCGAGGGCCCCCTTTGAACAGCCTATGCAATGCATTTTTAGTAGCAGGTTGCTAATGGGTTTTCTGTGTCATTTCAGACACACCCGTGTTAGCAACTGGGTGCTAATGGATTTTACTTATCTGTTCATTCAAAGCCTCTTGCGTCCAGCAAGCAGTGTGTTTGAGCGGTTTTTTGAGGGGGGGAATCGTTTTCTTCCATTTTTGCCTCTTCGTGGAGCTTCTGAATCACTGGGCTCTTTAAAAGGTCCGTAGTGCTTCCAATGATGCTGCTTTTTCCTCTTAACCCTTTTCGTAGTGTGGCCTTCCTCATACCCCACCCCCAAAAATGTTCTAACTTGAGCACTGTAGCATTACTTCAGTATTACAGTAGCAGATGCCTTTTCAAGATAAATAGAGATAATCACCAGCCAATCGTGTTTGGGCAGTCATGCGCTGTATGGAGAGGCAAACATCATGACATTTGTTAAAGACACCCTAGGTCAGAGCACCAGTTTGGTGTAGCGGTTAGGAGTACGGACTTTTAATATGGCGACCTGGGTTCAATTCTGGACTCCCCCATATGCAGCCAGCTGAGGGACCTTGGGCTCCCCACAGCACGGACCGAGCAGGAATCTCAGGGCTCTCTCAGCCTCACCCACCTCACAGGGGGTCTGTTGTGGGGAGAGGGAAGGGAAGGTGATTGGAAACCCATGCAGACTACAAGCTGGTGTTACCAGTATGGAGGTGCAAAAGCATCTCTGTGGTACCACAGTAGCCCTGAAACATGGGTTTAGCACTATAGCGCTCAACTCAGAACGTTGAAAAACGGTGGTGGTTGGGGAAGCAAACTGTGTGTGAACGAGACCTTGGGGTACTTGTGGATTGTAAACTAAATATGAGCAGGCAGTGTGATGCAGCGGTAAAAAAGGCAAATGCCATTTTGGGCTGTATCAACAGAGGCATCACATCAAAATCACAAGATGTCATAGTCCCATTGTATACGGCACTGGTCAGACCACACCTGGAATACTGTGTGCAGTTCTGGAGGCCTCACTTCAAGAAGGACGTAGATAAAATTGAAAGGGTACAGAGGAGAGCAACGAAGATGATCTGGGGCCAAGGGACCAAGCCCTATGAAGATAGGTTGAGGGACTTGGGAATGTTCAGACTGGAGAAAAGGAGGCTGAGAGGGGACATGATAGCCCTCTTTAAGTATTTGAAAGGTTGTCATGTGAAGGAGGGCAGGATGCTGTTCCCATTGGCTGCAGAGGAAAGGACACGCAGTAATGGGTTTAAACTTCAAGTACAACGATTTAGGCTAGATATCAGGAAAAAGTTTTTCACAGTCAGAGTAGTTCAGCAGTGGAATAGGCTGCCTAAGGAGGTGGTGAGCTCCCCCTCACTGGCAGTCTTCAAGCAAAGGTTGGATACACACTTTTCTTGGATGCTTTAGGATGCTTAGGGCTGATCCTGCGTTGAGCAGGGGGTTGGACTAGATGGCCTGTATGGCCCCTTCCAACTCTATGATTCTATGATTCTATGATTCTATGATTCTATAAGAAGGGCTCCAGACATTTTAAACAGCACACCACAGCGATTCAGAAGCACAACAAAGAAGCGACAATGGAAGAAAGCCGTTTCCCTCAAAAACGGCTCAACCACGCCTTGCTTGCCGGGCCGCAAATGGCCTTGTGCAAAAAGGTAAATAAAATCCTTTGGCAGCCAGTTGCTAAAACAGGTCGGTCTGAAACAACAATGAAAAAAAACCCATTAGCAACCAGCTACTAAAACTGAATACAAAGGCGCCATAGTTCTGAAATGTTTTCAGAAATTTTCATATGCTGTCAAAATTACCAAAGGTTGGACAAGATGAGTTCTGGGCCATTTGCAGCCCTGGAGCTGTGACATTCAGCTATGGCCCTGGCGCCCGAAATGGGAATTCTTTTCTCTTGTCGTTGGCCGCATGCAGACTTACAGTGGAATAGTTGGTAGATGGTACATAGACCCTGCCACTTGAGGCTGGGAACAGAGACGGTGTCCCTGAATGTTCTTCTGCACCACCAGCAGCAACCCCTCCCCCTCCCTGGACAGTGACAAGTCTAGGGGATTTTCTGCACACCATAAATTTAGCATCATGCTTGCCTTGTGAAGCATCTTATATGCCGCTTTTCTCAACCCGAAGGAGTCTCAAAGCGGCTGACATTCATCTTCTCCCCATAACAGACACCCTGTGAGGGAGGTGAGGCTGAGAGAGCCCTGATATTGCTGAAGAAGAAGAGTTGGTTCTTATATGCCGCTTTTCTCAACCCGAAGGAGTCTCAAAGCGGCTTACAGTTGCCTTCCCCTTCCTTTCCCCACAACACTCTGTTGTGAGGGAGATGGGGCTGAGGGATCCCTGACAGGACTGCTCTGTGAAAACAGCACTATCAGGGCTGTGAGGAGCCCAAGGTCACACAGCTGGCTGCATATCCGCTTTCCTGTGCACACACACAGATACCAGAGAACAGAGTGAGGGAAAGGAACACTGCAGAAAGCTGCTCTTGGCCCAGAGGCTGCCCCAAAGGCTCTTTTGGGAGAATTATGTGGTCAAAGAATGCACCTACGGTACCAAAACACTTTAACTGCAGAATATTCATTCATTCATTCATTCATTCATTCATTCATTCATTCATTCATTCATTCATTCATTCATTCATTCATTCATTCATTCATATTAATTGAACAAGGTACAAAAAGAGCCTCGCCTCTCTTCAGCTGGAGATTTCTCAGCAGCAATAGGTTCCAGGGAAGCCCCACCCCAACTGCAGTTTCCTCTCCGTGTTTGTAGAGCCTGCTTAGGTACAGCTTTCCTACACAAGCATCACCTGGCAGGCATGCCAAGGCAGGTTCCAGTACCTGCACCCAGCCCCCACCGGGATAGGAGAGCCAAGGCAAGCCTGATCCCATCCAATCTCAGCCGCTAAGCAGGTCAGGCCTAGAAGGTGACCTCCAAGGTATATCAAGGTCGTTATGCAAGGACAGGCCACCTCCGAACACCTCTTGCCCGGCAACCAGGCAATCTGCGGACCTCCTGGCTCCCTCACACACACGCCAGACGATACATAAGCAAGTGTCTGCCCCTGACGTTCCCTTATGACAGCGGGAATTGACTCTGCAGTGACTGGAAGCCCGGATCAGGTTCCCTGAGGACACCATTTCCGACCCCTCCTTGAGGGTTTCTCCCACACTGGCGCTGCAGCCTGAAGAACTTGTTTGTCAGAAGCAAACGGTGAGAAACGGGCACGTCTCGAGCAACACTTCCTCTTTTAACGGGTGTTCAGCCCTCTGATGTTTAGGGCAGGATGCAACAATCACGGTTAGTTCGTGGAGCTGTGAAGTCACAGAGGAGTGTAACAGTTCTGGGCTTGCCTCAGCAGATGCTGCCTCCCTCCCCTTCGGCCTCGTTCCCCGGGGCTTGGGAACAAGCCGGGATTTCGGCATTCCTGCGTGGAGGCAAACTTTGGGCGATGAGCCTACTTCAAGCCATGATTTGAGATTCTAGGTTGTCAGACACAAGTTCATCCCACTTAATGGAGTGGCTCACGTGTCAGCCATTGCAGTAGCAATAATGATGCTGATTACACATCCGGCCAAGCGTGGAAGGCTAGGCGCTTTTCCACACGTGCAAAAATAGCTGGACAGCCTCCAAATGTTGGCGGCATAGTCAGGCCAAAACCAAAAAGAGGAACACAACCCAACCTTAACAGGTAGGGACTCAGAAGTTGAGCTGTACAATAAAATAATGTAAAAATGTGGATTATTTATTGTAGTGCACAATTAAAAACAGAATAAAACTTGATAAAAACTATACAGCAGGGATAGTCAATCTGTGGTCCTCCAGATGTCCATGGACTACAATTCCCATGAGCCCCTGCCAGCGTTTGCTGGCAGGGGCTCATGGGAATTGTAGTCCATGGACATCTGGAGGGCCACAGGTTGACTACCCCTGCTATACAGAACTAACAGCACATATGACCAAATGCGTTTCGACCCTACTGGGTCTTCCTCAGTGGTCAGAACTGTGATAACGCACCCTATATAAAATATTTATATTACACTCATTATAAAGTGTAGGTGAGCTTTTTTCCTGATGCACATGAGATACGCTCTCAGCACAAAATTATATAATAGCGAAGGATCCCATTCAACCACTCAGCTTCTCTTTATAATGAGTGTAATACAAATATTTTATATAGGGCATAGTCAGGCCCCTCCACGTGATGTCGCCAACGCCCCGAGGCTGCCCAGTAGCCAGCTTGCGATTTCATCATTTTAATCTCACGATTTCAGTAATCGAGAAAAGTAGATTTACCCACCTAAAATGCATGAGCCACCGATGAGCAACCAGTGAAAAGAATGCACAATAGTCTGGGCATCTTTGTCCCACCCTCACACCCGCCTCTCTCTCCACTGCATCCCTCAATTGCATCCCTTTTCCACAGGAAGGGAAATCCGAATGTGTGAAATGGTCTCAGAGTGCGACAGGGTTGGCAGGTCTCTCGTTAGGATGGTTCTAACCATAGAGATTCGGGCCGTTCCTAGAGTGACATGACATCACTTCTGGTTTTATGCAGAAGAGACGTCAGGTCGCTTGCAACTCCAGTGTCCCTGCATTTCCCCCCCGGGTGCCACACCCCACCCATGGCCATTTCTCCAACAACGGTAGGCGTGCAGGCGTATGTCACCCATGACAAGGGGAGACTACAAACCCAGTCAAATGCTGTGGGCAGTAGGGACTTACAGACTCTAAGCCCACCCACCCCCCCCACCCCCGTGCCATAAGCAGGTTGCAGTAATTATTTCTGCTCCACCTTTCTTTTGTAGCTCAAGGAAGTTTACAGTTCTAAGATTAAAGGTCATACAATAAGACCACATTAACCCACCCCCTTCAGAAAAATGCCTTTAGCTTAAACACTATCAAAAGCCCCTCTCTTGCTTTTGTTCCCCACATCCTCTCTTTCCCCATTAGGGAAATAGTTGTTGAGGGGACACAGTTCTCAGCCCTCCCTTTGGGGCTTCGGGAGGGCAGTGGCTGAGTGGAAAAGCCTCTGCTTGGCCTTCAGAAGGTCCCAGGATCAATCCCCAGCATCACCCATTAAAAGGATCAAGTCACAGGTGATGTGAGAGACCTCTGCCTGAAACCCAGCCAGCCAATACGAGCCAGCTGGGTGACCTTGGGCTCACCACAGCACTGATAAAGCTGTTCTGACCGAGCAGGAATATCAGGGCTCTCTCAGCCTCACCTGCCTCACAGGGTGTCTGTTGTGGGGAGAGGAAAGGGAAGGCGAATATAAGTTGCTTTGAGCCTCCTTTGGGTAGAGAAAAATGGCATATAAGAACCAACTCTTCTTCTTCTTCTTCAGTAATCTCAGGGCTCTCTCAGCCTCACCCTCCTCACAGGGTGTCTGTTGTGGGGAAAGGAAAGGGAAGGCGATTGTAAGCCGCTTTGAGACCCCTTCGGGTAGAGAAAAGCAGCATATAAGAAACAGCTCTTCTTCAGTAAAAGCAAAAGACGCTGACCTCAATTTCTTCCCAAGCAGTTTCACAGCATCAAGTTTGTCTGAAACTTCCAAATTTCCGTAAGGCTACATGTTACACGAAAACAGCTTTGCCTGAAAAAATTATAAAGAAAGAGACCTGAGCTTTTATTTATAGAAGCCATCAACGTAGGAATCCAGATATGGACTGGGCTGCGGGGGAGGGGGGACAACCACCGGCAAAAGTGAGATTTTAAGTTTGGGGGTGAGATTTTTAACACTGGGGTGGGCTTTACCGTTAAAAGTGCTCCAGCGGTGGGGGCACGCTATATATCAGGGGAGTACTTGGCCCTGGGGCGCACCACCCTGGGGGGCCGCAAGAGGAGTGTGTGGGAGGGCTGGCTTCCGCCCTGCGATGAGTGGGCAGTAGGGGGGTCCATCGCCATCTGCTGCGCGGGAGGAGCGTGGGAGTTTAAGGGCCCGGGGCACGAAGGCGGAGCGTGGCTCTGTTGCTGCTGCATAATCAGCTCCCCCAGTCTGTCCAAACTCTTCATGGCGGCCTCCATGATGCGGAAGTTGCGCTGCAGGGCTTCCTCCACGAGCCTCCGGTCCTCTCTCGCCTCTTCCCTGTCCGCCCGCATCTCCGCCATCATTTCCTCGTGCTGCCTGCGGCGCTCCGCCATGTCTTCCGCGTACCGCTTCTTCTCCGCGGCGTGCTCCCGGCGGCGCTCCTCCATCTCCTGGCTGTGCTCCCTGCTGGACTGCTCCATCATGCGCTCCGCCACGTTGTAGAGACCAGGGACACGGCGCTTCTTGGCCCGCGCGTTGGCCAGGCGTGTGGCAGGGGAGAGCTCTGCCGGATGGGGCTCCGCGTCCACGCCTGTGGGTGAGGAAGGAGAGCAGGGAGGAGCACTGTCAAGGGTGGAAAGTCTCCGGAATGAATAGAGGCATATGACCTACGGGCCCCCTGACCCAGAACCACGATGCATAGGCAAAGCCACGTACCTCCCCTAGCACTCCCTGTTGGACTTTCAGGGGTCCTGGCGCATTGCTCCTCATCCCCAGATGTGTGCGCTGGAAAGAGAAAGGGCGGTTTGTGAGGAGACAAAAGCAGCCTGCATTCAATGGGATTTGAGGTACTGGTGACAGAAGGGAAGAGAAGGGGGGATTGAGGGTTCCGCCATGTTTACTGCTGTGATTGTCTATTTTAATTGGGGTTGTAATGGGTTTTTAGTTGGACTCTTGCAAACCACCACGAGCCTCTTGGGAGTGGCGGTTAATACATTTAATAATAAATAATAAATAATAAATAATACATAATAAATAATACATAACAATAAACAATAAACAATAAACAATAAACAACAATAAGCAATAATAAATAATAAATAATAAATAATAATAATATTGTTTCATGTCGCCATGATTTCATGCACTGCCAGGTGTCTACCCCAGCTTTATCCCTGTGTAGTTCCCAATCATATGGTCATTCTTTACAGTGTTATTAGATCTGCCAAGAACAAGGACTCTGTGGGGCATCTACCTGCTCAGACTTTGCAATAAGTCACATGGCAAACACGACCACAGCTGAGACTTGGGAACTTTATTTCTCTAGACTGTATAGTGAACATCAATTACATACAGTGTTCGGAATATATCCCAGGGAAAACATAATCCTTTCACAGGGAGTGCATGATTACTTTCCCACTACTGTCTCCCACATCCAGCTCACTTGCGCAGTGGCTACCTCAAGGAAGCAGAATAATTAGGAGAAGCCATGTAATCGGCATTATTCTTGGCGCAGGTTTTTAGAACCCCCCACAGATACAGAGTTAGAACCACAGAATCCTAGAGTTGGAAAGGGCCATACAGCCCATCTAATCCAACCCCCTGCTCAATGCAGGATCAGCCTCAAGCATCCAGGATAAGGATCTGTCCAGCTGCTGCTTGAAGACCACCAGTGAGGGGGGGAGCTCACCACCTCCTTAGGCAGCCCATTCCACTGCTGAACTACTCTATAATTTTTTTCCTGGTATCTAGCCAATATTATACTTTAAACCACAAACTTTAAACCTATATTGTTCTCCACGTAGTTTAAACCTATGACTGCAGGGCCTCTGCTGCCAACAGGAAGCTTTCTCTGCCCTCCTCTAAGTGACACCCTCTCAAATACTTAAAAGACAGCCATCCTGTCCCCTCTCAAGCTCAGTGTAGAATCATAGAACCATAGAGTTGGAAGGGGCCATACAGGCCATCTAGTCATAGAATCATAGAACCATAGAGTTGGAAGGGGCCATACAGGCCATCTAGTCATAGAATCATAGAATCATAGAGTTGGAAGGGGCCATACAGGCCATCTAGTCATAGAATCATAGAACCATAGAGTTGGAAGGGGCCATACAGGCCATCTAGTCATAGAATTATAGAACCATAGAGTTGGAAGGGGCCATACAGGCCATCTAGTCATAGAATCATAGAACCATAGAGTTGGAAGGGGCCATACAGGCCATCTAGTCATAGAATCATAGAATCATAGAGTTGGAAGGGGCCATACAGGCCATCTAGTCCAACCCCCTGCTCAACGCAGGATCAGTGTACAGTGACTCTGTTCCAGCCATTTTAAAGCTCCTCCCGTCCATTACTTTCAAAGCAATCCTGGAGAGTAAGGGGAAACTGGGAAGTCAGAGGTGAACCATATGGATGTGTGTACGAGAGAGAGAGAGAGAGAGAGAGAGAGAGAGAGAGAGAGAGAGAGAGAGAGAGCCTGCTGGCTGGCTGGTCACCATGTCCAGGCCCAAAGAACCTGGAGCGGGGGAAGAAGTTGGAGGAGGCATGGCATAAAAACAGGAAAAATGCATTAATGCAAACGATACATTGTTAAAACGCAAGATTTATACATTGTTACAATGCTCTATTGTAGCAGACTCACACCCAGAGCCCAAACCGAAGAAGGGCAAGGTAAAAATGGTGCCGGGGAGGGAGAACAAGCAGTGGGGCCCTCCTGGATCCCAAGGCCTACGCGCATGGCATACCTGGCGTGGCTGCCTCCTCTATCGGCATCTCGTCCGTCTCCTCCTTGGGGTGGGGGGTGGGTCGGCTGCCTGCAGGATCCATCATGGCGGTTCCTGGAAAGGGATGACGCTGATGAATAGGAAGGAGCGGGAGGAGCAGGCGAATAAGGAGGCAACGGGGCCCTGAGCGCTCTCGTGGTGGCTCATCTCACCTGACGTTGCAGGGGTGGAGCAGCGCATGTCCTCTATGCAATTCTCCACCTTGACCGTCGGCAGACCATAGGCGAGGAACTGCTCCGGCCCTTCCTGCAGCACGGGGCGGGGCCTCTGCGGCTCGGCCGGCTTGCGAAGGGCGTTCAGGCTGCGCGGCACCCGTTTCGGCTTCACGCTGGCGTCCCCTCGCAGGATGCGGTGGAGCTCTTCGAAATACGGGCAGGTGGCCCGGTTGCTGCCCGTCTGGCTGTTGAGGGTGACCACCCGCTTGTACTCCAGGCGCAGGGCTTTCGCCTTGGTCCGGCACTCCACCGCCGTGCGGCTGTGGCCCCGCTTGGCCATCTCCTTGGAGATCATCTCGAAGGAGTCAATGTTGCGGTGGCAGCTGCGGAGGGCCTCCTGCACGTTTTGCTCCCCCCAGAGGGCAAGCAGGTCCAGGGTCTCGTCGCGCCTCCATGACACCCCGCGGACACCGGACGGTTTGCTGGCTGCGGGCGTGAGATTTGAAAAGGGGAGAAATGAGGGAAGATTGGCGGGGAGGGGAGAAGAAACGGCAGGGGAAAGCATACAGTAGGGTCTCCTTGAGCCTGCGGGTGCTGCGGTGGAAGGTTCTGGCAGAACAGCTATTAAAAACATCTGGGTAGCCAATCGGATCTCCACTGGCCAATCAGAAGCCAATTAAAAGGGCACATGATGGGTGCCGGGAAATGTATCAGTAGGCACCATTGCACACCTAGGGCCCTAATCTGGGCTTTACAAGAGTCACCTTAAAAAATGGATTTAAAATGCCCTAAAAATGAGTTGGGCAGAGGGTACAGGACCAAACAGGGGGATGAGTTTGCATGAGGACTGTTGCTTCACTTCTCAGCTCCCCTCCCATTTTGGGTTGATTGCTGTTTGGGCTATGGAACCTTTTGTGCATGTCATTCATTCATTCATTCATTCATTCATTCATTCATTCATTCATTCATTCATTCATTCATTCATTCATTCATTCCCTGCCACTCCTGGAACCAGCACGTGGCAGTTTGTCCATATAAAATTTGTCCATTTAAATATGTCCAAATAAAACCCCTATAAAACCCTATTAAAACACTCCAGACATAATCATACAATAAATCAAAAACCTAAGACACACGGTGGTATTCAACCCCCTAACCCCCCCCCCCCAAGAAAAACCATCTACACACCGGAGTGGGAAGAGGGAGCAGAGATGACAAATGCTACATAGCTTACACCTCAGTACCGGGGGGCCCAACAGATCTTTCTTGCTGTGAGAGCCTCAACCATAGACCTGCTGGAAGAGCTCCATTTTGCAGGCCCTGTAGAATGTCAGAAACTCCTGCAGGGCCTGCAGCTCCTCCGGGAGCTCATTCCACCAGGTGGGGGCCAGAACCGAAAAGGCCCTGGCCCTAGTTGAGGCCAGGCGTCCCTCCCTGGGGCTGGGGACAACCAGAAAGTTGGTACCCGCAGAACATAAAACTCTGCGAGGGGCATAGGGCGAGAGGCGGTCCCTCAGATATGTGGGTCCCAGACCACGAAGGTCATAAACAGAACCTTGAACTGGATCTGGGCAGCAACTAGCAGCCAATGACATTTAATGACATAATAACACCATATAATTTCAGAAGGAAACATCCCTGATAGAACACTATAGCGTTATTGCATTATAGCATGATAGCAGATATATATATATATTTAAGCCCTGGAAAAATCCTCCCAGGGGGGAAATGATGGGGGGAAATAATGGGGAGGGGGAAATGATGGGGGGGAAACCAAGGTGGGCGGGTCCTTTGCACAGCAGAAATGTCTTTACCTGGTTTCTTCACCAGGGATCTGTGAAACAGCCTCCTCGTCACATTCATTGGCTCCGAGAGTCTTATCTCCTCCGTCCCTGGCCAAAGCCCCTTGTCGTTCGTGCTTGCTTGACCATGGGCTCCTAGAACAAAGATTTCTTCAGGATTGAGAAACTCCTAGACCGAACCTGGGTGGGGCCGGAAAGCTCTCAGAAGGCCACGGAGTTAATCACTTGTTAATTTTGGGGGGGCACGTCTGAAGTTTTGCAACCTTGCGGCCCAGTATGTACGGTCGTTTTTAAATTTTCATTGAAGGCCTCCAAAGGTGGAAATGGCCCAGGCCTTTCCAGAACGCAGAGAAGACCAACTTCTCCTCACCACTTCTGTGAGGCACATCCCACAGGTAAGAAAACCTGCAGAAGAACTGAGCCAGCAGGGGTGCTGTCTTGGGGGCTGCTATCCTCTGACAAAAGCAGGCTGTCTTTTAAGGATCTGGCTGGGGAAGCACTGGGGGTTCTCACACTTCTTCTGTGAGGGTCAGATTATTAGAGGTTCCACAATCCTATTTTTTCCCCTGTGACTCTGTGATTTCAGCCAGTCCCTCACCTTTGTGGGAATCTGGGAGTCTCCTGTACTCCTCGGAAGGGTTTTCCTCTTCCTCCACTTTTATTATCACATCAGGGACCCCTAATCAGGAAAGAGATCCCAAAAATATCAAGAAAACCAAACCATGGTTCATGTTCAAACGGTAAATCCGTTGACAGGACTCGGTAATGTTCGATATAATTTGCTGTAAGTCATGCTAAACTGCTGACATCGTAACTAGAAAGCTTTGATACCTTAAAGTTACTTAATGCCGGTTGATACCTCGACTCTTGAGATGTGTACATTCGGTCGTTTCCCGGGCTAACAAATGCCCTGAATATTCTATTCATAATTTATTTGTTTGGGACATTTACATCCTGCTTCTACAAGAAATCTTGCCTAAGGAGGTTGTTCTGGTACTCCCGAGCCATTTAAAGGTGACCATCTGCACTTTGAATTGGACCCGAAGTGAACAAAAATGGGCAAACTGCATTTTTCAGCACAAGGTTGACGTGGTCCCTCTATCCATCCTCCTGAAGCAATCTGGCAGCCCAGCCCAATTTAGTACTCTGAAAGCACCTCGTAGAATCATAGAATCATAGAATTGGAAGGGGCCATACAGGCCATGTAGTCCAACCCCCTGCTCAACGCAGGATCAGCCCAAAGCATCCTAAAGCATCCAAGAAAAGTGTGTATCCAGCCTTTGCTTGAAGACTGCCAGTGAGGGGGAGTTCACCACCTCCTTAGGCAGCCTATTCCACTGCTGATCTACTCTGACTGTGAAAAAGTTTTTCCTGATATCTAGCCTATATCGTTGTACTTGAAGTTTAAACCCATTACTGCGTGTCCTCTTCTCCGCAGCCAACAGAAGCAGCATCCTGCCCTCCTCCAAATGACAACCTTTCAAATACTTAAAGAGGGCTATCATGTCCCCACTCAACCTCCTTTTCTCCAGGCTGAACATTCCCAAGTCCCTCAACCTATCATCATAGGGCTTGGTCCCTTGGCCCCAGATCATCTTCGTCGCTCTCCTCTGTACCCTTTCGATTTTATCTACGTCCTTCTTGAAGTGAGGCCTCCAGAACTGCACACAGTACTCCAGGTGTGGTCTGACCAGTGCCGTATACAATGGGACTATGACGTCTTGTGATTTTGATGTGATGCCCCTGTTGATACAGCCCAAAATGGCATTCGCCTTTTTTACTGCTGCATCACCTCTCCATCACCTTTACCCTGCTTCCTCTACAAGCAAGAAAAGCTGGGGGGGGGGCTTAGTGTTCATACAGCTCATCATCCCTGTGAGTCTCTCGCCCAACTGATGGGGAAAGTCTAAAGCAAATTGTTTCCTTTTAGCTGGTAACAGCTGCTAAGGAAGCTTCCATCCCTTAGCTTGAAAGTTTATGGGAGAAGCTTGCCTTCCTTGAATGTCCTTTTCATTCAGCTTTCAGTGTCAGAGTCCACGGTGGGTTTCAGATTCCACGGAGCTGTAGATTTTACTCCAGATTAATTCAGGAACCAGCTTAAATTCCTCTCATACCATTACAAAACATATTATCTGAAGAGGGCTGTCTTACTACTACACACAGTACAATGCATATTGTGACACAGTATATATTGCAATGTTCATGTAACATTTGAACTTGTGTGTAATTTACATATTTCTTAGTTCAATATCTATCTAAACCAGATCTTTGTATAGCGATCTGATTGTAAACTGCCTCAAGCCCATTATGGGAGAGAGGCAGTATAAAAATCCAATTGCTACATTACTACAGGTATGTTTCAGCATCTCAGTTTTTTAGCCAGCACAATGTTGTGGTTAAGAGCAGTGGACAGTATTCTGGAGAACCAGGTTTGATCCCTCACTCCTCCTTCACATGCAGCCAACTGGGTGACCTTGGGCCAGTCACAGTTCTTTCAGAGTTCTCTCAGCCCCACCTACCTCACAGGATCTCTATTGTGAGGAAAGGGAGGGAAGACGATTGTAAGATGCTTTGAGGCTCGGCTAGGGAGTAAAAAGCGGGGTACAAAACCCCTGGTGCTCCTCCTCCCCCTCCTTTCTCCTCCATAGGCTGTCCTAACAATGGGGTGTCTGTGGTGGGGAGAGGAAGGTGTTTGTAAACCGCTCTGGGACTCCTTCAGATCGTGAAAAGCAGGGTATAAAAAAAACAGCTCTTCTTCTTTAATATCCCAGTTGATGGCCTGGCCTGTTGACCTTTTGGAAGTTACTCTCTGATCTCATCAGTTGCCCATGGCAAAAATATCGCCCCTGCAGCGGTGAAGGCTTTCTCCTTCTGAGGTGGAGGGCATCTAGCTTGGTTTTTCCCCACTATTCTCTCAGGGAGGCAGGTCAAACTTTCAACTTCCTCTGTCCTTGAGGGGAAGAACCCTCCTACTTGCCAGTTCTCTTCTGCTCTCGCATGGGAGCGCACCTATATAATCACAGAATCATAGAGTTGGAAGGGGCCCTACAGGCCATCTAGTCCAACCCCCTGCTCAACGCAGGATCAGCCCTAAGCATCCTAAAGCACCCAAGAAAAGTGTGTATCCAACCTTTGCTTGAAGACTGCCAGTGAGGGGGAGCTCACCACCTCCTTAGGCAGCCTATTCCACTGCTGAACTACTCTGACTGTGAAAAATTTGTTCCTGATATCTAGCCTATATCGTTGTACTTGAAGTTTAAACCCATTACTGCATGTCCTCTCCTCTGCAGCCAGCAGAAACAGCATCCTGCCCTCCTCCAAGTGACAACCTTTCAAATACTTAAAGAGGGCTATCATGTCCCCTCTCAACCTCCTTTTCTCCAGGCTGAACATTTCCAAGTCCCTCAACCTATCTTCATAGGTCTTGGTCCTTGGCCCCAGATCATCCTCGTCGCTCTCCTCTGTACCCTTGCTCTTAAACGTTTGTCTGTCTTCTGTTATTCATCCTTTCCTGTTTTATCCTTATAACTTAAAAAAAAGAAAAGAAAAAAAACCCTTTCCCTTCTTCTATCCTATCTAATTAGTTTTAGTGTGAGTTAGTCACGACTGTGACAGAATTGTCGGTTGGCCTTCAGCAAACTGCCATTTTGGTGCCTTCTTCAAGCGCGCTTTTTAGCCGCTCCCCCCCCCCCCCCCAACATACTTCTCTGGAATGGCAAATCCGCGGACGATTTCCTCTCTGACAAAGCTTGAAACGACTCAGTGAACCCTTTTCCTTGCCTGAGTGGGTGCTTGGTTAGGTCTCAGATCCCTCCTATGCTCTTGCAGTTCTAATGTATTATTCAGAAAGCCTGACCTGGTTTAAAAAGTATCATTCCTAGAAGGCATAACTACCTATCTGTGAGATACTGAGGCATGAATTCATGAGAAGAGTCCATTTTTAGCAAGCCTGTAGCTCAAAATGGCACGTTGCTACATCTACTTATACCTGCTTCTAAAGTTAGGTGAACGGATTCATTGCTCCTTGAAATAGCAGACAGGGAGATCATAGAACCATAGAGTTGGAAGGGGCCACACAGGCCATCTAGTCCAACCCCCTGCTCAACGCAGGATCAGCCTCAAGCATCCATGAGAAGAATCATAGAACCATAGAGTTGGAAGGGGCCACACAAGCCATTTAGCCCAACCCCTGCTCAGTGCAGGATCAGCCTCAAGCATCCTGAGAAGAATCATAGAACCATAGAGTTGGAAGGGGCCACACAGGCCATTTAGCCCAACCCCCTGCTCAGTGCAGGATCAGCCTCAAGCATCCCTGAGAAGAATCATAGAACCATAGAGTTGGAAGGGGCCACACAGGCCATTTAGCCCAACCCCCTGCTCAGTGCAGGATCAGCCTCAAGCATCCATGAGAAGAATCATAGAACCATAGAGTTGGAAGGGGCCACACAGGCCATTTAGCCCAACCCCCTGCTCAGTGCAGGATCAGCCTCAAGCATCCATGAGAAGAATTATAGAACCATAGAGTTGGTAGGGTACACACAGGCCATCTAGTCCTACCCCCTGCTCAGTGCAGGATTGGCCTCAAGCATTTGAAGAAACAGTTTGGAAGATCTTGTTCTCCTAAGAGTCCTGAGGATCTGGAAGCCATGAATTTGCCCTGGGAAAGCTTATCGACCATATCAGAGATCTCTGTGGTACATCGAACACGTCCCAAGCAGTGAGGGTAAACTGGGACAGAGTGGATCTCAACAGATTTGTCTTCTTAATTATTTCCTTACCTAGAAGATTTCTAGGCTGCCTTTCCATTCAAGATATACCACAATCTGAGACCAACTGATCGCCTCTGATTTCCAATCCCTTACCTAAGTTAGCATCTGACGGCGTCTTCTTTTCCTCCAGGCTCTGAAGGCCAGGCCCAAGTGGATCTCCCCTCTGTCCCGGCTGAAACGTCAGCAAAGGAACTGGAAGACCTGTCCAGAGAGAGATGAACGGTGGCTGGCATTAAATGGTTAAGGTAAGTGAAAGGGGGGGGGGGTATGAATGTCAAGGGAGGAGGCCCACAATCCCATGTTTTCTCCATTAACCATGGCTGAAGGTTCCCTTAACCATGGCTGAAGGTTCAAGAGGATTAATGATGCTCTGTCATAATTCATCCTCAAGCCACCACTGTTGACAATCAGACCTTGCAGGTATCTCCCATGTGGCTACCTCCGTCTTTGGTCAGTTAGGGAAGTTACCTATATAGCTGTGATTTGCTGATGGGATGCAGCTTCCTCCTTCTCCCATATGTGGTGGTCATATAGATAAGCCTGGGTAAAAACAGATGTGTTGGCTTGAAGCCTAAAGGAAAGTAAGTAAGGTAGGCGCCAGGCAAGCCTCAGGGGGGAGGAGTTCCACAGGTGAGGTGCCGCCACTGAGAAAGCCCTGTTGCCTCTGATGTACACCTGCCTCGTTCGTGTCAGCAGGGCACACAGAACAGGGCCTGATCAACTCAGACATGCGCAAAGGTTGCAGAGATGTTCTCCATGTCACCTGTGAAAATGCCTTAGATAGTTTCTACCTAATCGTTCCCCAACCCCTTCACGGATCATTAGAAATTAACCTCTCCAAGCCGATGAAGGAAACGCTTACCTGGAGAGCCGACCGTCCTGCAATCCTCCTGCATGATCACCAGGTGCGAAATCCTTAGAACGAGATCAAAGGAAGACCCTCTTCCCATGGAACTTTACATTCACATCTCCAAGCTCAGGGGTGCCTGGAAGAGAGAAAAAGGGACTCCCAACTGGAATGCTAAAGATTTAATGACTTCTACCCCAAAGAAATGAGCCTCTTGTGGCGCAGGGTGGTAAGGCAGCAGAAATGTTGTCTGAAGCTCTGCCCATGAGGCTGGGAGGCACTGGCAAACCACCCCGTATTGAGTCTGCCATGAAAACGCTGGAGGGCGTCACCCCAAGGGTCAGACATGATTCAGTGCTTGCACAGGGGATACCTTTACCTTTTATCTTACCTCCAAAGAAAGGGGTTTAAGGGGTTTTACGGGTATCCTATTTCATTGTTTTATTGCAAGCTGCCCCAAGACGATGGTAAGCGGCAGTATATACATTCAAATATAAAATAACTAAATAAACAAAGCACAGACCAGATAGCCCCAACTGTGTAAGAAGTGTAAGGACAGCACGCTGCCGGCAGAAAGGCAAAGTTCTGCCAATTAAGCGTACACAGTGGCTCACTTTTCACAATTGAAAAGGCACAGTGGGAGATACCGTGGTGGGCCGGCCTTCCTCCAGCGACATATCTGGTCCCCAGGCTGCAAGCATACCTCCCGCGGTCTTAAGGGCTAGAAACTTGGCAGAGGCTGTTTCTAAGGGGTTGCTGATCCCAGGGACAGAGCCCAGCCCCTCTGGCATGTTCCCCCAAGGGAACCTCTTTTGCCTCCGGTCACCTGGGCCCAGTCCCCTCCAGACAAGGGCTGCTGCCTGCAGCCTCCGTCCCCCATCCTCCCCATTGCTCTGGCAGCGCTGGGCTCTTCTGCCGCCCAGCCCATCCTTCTTCATTTCAGGCGCTTTCCATCCGGAGCTGTCACTCCCCACCCCTCCCCGTCCCCCAACAGCCGCGGCTTTTATTCCGGATTTTTTGGGAGAGTGTGCAGCATCGGGGCGCTTTCGCGGACTTTCCGGGTATTTCCCCGGGCAGCGGCCGCACCTCGTCGGAGATTGCAAATGGCAAACCCTTTTCCCAGCCGCGGCCAAGCCAACCAGAGCGCCTTCGCGAACCACGCGCGGGGGCAAGAAGGGGGCTTCCCCAAACTTGCTTGCCGGCCGCCTTCCGACGGACAATCGGAGCCAAAGCGGATCCCCGCGTCTCTCCTCTCCTCCCCGACATCCGGCAGACCCCCCACCCGCCCTGGGCTTTTTATGCCCCTTTCTCCTCCGGCGGGGTCGTTCGGAGGGCTATTGCGATGCTCCGTCGTGCCTTTGCTACAGATCTAACCCGCCAGCCGGAGGAGGAGGAAGAGGCGGCGGCGGGGATGGCGGCGGGGAGGAAAAGCAGGCAGGAAGCCTCCATGCGGAGGCGCCGCTGCGAACGAGAGCGACCGGGAACTCGCCCCCGTGCGGAATCAACCCAAGTTCTGGCTCCGGCGCCGCTCCGCTTCGGCAATCGGGCGGCTGGCAGGAAGAGCCGCTCCTCGGTGGGAACGACCAAGCGGCGGGGGGGATTTCCCTTGCAAGCCCAGCCAGCCAGCCACCCACCCGGGCGATCGTACCTTTCGCGGCTCTTCGCCTGCTTCCCTGCACCAGCAGTTTTGGGGAGGTGCCTTCCCATCGCCCTTTCGCGGTTACCAAAAACTAGGGCCACCCATAGTGGGCGTGCCGGAGCGGGGAAATCGGTTCCCAAGCCGATGGGTGTGTGTGTGTGCAGAGAGAGACTCAAGCCTTCATGGGAGTTGTAGTCCATCCTCCAGCCTCTCCGCGCACAGACGAGGTTTGCGGTGGCTTCTGGGAGTTGTCACATTTTTTTTTTTTCGCTTTCCTCGGCCGCCCTCTGGAAGCCAAGCTCCCGCCCTGGAGCGCGGAATTACCGCCGCCGATGAGCGGGGACAGCCCTGCCGCTGCAGGCTGATCACGGACTTGCGAAGGCAAACCCTTCACCTAATGACGACATTAGATGCGGCGCTCAGACGGGGGTTTACTGTCCCTTCCGCCCCATGATAATTAGAGGGATAGATTTAGGGATGCCAACCTCCAGCGGGACCGGGGGATGCTTTGGCTGATGTCCCCGACTACAGAGATCAGTTCTTCTGGAGACGATGGGGGCTTTGGAGGGAGGGCTCCGTGGCACTGAGGTTCTCCCCAGGCTCCATCCCGAAGCGACATATAAGAAACAACTCACAAGGTGTCTGTTGTGGGGAGAGGAATGGAAGGCGACTGTAAGCCACTCTGAGACTCCTTTGGGTAGAGAAAAGCGGCATATAAGTACCAACTCTTCTTCTTCAGTAATATCAGGGCTCTCTCAGCCTCACCTCCCTCACAGGGTGTCTGTTGTGGGGAGAGGAATGGGAAGGCGACTGTAAGCCACTCTGAGACTCCTTTGGGTAGAGAAAAGCGGCATATAAGTACCAACTCTTCTTCTTCAGTAATATCAGGGCTCTCTCAGCCTCACCTCCCTCACAGGGTGTCTGTTGTGGGGGGAGGAAAGGGAAGCGACTGTAAGCCGCTTTGAGACTCCTTCGGGTAGAGAAAAGCAGCATATAAAAGAGCCAACTCTACTTCTTTAGTAATATCAGGGTTCTCTCAGCCTCACCCACATCATAGGGTATCTGCTGTGAGGAGAGGAATATAAGAACTAACACTTCTAAATTGGTTCCAGAAATTTCTGCAGTTAACACCAAAATTCCTTTTCATTCAGGAACAATCTATAAAAATTAAACAGTGTGTTGAAAAGAGTTTTATATTGTAAATAAAACTTATGAGAGTAGTCCTTGGTGTAATTCCTTGGCGTCAATACCACTAGAGTCGTGGATAACCACCCCCGGAATGTTAAATGACAACTTACAAGAGAGAGCCCACAAGCTCAAAAATAGATGACCAATAGTTTGTTACCTTGCCAAAATGATGTATTTATTTACAAAACCTTAGGATTGTGCATTTGGCAGGCGGCTCCAAACTATGTCCTCAACAAACAGGACAAGGATTTGCATAAACTCCGTATTTTGGACCTCTGTATGGACAACTTGGACTTTTACTTCTCCACACATCAATATAAGAGAAGTGTCCTGTCTGCTCAAAATGTTTTTTCACTCCAGGGGTACCTCTGATGTAGTTATAAAACACTTCAGCCAAAGGAAAGGGCACCTTTTATTACCTCTGGTATAAAAGTTCAAATATGCAGATGATACCACTCTAATGGCAGAAAGCGAAGTGGAACTAAAGAGCCTCTTGATGCGGGTGAAGGAGGAGAGTGCAAAAGTTGGCTTGAAACTCAACATCAAAAAAACAAGAATCATGGCATCCGACCCTCTCAATTCCTGGCAAATAGAGGGGGAAGAGATGGAGGTAGTGACAGATTTTATTTTCCTGGGCTCTAAGATCACTGCTCCTGGCAAATAGATGGGGAAGGAATTGAGGTAGTGACAGATTTTATTTTCCGGGGCTCCAAGATCACTGCAGATGGGGACTGCAGCAAAGAAATTAAAAGACGCTTGCTCCTGGGGAGGAAAGCTATGGGAAATCTAGACAGCATCCTAAAAAGCAGAGACATCACCCTGCCAACAAAAGTGTGTCTAGTCAAGGCTATGGTATTCCCAGTTGCAATGTATGGCTGTGAAAGTTGGACCATAAGGAAGGCTGAGAATCAAAGAATTGAGGCTTTTGAACTCTGGTGCTGGAAAAAGACTCTAGTGAGTCCCTTGGACTGCAAGGCGAACAAACCGGTCTGTCCTAGAGGAGATCAGCCCTGCCTGCTCCTTAGAAGGCCAGATCCTGAATACTTTGGCCACCTCATGAGAAGGAAGGACTCCCTGGAGAAGAGCCTAATGCTGGGAGCGATCGAGGGCAAAAGAAGAAGGGGATGACAGAGAATGAGGTGGCTGGATGGAGTCACTGAAGCAGTAGGTGCAAACTTAAATGGACTCCGGGGAATGGTAGAGGACAGGAAGGCCTGGAAGATCATTGTCCATGGGGTTGCGATGGGTTGGACACGACTTCGCAACGAACAACAACAACAATAAAAGTTCAACATTTTAAAACCCAGATTAAATATCCAAAAGAGAGCAGAGTATACCATTCCTTTATAAGCTCAAGTGATACTAGTTGGATGTGTTGAAGAGAAATACCTTCAAATTCAGAATACTTTATAAGTTTGCTATTAGTTGCTAAAATGCAAACAGTATTTTTTTTCCTGCACTCTTTTTCAAATGTAGATTGAAGCAAAAGCAAAGCCAAATTATACCTTACAAAGTATACCCAGAATTTTAAAATGACGCAAGCAACACCAGCGTTCTCTGTTTACGTACGTAAACTTTATTACCAACAGTTGTGCCATAATGATTCTCAGGGGGTTTCTATTATGATAACCAAGATGCATCTATGCACAGAATTTATTGTATTTACATCATCGTGTTGCTAAAAGTGACGTCAACTAACTTCTTGCGACAAATGTGGCTCATTTGTCCATGTAACCGGTGATTAACCTGCTAAAAAAAAAGTTTTAAAAATTAAAAAGGCATACTATGTATATATAATACATACAATGAAACAAAACTGGATTATAAAATTAGACGGTACACCAGTATGCCATACGCAATGAACAAATCAATGAAAACCTCTCGTTTCACAGACATTAAAACCCTTCTAACATGCGCGCACGGGGTGAGGGGGAACGGGGGGACGGACGGGACCACCTTACACATACCGTATCATGGGGGCATATTTCACCCCAAGCAAAGTATCAATTTGATGTGTTTTTGTTACCACAAGAACCTTCTGTAGTAAGGCAAACACGCTCCATGTCATCAATAGGGCATGTATCTCTACAAAAAAATATAAAAAGAGCAGCTTTTTCCTTGGGGGGGGGGAAACCTCATGGAGCATTTTTTTAAACCCTAAATGCATGCTTTCCCACTGTCTCAAATCGCCACGCCAGTCTAGATGTTTTCTTTCTGGCAAAAGGTTGTAAGGACTTATTTAGCCCTTCTCCCCACTTGGATAACTTTAAATCACACGGCTACGTCTCCACACACACCAGTACTGGGGGGGAATGGCTTGGACCACCCAGTAAATCTCAGCCATCGACATAGCAGGACCGCCATCATCTCCCCAACCCAAAACGATCCCTCAGATGCTGCTCCTGGGGTACTCGTCCACAAGAACCATCGGAGGAGGGAGATGGAAGTCAGAAATGATCCAAGCTGCCCTCCCTCCCTCCCTCCCTTCCATCAGTGGAAAGCTTTCCACGGGATTGAAGCCAGTCTGACGTTCCTTGATTTGTCAAAAGCCTCCCCCCATCCTGAGTCCTTTTTAAGAAAGCCAGATAAGCAGATGCACCTCCAGTCATCAGAGAGAATACTCACAATGATGTTTTAAAATGGCATCGAACAACAGTATAATAATAATAATAATAATATTAAAAAATAATAAAATAAAATCTCGGTACTTCTCTCCATTCGTGGAAATCAGTGGCCTGAAACAGGCCCGCATAAAGGATGGTAAGTGAAAGCAGTTTGCCCTCAGTTCCCTTCTTTAGTCCTGGCGATTGATGGCACGGGGGCCAGCAGCAAGGGAAGGCAGAAGGAAGGAGGCAGCCAACGGCTCCTCTCTGTCCTGTGGGCAGCAGGGCTCCTGACAGTCGGCCGCGAGGAAGGCCGCTTGGGCCGGCTAGTGTTGCAGTGCTAACATCGGAACTCCACGCACAAAGACGACCTCTGTGCTTCCAATGGATGTCCCCAACGGTAGCTGTCCACACTGAATTGGCCCGTTTCACAGTAGTCGGAACAGGAGAGGGCAAGAGAGGCTGCGTCCATACAGCGGCTGAGCTCCCCAACAATGCCTTCCAAAGCAGTTCGGAGTTGTCCACACAACGCTGTTTTCCAGCTGTTCCCTTTCCTTGGTTAGTTTGCCACGCTCTTTCTGGAAAGAAGAAGAAGAGTTAGTACTTATACGCCGCTTTTCTCTACCTGAAGGAGTCTCAAAGTGGCTTACCGTCGCCTTCCCTTCCCCTCCTCCCCACAACAGACACCCTGTGAGGGAGGTGACACTAAGAGAGCCCTGAGATTACTGAAGAAGAGTTAGTACTTATATGCCGCTTTTCTCTACTCGAAGGAGTCTCAGAGTGGCTTACAGTCGCCTTCCCATTCCTCTCCCCACAAGAGACACCTTGTGAGGTAGGTGAGGCTGAGAGAGCCCTGATATCATTGCCCGGTCACCCAGCTGGCTGCATGTGGAGGAGGAGCATGGAATCGAACCTGGCTCGCCAGATTAAAAATCAGCGCTCCTAACCACCACACCAAGCTGGCTCAGTTGAAGGGTCAGCACACCTGGTTAGCTGCTAATTTTCAGGCCTCTCCCCCCCCCCCCCAGGTACCAGTGACTACCATTGTCCCCTCACAGCTCCGGTTTACCACTCCATGACATTTTGCCAAATTTACAATAAAACAACCACCCCAAATTTCTATGGGGAACAAATTCCTATTGATATTTTTTCAGAAAGCCCTGCAGTGGCACGGTGGGTGGAGGGAAGCAGGGGCAAGGGGGTGACGGAGGGAAATGCCTACATCATCCCTGTGTCTGAAGCACATTTGCAGCTCCTTTGCTGCTTTCCAACGCCTCTGTGTTCAACGCGGTGATCAGAGAACAATCAGCATATGGTACAGCCAAAGATTACACCAGGGACGTCTGATTATGGCTGCTGTCCCTCTTTCCACCCCCTTTGCCTTCATCTCAGAATGCCAAGGGAGAAATCTGACTCCAGTTCAGTCTGCCACCCATCATGTGACCAATATGCTGGCTTCATACTGAATCGGACCGTGGGTCCACCAAGGTTAGTATTATTAACTCAGGCTGCCGGCAGTTCTCCAGGGTCCCAGGCTGAGTCCTTTACACTTTCAACTGGAGATGCCGTGGATCGAACCTGCAGCCTTTGGACACAGGCGGAAGGAAGCATAGCAGCTTCCCAGAGATAAAATTCACCCTGCTTGTATTGAAACAATGAAATAAATCTGCATCCCTATCAACTTTGCTAAAAACATTGTATTCCCACCGTGAGCATCAAGGGAAGAACCAGATTTTTCTGCCACCTACACCGTCTCCCAGCCTGGCATTTGACACTCATGGGTGTTCCTGACCTATAGTTTTCATCCCTTTTGATTGTTTGGCTTTTTCCTTTGTGTTCCGAGATCGCTAGTGAAGCTGTAGCACCTTCCTGAGCCCACTTGAAAGTGTCCCTCCCATCCCCCTCCCTTATCACCTCTTGCAAGGATGGCCTTGCTGGGAGCGCAGACTAAATACCAGATGGCTGGATGGGCTGTTTTGGCACCTTGTAGATCAGAAGAAACTGTATTGCCCTTCCTGTGTGAATTGGTGTTCCCCCTAAAAGCAGCCCCTGTGCCCCCCCTTTCCCCCTCCAAGGTATATAAGCTATGTAACCCCCTTCCTTAACGTCTCCGTCAAGAATTCTGTCTGTGAAGTGCTGGTCTATGTCCTGATTCCCCAAATAAAGACTTCTACTTAAAGTTTCAGCCTGAACCCTGAGAGTGATGACTGTTGTGTCAATCTGCTGGGTCTCAACCGCTTGGTTCTTGACAATGGGCGAACAGAGGAAAGAAGGCTTGGCACCTGGTGCCAGGAGCAAAGCCGGAGATCAGCAGGCAGGCAGGCAGTCTCTGGGGAGGGGCTTGGCAGACAGAGCCTGTATGCATTGCAGGCCTATTCCCGCATTAATCCATTAA
This sequence comes from Paroedura picta, assembly GCF_049243985.1. NCBI lineage: Eukaryota > Metazoa > Chordata > Lepidosauria > Squamata > Gekkonidae > Paroedura > Paroedura picta. The sequence goes on from NC_135371.1 coordinate 7,449,000, forward strand.
CCACTGAAAGAATTCAATATTATTCTGTTTTTACCTTAAAACTGGATTGCCAAGGGAAAGGCCGCGCCCTCCGGTTCTTCTTTCTTAAACCTGTATTTCTGCTGGCCCCTCGCCGCTCGGAGTAACTCCGGGTTCCTGTACAGGAACTCGTGGAAGTCGGCACAGGAAATATTGAAGTTCAGCTGCACCTGCAGCTCTGCCTTCACCACGCTGTCGCTCAGTCTGTTTCTGTCCTTGCTCCACAGCTGCGCCATGAGGCTGTAGATCTTCTCGCAGAAGGTGTTGGACACGGGGATGGACAGCACGAAAGAGACCAACTTGAGCAGCTGGCTGTCCGCACGCTCGGGGATCTGCCGGAAAACTTTCACCCACCGCTGGTCTATTTTCGTCTCCTTGGAGACAATCTCTTCCCTGAACTTCTGCAGAACACAATACTCGTTGTACAGCTGGTCGATGTCTATCTCGATGCGGAGGGCGGCCACCAGCGCCACCAAATCAGACCACTTGACTTCGTTGTTCAGGGAGAGCACGGACATGGGTTCAAAAACCGCCCCTTTGAAACTGTAGCAGTCCTCCAAGTACGCAATGCACCGTGTCAACATGTTCTCCACTTCCTCGGTGAATTTCTGGTTGTCGAAGACAGAGAGATTGCCCAAAATGACTTGGGCGGACCTCCCGTAGAACTTGTCCTCTCGCCTCCTCTTGAGCTTGCAGTGGAGGCCTTCCAGGACGCCGTGCAGTTCCGTGCTGGCGACGTGGTCGGACTCCAGTTTCTTCACCGCGTCGGAAAATATCCGCATCAGGTTGTGCACGAAGTGAACGTAGCAAAGCGGGAGAGACACGTGCTCCTCCACGCTGAACGCTTCCCACACGATCTTCACGCATTCTTCTTCCCCCTCCGACAAGAAGTAGGCCCTCAAGACGGACCAGTTTTCGAGGACCCGGTCGATGGCCGGCAGGAGAGCCAGCCAGCCCGTCGACACGTGCTGGAGCACGTCTTTGTACTCCGTTTCCACAAACTCAAAAAACGACGTGAGGGACTCCGTCTTCTTGGGCGAGGACGAAAACTCGCCGTAGATCTTGAAGATGAGCGTCTCCACGTCGAAACTCAGCACCCTCATCCCCTTTTTGAGGCAGTTGTGGATGATGCGGCCCATGCATCCCACTTGTATCAGTCCGTCGTTGAGCTGCTTGAGGTCCTGGAACACGGCCCAGTGTTTGGCGAAATCCACGGAGGCGTTGTCAATCATGTAAGAGGACACGCGGCTCACGTTGAGGCCGTTGTCCTGCAGGATGATGGCGATGCGCGTCGCGATGGAGTCGCTCGTCAACTCGTTGTAAAAATCCAGCAGGCCGTGCTTAATTCCCTCCGCCACGGAAAAGTAGCGCACGGTGACGGGGAAGAATTTCTTATTCCGCTTGTTGCACGCGTCGGATCCGATGGAGAAAAACGGCGCCACCTCCAGGTCCTTGAGCAAAAGCTCCCGAGACTTGGGGGCCAAGACGCTCTCCGCGATGCTGGTGGCTTTTGTCCGCCCGCAAGACATTTTCCTCGCGACTACCGAGTCCGGCAAAATCCGCGAGAGCGTTTTGTACGCGCAGGCTTGGCTCGCGTAGCTCAGATGGTGCACGATGCTGTGATAAACCTGTCCGACTTCCGCCGCCGTCACCATGTCTTCTTGGGAGAAGTTGGCTTTGTTGACAAAGCTCACGACTTCTGGCATTTCTTTGTGCTGTTTCTCCAGCTCTTTGTGCTTGGAGCTCTCCGAGTGGCCGGTCACTGCGCCTCGTCCTTCGTATTTTATGGAGAATCCTTGATGGCACAGGATGCACTCAGCGGTCATCATGTCCACTTTGCGAAGCCAGTCTTTGAAAGCGTCCTCCCGGCACCATTCGTCCTTAAAATAGCAATAATACTTTCTCTTCTTCACTGAGCTAGTGGTAGAATTCCCCTCGCTGGCATCCATGTTGCCCAAATCTTAATGTCCGATCTGTATTCTTGAACCAAGTCTGTCTCCTGCAAACAACAAAAGGTAAAAGGTAAAGGTATCCCCTGTGCAAGCACTGAGTCATGTCTGACCCTTGGGGTGACGCCCTCCAGCGTTTTCATGGCAGACTCAATACAGGGTGGTTTGCCAGTGCCTTCCCCAGTCTTTACCGTTTACCCCCCAGCAAGCTGAGTGCTCATTTTACCGACCTCGGAAGGATGGAAGGCTGAGTCAACCTTGAGCCGGCTGCTGGGATTGAACTCCCAACCTCGTGGGCAAAGCTTTCAGACGGCTGCCTTACCACTCTGCGCCACAAGAGGCTCATAAACAACAAAAACAACAACACAAATTGCCTCTCATTCCACAAGGGTCAGAGCCCACAAACACACCAATCGCCCCTGCCCCCAATCATACAACACCACAGCTGAAGGGTGTTGGAGGGTTTTAAGTTCCACACCATTCCTCTTTGGAGAAAATTAGACTTAAGAGCATGGGCAGATTCTATCACTTTTTTAAATGCTGGATTTCACAAATTTAAAGCATAACAATTACCCTACTATCTTATTAATGCAAAGGCTTGCAAAGGGATGGCAGGTGACAGTGGGTGAGCGATAGGGTTGTGAGTGTCCTGCATAGTGCAGGGGGTTGGACTAGATGACCCAGGAGGTCCTTTCCAACTCTATGATTCTTTGAAAGGCAACAGTTTGTAAATGTCTTGGAGTCAATGGATACAAACTGAAACAATGCAATCCCAAACAGAGTTACATTTTTTAAAGTCCACTGAGGCCTGTGGGTTTGGAATGGTATAACTTTCCTTAGGATTGCACTCTTAAAAGACACAGGGCAGTAAAAATCTCTGCCTCCCCATACTGGTACACCTGCTCCTGGAGTGACACATCCTAAGGGGGGAGCCCATTAGATCTTCCTGCACTGGCCTCAACCATAAAGGCGGGTCTTACAGGCCCTATGGAAACCTGACAATTCCCGCAGGGCCCACAGCTCTTCTGGGAGCTCAATCCACCAGGTAGGGGCCAGGACTGAAAAGGCCCTGGCCCTGGTCGAGGCCAGGCGACTCTTAATATGAGACAGAACATCCTCTAGTATCTCCTAGCTGCCTTTAACACAGCTAAGTACCAGCTCTCTCTGTTACGGGGTGAAAGGTCATAAAGCAGACAGCATTTCATATCACAAAGAACAAGAGAGCTCATTCTCCTGTACCAAAACTAAAGCCAATTTCCAGTAACTGAATGATCATTAGAAATTTGTTATCAACTCCTTCATTACCACCCCATCTGAATATGACTTTTGACTTTTCTGATCTTACTTTTTGGTGGGATGTTTTGCCTCCAGGATCACCACCCAATACAAGCTTATTAAGAAGGAACTCCGTAGCACATCACAAACCCCTTCTCCAAGAGTTGGGTCTCAAGATGGCAAACACATTTTTGTCGCTGTTCCACTCTCTAATTTCTCACTATCCCTGGCTGCAAGCAGAGACTCCAGAAAACACACCACTTCTACAGAATGAAGGCTGTCACTGCACAGAGCTATTCCATCTCTTGCTTAAACGCACTATGGCTGAACTACCACCTGACAAATTCACTACCCCTTGACACCTTTTCTTAGACTCTAGGATCTATCCGTTTTCATGGGCCACCTAACTACGGCAGTTTCTCAGTGGAACAGGATTCCTCGGGAGGTGGTGGGTGCTCCGTCTTTGGAGATTTTTAAACAGGGGCTGGAAAGCCATCTGATGTGGAGAGGCTGATTCTCTGAAGGGGGTTGGAGGTTACAGTGGAAGAGCAATTGGGATGTGAGTGTCCTGCATTGTGCAGGGGGTTGGGCTAGATGACCCAGGAGGTCCCTTCCAACTCTAGGGTTCTATGAAATAGGAAGAGAATATCAGTCACGTCTATGCTGGAAAAGAGCAGGTATAATTGTTCAGAGCATGGCAGAAACTTCACAAACCTTCTCGCTCTTACCACAAGGCATAAAGTACAGCTTGCACCATCAAGGATCATTCAATTAATTAAGAACTCCTTCTTGCTGCACTTGGGAAAGTAGCCTTACAGGAAAGTAGCCTTGCTTCGCTTTCATAGGCCACGTCCATAATTTGGTCCCTTACGTTGGTAGACCCCTCTGGGGCTGCGGGGCCCTACCCTGAACCGTTTGACTGGGTCTGCCACAGAGGGAACCATGCAGGCCATCTAATCCATGCAATGCAGGCTCAGCCTCCAACCCCCTAAAGCAGGGGTAGTCAAACCTGTGGTCCTCCAGATGTCCATGGACTACAATTCCCATGAGCCCCTGCCAGCAAGCGCTGGCAGGGGCTCATGGGAATTGTAGTCCATGGACATCTGGAGGACCACAGGTTGACTTCGCCTGAAAGCACGTGACGGTGCGCCCTGGTTTGAAAGCAGCCCTGGCAGAGCCCTGGGGAGCTAGATGTCAGGTGACAAGGAACAGCCGCCTTCCCACCTGGAACGTCAAAATGCACTTTCCGGCCCGGATCCGACCTCCAACTTCCACTGTCCTATGGGGGGTCTACCCAGGTGGGAGCATGCCGCCGCCTCCCCCAGCTGCAGCTCAACCCACGGCGCTGCTGGGGGAACTGGAGGGAGGCCGTGGAGGGGGGGGGGGGCGGATAAGAGGGAGCAAAGCTCGCCCGCCCCTTCCAGCCCGAGCGCACCCCGGTGCCTGCAGTGAGCGCAGCTTGCTGGAAAAGCAGGGATCCCTTAGCCCAGGGATCCTCAACCTGCGGTCCTCCAGATGTTCATGGACTACAATTCCCATGAGCCCCTGCCAGCATTCGCTGGCAGGGGCTCATGGGAATTGTAGTCCACGAACATCTGGAGGACCGCAGGTTGAGGATCCCTGCAGCCCTCGGGCGTGCACGGCTTGCAAGGGCCGGGGGTCGGCTCGGGGCCCCCCTAGGCGGGGGCTTTCTTCGGGTCCCGGCGGGCTCCACCCCCGCCCGCCTGCAGGATCCCGCCTCGCCGCCTCCGACCGGGCTGGGCAAGCCACGTGCTTCGAGCGCCGCTCACCTTCCCCTGCTCGGCCCTCGCGCGCCCGGCTCCCGGCGGCCCTTTTGGCGCGGGAAAAGGCCGGCCCGCTCCGAGCCCCCCGTGGCCAGCGAGAGAGGAGAAAGAGGCTCCCTCCCGGCCGCTCTAGGAATCCGCCGACATCCCCGCCCTCGCATCCCGGGCCGCGTTTCCTACCGGAGAGACGAGGCGGCCGCAGGGATTCCTAGAGGGGCGCCCCCCACTTCCGGTCGGACGCCTTCTTCCGGAAGTTGGCGACCGGTCTCGTGTTGCTCCTGGGAATTCGCCTTCCGCCGCGTGGAGCCTCTTCCCGGCGGCCTGCTGGAGACTCGTCCTAGCACCGCGGACGGGAGTTGGTCGCCAGCGCGGAGCGGACGCTATTCCTCAGCCGCGGCTCTCCCTTGCAACACGCGAGTCGGTTCCCAGCCTCCAGGTGGGGCTGGAGATCTCCCGGGATGGCAGCCGAGCGGCAGGCTGGAGAAAATGGCTGCTTCGAAGGGTGGCCGCGTGTTGCATTATGCCCCACTCAGGTCCTCCACCCCGAAATCTCCAGGAATGTCTCCCGCCCTCCACCCTCAAATCTCCAGGAATGTCTCCCGCCCGCCACCCTCAAATCTCCAGAAATGTCTCCCGCCCTCCCATCCTCAAATCTCCAGGAATGTCTCCCGCCCGCCACCCTCAAATCTCCAGGAATGTCTCCCGCCCTCCCACCCTCAAATCTCCAGGAAAGTCTCAAATCTCCAGGAATGTCTCCTGCCCTCCCATCCTCAAATCTCCAGGAATGTCTCCCATCCGCAAAAGGAATGTCTCCTTCCCTCCACCCTTAAATCTCCAGGAAAGTCTCCCGCCCTCCCTTCCTCAAATCTCTAGGAATGTCTCCATCCCTCCACCCTTAAATCTCCAGGAATGTCAACCCCCCCCCCCCCCGCAGTTAACCAGCCTAGCCCACCTCCTGAGTTAGCCTGTGCCTCACCCTGCTTGAAGAAGCTGTCAATTTCAGAAACAAAAGCCGTCTAACTTAAGAGCGGCCAGCAGAGCTGAAGAAAAATGACCTGCCCCTTTAGTAGAAGGATTGGTGTCTTGATGCCCCAAAGCGGCTTACAAACACACTTCCCTTCCTCTCCCCACAACAGACACCCTGTTATTGTTAGGACAGCCTATGGAGGAGCCTTTCTCGGCTGCTCCTTCCCACTGCAGCCCAAAAGTATTCCTGAAATGCTGCTCGTGGGAGACTGAGGCCCACCTGCCTGGAACAGCATAGCAAGCTGGAGAGGGGCAGGGTGAGAAGATAATCTTCAAAAATATCCCCCCTCCCTTGTTAGCTGAAATGTTCCTGGGGATCCAAGCCAACCTAGTTTTGGCCAAAGGTTCCTTATCAATCACTTCAAATAAAGCCACAGTAATATTGACCTATATGTTGGCCCAGGAATGTTGTTTTCTTCTTTTCTTGGAAGCCTTGAAGGCTTGGGTTCAGAGTGCCACTTTCCCTTGCACCAGCCGAGCCTTGGACTCATTCTTCTGCCATATAACTTACCTCGCAGGGCGAGGCCACTGTGCATCCCCACGACTGTCGTCCTGCAACCACCAACTCCATTCCATCCAAGGCAAGTGGATCCTAGCCCTCTATAGCAGATTTGCACACGTTTTCTGTGGCCTCAGGAGCCCCCAAATTAAGGAAGCCAGGCTCATCCAGACCAAATACAATTTTTGTGTTTCCTATAAAGGATCTTGGATGTTGCCTTTTAGTTTTAAATTGGGTTGCCAACTGGCCTGAAGCAAGATGCCCTGTCCTTGTAACAGGGTATTAATGAGACATTATCCAGTAGTGTTACTTACTTCCCTGTCACAAAAATGCTTTTAACAGTCCATTTCCACATGTTAAGGCAGGGGTAGTCAAACTGTGGCCCTCCAGAGGTCCATGGACCACAATTCCCATGAGCATTTGCTGGCAGGGGCTCATGGGAATTGTAGTCCATGGACATCTGGAGGGCCGCACTTTGACTACCCCCGTGTTAAGGCTTCTAGTAAAGGGACAGGGACAGTTTCTTCTCCACCAGCGGGTCAACCCTAAATTGAGCAGGCCAGAGAACATCTCTTAGCTGCGAAGAGCAGGGCCGTTACCGCCACTGGCCCAAGGCTCTGGAATGCCTTTCTGAGTAAGGTGCAGAATTGCTTCTTCCTAGTCTTTCCGATGGCGTGCCAAATCTTTTGTGTATGTGAGGATGTTTTCCTGAAGAGGCACAGCCCAGGAAAAAGGTGAAAACTTTCACACAACCTCTTTGTTCCCTTCCCCTACCCGGACTAAGCCCATGTGTGCATCAATGGGATGAAGACAAGATTCTTCCCCATCTCCTTATCACCTTCCTCATCTCAACTTTGTGATTGTAAGCTCCGTAGGGCACAGGCTTTCCTTGTCTCATCATGCACACTTGACTGTTCTGCCTAATAAAAACCGCTGTTTGATTCAGCTGAATGTAAATAAACTGGGCCTAAAGTCATCGGTTCCTGCAGTTTGTGCCGACACAAATAAGGACCCTGGAGTGATATCTGAGTGACCTTCTCCCCTGCCCCTTCCCCAATGATTCCTGCAGAGGCCCTTGGACCCAAATCTCTACATCTGCCGCTCCTTGGAGACAAGGGTGGGATGACAGTGGGACAGGAACATTTAGATTATGGCCAAAGCTTCAGTTTCTAGAAGGCATCAATCCAGTGAAGGGGGAAACCATGTTAAGCGGAAGTCCCATAAAGGCGAATCTCAAACTCTGTTGTTGTAGATCAGGAAGGTAAAACTATTGCCCTCTGCTTGGACTGTCCATTTGTCTAGTCAGGGGAAAAAAATAAGGTTTATTCGACTATCGGTCAAGTGATTTTTTTTAAAACTCCCTCCTAAACGTAAGTTTTATTAGAACAGCAACAAAAGGGAAGTCGGCCAATAGGCTTGATACTCTTCTTAATTAACAAATGGTCAACTGTTCCTGCAAAACATTTTTTTTTAAAAACCCCTATAATGAATCACTCTTAACTTTTAAACAATGTCAGGCAAGGTCCTAAAGATGAGAACTCACCGTCCCTTTGGCTTTCTTAGGGGGAAAAAAAAACCAAGGTCAGCCTGCAATTGCAATTTAAAAAAATTAAGACAGAAATAAAGCTAAGTAACAGCATCTTCCAAAAAACAAGAAAAGAGACAAAACAAACAAAAGTTAATTCATAGAGCCTGATTTTCTCCACTTAGCATTCTCTGCAGTTACAGCAGGTGGCCGATAGGAGGTGCTCTTGCTTTGCTGCTGGGCCCACCCATAACCGCTGCAGAGGAGGGGGACAAGCACTCCCCTCCCTTCTTGGCTATCCAAGGGCAGAACGAGCGTTAAAAAGGGTCAGCTGGCATCTGCACTCTGGCAGGGCTGGCTTGATGGCTCACAGTCACCTGCGAGGACAGGCCCGCTGAGCAACTGACCCATCTAGGCACTGCCAGTTGACTTTGATTGGAACGGCCCACGTTTTGATGGGTCAGCTGATGAGCGGTCGGTCAGTCCTAAAAATGCCTGGAGTCGATCGGGGGAGACTGCCAAGTACCTTGCGGTCCACATCAAAGAGTGTAGTTAAAGGTCATTAGAAACTATTCCTGACTAATTGTGTTTCAGATGGTGACCTGCTTTTTGAGGAAACAAATAAAGCTTGTAACAGTACGGCAATCGCATCCAACTTCATCTGTTCCCTCAAACTACTTGCCTTGCCCCTCCCAACCAATGAGAACAATTTGAGCATTCCGTGAGATCGCAGCAGCTCAGCCAATGGTGAAGGAGAAGAGGACGCGGCCCACGAATCTTGATGTCACCACTATAAGTGTACGCTTTCTCATATCCCATCGGCTACCGACTTAGCTGATTATTTCGAAGAAGGTATCCACAGTTCGCAAGGGCTTCAAGATGTTTGTGTTGTTTTTTTCCTCCCGCAGAGTTTTTGGTCCTCCAGCAAAGTTTCTTGAAGGTTATTATTCGCAACTATGATGTGCTGGTTTGTATGTATGAATTTCCTCACTAAAGGCAGGATGGACCCCTAAAATGAGAAAACAACATTCTTTTTTGTCCATTTCCTTCATGTCAAGTTTTCAAAATCTATTTTAGACACCACTGTTATTATTAAAAGAAGGCCTTGCCCCTACGAGTTTGCAATGGAAATGTAGATATATAGAAGCCAGAAGGCCATGTAGGGAGGAGGGGATGACAAAAAATAAACCGCACCGGGAAGAAGATAAGTCTGCACTGACTTCCAAACATGAGTGATCCCTCCCCCCAGCATCCATATGATACCATCTTCTATTGCAGTGGTTCTCATCAACCTTCCTAATGCCGCGACCCTTTAATACCCTCATGTTGTGGTAACCCCCAATATAAAATTATGCAAGGGTTCTTTCACAGAAATTAAACTAAAACTTACCAGTGGCGTGAAGATCCATGGTTCATGATTGGATATAAATTGGTTTTTTCCCATCCTGCTCCCACCCTGACTTTTTCCTAGAATGCCGAAGGGGTAGAACTTGGGCCAAGAGGATCCGACACCCATCCGTGGGACCCTGTCTGGCCTTCTACGCAGGGCTGGTGTGAACAAGGGGCCTCAAGACCACAGCCTAAAATCTGAATAATTACACTGTATTTGTTTATGCATAAGTGTATATTATAGATTTCTATGTCCACTTTCACACACACACACAGGTATGTGTATGTATATTATAGTACTGTAATAATTTTTATTATTTATATCCCGTCCTTCTCTGGTCAGCTCAGGCCAGGTAAACGCAGGTTTAAAACAATAAATACAAAAAGAAATTACATCTATAACACATTAATAAATGTATAAGTATAAACATTGATTAAAAAGCTGTCACCTCTCCAGAGAGAGAGGGAGAGAGGGAGGGAGGGGTAGGGGGTGGAGTGGGGCTTTTACTTATATAATGTAAAAATCAAAACACTGGGCCTGAAAGAGAGTTCTGGAGAACTTGAAAGCTCACATGTTTTGTCTCCTTTGGGCTGGTTGTACCGAAAGCATTTACATTTGGCCTTTGGAATTAAGGAGGACAGGAACCAGAGGTCACTGGCTTTTTAAGAGGTGCAGAGTGGACAAGGTCCTGATCCGGGACACAGGAGGAAGGTCACTCAGCAACATCACATTTCTTATTTATCACATTTCTTATTTCTTAAAAAAAAAAGCCAGCCATTAAGTACTCCTTTTAACGAATTAAATCTTTGCTGACCCAAACGGTTTCATCAAAGCGGCCAGGTTCCCTGCTTCTTTAAAATCTTGGAGAAGGGTCTACTCTTCTCCTGGTTGTAATTTTCAGGTCGGCGTTTCCAGCCTGAGGACTGCCGGGTGAAGCTGGCAAAGGGGGACTGGCAGCCAATTTGCTTTGGCCATTCTGGAGATTTGGGGACAGTGCCCTCCAGGGTGGCAGCGTTCAAAGAAAGTGGGGCCTTTGTGTGCTGCCAAACTGTTCCCATGTTGACTCAAAAAGTACTGTATATACTCGAATATAAGCAGACTTCTTCAGCACATTTTTAATGCTGAAAAAGCCCCCCCTTAGGCTTATACTAGAATGCGGGTCCCCACTTACCTGTTATTGTTGATATTGTGGTAAAACTAGGTGCCTTGGCTAGGATTCGGGTCAGCTTATGCTCGAGTATATACGAGGGTATTTAAATAATATTCTGCTCTTACCTTAAAGTCAGGGCGCCTGTGGAATGTCCTCATCTTCTGGTTCTTCCTTTTTGCACTTGTAGTTGGGCTCACCCCTCGCCGCTCGGAGTAGCTCCGGGTTCTTGTACAGGAACTCGTGGAAGTCGGCACAGGAAATATTGAAGTTCAGCTGCACCTGCAGCTCTGCCTTCACCACGCTGTCGCTGAGGGCGTTTCTGTCCTTGCTCCACAGCTGCGCCATGAGGCTGTAGATCTTCTCGCAGAAGGCGTTGGACACGGGGATGGAAAGCACAAAAGAGACCAACTTCAGCAGTTGGCTGTCCGCGTGCTCGGGGATCTGCCGGAAAACTTTCACCCACCGCTGGTCTACCTTCTGCTCCTTGGAGACGATCTCCTCTCTGAGTTTCTGCAAGACACAGTACTCGTTGTACAGCTGGTCGATGTCGATATCAATGCAGAGGGCCGTCACCAGGGTCACCAGATCGAACCATTTCACCTCACTGTTCAAGGAGAGCACTGCCATCTGCTCGAAAATCGACGTTTCAAAGTAGTACCACTGCTCCAGGTACGCGATGCACCGGGACAACGTCTTCTCCGCTTCCTCGGTGAACTTCCGGTTCTCAAACGGGCAGATGTTGCTCAAGATGACCTGGGATGATTTCCCGTAGAATTTGTCCTCTTTCCTTCGCTTGAGCTTGGCGTGGAGGTTTTCCAAGACGCTGTGCAATTCCGTGCAGGTGACGTGGTCGCATTCCAGTTTTTTCACCGCCTCGGAGAAAATCCTCATCAGGTTGTGGACAAAGTGAACGTAGCAAAGCGGGAGGGAGGCGTGCTCGTCCGCACTGAACGCCTCCCACAGGATCTTGAGGCACTCGTCCTCCCCGAGAGATAAGAAGTACGCCCTCAACACGGACCAGCTTTCGAGAACACGGTCAACCGCCGGGAGGAGGGACAACCACCTCGTGGTTACGTGCTGGAGCACGTCTTTGTATTCCGTTTCCACAAACTCGTAAAAGGACATAAGAGAGTCTATCTTTTTGGTGGAGGATGAAAATTCGCTGTACACCTTGAGGACAAACGTTTCCACGTCAAAACTCAGTGCTCTCATGGCCTTCCTGAGGCAGTTGTGGATCACGTGGCCCATACACCCCACTTGTATCAGTCCGCCATTTAGCTGCTTGAGGTCCTGGAAGACGGACCAGTGCTTCCCGAAATCCACAGAGGCACTGTCAATCATGTACGAGGCCATCCGGGTCACGCTCAGGCCGTTCTCCTGCAGGATGGTGGCGATCCGCGAGGCCACCGAATCGCTCGACAACTCGTTGTAGAAATCAAGCAAGCCGTGCTTGATCCCCTCCGTGGCCGAAAAGTAGCGGATGGTGATGGGGAAATACTGCCTGCTTCCCTTGTTGTAGGCGTCGGAGCCGACCGAGAAAAACGGCACTTCCTCCAGCTCCTTCAACAACAGCTCTTGAGATTTGGGGGCCAAGATAGTCTCCACGAGGGCGGTGGCTTTGGTCAGTCCACAGCACATTTTGGTCGCCACGACAGAATCGGGCAGGATCCTCGAGAGGGTTTTGTACGCGCAAGCTTGGCTCGCGTAACTCAGCTGGTGCACGATGTTGTGATAAATCTGTCCCAGTTCGGCCGCAGTCACCAGGTCTTCCTGGTAGACGTCCGGCTCGGGGATGAGCATGGGGATCTGTGGCAGGTCTTTCTGCTGCTTCTCGGATTCCCTGTGCTTTGAGCTGTCTGCGTGGCTGGTCACTGCTCTCCTCCCCTCGTATTTTATGGAGAACCCTTGGCGGCACAGAATGCATTCGGCCGTCATCCCGTCGATCTTCCGGAGCCAGTTTTTGAAGGCAGCCTCTTTGCACCAGTCGTCCTTAAAGCAGCAATAATACTTCCTCTTCTTCACCGAGCTGGCGATCGAATTCACCTCGGAGCCGGTGACCGAGTTCCCCTCACCGGCATCCATGCTTGCCTGATGACCTGTCGGTATTTTTCAGCCAAGCCTGTGAAGAAATAACAACAACACCAATGGGCCTCTCACGCCATATAGGGCAGAGAACCCCCTCAAATGTGCCCACTCGCCTAGAGGGGATCGATTTGATCATGCAAGAATGTTTGTGCGTATTCTGAAACAACCAAAAACGGAAGGATGGCTGCAGGGTGCCGTGTTTCACAGCAGTCCTCGTCGCAGAAAACAAATCTTTGAAGCATGCACTGTAATTACCTTCAACGGCCCTCTGTCAGGGCCCAGTGGACCTGAGGAACCGCCTCTCTAATTAATTATGCCCCCCAAAGAGCCCTATGCTCCGCCACCGCTAACCGGTTAACGACCCCTGGCCCTCAAGAAGCCTGCTTGGCTTCAACTAGGGGCAGAGCCTTCTGTCAGGAACTAGGCAGAAGACATCCTGCAGGAAACCTGTCAAGCCAAACCTCGAGACCACCGGCTGGTGAAATGCAACAGGAAGCTTTCTTCAAGATTTTACTGCAAAGGCACTACAGGCAGAGTTCATTGAAGCAAACATCTTGGCAGAGACAAGGGACAATAAATCCCAAAGGGTCTTTATACCCCAGAGCAGATGGCATAGGGGGATGATTGGGTACCTAGGCAGGAAGGTGCCAAGACGGGAAGGGCTGTTGGTTCCCAGGGGGTTCAGCTTTGAAGTAAGGAGTATAGAAGGGCTGGCACACTGCAGACACTACAAGGCCATTTGAGGCCGGATAAGAACAAGAAAAGATAATACACTCTATCAGCCAGACACTTTGGTATGCAAAAGGGGAGGAAAGAACCAGGAAGGATTTATAGTTTTACTTGGCCCCCACCTGGTGGAAAGAGCTCCCAGAGGAGGTCAGGGCCTTGATGGAACTAAAACAGTTCCGCAGGGCCTGCAAAAGGGAATTCTTCCGCCAGGCATTTGGTTGAGACCAACCGGAATCTGCAACACTGCTGGGCCCCTAAAACAAAAAATGGCCAGCTTGCGTTGCTACAGGACTGCAAAGCGACATGCCCTCAGTACAAATAAAATGTTCTCTTTGTTGTGCACAGTAATAGAAGGAGAGTTGGTTCTTATATGCTGCTTTTCTCTACCCAAAGGAGTCTCAAAGTGTCTTACAGTCGCCTCCCCTTTCCTCTCCCCACAACAGACACCCTGTGGGGTGGGTGAGGCTGAGAGAGCCCTGAGATCACTGCTCAGTCAGAACAGCTTTCTCAGTGCTGTGGCTAGCCCAAGGTCACCCAGCTGGCTGCTTGTGGGGGAGGAGCTTCTAATCAAACCTGATTAGAAGTCCGCGCTCCTAACTGCTACGTACATGGCCCTAGGGAAGCATGCTTGGCCTCGACCAGGGCCTTTTCAGTCCTGGCCCCTACCTGGAGGAATGAGCTCCCAGAAGAGCTACAGGCCCTGGTTGAGGCTGGCATGCTAAGGTAGTTCTGACCCCCCCTTGCTAAGCGGCTTCCAACCATTCCCATGTCCACCCCCCAGTTGGGGAAAATTAGGGATTTTTATGATTTTTGCATTGCATTACATATTGAATTGTGGTTAAGGGGATTTTACCTTAGTTTTTGAGGGGTATTTTATTAGGGGTTTTTAAGTTGTATTGTATATTGTATACTGTGTTGTTACCGCCTCAAGCCTCCGGGGAGGGGTGGGATATAAATCAAATAAATAAATACACCAAACTGGCTCTCTTGGAATTGGGCAGCTAAAACATAGACTCATAGAGTTGGAAGGGGCCATACAGGCCATCTAGTCCAACCCCCTGCTCAATGCAGGATCAGCCCTAAGCATCCTAAAGCACCCAAGAAAAGTGTGTATCCAACCTTTGCTTGAAGACTGCCAGTGAGGGGGAGCTCACCACCTCCTTAGGCAGCCTATTCCACTGCTGAACTACTCTGACTGTGAAAATATTTTTCCTGATATCTAGCCTATATCGTTGTACTTGTAGTTTAAACCCATTTCTGTTTGTGTTTTTCGGCGGTGGGGTATGAATGGGGAAAGAAGGGGTGCTTGTAATGAAGCATCTGTCTCCATTTTAGTTTGCTGTCTGTGATCTGTGTTTTAAATCTTTAGCATGAACACAGCAATCATTGGGGTCCAGTTACCATGGCCAGCCTATCACAAATTTACCCGAACATAAAGAGAGACTGTTATACAAAGTATCCTGAAAAGGGATCTAAGGAAATGTTTTACTGCGGCTGTGTGATCCTGTAGCAACGTGGTTGGGGTTTATTTTAAATGTTTTACTGTTGTGGTGTTTTCCCATATCAATGGGAAAATGTATTTTTTAAAAATTAATTTGGGGAGAGGGGGGAGGACAGAAATTTGAGTCCCCGAAACAACCGCTGTGAAGGGATTGGTAGCTTGCGTTGATTGACAACCCGAAGAGCGAAGGGGAGAAATGTGGGTTATCCACACTTTAGGCTTCTCCGCTGCCTCGTTGGGAAGGGAAAAGCCACAATGAGGTGGTGGGATAATGAGGAAGGGGTCTCCCATCAAGACAGTGTTTCTCAACCTGGGGGTCGGGACCCCTTTGGGGGTCGAATGACCCTTTCACAGCGGTCATGGCAGCACAAGCAACTTGGCCCGGGCGGGGGGGGGGCATCCACACAACAGCCTTGTGGGGTAGATCGAGATACAGCGTCTGTCTGGAGCAGCAGAAAAGAGCAAGATCGGCATGGTAGGACAAGAGGCAGAACTGAGAAACCCTGGAAAAAAACCAATTTATGTACAATCATGAACTGTGGATCTTCATGCCATTGGTCAATTTCGGCTTAATGTCTGTGAAAGAACACCTTGCATAATTTTAAGGCTGGGGGTCACCACAACATGAGGAACTGTATTGAAAGGTCGTGGCATTAGGAAAGTTGATAACCACTGCATCGGGAATTGTACAAGCACACGGTTTCCTATCATGCGTTTGCAAGCAGTAGACGGCGCATGATTTACACCTCCATGCGGAAATGGTCTTGGGACTACCTCCCCCTGCTTGAAGGAATTCTTTCCTTTTACAGCTTCCATTAATCATGCATGTCTTTTTGATACCTATTTGCACCTTTCCTAAACTCTGGTATCAATTTTATCTGAGCTTCCACAGCATGGCCGTTTTAAATGGTTTGCGAGCTTCCAGAAGGGCTTCGGCTCTCCTTAACTTTCTTTTTGGCCTCTCTTTCAAAAAGTCCCTTTCTTTGAGAGAGGCTGCCCCTTATAAAGCTAAATGTGGTTGTGGTGGTCTTCTGGAGCAACTCCCTATTTACGTAAATGCTAAACTTCAGAATGTTACGGAGTCATTTGGGGTCGTCCTCTTAGTCTGAAGTAATAGAACAAAATTGGATGCCCGTGATACCTTTAAGATCAACAGGTTTAAATCTGGGCATAAGCTTTCATGTGCACACAAAAGCATACGACCAGAATGAAACTTGTTGGTCTTAAAGGGGCCATTGCACTCTAACTGTGACACGTTTACATCCCACACCAGGTTTGAGCATTACTCTGGATCAAGTTCAGGCCTCCCCCCCAGACCATCTGCCCCATAGCACAGACATTGAGCATAGAATCATAGAGTTGGAAGGGGCCATACAGGCCATCTAGTCCAACCCCCTGCTCAATGCAGGATCAGCCCAAAGCATCCTAAAGCATGTCTAGAAACCCAATTGCTTACTCCTGTCTTGAACACATTTTGAACCGATCAATATTTGAGTAGTTAAAAACCCATTATGATCCAGTTATTTCATCTAGCTGCTTTCCTTAATTCCTTTGCCGTTTTTAATCATCGTCTAGCCTTTGATCTGGTGGGCAATAACAAACTCCCGGAGTTAAGCTGCCTTTTGGGCCCACCGTTTTCACCCATAGTGTTTTTGTAAGTGAATCTTTCTCTTAGTCTCTTCAATTTCTCTGGAGTTACATAGAGCCAACCACAAAATATTGAAGCTGTATCTCCCACAGCAGCCATGTTGTCATTCCGCCCACCACTCTGTGTCGGAATTCCAAACCCACAGGCTGAAAAAGGCCAGGGCCCCTGTTTCCAGTTACCTGTTTTATTAAGAAATCTTCAGGTTCATTAGTGAGTGAACCTGAGTGAAATTTGGCTAGCACATTCCAATTAGCAAATATTAGAACAAATTAAAAAAAAATACACCTATCATATTTCTTCCGGAGCAAAGTGGTTTTATAATTTCTAAAAGCATGCTGGCACATCTGTACAATTTTCATAGATCTTTGTGCTTTTCCTTCTAGGAACAAATCATAATTTGCATTGACAAATATCACCCGTGTAATTAAGAATTCCTGTTGCAAATGGGAAAAGCATGTCCCTCCCTCCTTTTCCATGCACATGTCTTTCATACGCCAAGTCTCTAATTTTGTCATTACACGGGCAAATCTCAGCTGCAGGTAGATTAGTGCTGTGGAGCCTGACTGAGCTCCAGCACACTCCTGCAAGTTACCCTTTGGAATGGGCCCTCACAAGATTCTGGGGCAGATCTCAGTTGGCCACAAAAACGTCTTCTGAGCGGAAAGATCACAAATCTGCCCGAAACGCACTTTGTACTTCTGCTTCTGTCTAACGCTTTCATCGATGGCCGGGAAGATTTCTATTCACGAGGCCACCTCCTCCCCCTTCTCCTGCTTTGTGTAACGGCTAAAAGCGGCAGCTTCTAACCTGGAGAACTAGATTTGATTCCCCACTCCTCCACCTGCAGCCAGTTGGGTGACCTTGGGCCAGCAACAGTTCTCTGAGAGCTGTCCTCACCCAGCAATCCTCATCGAACCGTTTCAGCCTCACCTCCCTCAGAGTAACCACTGCCAGGAGAGGAAACGAAAGCTGTTTGTAAGCCGCTGGGCGATCCCTTTGGGTAGTAAAAAGCGCAGTACAAAAAAACCCCGCAGCTCTTCTAATTCTCTCCCTAAAATGCAATCAAAGCTACCCTTCCCCCTTCAAATAATTAGGGGGGGGAATCAGAGGTCAGTTACAAGACGGGGGGGGGGGGGGGAAGAACAGCAAACACAACCCCCTCCCCCTTCCCGCCCTTGCAAGCGTTAACGCAGAGGTAGTCAAACTGCGGCCCTCCAGATGTCCATGGACTACAATTCCCATGAGCCCCTGCCAGCGAATGCTGGCAGGGGCTCATGGGAATTGTAGTCCACGGACATCTGGAGGGCCGCAGTTTGACTACCTCTGCGTTAACCTCTCCGGCATAGTTTAATTCTACAGGTGCCACTTTTTGGTTGGTTTTGTTTTGCGCTTCAACCAGAATTCCTGAGGCACTCCCAGGGCCGCTGCTTGCTCGACGGGACCAGCAATGGGGCTCGGATCAGGGCCCCAATGGCTTAATAAAAGGAGCCCCCCCGGGGTCTCAAACCCACCCCTGTCCCTGTTTTTTGAGCGCCGCCCTCTCCTCGGGGCAGCGAAGCGGGCTGGAGCTGGGAGGGAAGGCGGGAGGGTGGGTGGGATGGGGGTCGTCGTCCCCCCCCCCAACTAACTTTGGGGACGGGCTGCCGGACCGGGCGCTCACCTTTTCCTTCGCCGAGCTCGCTCCCCCTCCCGTCTCTTGGCGCGGGAAAATGCCGACCCTCCTCGACGGGCTCCGACGGCCAGGAAGAGGAGAGGAGGGGGAAGAAAGGGGGACAGAGAGCGCGAGGGGGGCCGCTCCGGGCCGCTCTAGGAACCTCACCTTCGCTTCCGGGGTCACGTCCGACCAAAGAGGCCCGAGCGGCTAAGGAGGCCTAGAGCGGCCCGAGCTACTTCCGGTTGGAATCCTCCGCGGCTGCGGAGGCGGGATTAGTGGGCGGGCGTTTTCCAGGCGAATGGATGGAAGGCTCAGGGTGACGCTTTCTTAGGGGCGGGGCTTGGGCGCCGGGAAATCTCCCGCAACCCTTTAGGCTCCACCCCCTCCTCAGCTACTGGATTTATATGATCTAGGCAGAGGGGGGAAATACATGGGTCATGTTGTCATGAGGTTTAAAAGGGGGGAAAGGAGAACAAGCCACACAATCCTGAGCTTCTCGGGTGAAGGGTAAAAGCATGCTAGATCGGAGAAGTATCAATATTGTCTGGCCCTTATTAAAATGAAATTTCTTTTCTGGTCCTTGAACTATAGCCAAGAATGAAAATGGAGGAGCCAACTTTGGCAGGATCCCCAATGAGCGAATGCCTGGATTTGGCGGGAAAGTTCCCTCACATTCTCCAAGTAGAAACCACGAGGGAGGTTCTGGCAGGGACAGCTCCGCAGCCCATCAAGAAAGAACTGGCCGAAGGGCTACAACAGCACAGGGAAGTCCAGCGACAGGAATTCCAAAAGACGGCACAGTCCCTGCATTGGGGATGGGGCAATCCGCAGCTGCCTCAACCCTGCTCAGAAGAGAACTCCAAGGAGCTGCAGGTCTCCTTCCTGGCAGCAGCTGGTGTGGCACAGTGGCCTGGAGGGGAACGCATGGCCCCGATTCCACCGGACCTTAGTGAAGAGACCCAAGAGGGCTCTGAGCCCTCCGCTGCTTCTGTCCGAGTGAAGGAAGAGGTGCCAGAGGAGGTCCTGGTTGGCTTGGAGACCTTCCGCCTGCCTTTCAGGCAGTTCTGCTATCAGGAGGCCGAGGGACCCCAAGAGGCTTTCCGCCAGCTACGGGATCTCTGCCATCAATGGCTGGAGCCGGAGAGACGCACCAAGGAGCAGATCCTGGAGCTGGTGATCCTGGAGCAGTTCTTGTTCATTCTGCCTCAGGAAATGCAGAGCTGGGTCAGGGAATATAGGCCCAAGTCCGGCAGCCAGGCTGTGGCCTTGGCAGAAGATTTCCTCCTCAGTCAAGCAGGGGCAGAAGGCGTTGTGCAAAAGGTGAGAGAACTCCACCCTATTCATCCATTTAAAAGCTTTGGCCCGGGAAGTGCTTTGCAATAAAACAGCTACTTTGAAGTCCCTCCTGAGTGGCCTGGGAGGCTGATACGTTCTCCTCCTACAGGTTCCTCAGTCTTGTGATCTTTGATGACAAATTTATGTCCATTTACCCTCGGGCTGAGGGTTTGGCCCCTTTGCTCTCTGTAGAGAACAGGATAGCATTGAATGGCATACACACTGTCCACAGACAACCGAGTGAATGAATCCGAGGTCACCCATTCACTCGCTCTTCTTCAACCATTTCCTCCTTCCCAAATCTCTGATTGTGAACCGCTGTTTGTATTTTCCGTTTCAGAGGCAGGGGCCCTCAGTGTACATGGCCCTTCATTCCCCCAAGTCCGAATATGAACAATCCAACTCTGTGAATCTGCAGTTCTCTGTGGAGGCAAAACACGAGGCCGGATTGCTGGGTAAGAATCAGGAGAACTCTGCTGCCTCTCTCTCCTTTGAAGGACTGTATATTATGTGGATGCATGAAACCGTTTTCTGTCAAGGCAGGCCATTGGTCCAATGAGGTCAGCATTGGACTCTCCAGGGGCTCAGAGGTCATTCCCATCAGTTTCTATTCGAACTTTTAAACTACAGAGGCCAAGGATTGGACCAGGGAGCTTCTTGGCGCAGCCAGCTTGGTGTAGAGCAGTAGCTTCTAATCTGGCGAGCTGGGTTTTATTCCCCCCTTCTCGACTTCCACTTGCAGCCTGCAGAGTGACATTGGGCTAGTCACAGTCCTGTCAGTGTTCTCATAGAGCATTTCTGGCAGAGCTCTCTCATCCCCACCTACTGCTCAGGGTGCCTGTTGTTGGGAGAGGAAGGGAAGGTGATTGTAAGCTGCTGAGACTCAGAGAAAACCAATTCCTCCTCCACGCCAAAGTAGATGGGTCCATGGCTGATCAACAGCCGCTCCCTGAGACGCATGCAAATTTTAATTTCTGGGAAGGAAGACTTTTAGTGTTGGTGTTTAAATTCTCTGCGAGAACAGCCCTAAGAGAACTGTGACTAGCCCAAGGTCACCCAGCCGGCTGCATGTGGAGGAGGAGGGGGCATCAAGCTCAGTTCTCCGGGTTAGAGTCTGCTGCTCTTTAGCCATCACACCACGCAGGCGCCATGATTTACCACCATGGCTTTATGATGGTTACGGTACTGTTGTTAGCTCCATTCTGGGGGAGGGGGCTGAATAAAAATCTAATAAAATAAATAAGTCCTCTGCCATGCTGTCCTGTAAGGTTTCACTCATATGGCGATTCCTTTCCCACCCCAATAGGCAAAGAGCAAATCCAGCCGAACGAGGAAACGATAACACGACCGGAGCAAGCGGGTGCCAGTGCAGCTTCGTTGGGGGAAGCAGAAGGGGTATTTTCTCAGGATCGTGACGGAAAAGAGGAACCCACAAGCCAGGGGGGGGCAGAAAGTCAACAGGAGAACGATCCAGGGAAGGCCGCAGACGTTGGTGAGGAACCAAGCACATCCTATAGATGTGCCTTCCAAGATGGAATCTGCAGGCTGGAGGGGGGGAAATCAGCTCCCTCTGCTAGTCAAAACTCCCCCCAGAACTCCGACCTCATTGGGAACCAGGAAACGCAGCCGGCAGAGAAACCGCATCGGTCCACGTACCGTGAGAGAATCTCCCGCAGGAGAGCACACCTGTTAAGCACCCCTGCGACAGTCTCCGCGTCATACGAATGCTCCGAGTGCGGGAAGAGGTTCAGCTGGAAGTCGCATCTCTTTAGGCACAAGCGGAGCCACACGGGAGAGAAGGCACACGAGTGCTCTGCGTGTGGGAAAGGCTTCGTCTTCAAAACCGACCTTTTCAGGCACAAGAGGATCCACACGGGAGAGAAGCCCTACGGATGCGCGGCGTGCGGGAAGCGCTTCAGCCGCAAGTCGAACCTCGTGATGCACGAGAGAACCCACACGGGGGAGAAGCCCCACCAGTGCGCCGAGTGTGGCAAATGCTTCAGCCGTAAGCCGACCCTCCTTACTCACAAGAGGACCCACACGAGGGAGAAGCCCTACGGGTGCCTGGAGTGCGGGAAAGGCTTCCTCTTCAAAATAGACCTTTTCCGGCACAAAAGGACCCACACGGGAGAGAAGCCTTACGCCTGCTCCGAGTGCGGGAAGTGCTTCAGCCGGAAGGCCAATCTCGTCACCCACCAAAGGACCCACACGGGCGAGAAGCCCTACGAATGCTCAGAGTGCGGGAAGAAGTTCAGCCGCAAGGGAAACCTCAGGACCCACACGCGGACCCACACGGGAGAGAAACCCTACGAATGCTCGGATTGTCGGAAAAGCTTCACCCAGCGGATACATTTTCTGAGACACGAATCGATCCACGCACGAGAGACAAACCCGGAAGCTGCGGGTGACACCTGATGCTTCCCGAATGCCGTGAAATTCACGGACGCGCAAGAGAAGCCCGAGAAAGCATGAAGGAAAACCTGGCTGACTCCACTTGGCTTGGTGGACATTTTGGAGCGTGAAGGGAAGGAACCTTTGGACTGTAGGCAGCCTCCTGCCCGCAGATGGGACAGAGTGTCGGGAAAAGCAGCATATAAATCTTATGATATGTTCTCTGTACAAAAAATATTGCACAGATAACTGCATGATGCTTTCTCACACACAGAAGAGAGACTGTTTTAGTGGTATTAGTGGAAAAGACACAGCATAAACAGTCTTCAGGTCCCTCCTCTAAAACCCACCCTTTAGTAAACCCTGGTGCTGTTACACATGATTGCCATGAGGTTGTTCCTCCATTTCTCTGGCTGAGCAGAGCTGGCCAGTGTGTGAGGTGCTGATGCTTATGACCAACTAGGGGCCAAGCCCCTTGCATTCAGGAATACAACCAGTGCTAGATTAAGGGGGGGGGGTGGAGTGGAAGAACTCTGCAGATGGCCTCCCCCTCCCTGCAGGACCTGGAAAGGCTACAGGCAGCTGTCAGGAAACTCACAGACAGGGGCAGCTTTCCTTTGTCAAAAAATAAATTTGTCAAAAAAATAAATAAAAGACAACTGTTCTTCTTCTATAGTTTAGGGGCTTTAATTACGTTTGTTATATTGTAAATGCTTTAACTTTTAAATTGAGTATGTTTCGCCGCTGTTACCCGCCTTGAGCAATGCGGCAGGGTGAGATACAAATACAAACGGATTATATTATTATAATAATTATAAATGTGCCAACTAGATGCAGTTGGGGTATGTGATTTACTGACTGGAATGGGGGGAAGGGTGTTATTCTGCCATCTGCTGGATTGTTAGATTGCAGTATTGTTACGTTATTGGGAATTAATTGAAAGGTTTTCTTTAATGGAAGCTGTATTGTTATATCTTACTGTTTTTATCTTCTTGTGAGCCGCCCTGGGCCGACTGTGTCGGGAGAGGCGGGGTATAAATTAACTTATAAATAAATAAATCTGTCCTTGAGTAATTTGAATTTGGGAAACCTCCCTGAAGAGACATTGAGAAGATGGACATGTGTTACCATTTCCACAGCACAGACTCTGGTCATGATACTTGTAGTGACAGGGACAGAGATGGGCAGGCCCCACAGTATGACGGGGATTCCTTCCCTGCATTGGGGTTGCCAGCTCCAGGCTGAGAAACTCCTGGAGAATTGAGACAGGGACCTGGGCGGGGTCCAACGCCCACCTCCAAAGCATCCCTTTCAACCAAGGAGGACCGATCTCTGTCGTCTGGAGCAGAGCTGCAATCCCAGGGGATCTCCAGGCCCCACCTGGAGAGTGGCATCCCTCTCCCATGCAGCCTGCAACACACAAAAAGGTAGGGATGCCAGCCTCCAGGTGGGACCCTCCTGGGATTGCATCTCACCTCCGGGCAACAGAGACCACCGGAGGAGATGGCTGCTTGGGACCCCCACAGCTTTCTACTCCACCCTGAGGCCCCTCCCTGCCCCAAATCCCGCCCGCTCCCAAAGCCTCCAGGTATCTCCCAAGCCAGAGCTGGCAACTCTGAAAGGAGGAGCCGTCCGGGCTTTCCCATTCTCGCCCTTCATCGGCCTCTCCGGTTTCCGCACCGGGCATAAGCCGGGTCTTCTTCGGGAGGGGAGGGGCTGCTCTCCCTTCGCCGCCGCCCCTCCCCGTGGCTTTTGGGTTGCTTCGTGGACGCGAGCAGCGCAATGGGTTAAGCGCACGGAGATCTCGCGCCTAGAGAGGAGAGCCCGCAAGGGCCGGGAAGAGCAGGAGGCCGTGCCCAAAAAACAAGGGAGGAGGCGGAGGAGGAAGAAGGGGGGGGGGGAGAAAGTGAGGTCACCTTCCTGCCCCACCCTCTCCCCTTCCCGGGGCGAAACTTCCTAGTGGGATCCTCCTGCATCCACCCCCCGCAGCCCGGGGCGCATCCTGCAGCAGCAGCAGCAGCAGCCGGGCTGGCGGGATCCTCGCGCGGGGCCAGGTGAGCTACGAGCAGGTGGGAGGGAGGAGGAGGAGGAGGAAGAAGAAGAAGGCGTGCCAGGGCTGGATCGGGGCCGTGCGGAGGAGGAGGGAAAGGGAGGGGGGGCTGCCGCGCGGACCCCGGGCCTGATCGACGCGGTTCTCTGGCGGGAGAGGCAGCTTCAGCCTCGGTTTGTGCGGTTGCTTTTTGCTGCTGATGGCGCTGGAGGAGCTGTCGACATTGCGGGGGTTTCTGGGTCCCCCCCCTCCATGTGACCTTTTGCTTGGGGGGATCCCCGCAGGCCCCCCACTTGGTCCCCGAAGTCTGCCGCGGGTGTTGCTAAAGGCGCGTTGCGGGTCATGGGCCCAGCCGGTGTGCAGGTGCAGAACAATGAGGCTGTCCATGTGCGCCCTGCGGCACACTCCCGACCAGGGGCTTGGAGGCATCGCCCTGCCACTGCCAAGGAGGGGGGGGGGGGTTGGCCGTGTGCCGCAGCGCCCCAAAAAAGAAAATCCAGGCATCTGAGGCGCAAGCGCTTCCTAGGACAGGGGAAGTGGGAGGGGGGTGGGTGGGCGCGTCTGATTGTCAAAAATCGGTCTGGCCAGGAAGCATTGCCTTGATGTGGGGTCAGGGATGCAGTGGGGTGGGGACATTCATGAGGGTCCCCCCCCCCCTACACACACACAAGTATTTGATAGAAGGCGTTTCTGTGGCTTGTGGCCATTCTGGCCAGGGATCCGAGTTTTTTGGGGGGAGGCAAGGAGCCTCTTAAGGCAGCCATCTGAAAGCTCTGCCCATGAGGCTGGGAGTTCAATCCCAGCAGCCGGCTCAAGGTTGACTCAGCCTTCCATCCTTCCGAGGTTGGTAAAATGAGTACCCAGCTTGCTGGGGGGTAAACGGTAATGACTGGGGAAGGCACTGGCAAACCACCCTGTATTGAGTCTGCCATGAAAACGCTGGAGGGCGTCACCCCAAAGGTCAGACATGACCCGGTGCTTGCACAGGGGATACCTTTACCTTTAATCATCTGGGTATATGATTGGGGTCACTTGGGTAGGCACATAGTTGTACGTTTTCTGCACTGAGCAGGGGGCTGGACTAGATGACCCTGGAGGTCCCTTCCAACTCTGGTTCTAATTTTTTCTTTTTTTGCGTAAGTGTTGAAATGGTATTGTTTTGAGGACCAGAGCGGCCTTTGCCGGCCACTGGCAAGCTCATGCCATCCCCTGGATAGCACAGGCCAGCCTGGTCTCATTAGATCATGGGAAGCTAAGCAGGGTTGGTGCTTGGATGGGAGGACCACTGAAGAGGTTGTGGGTTGCCCCACTGAGGTGGGCGATGGCCAAACTACCTCCATCGTTCTCTTGCCTTGAAACCTTGGCTGAAACCTGGCTTGGCAAATTGGCTGCGACTGGTCAGCAACGGTGGCGGACAGGCCTCCCACAGGAGCACTTCCATGCCCTGCTGAGGCACGTATCCACTGTCTGTGGAAGTTTTATTTCTCCCATGTTTGTGTGAATAACAACTGAATTTCAAGGGGATTGATTGTCTGTTTTGGCAAAGAATTCTCATGGGCTGTGCTTGGATGTGTGACACAGTTTACTAATGTCACAGAATTAATTTTTGCTATGTATTCCCACGGTCATGTAAGGAGTTCTTAGTCTGACGAAGAGTGCTTGCACTCGAAAGCTCACGCCCTGAATAAATCTTTGTTGGTCTGAAAGGTGCTCCTGGACTCTGATTCTATTGTGCTACTTCAGACCGACACGGCTGCCCGTTTGTATTGCTGCTGTCTCTCAAGGTTTGCTCCTGACTGGGTTGTTTCCAGCCCTTTTAATATATCGGGTGCTTTCACCCATGCTAAATCTACCTCGGTGATTGTTTGCAGGTAAAGACCAAGAAGCAGCAAGTTGTTTTGTGCCCTGCTTTTTACATTTTATGTCTGTTTTTATTATTATTTTATTATCGCTTTTATTGGCTGCAGAGGAGAGGGCATGCAGTAATGGGTTTAAACTTCAAGTACAACGATATAGGCTAGATATCAGGAAAAATGTTTCACAGTCAGAGTAGTTCAGCAGTGGAATAGGCTACCTAAGGAGGTGGTGAGCTCCCCCTCACTGGCAGTCTTCAAGCAAAGGTTGGATATACACTTTTTTTGGATGTTTTAGGATGGTTAGGGCTGATCCTGCGTTGAGCAGGGGGTTGGACTAGATGGCCTGTATGGCCCCTTCCAACTCTATGATTCTATGATGCTATGATTATATGATTATATCTTGCAAGGTCCACACATAGGCTTTCTGAGGTGTTAGGCCTTTGTCATTATAGTTCAAATACAGTATATTTTATCCCTGTCCTTTGGACATCTTTTCCCGTGCTGCTAGGCGACCCAAGTTAGCCTGCCTTCGGGCCTGTGCTGTCTCAGAACTCGCTGCTAATGGTTCTCCCTTCCAGCCCCACTGGGTTTCATTCCAGGTTTGATGCCTATGGCTGTCTTTTAGACTCTGAGTGCTTCCCACATCATTGGCTGAGTTGCTGTGATGTCACAGAGGCCTACCCAAAAGAGTCTCAAAAAGGGCTTACAATCACCTTCCCTTCCTCTCCTCACAACAGAAACCTGCAAGGCTGGTGGGGCTGGGGGATCCCTGAGAACTGGGACTGATTGGTGTTGGCTACATCCTGTTGCCCTTTTAGTTGATTATTTAAACAAACTGCCGATTTTACGTGGAGGCCGTGTCACAGGCCTTCAGCCGCGAGGCACTGGGTCGCTCTGTTAATTGGGGACCTTCCTCTGTCACTGTTAGGAGTTTGATTTGGTTGCCCGGCCTTTTAATTGGATGTATTTTACTGCTTGAATGTAATTTTATGTCGTATTAAATTACATTGTTAGCCGCCCCGAGACGTTGGGGAGGGACGGGATGCGAATCTAATAAATCATTATCGTCATAATGAATTGAACTAACCTCGTTAGCTTATTGGATTCTCCCTGCCTTTTTCATTCAAGAGCTGTCGCCGGCGAACAAAATGGAGGATCAGAATGCCGCAGGACCCAAAGCTGGGGAGAGACTGGCAGCAGCCGGCAGAGATCTTCATATTGTCCAAGTCGGGATGATGGGGGAGTTCCTGAGTGGGATGACGGCCCCCCAGATTAAACAGGAACCGGATGAGGGTCCACAGCCAAACTGGGGAGTCCAGAAACAGGAGTTCCTAAAGGCGTCCGGAGAGACCCCGTATCCCGGATGGTCAGGCCCTGCCTTCCCTCAGCCCCTGTCAGAGAGCCGGACGACAGACTTTTGGGGCTCTTCCAAGGGAGGCGGTGATGCCAACCGGTGGCCAAGAGGAGAAAGCCCAACTCAGCCCAGGCCTGGCCTGAGCGGTCGAGAAGGCCCTGAGGCCTACAAAACCCTGGACGCTTCCGCTGACGTGAAGGAAGAGATCCTGAAGAAAGTGGACTCCGGCAACCTGGAGCTCCGGTGTCAGCGCTTCAGGCAGTTCAGCTACCAGGAGTCGGAGGGCCCCCGGAAGATATTCTGCCAACTCTGGGAGCTTTGCCACCAGTGGCTGAAGCCGGAGAGGCACACCAAGGAGCAGATCCTGGAGCTCGTGATCCTCGAGCAGTTCCTGATGATCCTCCCTCTGGACATGCAGTGCTGGGTCCGGGAACGGGCGCCCGAGACCTGCGCCCAGGCGGTGACCCTGGCGGAGGATTTCCTGTGGCGGGCGCCAGAGGCCGACGGAACCGAGCAGAAGGTGAGAAGAGCCTTCCCCTATCCCCCTGATGGTCGCTAGGGTACCCCGAGGCAGGTTTGTTTTTCTCTGGTCAGGCCAAGCAGAGTTGGCGACTCTGCTGGAAAAGGAAATTATTTTTTGTGCTAGATGATGTTATGAGGGTATCGTTGTGCTCCAGGCAAGGGTAGGGGTGTATGGGATCCTCCCCCACACAGGTAAGGAACGCATGGTGGTCGCTGAAGCCACCTGATGTTTCTGGGGAGGAGATCCGTAGCTTTCATCGGATTTTCAAAGGGGTCCGTGACCCAGAAAAGGTTAAGAATCATTGCTACAGAAGTACCCCGCACACAATTGGCTGTGTTCTTTTCCTGTGCTATCGAAAGATGGGCCGAAATATTATCCTGCGTTTCTTTGTTAACCCGTAACCCCATTTTTTTTGGTCTGCTGTCCTAGGATAAGAGTTGGTTTTTACGCCCTGCTTTTCACTAGCAGAAGGAGTCTCAAAGCGGCTTACAATTACCTTCCCTTCCTCTGTGGTGTGGGGAAGAAATTCTACCTGAAGCAAAAACCAAAATTTTTGCAGATGTTGAATTAGATTATGCCTTAGAAGTTAAAATTTTGCAAGGACAGAAAGGGGGGGGGTTTCTGCTGATCCCCACCTCTTGTAACCTACCTCTGATTCCCACCCCCATGGGGGCTTCTTCAATTGAATTTTAGGAAGGAGAAAAAGAAGAGCTGGTGTTTTTGGCACCCCAAAACGGCTTACAAACACCTTTCCTTTCTTCCCAAAACAGACAACCCCTTGAGGGAGGTGAGGCTGAGAGAGCTCTGACTAATATTTGATGTATTGTTAATGGAGTGGATTGCAGAATCCCCCAAACTCTGATTTTTTTTTTTTGCACTGCTCCCAAACAGATTAACAGGATCTTGATTTCCATTTCAGATCCCGGAAGACGCGGACGAATTGGTAGCCGACTCTCCCAAATCGGAGCTGGACCCATCGGACATTGTCAAGATTGAGCTCTCGATGGAGAACTTGCAAGATGGTGAGGGGGTGGAGGAGGAAGAGGCATCAGGCTGGCCTGAACGGCTTTAGTCACTGGGACTGTCTGGGACGGTTGCAACGGAGATCCCTTTCTGCAGACTGGAACAGAGCAGAAAGCTGCTTTAAACTGAGTCAGATTAGTGGCCCAGCCAGTTCTGCTTGGACTGGCAGCATCTTTCCCAAAACCTTCCCCCTGACCACCACCCACGAGATCCTTTTAATTGGAAAGACCAGGAACGGAACCTGGGATTTTCTGTACGCAAATGGAATTCCGGAGGCAGGACTGACCTCTGAACCCTTGAATATGAAGCTCCTTTCCAAGGAGTTGGGCCTTGGATCTACTCTGCCCTGGCCAGCTTTGTCTGCCTTTGAATAGGAAATGGCAAGAAATGGGCTTGGGAAACAGCTGGTGGCTCAGTGGTAGAGCATCTGCTTGGCTTGCAGAAGGTCCCAGGTTCAATCCCTGGTTCTTTCAAAGGATCAGATGGGAAAGACCCTGGAAAACTTAAAAATTTGAGCTGCTTTCTGATCTGTGACCGTATAAATAAACTTGACTTGTCCCTGGAGAACAGCTGTAGGTCAGACTCGATCAGCCTTTTTTTGACCTTTTGACCATGTGGGAGTCCCTGAAATGATTTTTCTAGCTTTGAGGAGCTCCGGAAGTGATGCCAAGTGGCCACACCTCCTTTCCATGCCCACGGAAGTGATGTCACCAGAAGTGACATCACCACCCATGTTAACAAGCAGACCTGAGGAAGACTTTGGGGGAGGGGGGAGGATAGAGAAAGAAGAGATTAATTACCGTTACCCCTCTCAGTAACTTCCCTCTAGGCACTGGCTTCGGAGCGTTCCCAATTATTTGCATTGAGTCGGATTTATGTGCATTAAAGATCCATTTCTTTCAGTGAACTTTGAGAATCCTGAACCACAAAGGGCTCCTTGTTCACGCAGCCAGAATCTAGCAAATTGCTAACAGGTCGTTTTTGTTTGTTCCAGGAGGGGAGCAACAATATTTTCTTGGCGGTGTGGGTGAATTGCAGGAGGGAGCTTGCGGCCCCGCGAGAAAGAAGGCTTCTTATGATGGCAGGAAAGCCCTCCGTCCCGCTTCGGACCACCTCTCCAGGAACCAGAAGACGCCACTGAAAGAGAAACCGTATAAATGCTCGTACTGTGGGAAAATCTCCGACTGCAGGGCGCACCTGATCATCCACGAGAGAACCCACACGGGGGAGAAGCCACACAAATGCTCGGTCTGCGGTAAGAGTTTCACTCGCAAAGAGTCCCTCATTATCCACGAGAGGTTTCACACGGGGGAGAAGCCCTACAAATGCTCCATGTGCGGCAAAACCTTCAGTGACAAGATCGGCCGCCTCATCCACGAGAGGACCCACACGGGAGAAAAGCCCTATAAATGCACAGAGTGCGGGAAAAGCTTTGGCACGCGCTGTAACCTCCTAAGGCATCGGAGGGTGCACACGGGAGAGAAACCGTACCGATGCTCGGATTGTGGGCAGAGCTTCAGGTACAGAGCGCAACTGGTGATCCACGAAGGGACCCACCGGGGCGAGAAGCCGTATAAGTGCCCGGACTGCGGGGAGAGCTTCAACCAGAGTCGGCACCTCGTCATTCACAAGTGGACTCACACCGGGGAGAGGCCCCATAAATGCTCCGTCTGTGGCAAAAGCTTCAATCAGAAATCGGACCTCATTACCCACACGAGGACCCACACGGGAGAGAAACCGTACGTGTGCTCAGAGTGTGGGAAGAGCTTCATTTCGAGCTGCCAGCTCCGGAAGCACGAGAGGATCCACACGGGCGAGAAACCGTACCAGTGTTCGGAGTGCGGGAAATGCTTCACCTACAGCTCTCACCTGACCACCCACAAAAGGACACACACGGGAGAGAAACCTTACCAGTGCCCGGACTGCGGCAAATGTTTCATTTCCAGCTCTCACTTCACCGCGCACAGAAGGACGCATACAGGGGAGAAGCCCTACCAGTGCTCGTACTGCGGAAACAGCTTCATCCAGAGATCGCAGCTCGCCAAACACGAGCGATCGCACACGGGCGAGAAACCGTACATATGTTCCGAGTGCGGGCAAAGCTTCCGGTGGAGTCAAGGGCTGAAGAAGCACATGAGGACTCACACGGGAGAGAAGCCGTATAAATGCTCCCAGTGTGAGAAAATGTTCACTAGTTCTTCTAATCTTTCTCGGCATCATAAGATCCATGCTAGGGAGAAACTGTAAGGACCCTTGTCAAAGGAACTGCGAACTCCTGCCAGGGGTGGCCAAGCTGGGGCTTGTGGGAATTGTAGTCCATGGACATCCGGAGAGCCACAGTTTTGGCTACCCCTGAGATGGTGTATTGAACAGGCATCAGAAAACCACACCAAAGGGAAATCTTTCCATTGCACCAAAACATTCAAGGATATGGCCACACTTCACAGCCAATTCTCACTGTAAATAGAGTTTTGGGAAACCTTATCTGGGTGATTACTTCCTTTCCTGGCTCTCAGGACCCTAGTCCTCAGAGAAGCTGGTGCCATCACCAAGTGTCGATTCTGAAGAGCTGGCCACCCTAAATTGGGCACTGGCTATTAAAAAATGGACTTTAACTCTTGTGCAGTGGCACAATAAATCGAAATCGCATAAATCTTAAACGGTTGCTGCCATTTTCATTCGTATTATCCCACCTCCCTTGCTGAGGGTGTGCAGCCACAGAATCACCTCATTCCATTATCATGGGATAATTTCAGAATTTGGTGTTTGTATGTACCTGTTTTGCTTTCCACCACAGTTCCCTGCCCAGAGCTGACGGGATTCACATTGGCCGAGACTGTAAATTGTACAAGTGCAAGTTTTGGGGATGTGCCATTGACTGTAGGTTTTACGTTTAGAATGATTTCTCGTCCTCATTAAATTTAACGATGCCTTGTCGTGTGCAGTGTTTGTTCTTAGAATGGAATGGGAGTCCTTGTTGTTCCCTAATCTGCATTGGTTGTTATCATTAATTGTATTTATACCCTGCCCAGTGGGGAACCAAAGCAGTTCACATTGTTCTCCTCGCCTCCATTCTATCTTAATAACAACCCTGGGAAGGAGGCTAGGCTGTGTGACTGGCCTATAGTAACCTGTGAAAGAAGTGGGGATTGGCACCTGGGTCTCTGACAGTCTGAGCACTATACCAGCTGGATCGCTTTTATCCCATGATATGTTTTGTTTGTCTTTCAAGGTGCCAGCATTCTGTTTTTCTGCAATAAACAGACATTTACCACTCCGGAATTGCCCCAAAACTGCTTCTGTTCCTGGGGAGTGTTTATATGCAAAGACCCTTTTGCTTACCTGCAAGGGAGGGAAGCCTGCTCTTTAATTTGGTGAGGGTGTGGGCAGAATAAATAGTGCTTGTCCTCCAATATTTCCATAACTCCAAATGGTGTCCATTAAAAGCTACTTGCCAACGGTCAGTATATGGCAAGAATTAGCAAAATGGTAGAGAAAAAAGTTTCTTGAGTGTCCTGCATAGTGCAGGGGGTTGGGCTAGATGACCCAGGAGGTCCCTTCCAATTCTATGATTCTACGAATCCAATGGTACCTTTAAGGCCAACAAAGTTTTATTCTAGACATAAGCTTTCGTGTGGACACGGATGGCTTCAAATACATTGAAATAGGCATTTACTAGTTCACACATAGAGGATGAGCTGCAAATTAACATACTGTATAATGAAGGTGTTTAACAGGTTCAAAGTCCAAACAGGTAAGTTTAGTTTTTATGGGTACAATTTGATTGGGTTTCCGGAGTGGGTGAGACACATGGCGTAGTGAAGGAAAGTAATGCCAAAATTGGGAGATTGATGGGCAGCTGTAACCTTAATTGTGGGATTTATTTTCTACACTGCTTCTCCCTAAAAGGGGCTCGAGGTGGTTCACAACAATAAAAGCACATGCACAATAATAAAAATGCAACAATAAAACTCTCAAAACCCCAATCCTCACCCTCTTTACTCCCTTGGCTGCCTACCTGAACTGGAGATGGTATAGAATCCGAGAGTTGGAAGGGGCCATCCAGGCCACCTAGTCCAAACCCCTGCTCAATACAAGATTGGCACAAAGCATCCAGGGTATCTATCCCTCCACTGCTTGAAGACCGCCGCTACAAACAAACAGAGTAATTAACTGGGACCCTGTCATTAAGCTCCATCCCTCTCTCCTTAAGCAGGGAGAGACCTTACAGGATGGGCCGCTGGCTCTGTAGATAGATTCTGGTGGGGTGGTCGTTGTTGGTCTGAAGTAGCCAAACAACATGTGAGTCCAAAGGCACTTTTAAGACCAACAAAGTTTCATGCCAAGTGTGAGCCTTTGTGTGCACGCATACGAAAGCTCACACTTGACATGAAACTTGGTTTGTGCAGGTCTATCTTCCCCTGACCCCAGGCCAGAGGAAATTATTAATGAATGCATTGAACTGCAATCAGCTTTTCCTTGCAATGTGGAATGGTAGATCGGAACGAATAAAAGTAGCCGGCAGCGTTCCATTGCCGCGTTGTGATTGGCTCTCGCTTCCTCAAGAGGCATTCAAGCCAGCCAATCTACTCTTCCGTTTGAACGGAAGCCGTTGGGAGAGCAGCCTGGGGGTGGCGCTCCCCCTCCGCCTATCCCTGCCCGCGACACAGCTGACCAATCCCCAGCAGGACTGGCTGTAAATCACGTTTTCATTGGTCGCCAAGTCCTACACGCGCTTCCTGCGTTCCCGCCCCCGCGAATGTTTTTGAGTGAGCTGGAGCGGGATAGGTCGAGGGCCTAGCATGGAGGCGGGCTCTCCCGTGTGGCGCGTAATACGAATTTAGTCGGAGGCGGAGAGGCCGAGCTCTGTCGGAAGCGGGGCAGAAGGTGAGGACCGCCGAGCATTGTTACGTCACAGCCGCGTCAGGCGTGCGGGGGGTGTGTGTTGAAGGGGGGGGGCTTCTCTAGCCCTAACGTCGTTCTCACGTTCTGAGAGAGAGCGCGCGAGCGAAGAGGGAATGACGCCATTGGCTGCTGCGGTTCCTCTCGCGGCAGTGACGTCACCGGGCGGTTTGCCTGGTCGGAACGCGATTGCGTCATTCTTGACGCAGAAGGAGGAGGGGCCTTTCCCGTTCCTTGCCAAAACACGTGGTCCGAATTGAGACAATGATTTAGGTTAGGGGTGGCCAAGCTGTGGCTCTCCAGAGGTCCACGGACTACAATTCCCATGAGCCCCTGCCAGCATGGTGCTTGCAGGGGCTCATGGGAATTGTAGTCCGTGGACCTCTGGAGAGTCACAGCGTGGCCACCCCTGATGGTCTTAAAAACATAGACCGGGGGTAGTCAAACTGCGGCCCTCCAGATGTCCATGGACTACAATTCCCATGAGCCCCTGCCATAATGCAGTGTGCTTAGATCTTTAAAATGCCAATTTAAAACTGCATGGAATTTTTTTTTTTTTGCTTTTGTAAACAGGATGTGTGTGTATGGATGAATAATATTTTGTAGATGTTACTGGAATATATCTATATTTCATGTGTATGATACTCCATCTCTGTTGACTTAAGGCAGATAACATTTTAAAGCCATACATGGTAAGCAATAAAACACAGCAGCAAAGCCTTTATAAAAACCTAGTATTTGTCTCCCTGTGCAGGGGCTGACTGTAACTTTCCAGATGACCATGGACTACAATTCCCATGAGCCCCTCTCAGCATGGGCGGGAATTGTAGTCCTTGGATATCTGGAGAGCCACAGTCTAGCTACCCCTGCACTGCAGCCACCATAAGTTGAATGTGACTTGTGGTCACTTTCCTCCACCACCTGCACTGCCTGGCTGGCAGGGGAGGAGTGTAATGGGGAGCAGAGGTTGACTAGGACAGCGGTCCCCAACCTTCTTGTAGTTGCAGACCGCCTCCGAGGGTGAGAGAGAGCCGGCGGCCCGGCCGCTGCAGCTGCACGTAAACGTGCACGCGCATTTGCCGCGCATGCACGTTTTTGCCACTAGGTAGCGCTAATGCACGTGCGCGGCAGCTCCGCGCATGCGCGTTTGCATCGCTGGCATGCCGGCGGCTGTGCCTGCCTCTTCCCCCCCTCGCTGCGGCCCGGCACCATGGCCTTTGCGGCCCAGTGCCGGGCCGCGGACCGGGGGTTGAGGACCCCTGGACTAGGAGGCTAAGCACATTGCCCTGTTTTCTTCAGGATTCCTGGACTTGCTTCTGTACTATTAACCTTCTTTCCTCTATCCCCCCCCCCCCCCGGCTCCTTGCAATGGACTAAAAACTAGTGTTTGACAAGTTATGGGTGCTTGGGGCAGTTACAGCCTTCTTCTTTTCGCCCATTACTTAGATCCATCCAAAGCACAAACATTTGAACCTGTGAAGCCGTCTTGCACTGAGTCAAGCGTACCATTGATTTGCCTGACTTAGTGCTGTCTGCCCTAACTGGCAGTGACTCTGCCAAAGTCTGATGCCGAAAGCTCTTTCCAGAAACTGCAATCTGAGGCCTTGTAACTGGCCAAGTTTGGGATTTCACTTGGGGCCAGAGTGGTGTAGTGGTTAGGAGTGGTGGCCTGTAATGTGGCAAACTGGCTTTGAGTCTCGGCTCCTCCACATGCAGCCAGCTGGGTGACGTTGGGATAGCCGCAGCCCTGTTAGAGCTGTTCTCACAGAGCAGTCCTGTCAGAGCTCTCTCGCCCCCACCTAACTCACAGGGTGTCTGTTGCGGAGAGACGAAGGAAAGGCGATTGTAAGCTGCTTTGAGACTCCTTCGGGCAGTGAAAAGCAGGGTACATAAACCAACTCTTCTTCTTCTTCCTACCAGGCAAGGTGTTCTGTGCACTGAACGACAGACCTTTCCCAAATGCATTCTTTCATCTGCATCGCAGTCAGATGACTGGCCCCTCAGTCCTAATATTGCCCTGTGTGGCTCCTGCTTCTCCAGGGTCTGAGGTGGAGGGCACCGTCTCCTAACCTCTGCCACGGAGACCTTTCTCCTGGTTGTGAACCTGCATTCAAGGTTTCCACTCTGTCGGCAAGCTGATGCCAGGGTTGTCAGCTCTAGGTTGTGAAATACCTGGAGATTTTGGGGGTGAAGCCTAAGGGGTATTTGGGGAGGGGAGGGGAGGGACCTCCATTGGGTTGTAGTGGCAAAGAGCCACTACATCTTCCAAAGCGGCCATTTTTTTTCAAGGGAATTAATCCCTATAGGCTGAAGATCATTGGCACCTTAGTGGCCAACAAGATTTTCGAGGTAGGAGTTTTCCTGAATGGAGCTTTGATTCTCTTTGAATCTCTTTGATTCGCATTATTTTCTGTTGAGGTCCCTCCCTAGGCCCTGCCCTCTGAAGGCTCTACTCCCTCAAATCTCCAAGAATTTCACAACCTTGAGTTGACAACACTAAATGTGACTGTCCACTCTTGGACAGAGGATGCTGGACGAGATCGGTCAGATCCCGCAGGATCCTTGAATGTTCGCCTGCCTGCAGGTGGCTTGATCTTCAGTCTTTCATTTTCCCTGCTACGACTGATCCTGTTATTCACCCACATTGATTTCTGTTACTGGGTTTGCAAACATGCATCCCTAAGATGGCTCTGTTTTAATTGCATGCTTCCAAACATTAAGTCATCGTATTCCGTTCAAACTTTGTTTAAAAGTTGGTCTGGGAGCAGGGTGGGGAAGATGGGGAACAGAGCTTTTGGTAGGCGAGGAATCCTGTAACAGGAAACCGCAATAATTATTCATTGCATTTACATCTTTCAGCCCTGCCCCCTCTTGTATATATTTACAGTTGAAAAATGATATGAATTATGCGCTGTTATTATATCGACTTATTGCTACAGTGATATAATCAACATCTGCCGGACCATTCTCCCTCCCTTCCCCCCCATTCCTCCATTTTTAATATCTAAAATATTAAAATATTAAAATTTAAGATCTGTTATTAATTACTGTATGTTTTTAACGAAGACTGTTTCATGTATTGTTGATTAGTTTAATGTAAACCGCCCTGAGCCTTCGGGGAGGGCGGTATATAAATCTAAAAAATATATAAATCTAAAAAATAAAAATAAAATAAATAAAATAAAATAAAGAGGAGCACGGACCCATTTTGATGGGTTTTAAGCAGCAACATTGAGAAGAAACAATAAATGGGCTCAAAATATGAATATTTGGCAAGAAGTGTCTAAAGCACCATACTAGGAGAGGCCTGTGTTTGTATCTCCACTTGGCCCTGAGGCTTCTGGGGAACCGCCTAAGCGTGTCCTACCTCACAAGATTGTTGTCACAGAACCACATATTCCGTCTGAGCTTCTTTGAAAGAAGGGCAGGATGGAAATGGGAGAGAAATAAAGGGACACTCTCTCCCCTTTGTTCTCCTAGCCAGACACCATGCGGCGTCACCCACGAGCGGGGCCGAGCCCCAGGAGAGGCCACCCCACCTCACCTCGACGCCGCGGAACAGCATCTCCACGCCGAGGACAGCCCCGGACATCTCCGCGTGGCCACCCTCGGGAGGCACCAGCTCAAGAACGACCAGGTAAATGCTACCGAATGCCAGCTTTGGAAGCCAAAGCGAGTTGACAAGAAAGGAACCGGCAGTTCTTCATTGACTCGCCTGCCTCTTTGTACACACCGCTTTGTCTGTTGGCAGAGTCTAAATATGCATAGAAGCTGAGCACACGCTGATTAAGACCAAAATAGATTTGACGAGGAGAACAAACTGTACAGTGAGGAGGAGAGACAGAAGTTTGTTTGCTCTAACTGGAGAGAGAGAGAGAAAGAGAGAGAGAGAGAACTAACTAAGTGTTCTCAGAAGAACAGGGGGAAACCTGAACGAGCCAATCAGAAGCCAGAAGGGGATCTATTTAAATTGGGGGAGGTCCCTAAGTGTGCTTTTTCTAGATAGCCATCTGCCTTTGCTGCTCCTGCAGAATTTACCAGTAACTTCTTTGCATATATGCGTGGTAGATCTTCCATGTTCCAATGTTATCCTCACAACAGCCCTTAGAGGTAGTTCCAGGGGGGGGGGTGTTACTGGCCACCCAGCAAGCTATGAGGCTAAGGAGGGGATCTGAACACAAGCCTCCCTGGCCAAAATCTCGTTTTGAAGGAAGTCTCCCGGAGCAGCAGTTGGGGCCAAAGCTGATCCAACCCAGCAATAATTAGTTTATGTTGGACTAATGGTTGGGGAATACGTAACCAGTACATGGATAAAATTGTTAGGGCTGACCCTAAAAAATACCTCCGGGTGGTGCTCAGGGAATCTGAAGAACATGCCTCTGACTTTGATTAAAGGTCATCATCGGTCATCACAGAGGTTTCTCTGTCAGCATTTCGACCTTGATCTGTCACGAACCAAGAGCACAAACGGTGGTCTTCCTGCCAGCACTCTGATTCGGCTTTGGAGCACGCAGGCCTTGGCTGGGGGCCTAACAGAGCCAAAGGGGGGAACGCAGCCTGCGGCTAATTAGCAGCCTCGTTGTTTTCGTCGGGGCTCCGATAAACAGTCTTCAAAAAGCTCAGCTGGGAAACTGCCAGGGTTTGCAGAGAGCAGACTTTTCCCCTGCTCGTGAGGCATTTGTTGCCTTCGATCGAAGCCTCGGTCTCTGTATCCCAGCAGGGCCTCTTCAACCTACGATGGGCTTCACCGCTGTTACGATTGAAGGTCTGCACTCTCGCTCTTCCTCCAAAGAGTGTTGTACAAACTTCTAGGATTTCCCTCACAACAACCCTGTGAGGTGTTTTTAGAAAGGGGGGGGCGCTTTTGCCCAGCCAAGCCTCCAATTGGCTGTTGGCAGATGTCATTGGCCATGCAGCCAGCGAGGTGACCATGGGCCAGTCACAGCTCTCTCAGAGCTCTCCCAGCCCTACCTACCTCACAGGAAGGAAAGGCTTTTGTAAGCTGCTTCGAGACCCCTTTGGGGAGTAAAAATCAGGGTACCAAACCCCAGTTCTGTTTCCCGTCTTAGAACTCATGTTGCATGTTCTGGCAATCCTCTTTCTTCACAGTGCGGCGGCGAAGATACCGGCCTGGCCAGCGGGCCATGCTAGAAATCCGGAGGTACCAGAAGAGCACCAACCTGCTGATCCAGAAGCTTCCTTTTGCCCGCGTGGTGAGTCTACAACAAGAGTCTCCACCCTTTTTGAGCCCGCACTCCCCTTTGGAATTCTTACCCAGGGTGGTGGGCGCAACTACAAAATGGCGGCCGTGGGAGGCGGAGCCAGTCACTCACACAGAGGAAGCTCAAGTGCAGCAGAGGGTAATTTTACTGGGATAGAGGAAGACTGAGTGAGTATCATTAAACCAACATTGTGGTGGCAGTTGCCACTGATTTTTTTTTATATGCACAGCCGATCAGATCTCCAGTGGCCAGTGAGATGCCCCACTTTTTAGACAAGCCTGGTGGGCAGCAGGAAAGGTGTTGGTGTGTGCCATGGTGCCCAGGGGCTCTCTGTTGGAGACCCCTGGTCTACAAGTTGGCTCTGTGCTATCTCCTTTTGCAGTTTCAACATAAGGCAAAATCCTCTTGCAAACCATCACTAACGTGCACTAAAACCATCACTAAAGTGCACTAAAACCATCACTAATGTGCACTAAAACCATCACTAAAGTGCACTAAAACCATCACTAAAGTACCTAAACCATCACTAAAGTGCACTAAAACCATCACTAAAGTGCACTAAAACCATCACTAAAGTGCACTAAAACCATCACT
Organism: Paroedura picta; assembly: GCF_049243985.1. NCBI lineage: Eukaryota > Metazoa > Chordata > Lepidosauria > Squamata > Gekkonidae > Paroedura > Paroedura picta. The sequence continues at coordinate 7,488,483 of NC_135371.1, forward strand.
AAAGTGCACCAAAACCATCACTAAAGTGCATCCAAAGTAGCTTGAACTTGCATTATTCAGCATGTGTGAAACTGCCAAGCAGCTTGAGCCAGTAGTCCACCTTTCTCGCCGAAAATAAATGAGATAACTCGGGCCAAGGGCTTCAGTGGAAAGGTGAGTAGAGAGGAAGACAGAAAGGAGGCAGCATGCCGATATTCTGGGACCCGGTTAGAGTGGGAAATCCCGGGGATAAAGGGTATCAAGGGAGGAAGGGTGAAGTGCTTTGTGGAAGCCAGAAAGAGACCTTCAGAGGGGAAAAGCCTGGGTAAGGATTTGTCAAACAAGGACTGAGAGAAATAGAGAGTCACAAGACCATAGAATACTTTGTCCTGGGTCCAGCTGACCAGAATTGAATGTAGGGTTTTTAAGGAGGGGCATCCCACAGCTGGGAAAATGAAAGGAGTGGATGATTTGGGCAGTGGACTGCTGGAGAAGAGGGAAAGCACCAAAGCACGATAAGTGGAAACCGGAGAAGAGAATATTGTGGGCCATTTCGCACGGGGATCTTTGTTGCAAATTGGTCACTGAATGAAAAATCGCCATTTAAAATAGTGGAATTCGTCGTTTTGCATACCTGGCTTTGTAGTGGAATCAGTTGCGTTTTTTAGCGTTTCCCACAGGCTTCCGGTCTCGGCAGAAATCGCTAGAAAGGAAGCGCTATTGCCAAGCTCGTCCCGCCCCTGGCCGTCAAGCAGCCAATGGGCAGCCGTTAGCATGCTCCCAAACAGCCCCTTTCCCTTTAAGAAAGGTTTTTTTAAAAAAAAAACACACCCATTGTAACGAATCTGAGTAGATTCGTTGCAATGGAGAGACCCATCCAGCTGCCTGGGGTGTTTTAGCTGTCGTTTGATTGTTTGATCGTTAACACGCTGGCTCCGAGTGAAAAAAAAAAAATCCCCCCCCCTCTCACGGCCCGATTTTCGGCTGAATGGAATGTGTGAAACTGAAGGTCACTTAGTGACTGAAGGGGAGGGACTGAAGCCGGGGAAGCCTCTGTTTGAGCTGTCATTTGATCGTGGCCATGCTGCCTCCGAGTGGAAAAAAAAAATCCCCCCTCCCCCCCCCTCACGGGCGCGATTTTCAGCCGAAACAGTGTGAAAAATAAAGGGAAAATACATCAGCAAACGGGCTTCTGCGGGCTTCTTGTGCTTAGTGACTAAACTGCTCTGAGGAGGGACTGCAGCCTGGGAAGCCTCACTGGCTAAACGGAGGCTCGCCGGTGCGTTGATCTCCACTCGCTCGGGGAAAAAAAAATGGCGATCGCTTCGCCGGAAGTTTGGAGGACAGGCTCAGGAGGAGGGACTTTGAAGAACCCGCAACAATGGTAACGCACAGGTCTTTATCGCTATTGTTGCAGATTGGTTGCAGGAGTGTATCGCTTTCCGGAGGGTGAATCCACTTTTTGGGATTCCCCTGAAAGTGCTAAAACGAAGCGCTTTTTGCTGATCGGTTTCAGGAGTGTTGCAGATTGTCTACGACGTCGTGGGTTATGCCAAATTAGTAGCGTTTTCAATTAGCAACCATTGTGCTATTTTTAAGCCGTGCGAAATGGCCCTGTGTTTGTCCAGATGATGGACAACCAAGAGCTCTGTGGGTCAAAGTGAAAGGGACACAGTTTGGGACACAGTCTAGAGCCCCTTTGCATAGGGGGGGTTTTATTGCATGTAGCTTGTTCACGCAGTCTTGATTTGTGCTTGCTGTACAAATGTGATCTATTGGGCCCTACCTCTCTCCAGGCATGTCCACAAGGTGGGGCTCTTAGTCTGGTTGGAACTAGGCAGCAAGCTCTCCTTTCCACTTGAGAGAAGGACCTTTTTAAAGGAACACAATCTCTTTGAAAAGCAGTTCAGCAATCGAGTTAAATGTTTCAGCCTAAATCTATCCCACTCTAGGACAGGGGTGGGCAAACTGTGGCCCTCCAGTTGTCCCTGGACTACAGTTCCCATGAGCCCCTGGGACCTCTGGATCAGCAGAAATGTATATTTCTGCCATAGAAGCCTCAATAGCCCAGGCGATTAGTACTTAAGAGGGCAGAGTCTGGGAATATTTATAATATAGTTGCTGACTTCGCCAGGCTGTTATGGTTGAGGCCAGGAAAGATGATCAACAGATGCTGGCCTCCCTCCCTACCTGAAAGCTCTCCCTGGCAACCCATCCGCCAAAAAAAGGAAAATCTCTTCAGCAAGGGGACACCCTCGGGATATACATTTTAACTGTAGATAAGCAGCTTTTAAAGTTTTGAACTGAGTGCCAGCTTGGTATGGTGGTTAAGATGGCTTCTCATCTGGCAAGCTGGGTTTGATTCCCTGCTCTCCCACATGCAGCCAGCTGGGTGACCTTGGGCTAGCCACAGACTTGACAGAACAGTCCAGTGAGAGTTCTCTCAGCCCCACCTCCCTCACAGGGTGTCTGTTGGGAGAGGAAGGAAAGGCGATTGTAAGCTGCTTCGAAACACCTTCCGGTAGTGAAAAGTGGGGTATAAAACCAACTTCTCCTCCTCCTCCTCTTCCTCCTCCTCCTTCTATTTCAACTTGAACTGATTGTTTTAACCTGTAGTCTACTGCAGTGGTCCGCAACCTTTTTTTAGGCTGCGGACCGGTGGGGGGGAGGGCAATCCGGCCGCCGCACATGCGCGGCACCCCATGCGCAAACGCATGCCCGTTTGCGCTGGTGGCCGTGCTTCCCTCTCCCTCCCACTCCCGCAAAAATAAGCTTGCTGGGTCACAAGCTAATCGGCCGCTTTGGTGTCCGATTTGCGTGCGGCCTGGGAAGTTCCTCACTGCGGGGGGGGGGGTGGCGGGGAGAGGGGGCCGCGGCCCGGTGATTGGGGACCCCTGGTCTACTGGATTGTTTTAAGACTTGTTACCCGCCCTGGGTTGCACAGGGAAGAACACGGTTTTCTTCTTTCAATCTACTTCAGCACAAAGCACACTGAAATTGCATTATTTCGTGTGTGTCCAAGTGGAAGCACTCCCTGAAAGTCTCTTTAAGTGTCATCTTGTGGCGTGGGTGTCCATCTGTCGTCGTCATTTCCGGGGGTGGAGACGAGGCTGTCCCAAGCGTGGCCCTGGGCGTGGACCTTCTGGGGCTGTGGGTCTGACCTTTGCCTCTTCCCACTCTGCAGGTGCGCGAGATCTGTCTGGAATACACTCGGGGGGTTGACATGAGCTGGCAGGCGATGGCTTTGCTTGCTTTGCAGGAGGTAAGTGTGGGCATGGGAAGGGAACTGGGTCTGGTTCTGTATGTCCTCGGGCCCAGCGTGGCCCATTGGACACCTTGCATATGGCAGGGTTTGAAGATGCAGAGAATGCAGGGCTCCAGGCTGCTTAAAAGAATCAAGTAGATTTATTACGAAGGAAAAAAGCTTAGTATAGAGAGGAGAGAGAGACGCACCTCACTGTTCCATCTGTTCAGTTGTTCTGTCTCTTGGATCCAGAGGCAATCAGGGAGAAACAGGAAGTCTCCGGTTGAGTGAATCAGGACCCTGGAGGAGATGATTTGAAAACTACCAAGAAGGTCCTGTTTTAACTATGCTGAAGTACACATCTCCTCCAACGCTCCCTGCAGGACACTCTTTATATTCTGCTGCATCATGCACACTGCAGATCTTGCATATTCCAACAGGGGGAGGGGAGCACTGCCAAGGGAACCTGGAGGCGGAGGTTATAGCCCTGCTATGGAGAAATACAAAATTAAAATAGAAAGATAAATGCTCTTCTCAAGCAGGGGAGGGGTTTGCAGCTCAAGAGGACTTCCTCCAAGGCCTTACCAGAAATATATTATGTGGAACAGATGAGCTTTCGTGTTCATACACGCTTCCTCAGATACAAAATTGGGCTCACGTAAGGACGGGAAATAGATGCAGGACAGGCAAAAATGAAGTATTTCTTTAATTAGCCACTCGTCTCTTTTGTATAAAACATTTATTGGCTTGATTCTCTGGCTGAGGGAATATCCTGATGTACTTCCTTTCCCCTCCCCTCTCACTACGGGGCTATGTCAGAGACTTTAATTGTCCTCAGTTTTTCCACATGCCCTGTCAGGTCGGTGAAGTGGCAGCTTTCCCCCACGTCGTGGTGCTTGGATTTTCCACCTTGATCGACCCTTTGTCTCCATTTCCCCCTCCTTCCACAGGCTGCTGAAGCGTTTCTCGTGCACCTGATGGAGGACGCCTACCTCTGTGCCATTCACGCCAAACGGGTCACCCTCTTCCCCAAGGACATCCAGCTGGCCCGACGGATACGCGGCTTCCACGAAGGCTTGGGCTAGGGACCCTTCTCCTTCCCCTGAGCTGGAGGATCTCTCTCCCAAGACCGAAAGCTGAGGATTCACCCCGGTGGGTGAGAGGAAGCTGTTCCGGAGGGGAAATCCCTAATTTGGGCTTAAGGCTTTCTTCGGACAGAGGACTAAATTGTCCCACTTGGGAATCAAGGTCATTTTGGAGGACCTGATCCAGCCAAGAATTCTGCCTCAATATTTTAAGTGGAAGTGTTTTTTTTAATCTTTCCCACTTTTTTGGTAAAAAAAAGAAAAAAGGAAAAGGAAGACACAAGACTTAGCTGGGTTATTCTCATCATGTTTTTAATTTTCTTTTAAACCTGTTGTAATAAGAGATTTTTATACTGGCCTCTGATAGATTCCCGTATTCTGCGCTGTCTCCTTTCTGTGGACACACGTTTAAAAATTGCCCCTTTGTTCGTTTCTGACCCTTTTTACAGGGTCCTCCATTCCCGCCTTCGTATTTTTTTTACCTCGGCAATGAGACAGAAACAGGTGAGGACACGCTCCTACCAGGTTGGAGAGGGTGAGGGAGGGGGTGAAATCTCTATCAAAGCTTGATCCTTGCCTGGAGATACAGGGGTACAGACCCAGCCGGAAACATAGCCGGCGAAAGGCTGTGTGGAGATGAGGGGACCTAAAAAATCTCCTCCCACAAGCTCCTTCCCCAATGCCACGTTCATGCCTGGGAGAGAGGACTCTTGGGTGGAATAAGATGTACGTGGAACGGGACGACGATAAAGGAGCCGTTCCGGTCTAATTTTATTATACAGAATGTTGAATAAAGTGGGTTTCATTATCGTGATGTCTCGTCTGTCCTTGGTTGGCCTCCTGTGCTTGATTTGCTGACTTTGTGAGTGTCCACAGGGCCATCGGAATCTCTGCCTTTGCCCCAGCATGCCAAAAATGGTCATCAGGTAGGCCATGTGTCAGCTATCTCACTGCTTAGGGATGCCTCTCTGGCATGGACCGGAAGCTGGGCCTTTTCCATCACGGCTTCAGTTCTTTGGGATGGGCTCCCTGAAGAAGAAGAGTTGGGTTTTATACCCCGCTTTTCACTACCCAAGAGAGCCTCAAAACAGTTTACGGTTGCCTTCCCTTCTGCTCCTCCACCACAGACATCCTGTGAGGGAGGTGGAGCTGAGAGAACCCTGACAGAATTCCTCTGTGAGAACAGCACGATCAGGACTGTGACTGGCCCAAAATCACCCAGCTGGCTGCACGTGGAGGAGGAGAAGTGGGGAATCAAACCCGGCTCACCAGATTAGAGGTTGCCACTCTTAACCACTGCAGTCAGCTGGCTCTCTAGATGAGGGGACCTCCTCCCTGGAGAGCCTTCCTTGGCCCTGGCTATTTTGCCTACGCCTTTGATGGGGTTTCAATGGCAGATCTTGTTAACCAGGGGAGAGATTTGGACTAGTTTGCTATTTTATTTTTGGTTTTAACTAGACTTTTTTTTTTTTGCTATTATGCTGCCTTGAACCATAAGGAAAGGTGGAGTATAAATATTTTAATTCATTCATTGAGCAACAAAATAACATCTGTTGATCTCGAGCACAGCACTGGAAGCAGCAGTGTATAGAGACACCGTCTTTAGGGTTCTTTCCTTCGTGATGGCCGCAGGGACTTTCATTCTGCTCTTTTCTGTCGATGGCACTCCCAGCGCATGTCTTCCACCACTTGCGCATTGTATGCCAAAATATCAATTAAAGATGTGTACTTTTAACGGGGAATTAGAGGTGAGGAAATAAGAAAGCACCAGAATGAAGATTCTGGGGTTCTCTTTGCGCCCAGGAGAAACAAAACAAGCGTTTTTTCATTGCCACCCCTCAAGTTAAAGTAGCAGAGATGGAAAAACTCCCCCAGTGTGTGAGCAAATTCTGGGGCACGTCCTATTATAAATGCCTGATGCTCACATGCCAAATATTAAGCTTCAGGTTACCCCTGCTTCCCTTGTTTGCGTGTCCTAGAATATCTTCTGTGCCTGCACACTGCAGAAGAAGAAACCTGTCTCCCATTACTGACCTCATGAGGGACCCTATGTTTCCTGTACTTGAAACCCAGCAGGTAGAGGGAGAATTAGATTTTGACACACACGTATTTTGATCCTGCACTGAGCCTAGATGGCCTGTCTGGCCCCTTCCAACTCTTATTCTAAGCCAGGCTTTGAGTTCTTTATTTCTTTAAAGCAAGAGCCTGAAAAAGGAAGGGAAAAAAAAAAACCTTGGCATGATTTATGGCACCTTCAGATGACATTCTACAACCCACCCACCCATTTCCAGGGCAGCCAGAGACTGGCGTCAAGGAGAGGGGGCCATATTTCAAAAGGATAAACTTGTCACCGGGCCAAGGCTGGCTTATATTTTTAATTACGGGAGGAAGGAGGCTTGTTTATGGAGGGCAACTCAGATGATGTGAAGGTTACCCCCACCCCCAGTGGATTTATATCCCTGCAGAGCCCCCGCCCCACCTTGTGCCTGCTTAGCGATGTTCAGTGTGGCTCTTTTCTTCCTGGTGTTTCTGGCTGTGGCCCTGTTCAGCCGGTGGCTCACCCGGCTTCTACGGCCCAAGGCGTGCGGGCCCCTGCCTGGCCCTCGGGCCCTGCCCCTCATTGGAAACCTCTCCCACCTGTTCCGCCCCAACCTGCCCGTCCACCTCCTCCAGTTGAGCGAGCAGTATGGACCCATCTACCGCCTTCGCTTCGGCAATAAAGGTGAGTTCAGATGCAGGAGGGGGGATCCTCGTTACGGAGGGATCTGTTTTGCCCTCAGGTGCCAAAGAGCTTCCTTTTGTCCTTACAAAAGCCCTGTGAGGCGGGCTACACGGCAAGAGTGTGGGAAGATCAGCCATTGAGGCTTGTAGCTAGAGTTCTAATCTAGCCCTTCAAGGAAAAGAAGAGGAGCTGGGGGGTTTTGTACCCTGCTTTTTAGAAGAAGAAGAGCTGGTTTTTATAGCCTGCTTTTCCCCTCCCGAAGGAGTCTCATGCAAATCACCTTCCCAGCTCGGTTAGGAGTGCGGACTTCTAATCTGGCGAGCCGGGTTCGAATCTGTACTCCAACACATGCAGCCAGCTGGGTGACCTTGGGCTAGTCACAGCACTGAGAAAATTGCTCTGACCGAGCAGTGATAGCAGGGCTCCCTCAGCCTCATCCACCTCACAGGGGGTCTGTTGTGGGGAGAGGAAAGGGAAGGTGAATATAAGCAGCTTTGAGCCTCCTTCAGGTAGAGAAAAGCGGCATATAGGAACCAACTCTTCTTCTTCAGTAATCTCAGGGCTCTCTCAGCCTCACCTCCCTCACAGGGTGTCTGTTGTGGGGAGAGGAAGGGGAAGGTGAATATAAGCTGCTTTGAGACTCCTTCAGGTAGAGAAAAGCTGCATATAAGAACCAACTCTTCTTCTTCAGTAATCTCAGGGCTCTCTCAGCCTCTCCCACCTCACAGGGTGTCTGTTGTGGGGAGAGGAAGGGGAAGGTGAATATAAGCTGCTTTGAGACTCCTTCAGGTAGAGAAAAGCGGCATAGAAGAACCAGCTTTACTGCCACTGAGGTATCCACTCCACCCTCATGATCTTTGAACCATCCCAGGGCCCACTATCATACAATTTAAAGCAAAGGATTTTTCACTCTAGTCTGAATCATTTGTCACTCATGTTCAACTTGGCTTTTGTCTTGCTTTTAGTCATCCTGTTTGGGACGAACCACTTTTGACCACGGACCGGGGTTAGAATCACAGAATCATAGAGTTGGAAGGGACCTCCAGTGTTGACCTCCAAGTTGTCACAGGCCAGAATGCTCTTCCACACAAAAACTTATAATTAAAAGATATATGACCTCCTTAGGCCACCCCACAGGGCATTCCACTCTGTGGGTATGAGTTTGCGTACGGTCCTGGGAGGCATGCCTGGCCTCAACCAGGGCCTGGGCTTTTTCGGTCCTGGCCCCAACCTGGTGGAATGAGCTCCCAGGTGAGCTGCAGGCCCTGACGGAACGTTCTGCAGGGCTCCAAAATGGAGCTCTTCCGCCAGGAGTTTGGTTGAGGCTGGATGGAGGCCCTGGGATATAAGATTGGGTCTCCCCACCCCAGTTCCTGGGCCCGGTATTAGACCAGGCCTGGATGATGGACATCTGTTCCCTATATTCCTCCCCTACATCTAACTGTATGGTGCTTGTATCCCCTCTGATTTCTTAGCTATGAATATATAGGGGAGTTGTTTATGACCACCATCTTAATTGCTTCATTGTTAATTGTTGTTGTTTGTGGAGATTATTGCAAGGGTATGAATATTATGGGGATTTTATTGTATGTTGGGTATGTCATAAGATGTTTTAGAAGGTTTTTTAAAATGATTTTTATATTATGTGAACAGCCGCAAGCCAGCTTGCTGGGAGTGGCAGTATACAAGCCAAATAAACAAACAAACAAATAAATCCAGCCATGGGTACAACTGATATGTCTGAGCATTGTTTGGGGTCGTGTGACTTTAAAAATGCACAACTCATTTCTTCTCACCGTTTTCTCTTTCTTCCTGGCTAGACGTGGTCGTGCTGAACAGTTCAGACCTCATCCGGGAGGCGCTGACGAGGAAATGGACCGACTTTGCAGGACGTCCTTACAGCTTTGTCGGTAATCTTGATCCCTTCTCTTTCCCCATGTCTGAAGTTGATCAGGAGCTGAAATCCCTAATAGCAGGAGAGCTCATGGCTGAGGACATGATCAATAGGCTCTCTAGGGTCTCCTCTTTTTCTGAATCCAACCTAAACATCTGTCATTTCTCATGCCCTATATGCGAACAGCCTTTGTGGTCAGGCTTTGATTATCACTTAACTTGTGTGATGATCTCATACTTGCTGTGATCTTTGGCACGGATGGCCTTCCGCCAACAGAAAAAAACTGAGTGTCATGGCCATACTGATGACACCATAGCCCGAAATTCCAGATTTTCCATATTTATTGGCAAATTCTTGTTAAGATTTGGATGGACTCTGTTTCTGGGGCTTGGAATAGTGCTAAGATAAGCTCAACTGTGGTTAAAGCTGGAGGAGAATAAAGGCGTGAGATTTCGAGTGCAAGAAGAGTGCTTGCACTCGAAAGCTCACGCCTTGAATAAATCTTTGTTGGTCTTAAAGGTGACACTGGACTCTGATTTTATTGTGCTACTTCAGACCAACACGGCTACCCATTTGAATCTATCCTTGTCAAAGCTGGAGGAGGCAAGGAAGCCTCCTCTTGCACCATTAACCATGGTTAAGAGTTCCCCAGTGTTACTTCTGTGCAGGGACTCTCTGGTATTTGGGTGAAAGGGGCTTTTCTTGATCTCTCTCCTTTCTTTGCAGCAAATCTTATTTCCTTTGGAGGCAGGGACCTGTCCTTGGGCGACTATTCCCCAGCCTGGCGGCTGCAAAGGAAACTCACTCACACGGCCTTCCAGCGCTGCCTGAGGGGAGACATGGAGCAGATTGTTAGTGGCCAAGCTCAGCTTCTCTGCCAGGTGAGCCTTCGGAAGGGACCGCTTGTTGTGCCCCTGTGAAATGTCTTCTCTTTCTTCCCACCGGTCCCCGCCAACATCTTGCATAAACCAAGCATCTGCTCTAGAATCTTACCCAGAATCCTTTGCAACAAAGACCAATTCTACATCATATGCCTGCCATTTTGTTGACTGTCAGGTTTGATCCCTAAAGATAGAAACGTTCAGAAACCATGGGTCCAAATGAAAGACTATTATTTTGTTACTGTGCATGCTCGCCAGACGGGAGGCTGGGAGTAGGACCCCCAGAAGCCCAGGTTCAAATCCTCACTTCTACCATGGAAGCTTGCAGCGTCACCTTGAACCCGTTACAGACTCCCAGCCTGGCCTGCCTCATTTCTGAAATATTCATGATTTATATACTGAGTACGCTGGATTCCAGGATTATCTGGCACCCTATTTATAATTTCAGCATGTTCTCCGGGGGAACTGATCTCTCTCGGTGTAGTGGTTAAAAGCGTCAGCTTCTAATCTGGTGAGCTGGGTTCGATTCCCCACTCCTCCACTTGCAGCCAGCTGGGTGACCTTGGGCTAGTCACAGCTCTGACAACGCTGTTCTCACAGAGCACGCCTGTCAGAGTTCTCTTGGCCCTGCCTACCTCACAGGGTGTCTGTTGTGGGGAGAGGAAGGGAAGGCAATTGTAAGCCACTTTGAGATGTCTTTGGGAGACCAGTTGTAATCCCAGGAGATCTCCACATTACATCACAGGATCCTCACACTAAGGTCTCTAGGGACTAGAAATTTGCTTTAGAAACCAAAGATTTCTCCTGGAGCATTCAGCAGGCAGCCTACACACTGGACTCCAGCGGTGTCCTCCCACCTGACTGGCCGGCGTTTTCTTCTCCCCAGGTTTTCCGTGGTTATGGGGGGCAACCGGTAGATGTGGCCCATGATTTTTCCTTGCATGCCTGCCGGGTCATCTCTACCATGATGTTTGGGCCTTTGGTGAGTCCTGGGTGAAATCTGGCCAAGAGCCATGCATAATTTCTCTCTCTCTTTCCTCTTTCTCTATCCAAAGCACCTCCCAACCAGTGTGGTGTAGTGGTTAAGAGCGACGGTTTCTAATCTGGCTCTTCCACGTGCAGCCAGCTGGGCGACCTTGGGCTAGTCACAGTCCTGATAGTGCTGTTCTGACAGAGCCTGTTGTGGGGAGAGGAGGAGAAGGTGATTGAAAGCCATTTTGAGACTCCTTGAGATAGCGAACCAACTCTTCTTCTTCTTCTTCTTCTTCTTCTTCTTCTTCTTCTTCTTCTTCTTCTCCTTCTCCTTCTCCTTCTCCTTCTCCTTCTCCTCCTCCTCCTCCTCCTCCTCCTCCTCCTCCTTCTCCTCCTCCTCCTCCTCCTCCTCCTCCTCCTCCTCCTCCACAATTCTCTGGGATGCCCCCCCTGAAAACTGAGGCTGCCTCTTCCCCAGCTGGACTCTTTCTTTTTTCTTCTGCTGCAGGACGAATCTGCCGTTAAAGAAATTCATGGCTACACCATCGAGCTGGTTGAAAAATGGAGCGCTGTTTCCATCCAGGTTCTGGATTTCCTGCCCATCCTTCGGGTAAGGAGTGGTGCCGGTTTGATACCTCGATTGACTTTGCTGTGGGGTCAGTTTAATTCTCTCTGGGTTTTTTTTTTCATTTTAAAACTCCTTAACTCAGCGTTAGTGACTACCTGGCTGCCCAAGAGCCAAGCTCCCTTGCTCGAAGCATGATGCTTTGACTGGTGTGCAACTCAACCGACTAACCTTGCATAGCTCTCTGCTGCTCAGCCTGTGTCACGGCCCGGAATTTCGGCCCCTCATTCAAGGCTGAAATTTCTCCACTTTTTTTTACCATTGAGAAGCCCCTGAAACATTCCTCACGCTTTGAGAAACCCCAGAAGCAGTGTGATCGTGCAGAATATGGCTGGGAAACATAGCAGAATACACGCCCACCTGGGATGGGGAAACTCACTGGATATTTCGTTTGCAATGAGTTACATTCTGAGCATTGCCCCTGTAGGTCTTCCCCAACACCGCTTTACGGGAATTGCTTGCCTGTGTTGCAAAGCGTGACGCCTTCGTCCGGGACCTCCTGAAGCAGCACGAGGTGAGAAGGGAATGGGAGAGGAGAGGACAGGGAGGGGACATCTCTGTCCAGGGTGCCAGCGGCCTCCACACGGGAGTTCTGCAAAGCAGGATTCCTGGATTCTGAAGGCGACGGTCAATCATTTCGACCAGGGCTGCTCAAGACTCTTGTTGAATACCAAACCGAGTCAAGGGGCTCTGTTCGAGAGACTCTAATCTGGAGAGGAGCTGTCATTCCAGGGGGTCCCCAAGTCCCACCTGGAGTCTGGCACCCCTAACTGAGAAGCAGGCTTTGGGGTGGGTTCTCAGGACCACCAGTTGACATCTGCTCTTCCTGTCGGGCCGCCCGCCTTTTCCTTCCCAGGAGTCCTGGCGTCCCACGGAAAGACGGCACATGGTGGATCACATGCTGCAGTTCCTGCACGAGCATGCCGCTGACCGCCGGGAAGATCCGGCCCTCGTGCCCGAGCACATCCACATGGCCGTCGTCGACCTGTTTATCGGGGGGACGGAGACCACCGCTGCTTTGCTCACCTGGGCCGTGGCCTTCCTGCTACACCGCCCAGAGGTAGGCCCTCGGGACAGGGCCTCGTGGCCTTTCAGCAGAAGCAGATTCCTCGTGAAATATGGTTGCCAACTCTGGCCCTGTTCTGCCCTTTTCTCTCCCTACAGATTCAGGAGCAAATCCACCAGGAGGTCATGACTGTCATAGGTCTCGATCGTGACCCTACTTACAGTGACCGGGAACATTTGCCCTACCTGAGTGCCACCATCACAGAGTCCTTGCGGCTGCGTCCTTCGGCTCCTCTCGCGTTGCCCCATGCAGCCACTCGGAATACCAGGTACCCGGTTCTCCTCCTTTCCGCATTCCGGCTGAAAGTCTGCTCTTTCGGAACTGCTTAGGGTTAGGGTTAGGGTTAGCACCTGACGGGAAGATTTGTAATCAGAGTGCCCATCCGCCTCCATGATAATTGCAGTCCTCAGTCCCGTAAAATCAAAATTTCAAGGGGCATTTCCAACTGCTTCTGGGAGAGGGAGTCGGAGGAGCTGTGCTCCCGTGTGCAGAATTTAGATGGGCTCCCAAACCGCAATACAACCCCCTGGCCTCTGGGTTGAAGACTGCTGCTTGAAGCGTCAGGAAGATTAGAATGATCTGGATCCGGTCCGCCCTGAGCCAAGAGGCAATGCTATAGTATCAATCTGATTTGGCAGGGGCGCCATCCCACCAGTGATATAAACGCTTCTTCTCCCACAAAGATCTTCCTATTCTAAAAACAAGATTTTTTTCCCCCAAATGGAATTTGCTATGCCACAGGTTGTTTTTTTTTAAGTTCTGTTTTTAAAACCTTCTTAGGTGCAGCAAATCATGGCTGTTATACCTTCTGGCCCCTCCCTCGTTAGGACCTTGAGCCTGGGGGAGAAAGCTGCAGGCCGCCAATCCCAAGCCTCCAAGATGGGAAGCCGTTCATTCATTCTCTCTTTTCTCTTTCCCGTCTCCTCCCCAAGCCTTGCTGGTTTCCACATCCCAAAGGGCACAACCCTCATCCCCAACCTCTATGGGGCCCACCACGACGAAAGCCAATGGGATCGCCCCCTGGAGTTCAGACCAGGTATTGCCACCACGCGGGTGAGTTTGTGTCCATCAGAGCCGAAATTGGCTGCAGATGGAAAAATGGACTGTTTTGCAAGGCTCAAAACATTGAACCTGCTGGGGGGGTTCAGATCAAGTATCGGCCTCATGGCCTCTTTCTCTCTCTCTCTTTTGATTTTTTTGCTTAGAGCGATTCCTGGAGAGCGGTGCCTTTTCTCACGAGGCCCAGCGGCATCTGGTCCCCTTCAGCTGCGGGGCGCGGGGCTGCCTGGGGGAACCCTTGGCTCGCATGGAGTCGTTCCTCTTCCTCGCGCACATCTTGCGGGATTTCCGGATGTTGCCCCCAAGGAGCGGATGCCTCCCCAACCTCAGGGGGCAGTTTGGAACTGTTGTGCACTGCGAGCCGTTTATGGTTCGGCTGGTACCCAGAGGAGCTGACCCCGCACTGTGAGGGCCTCGGGGCGGGGAGGGGGGGGAGGCCCAAGGGCTCCTTTTTGGACCCTTGTTTTCATTTGCAGTATCCAAAGGGCAAATTGTGCACTGCTCGACTCAGCATCTACCTCTCTGCTAGGGCTGCCCATCTCCAGGGTGGGGTCGGGAGAACTCCCAGAATGACAACTGAAGAAGAGCTGGGGTTTTATACCCTGCTTTTCACTACCCAAAAGAATCCCAAAGCCGCTTACAAACCCCCTTTCCCTTCCTTTCTCTGTAACCCTGGGAGGTAGGTGGGGCTGAGAGAACTCTGAGAGAACTGCTCTGCGAGAACAGCCCTAAGAAAACTGTGACAAGCCCAAGGTCACCCAACTGGCTGCATGTGGAGGAGGAAATGGGGAATCCAACACGTTTCTCCAAATTAGCTTCTGTTGCTCTTTAACCACCATGCCAGATGGCAGAAATCACGCCAGACTGCAACCACTAGCTCTCCAGACAACATAAATCAGTTCCCCAGGAAGAAATCGGTCATTTCAGAGGGCAGAATATAATATTACACCCCAAACTTGTCTTTCCTAGCCTCCCCAACCCCCTCAAAATCCGCAAGAATTCTATAATCAGGAGTTAAATTCAAGTGGGCAGCCGTGTTGGTCTGAAGTAGCACAACAGAATTTGTGTCCAATGGCACCTTTAAGACCAGCAAAGATTTATTCAAGGCGTGAGCTTTTGAGTGCAGGCAGGGATGAGGAAGAGTGCTTGCACTCGAAAGCTCGCGCCTTGCATAAATCTTTGCTGGTCTTAACCCTACCCTTGACCTCCTCGGAATGCCTTAATGCAGGCTTCAAGAGCCTTCAAAAGGAAGATACCAAAATATTTTAATGGCATTTAGTTCTGTACTATTTGTTATGTTGTTGTTAGGTGCGAAGTCGTGTCCGACCCACTGCGACCCCATGGACAATGATCCTCCGGGCCTTCCTGTCCTCTACCATTCCCCGGAGTCCATTTAAGTTTGCACCTACTGCTTCAGTGACTCCATCCAGCCACCTCATTCTCTGTCGTCCCCTTCTTCTTTTGCCCTCGATCTGTACTATTAAAGAGATAAAATGGGGACTTCGTTTTCACCTGTTGGGAATGGCTTTTAAGAAATAAAGTGGTGTTTGGGCACAGAATGCTGGTGCTGCTGCCATTTTATGCAGCAAAACATCACTAGAGGGAGATCTTTCCTCATTTTTGCCACTTCATATCAACAGAATGCTCCACGTGGGAGAGCAAATACGGGGGAAATCATTAATAGTAAGTTAAAGTGAAATTTGTACATTCAAATCTAAAGTGGGAATAAATTTTCTGAAATAAAATTCGTAACGAAGTTGCTTGGAGAATCTTGTTATTTATTGGGAAAAGGAAAGAGCTACTAATCAAGAGGAGTAATCCCTGTCGAGTGAAAAGAGAAATAGCTCTAAAAAAAGAAGTGCATGCAGTCTGTGTATACAGAAGATTTGGGGATCTAGAAGGCAGGAACGTGCAACCAAGTTCCCTCTAAGTGTCAGTGAACTGCAGAAACCTCTGCTTGAATGTTTAAACAGAAACTGAAAAGATTCTTTCTTCAAAGGTTTCAAAGATCTTATTAAATAGCAGATAAACCTGTAGGGAACACTGTATTTGGAGTTAAGGGAATTAAAAAGTTACCTTATTTTATTATTGATTCACTTCATACATCCTTCCCCTGATTCCACCTGACCATTTCTCCTGTAAGTTACATTTTATTGTGTATTTTCAAAAGGCTTTCATGTGTCATTTCAGAAATAGGCTATAAGAAGGTGATTTTGTCTCTTCCCATAAGTCCCTGTGCTGGGCCAGGATCAATCAAAATTAATAATAAAGGCACAGGGTGGGGCAGTCGTAGACAAACAGATGAGAACAGATATAGGATCTGCTCAGCAAGGAAGATGGGAGATGAGTCAATCCCTCTCACATGAACACCTTATGCAGAAGAAGAAGAAGAGTTGGTTCTCCTATGCCACTTTTCTCTACCCGAAGGAGGCTCAAAGTGGCTTACAGTCGCCTTCCCTTCCTCTCCCCACAACAGACACCTTGTAAGGGAGGTGAGGCTGAAAGAGCCCTGAGATTACTGTTCAGTTAGAACAGCTTTATCAGGGCTGCAGCGAGCCCAAGGCCACCCAGATGGCTGCATGTGGAGGAACAGGGCATCAAACCCAGCTCACCAGATTAGAAGTCAGCAGTCCTAACCACTATACCAAGCTGGCTTTCAGAGCTTGATGTAGCTCTGATATATGTCTACTCAAGAGTGGTTTATGGATTTACAGAGCCCTAGAAGAGTACAATTGCAGTGGGAGCAGCTGGACTGGGAGCGGAGGGGTCCCCCACAGTGGATGGGGGATGTCACTCCAAGTATCCTTAAAGAGGGAAAAGGGAGAGGCTACGGGACTGATGCATGAGGGGAAGGCACTGCATGGGGCTCCAGGAAGTGCGAGGCCTGTAGCACGGATAAACTGACCCTGTGTCTATTTGCAGTGGCTGGCCCGGTTCTGAGGCAGAGGTCTTCCCCATCACCTGCTACCCGATCCTTTTCCCTGGAGATGCCAAGGCTTGAATCCAGGACCTCCTGCAGGCCAAGGTGATGCTCTCTCAACGATCCATGGCCTCTCATGTCTCGTCTTTGCCTTAACTCTCAGGCCTTGAACTTTCCCCAGCTTTATTGTCTTTTCCCGTGACTCTTCTCCGCTCAGGGCGCGACGGAGGAAACACGACCAAGTCCTCGTTTCCCACTCCGTTTTTCAAACTTTAGTTTTTATTTTTACACGGTTTCTCACAACGATCTAAAAAAAAAAACAAAAAAACAACCATCCCTCCCCCGAGAACTTCTTACATAAGAAACTTTAAACCCCACATCTAAAAAGGAACACTGTACAGCCTGCCCCTCCCCTCCGCCCGTGCAAAAATCCCGCCCTGCCTCAGAACTGCCCCCTCCGCCCCAAAACACCACCCCCAGCACCCCCGAGAAGAGAGACCCTCTCCAATAAACCCCGTGCTCCCCTCCCCCCGCACTGCTGCTGCCAGTATCAGGGGTCTGGGGCTGCTTCTTCGGAGGCTTGAGAAAAACAAAGGGGCTGTTGAAAAAGGGACATTTTTGTTCCTTGAAAGCCGAAGCGACTTGGGGTGGGGGGTCAGACAGGGACTAGGTAAGCAGCGAAAAAGGGTATTTCTCTGTTTGTGCTTTGATTGAAAGGACGGGACCAAGGAAGTAAAAAAACTAAGGACACTGGCAAGATCATCTTGACTTCCATCCATTTGTTTCCCGTGTGTGTGCGTAGGGAGCTGACCAGCTTTGGTCTTCTCCCATAACGGGGCTGGGGATGGACGGACAGGGAGACTGATTCATTTGTGTCCTGATTGGCCTCAGAAGAAGTAATCTACATCTACTAGCTTCGGGGAAAGAGAGTCACGGTTGCATACACATTCACGATTTTGCTCTTCTTGTTAATTTGTTGAAGGATCCCCATCCCAAAGGAGAGAAACTGGCCTCGTCCAAGAGAGACGAGGATCCTGTGGGACCCTAACCATTTCCACAGGGCCTGCAAGTCAGAGCTGCTCCGCCAGGGCTAGAGCTGGGCCCTGATGGACCACCAAGACATGCTGGCCTCCCTGCCGCAAACTGAGAACTTGCCCTCTAAAGAGCTGACCCCACCACACGCACACCTACCAAAACCGGAAGGTGAATGTTTTTATGATATCGATACATGATTTTAGAGTTTTAACGAGTGTTTAATCTGCGTTGTTTCCCGCCACGAGTGTTTAGGAAGGGCGGGTTACGAAAATAAAGATTTCTCTATTATTTATTTATTTACACCAAGCTGGCTCTCGAAACAAAGCCGATTTTCATGAAGAAGGAAATGGAGAAATCTTACATCTCTCTCTTGCACTCCGCATGTAAACTCACGGAAAGTGTGCGCTAGAGAGGACAGCCCAAATGGTGAATGGGAGCAGTCTAGGCTGTTTTCTGCACCGTCGATTTGTGGCTGGACTTTACCACTTCAGATGGATGGGCGGGGGGAGGGGGGGAGTAATGTGTGTGTGTGTGTGTGTGCGTGGAGGCAAAAAACATGCAAAGGGACCCAAAAAAAAGTGCTTTTCGGTCAATCTGCTCTCAGCCCCTGTCTTTCTTTACGAATCGTCTTCAGGGAAGATGAAAAGGAGGGCTGGGAAAGACAGGTGGCGACGTGGAACTACGGGACCGGGAACCCGTACATAAGGGGACAGGGGTTCAGCAACTAGAGGCCGGAAGTCCGACCTGGCCCTGTGAAGCCTATAAGCTGACCCAGGAAGTACATTGTGGGGGAATCGGCACAGGTGGACACAGGCCTCACTGCTGGTAAAGGTTTGGGGAGTGAGCATTGGGGAGGAGAGCGGCCCCTCTCCACTGTACCCCTCCTCCAGTAGCCCCTGCCAGGAGAATGACTTGCTAACCAGCAGGACGGCACCGCTATCTCGCAACCAAGATCCCCACCCATGCCCTTAACTCTGCCCCTTCAGCTCTCCTCTGTTCCTTCGGGTTCTTTGTGCCCCTGATGCTCACGGCTGGCCAGCGGCAGGAAAAAAAATAAATCTTAATACAAGGTGCTTTTGCGACGGTTCGCCGTTTCCATTCGTTGCTGTCTTCCGTCCGTTCGGGGTGGGGGGAGGTTAAGGCAAGACGTGAGGTATCTCAGCAAGGAGGGGGGGCGGTCGCTCGGGTTCCCCGCTTGCCTCTTCTGTGTCGTGTCGTTCCCCCCTCTCCCCAGGGTCCGTCACCGTTTCGGCCAGCTCGCTTATGCCCACCTCGGGGGTCGGAAGCCGCGGGGTCGGAGTTTCATCTCGGTGAAGGGGATGGAGTACTCAAAGCCTTTCCAGTTATACCAGTTGATGCCCTGGGACGGGATCGAGGGGGAGACAAAGACAGGGGGGTGGTAAGAGGGTGGTGCGCCAGTCGGAAGCGGCCTTGTATTCAGCCACCCGGCTCAGGATTCTCTGTTCGGATGGACGGCTGCCCTCTGAGGCTTACACTGGCAGTGGGCAAAGAGGAGATCTCTTGACATAGTGGGAGCCTCGGCTAGGACAGCCGACATCCACAAAAAGACAATACCCAGTGATCTGCAGGCCTATTTGCCACCATTTCCCTCTCTTCCCAATGGGTTCTTCTGCACTTTTAGGTTGCTCCTGCTTCTCTAAACAGATCTTGACTTTGCCCCTTGAAACACTGCAGGGCCAGTAGGAATGGGGGAATCTGTGCGTTCCCCATCATGCTGGGGATAGCATCGCCTGTTGGATTCCTGCCCGTCATTGCACTGAAAAGCACTCCAAGGTCTATCCAGTTAGGGTTGTGTCAGAGCTTGGCTCTTGTGGCCCTTTCTTGCATGTCCAGAGAAATGCCAATTAGCCACTTTGGGGTTAGGAGGCGAATTTCCACCAAACCAGACTGGCCTGGAAGTCTACGTTTTTTCGGGGGGGCGGGGGGAGCATCCAGGCATGAAATTGGGGTCACAGTGGGTGGGCAGGTAGTTGTGAGTTTCCTAAATTCTGCAGGGGGTTGGTCTAGATCAGGGGTAGTCAACCTGTGGTCCTCCAGATGTTCATGGACTACAATTCCCACGAGCCTCTGCCAGCAAATGCTGGCAGGGGCTCATGGGAATTGTAGTCCATGAACATCTGGAGGACCACAGGTCGACTACCCCTGATCCTGGAATTCCCTTCCAACTCTATGATTCTATGACTGGCAGGCCTTTCCTGCCCACTCCCTCGGTTGGCACGTACCTGGTGGTCCCGGTTGTTTGCATAGAGCCCGTTGAGGTTGGCGTAATGGCAGTTGTGGTACCACCACGCTCCACGGTAGGACACGGCGCAGGGAATGATGACCCGGTTGGGGTCCCGGTCGCGGGTGGAGAAGACACTGCCAGAGTGGTAGCTGAAAGCATCACCTGCAAAAGCAAAATCCGGGGCGTGAAAGCTGGAACGACTCTCCACTGTTCTTTCAAAGGCTGCAGCCCTTCCCCAAAGGGTTCTCTTGACCTCACCCTCAAATCCTGCACAGGAATTGCGCGCATGAAGAAGAACAGCTTTTTTTAATACTCCCCAAAGAAGTTCCAAAGTGGCTTGCAAGCAACTTTCCCTTCCTGTCCGCACAACGGACACCCTGTGAGGTAGGTGGGGTCAAGGGAGCTCTGAGAGAACTGCTCTGTGAGAACTGTGACTGGCCCAAATCACCCCGCTGGCTACGTGTGGAGGAGTGGGGAATCAAACCCAGTTCTAAAGATCAGAGGTCGCCTCTCTTCACCCCTGTGCCACGCTGGCTCTCCCAGAGGAGCAAGTCTTACCAGCTGTGCCGCTGTAGCCGCCCAGGTGCAGGCGGTAATAATCTGTTGGGGAGTCCACGCGGAAGCTGTCGTAGAGGGCGTAGACGGACTCGTTCACGGAGCGGAGGTCCACACGCACCTCGTAGTCTCCTGACGTGGTCAGCTGGTGCAGAGCGTCGTTCCCTGGGAGCAAGCAAAACTCGGGATGAGTCCTGTTTTTTTTGTCCCCTTCCTCCTCCTTGCAAAGGACGAAGCCCTGATTGGGCTTCAGTATGGCTGGGAGGGGAAGGGACAGGGCCTGGCGGTGATTTGTCAGGATCTCGGGCACCAAAGGGCCTTTCCCAACACTTTTGACTTGAGATCCTTACACTGGAGGTGCTAGGGCTTGAATCTGGGACCAGCTGCCATCACAGCAGATGTCTTCCCACAGGTTCCCCATGATCCCTCTCATCATCTGTTAAACGTGGCAACATAATCCGGCCCTTTATTCTGAGCATCATACCTGACTTGGGATGTCAGGCGTCTCTCTGCACCCAGCTCCTCCCTCGCCCTCCCTCCCCTTCTATAACTTTCCCGATAAATATGAGGAAAAAGGTTTTCTCTCCATTGTTTCTAAAGAAGCAAGCTGGGTCACAAAGCTCCAAAACAGCCGGAGAAGAGAGCAAGAGTCCAGTAGCATGCAGTTATTAAAGGTGCCACTGGAATTCAGTTTCCTTTTGTTCTGCCTGTGAACCGCAGTCATGCCTCAGTTGTGCTTCCCGATCTGTAGAATGGGTATAATGGCGAAGGTGTTTTAAGGCTGAAGGATGCCACCGAGGCCTGTACCTAGCCAAAATTCCTGGGAGCGGTTGCCGAAGCCAGTGGCGTAATCCTGCCAGTCACGCCAAAAGTCTGTTTTGCCGTTCATCCGGCGTTGAAAGACCTGGGGAGGACAAGACAAGGCCATGTATGAGTGAGCTGAAACGCGCTTGAGCCTTGGGAAGGTCATCTTGTCTGTTTCAAGGTGACTCAGAAGTCAGAGCCAAGTCTGGCTGGATTTGCAGGCCTCGAAATACCTGCATGCGTTTGTTTCACATCACTTATTCTGTTTCTTTTAGAGCAGGGGTAGTCAACCTGTGGTCCTCCAGATGTCCATGGACTACAATTCCCATGAGCCCCTGCCAGCAAACGCAGCACTCATTCAGCAGTGGAATAGGCTGGCAGTCTTCAAGCAAAGGTTGGATACACACTTTTCTTGGATGCTTTAGGATGCTTTGGGCTGATCCTGCATTGAACAGGGGGTTGGACTAGATGGCCTCTATGGCCCCTTCTAACTCTATCATTCTGTGATTCTGTGTGTTGGAATGGTTATCTGCCCAACAGAGGGCTCGGAAATGTTATTTGGTTCAGCAACAAAACCTGTAAAGCCACAGGCTGAATAAGGTAAAATGAGGCACACCTGTTCCATCCCTCCCCTTGGCTCTTACCAGCCAGCCTCCACCGTCGGTCTCCATGTCACAGTAGGCCTGAATGGGGCGGTTCCGGTCACCTCCCAGATAAATGGTCGTCTCTCGAGATGGCCTCGGTCCGTTCCAACTCTCCTCGCCGCAATCCCGAGGGAAAGGATATGTCAGGTGCCCTGCCGAGGAGAATTAGAGATGAGAACAGAACCGCTGCAATCAGGGCCAACATACCTTTGAATCCTGGGCCTATTCTGCACACAATAGATTATGCACTTTCAATGCACTTTAGAAGTAGATTTTCCTGTTCTGCACATTTGTGCATTATTCTGTGCTAGAGGAATGGCCCCTAGATGCTGGCTATAGGTAGAATTACCCACACTTTACTTAAAAAACCCATTAAAACACAACAATTCACAAAATATTTGTGAACAACACGACGGCAAACTAACCCCCCACCTACCTTTGCTGGGATCTAGGGGGAAACTACTGGTGGAATACTTTCCCTCCTTTGCTCCTCCTTTTGGGGGGCCCACAGATCTTCTCTTTGTCCTGGCCTCAACCATAGACCTAGAGTATGGAAGGGGCCATACAGGCCACCTAGTCCAACCACCTAGTCCAACCATGGCTATTGGGGGAGGTGGCCTCACTTGCCCACCTTTCTAAAAACACTTGATGTCAACACAGGATCTGCCTAAAGCATCCATGCTAAGTAGATGTCCAGCTGCTAGTTAAAGACTGCTCACCATCTCTTTAGGGCTACCAGTTTGCTTTCTACGTGATACAGATATTCATTTGACTTCCCCCTTGGGTGCAAAAGGATCAAGTGCAGATTTTTCCAGCCATAGAAGAAGAAGAAGAAGAAGAAGAAGAAGAAGAAGAAGAAGAAGAAGAAGAAGAAGAAGAAGAAGAGTTGGTTCTCATATGCCGCTTTTCTCTACCCCAAGGAGTCTCAAAGCAGCTTCCGATCTCCTTCCCTTTCCTTTCCCCACAACAGGCACCCTGTGAGGGAGGGGAGGCTGAGAGAGCCCTGATATTTCTGCTCGGTCAGAACAGCTGACCGAACCCAGCTGGTTGCATGTGGAGGAGGAGCAGGGAATCAAACCCGGCTCACCAGATTAGAAGTCCACACTCCTAACCACTGCACCAATCTAGGTCTCATAATGTCACAGGATCTGATGGAGATCTAGGCCAGTTCTTTGCACCTTGAAGGGCCGACTGAGTAGAAGGCAGCCTCATGTGTTCAACAGATGCACATTCAGCCTCCAGAACGAAAGCCTCTCTCCTGGCGGGGCAGGAAGCTGACTCCCCCCACCCCTTCCAGCATCTGGCTGATTTATTTACTTAAACATTTGTTTGGGGCATTGTTTCCCAATCTTTAAAACATGGTGGGTTTTCCCCCTGCCGTTTCTTTAAACTTTTAAAAGACTAACGTATTTATCAGAGCAGATGCCTCCCCGGCCTGAAGCCCCCGCCCTCAGATGCAAGAGGTGAGGCCTCAGGGGGTGGACGTCAATCTACAAGGGAATCCAGCAAAACCAAAACAGAAACGTCCAGCCTGGGCCAAAGGGCCTTGTCAGACACTCCATGCCTCTTGCATTTCATGGTCTTTTTGTGGCCCGCCCCCCTCGTCTCAGCTGATGTTG
The DNA here is from genome assembly GCF_049243985.1 of Paroedura picta. Classification (NCBI taxonomy): domain Eukaryota; kingdom Metazoa; phylum Chordata; class Lepidosauria; order Squamata; family Gekkonidae; genus Paroedura; species Paroedura picta. The sequence goes on from NC_135371.1 coordinate 7,511,832, forward strand.
CCCGTATCCATTTGCATGTTTATGTATCTCAGCCAACTGAGGATAACAATCTGATGGAATGGGATAAACTCCATGGACACTTCTGCCTCGATACATCTCCTTGCTTATGAGGAGGGGGTGAAAGAGCTGGGTCTGTGTAGCTTGGCGAAGAGGGGGGCACGGAGAGATAGGATAGCTGTACTTAACTACATAAAAGGAACATATGTTGGAGAGGGGCCAGCGGATTTACTGTAGCTTTAGAGACAAAGTCTAGGGGCAGTGGGTTCAAATTACAGGAAAAGAGGCTTGGTGCCAGCTTGGTGTAGTGGTTAGGAGCATCGGCTTCCAATCTGGCGAGCCGAGTTTGATTCCTTGCCCCCCCATGTGCAGCCAGCTGGGTGACCTTGGGCGCGCCGCAGCACTGTAATCTCAGGGCTCTCTCAGCCTCACCTCCCTCACAGGGGGTCTGTTGTGGGGAGAGGAAATGGAAGGCGATTGTAAGCCGCTTTGAGACTTCTCTGGGTAGAGAAAAATGGCATATAAGAACCGACTCTTCTTCTCCTTCAGGGGTCTCTCAGCCGCACCTGCCTCACAGGGTGTCTGTTGTGGGAAGAGGAAAGGGAGGGCAAATGGAAGCCACTTTGAGCCTCCTTCAGGTAGAGAAAAGCGGCATATAAGAACCAACTCTTCTTCTTCTTCAGTAATCTCAGGGCTCTCTCAGCCTCACCCACCCCACAGGGTGTCTGTTGTGGGGAGAGGAAAGGGAAGGCGACTGTAAGCTGCTTTGAGCCTCCTTCGGGTAGAGAAAAGCGGCGTATAAGAACCAACTCTTCTTTTTCTTCAGTAATCTCAGGGCTCTCGCAGTCTCCCCTCCCTCACAGGGTGTCTGTTGAGGGGAGAGGAAGGGAAGGTAAATGTAAGCCACTTTGAGCCTCCTTTGGGTAGGGAAAAGCAGCATATAAGAACCTTCTTCTTCTTCTTCAGTAATCTCAGGGCTCTCTCAGCCTCACCCACTCCACAGGGTGTCTGTTGTGGGGAGAGGAAAGGGACTGTAAGCATCTTTGAGCCTCCTTTGGGTAGAGAAAAGTGGCATATAAGAACCAACTCTTCTTCTTCCGTAATATCAGGGCTCGCTTCTGAATGCAAACCAGAAAACGCCTCTTCCAGCCGGGGGCTTAAACTCCAAAAGACCTGACCGGAAACCATTTCACAGCCACGGACCCTTTCCAGAAAACTTGGAGCTCCTCATAACTTGTGTGTCCCACTGTGAGCAAGAGGGAGTTTAAGCTCTGTGATCATTTGGTTCCAGGTGGGGATCCAATCCGTTGGGTTGCAGGAGCACCGAGTAACTTAAGCACACGGCTCTCTCGTCTTCCAGAAAACCCAGCCGTGCGTCCCCTGCTTTAAATAACATTGTTCTCACAGATGTGGCTGAACCCCTCTTGGGCAGTTTAATACATAGTAGCGCAAGAGTGTCAATACGGGACTGAAAATGAGGAATTTGTTGCACAAGTGAGCATTCTGAGCCAGCACCAGCCAGTTTGGTGTAGTGGTTAGGAGTGCGGACTTCTAATCTGGCATGCTGGGTTCGATTCTGTGCTCCCCCACATGCAGCCAGCTGGGTGACCTTGGACTCGCCACGGCACTGATAAAACTGTTCTGACTCAGCAGGAATCTCAGGGCTCTCTCAGCCTCACCCGCCTCACAGGGTGTCTGTTGTGGGGAGAGGAAAGGGAAGGTGACTGTAAGCCGCTTTGAGACTCCTTCGGGTAGGGAAAAGCGGCATATAAGAACCAACTCTTCTTCTTCTTCTTCTTCTTACAAGCAGACGGAATCCTTGCGTATGAAAATGCCCTCAGACCTCACAGCTTGCTTGGGAACCGGAAAACCCAGGAAGCCAGTGAGTTTCTTACTGGTGGTGAAAGACGTGGAGGTGGGGGCTGTCGGCGTGCCTCTTCTCAGTGCCTGGACTTGAACCTGGTACCGGCTGGAGGGAAAGAGGTCCTGGAGTTCGTAGGAGGTGACGGAAGCATGCACGGTAATCTCCTGCAAAGAGGCAAACGAGAGAGGATGCAAATCAAGCCAACAACGATCTGGAGAAACATACTTATATATGCAAGTATGTAGGGCTGATCCTGCGTTGAGCAGGGGGTTGGACTAGATGGCCTGTATGGCCCCTTCCAACTCTATGATTCTATGATTCTATGATTCTAAGTGTCGTCCAGTAGCAGCAGACGTATGGTGGCTCAAGAAAGGGGCTTTAAAGGCCAGTAAGCGGAGGGGGTTTACCATTATCCTCCTCTTCTGAGTCGTCCCTGGTGGTCTCCAATCTAAGCACTGACCTGCTTCGCTTCTGAGATCCGACAAGATTTAGCTGTACCATGTTACCTTCTCTCCCCCAAGACATTCTTAGTTCTATTACGCATAGATAGTTTATTGCAGAGGAACTGAACAATCAGGCCTTTACGCTTGACTTTGGGTTTCTGGGCCTGCTGTATGCATCGCTCTTTTTTCTCCACTAACTTCCTCCTGTTATAAAAAGATCCAAAACTTGATAGGATGGGGAAAGTAAGCACCAACAAAGGGGGCAGGATGGTAGAAGGTGCAGTGTGTGTGTGTGTGTGTGTGTGTGTGTGTGTGTGTGTGTGGAGGGGACTCGAAGGGAAATCTGTATGCTTTTGAATTAATTGTGGCTTGGAAGTGAAGCAAGGGGGAAAACTGCCACAAAATCACTCTCAGAAAACATGGTGACGCAGAAGCCGGAAAGCAAACTCAGCACTAAAGAGAGGGTGTACAGAATGAAAAAGAAAACCCAACAGACACAAATGGTGAAAATGGGGGGATATGCAGCACAAAAAACAAAAACTCAATGGACATCTCCCCACAACAAGACACCCTGTGAGATGGGTGAGGCTGAGAGAGCCCTGATATTCCTGCTCAGTCAGAATAGCTTTCTCAGTGCTGTGGGGAGTCCAAGGTCACCCAGCTGGCTGCGTGTGGGGGAGCGCAGAATCAAACCCGGCTCACCAGACTCCTAACCATGACACCAAGCAGTAGGTGGTGGAAGAGTGGCCTCTGATGGGTGGGTAAGGGAGCAGGGGAGAATCCAAAGTAATCTGTATGCTTTTGAATTATTTTCAGCTTGGAAATGAAGCAAGGGGGTGGGGGGGAAATGCCAAAAAACCACACTCAGAAAATATGGGAAACAGCAGCCAGAAAGCAAACCGAGCACTGAAGAGAGAAAACTGAATGCAGAACTTAAAAAGAAAACTCAGCAGACATGCATGTTGAAAGCAGAGGGGAGATTCCGCACAAAAAGGAAAATTCAACAGACATACATGATGAAAGTGAGGGAAAACACACATCCACACCCTTCTTTCTACATGACAGATTTAAAAAATGCTAGGAACAGCAGGAGAGGGTTCTCTCACCAGATGAGGGATACGCCTAGAATATAATAATCATCCGTATTTTGATACTCCTATCCTATAAATTATCTTGCTGTAACCCTTGAAGGGCCACGGTCAGCCTGATTGCCATAGGTAAGCTGCCCTTGGCTAGTATATGGAGGGAAACCTCCAAAAAATACCAAGGCTGTAATGTGGAAACAGGCAATGTATAGCCACCTCTGCTCATATCTTGCTTTGAAAATCTTAGGAGTAAACTCAGGCTTTCTCAACAGGGCTTTTGTGAAACCCTGGGGTTTCTTAACAGCACCAGATTGGGTGGGAGTTAATTTAAAATATATTTTTAATTCTTTTTTAGAAATTCAGGTAATATGACCAAATCTGGTTATGTCAACCCACCCACCCCTTCCCAAAATAGCCAATGACGGGCCTGGAGGGGGTGGAAAGAGGAGGGGCCCCGGCCATAAAAATCCTTGCTGGCTGACGCTCATCACACAAAGTAGTGACTGGAGTTCAGAGGGGTGAATACTCTCGTTTTAACTGTGAGCGTTCCGTCAGGGCCCTCAGCTCTTCCGGGAGCTCGTTCCACCAGGTCGGGGCCAGGACTGAAAAGGCCCTGCCCCTGGTTGAGGCCAAGCATGCCTCCCCGGGCCCAGGGACCACCTGTCATGAACCCCGATTCATGACTTTTTCGTTTCCTGGGCTCTGGCAAGGCCAGCCGTCATAAACCTGTAAATCTGTCCTTTGGCTCCACGATTCTCCCTGCTTCCTTTCGCTTTATCAAATTCTTCCTGCGTCCTTGTGTAGACAACAAAGACTCAACAGAAGTGTATTATTATTATTATTATTATTATTAATATTATTATTCGATTTATTTCCCGCCACTCCCTACAGGCTCGTGGCGGGTAACAGTAGTCTTAAAATCCCCCATTAAAACCCCCACTAAAAGACTCTAAAAGTACCCAACATGGATGGGAAAAGTATAACTGTAGAGATTAGATTCTGGCCATCTGGCAGCCTGTGAACTCAGGCACCTTTGTTGCCCTCTACTCTCCCGCCGAAATGCCTATTCTCCCTCATCAAGAATAACCTATATCTGTTCTGAAGTGTCTATTGTTCTCCGTTACTGTCAAGCCCCTGGCTTAGGAGGTCTTGGCTTGCTCTAGCATTTCTGTAGCGTCTGTTCAATAAAGTTCTTTCTTGGCTTTTCAACAACCTGTTGGATCCCGGATGTGTTTTTATCACGGACTCTACTGGCTGGGCTCAGCCTGAATCCTGACACCACCAACAGATTCAAACCCGCAGAGCGAAGAGCTCTACGGGGGGCATAACCTGAGTCTCTGTAGCCCCACTTTTACCACAACACCCCACTAGAGTCTTTAGAGCTTATGCATTGGACCCCAACACTACATCAGCACAAAACCAGGAGGCCTGTAAACCTTCAATAGTCTATTCCACCTTTTCTACTGGTTCCAGAATATAAGGCTCTAGAGCAGGGTCCACCGCACTGAATTTGGTAATGAAATCACAGAAGATTTGGATAGGCCTCGCTCTGCATCTCTGTTTATTGTTAAGCCGCTTTAATAAAGCCAGACTTTGCCTCAGATACTTCTCTGCCTTTTCTTGAATTTCTGACAAAGGTTACAAAAAAAACCCCTCCTGTTTTATGAGACTTGGCTTTTCCCGCCCAAATTCCACCAAATCCTAAAAATTGCTGTATCTTCTGAAGTAGAGCCCAGAATGGCTTCTCACGCAAGGCCTCTTACGCCTGGCACAGGCCGAGTCGGTGGTCAGTCTTTCCATTCACTCCCAACGTGCCTCAGATAAAAATAGGCCCGTGCGTGAGCCTGCGATTCCTAACCCCCCCCCGTTCTCATGCCAAGGGTGAATAAGTGTCATATTGAGAGGGACTGCCCAGCTGCTCGACATCTAAGGCAACCAAACACTGTTATGGAGATTGGAAGATGATCCTTTCTTTGATGGATGGCCTACTGGTAGCGAAGAAGAAGAAGAAGAAGAAGAAGAAGAAGAAGAAGAAGAAGAAGAAGAAGAAGAAGAAGAAGAAGAAGAAGAGTTGTTCTTTATACCCCACTTTGCTCCACCAGAAGGAATCTCAAAGCGGATTCCAATTGCCTTCCCTTCCCGTTTTCCCGTTGAAAAGTGATGTTTTTCTGGGTTGGGGCGAGTTGTGGGGGGAAGTTATTTTGGGACAAGGTGTGTTCAGAAAGTGGAGGACCCCTGCCTAGACCACAGACCTGTCAATTCTGTCCCTGCTCAGAAGTGACGGTGCATCATTCCTGACGGAGGGAGCTCTGACTCTCAAAAGCTCACTTCCTGATATTCTTTTCGGTCTCTAAGTTGCTACTGGATTCAAATCTAGCTGTTTGACTGCAAACCAACAGGGCTACCTTCCAAACCAGCGCATTGTAATACCCTCATGAAATACCTTTGTTTCTCCATCTGGGGTTTCATAGCTCAGTAAGTACCCGCCCGGTGTGGCACGGGGTGGTAACCAGGTAAGACGAGCACTGCGGGCTGAGATCTCACTAGCCTGGAGGTTCCGTGGCCCATCAGCACCTGGAGAAAGAGAAGAATGAAAGAATTCAGCAAAGGAAGGACAACATTTGATTTAAGAGAGGATCACAACGCGGCATGCTTTCCCCTCCTTGAACACTGTAAACACATCAGGCGACTGTTCTTGAGTTCTGCTTCCCTTCACCTCCTTGCCAAGGGAGGACCTGGATGCCCCCCCACCTCTTCAGTCTCACCCACTTACCAGTGGTGAAAGTGGCACTGACTGGCGAGCTACGGTTTCCTTCCTTCTCCCCGTAGACGCTGGCCCGATATTCTGTGTCCAGCTGCAGCCCTGACAGCCGCAGCTCGGCCCGGTTCCCTGGTACGGATTCAGAGACCCTGGAGCCTGCAAGAGAAATGTACTGTGTAGAAATGTACTGTGTAGAAGTTTCCATTGCAGTGTCTGAACATGAGACAAGCCTCACTGGAACAGACCAAAGGTCCATCCAGTGCAGTATCCCCGCTCTTACCTCCCGCAGGCCCATAGGTGACAATGTAGTTGCTCATCTCGGCCACGCCAGGCTGCCAGACCAGCACAGCAGAGGAATCGGTCACGTTGACAGCTCGCAGGTCAGAAGGGCCGTCAGGAACTGTGTCGTGAGAAAAGCGTAGTCAACAGGGGGCCTTTCCCCTTCATCCTGGATCGTTTCCCCAGAGAACTTTGGGCCGTGGGGTGGGCTGGAGACCCGAGACTGGAGTAAGTGGGGTTGTGGCGACAAGAGCTAATTGCCCCATGGCTGTGACAGCCAAGGCATGGTCCTATCTGAGATAATGATACTGGGCAGGTTGTTGGTTCATCCAGCCCAAGGGCCACTTTTATGAACCTGAACCTGAACCTTAGGTTGGATGAACAAACAGCTTCATCTGAGATATGACACGTGGGTTCAAATGAGAGTCCTAGGCTAATTACATTTCCTGCTGAGTAAAGTGAAAGTGTTTTGTTCAGGATTACCTGTGGTGACATAGCCCAGCAAGGGCTCGCTCTCCTCGAAGCCCCGGATCGACATCACGCTGACCTCATAGCTGGTCCCGGGGGTCAGGCCTTTGATGATGGTTCTTAGCGTGGATCCATCCACAGAGATGCTTCTGGGCTCCCCTGCAACAAAAGATCTGAGCTCCAATCTTTTCTGGGACTCCCCACAGCTTTATATTATATCTCCTGAACTCCTTTTCTGTTTCCTCCAGTGTTTCCTCAGTCCCATCATCTCACATTTCCTTCCTTCCTTCCTTCCTTCCTTCCTTCCTTCCTTCCTTCCTTCCTTCCTTCCTTCCTTCCTTCCTTCCTTCCTTCCTTCCTTCTTCCCTTCCTCCTTCCCTTCCTTCCTTCCACCGGGGTAACAGGATCCAGAAACCTACCCCCATCCAATGGCTGGAAGGAAATTTTGTAGCCGTCAGCACGAGATGACGGCGCCCGCCAGTTCGTCATGACGGATGTCTCACGGATGTCACTAAACCACAAGTCCCGGGGACTGTCCAGCACTGGAAAAAAAGAAGACATGGGCTTGGATCAGGACCTTTGAGGCTCACTTGCTCACTGCATGTGGGGGAGTAACTGCCTTTACTCATCCGAACGGTTCCCTTGCCTTATCAGCTGCATTACAGGAGGACATGCAACAGTCAAAACATCCCCCATCTTGCACCGATGAGAAGAAATTTCACCTGGTGAATTAAAGGCACACAGTTGGCCTACTGGGAGAGAGAAAGGACAGCTGTAGACCTGAAGGTATGCAAGGCAAGTAGTTTTCATTTAATGGGAAAAGATGAAGCTACCCTGGCCTCATGTCAGTCAACCTTCTCTCCTTTCCTTGATTCTGTTCCTTTCGCATCATTCACTCTGGATCAGCTGTGAATTCTTAGAATAAAGTATTGCAAATTAGCCACCTCCCTCTCTCTCTCTTTCTCTCTCTCTCTCCGGCAGCCTTTTTACTGTTTTTTTACTGTTTTACTGTTTTTACTGTTGAGAAACTTCTGAATCATTCTTCAGACTTTGAGAAACCCTGGAAATGATGTCAGCAGGCCACACCTCCCTGACACCCCCCGGAAATCACATATCACCAGAAGTGACATCACCCTGACACTCCCACCGGATGTGACATCACACTCTGTTGCCCCTCCCCCCCATGCCCGAAATGGCCCAGCAGCCTACTTTGCTGGGCTGGGAACAGGTACTCTGTTGTCTCCTGCCACCCCCCAACCCAGTTAAGAAGAAGAAGAAGGAAGAAGGAAGAAGGAAGAAGGAAGAAGGAGGAAGAAGGAAGAAGGAAGAAGGAAGAAGGAGGAAGGAAGAAGGAGGAAGAAGAAGAGTTGGTTCTTATATGCTGCTTTTCTCTACCCAAAGGAGGCTCAAACCGGCTTACAGTCGCCTTCCCTTTCCTCTCCCCACAACAGGCAACTTGTGGGGTAAGTTAAAATGAGAGTACTTACCTTTCTGGACTCCACATGTGACAACCCTTGGCCAGCAAGGATTTTGATCCCTGGAGCCCCTCCCCTTTCCACCCCCTCCCGGCCCATCATTGTCCATTTTGGGAGGGAGAGGTGGATCGACATAAACCATATATGGTCATATCATCCAATAATTCTTAATTAAAAATATATTAGAAGTTAATTAGTCCCCACCCAATCAGGGATCTCCTGGCTATATTACACACATGCTATATGATGAATAAGAATAAATTAATAATACATTCAAAACAACAGTGGGAGGGCCCCTGGAGTCCTGGCCCTGCAAGTGGACCTCCTGAGGGCACCTGGGTTTTAACCACTGTCTGGCACAGTGTCTGACTGGAAGGGACCCTGGCCTGATCCAGCACGGCTTCTCAAACATGGGCCACAAAGCGGTCCTAAACCAGCGGCACATTATCTCCTCCTAAAGATGACATGTAGCATTCCAGGCTTCTGGAAGCTTCCACATGAGTCCCAACCAGAAACTCTTGCTGGGCCCATGCTGGCACCACCCATGTCCAGACTAGCATTGCATGAAAACGGGTAACATGATCTGCTGGGCTCCATGGGTCCAAGGGGGGCCAGGCCCCACAGACTTCCCCAAGATTTCTGCTCTTGATGGCCCTGCTGACTTCTCAAGCAGAGGAGGGGGGAACAGTGATGCTGGTCGCTTGACATCCTCCTCCCTTTCTCTAGGGAACGAATGTGGCCAGATTGGCCGACCACAAAGGAAACAGAGGAATGCCAGAGACTAATTCCTTGGGTCTCACAAAGGAAACCACAGCTGGAAGCAGGCCCAGCCCTGCAGGCCCAGCCAGCAGCACAGCTGTCCGATCGCTGCTTCCCCGAAGATCAGCCCAGATCCCTGAGGCGCATTGGCTTCTCGGTTCATCCCCGGATGGCCCCCTTAGTACAGGTTAACTGGTACAGTTGCACTGGATGGCCACAGCTGTCTGGGTGGTGTCTATGGGGGGATGGGTCCCAGGTGCTGCAAATTCTGAATGCATTTCGCCCAAAAAACAAATGAATTGCGTTCATTAGCATGGGGTTGGGATAGCTTTGCTTTTGCTATATGGATTTTTGCAGAGCAAATGTATTTTTAAACTTGGAAACCTGCGGCAGGGGCTCATGGGAATTGTAGTCCACGAACATCTGGAGGACCACAGGTTGACTACCCCTGACTTAATGTATACACAGAAATGATGACTAGACCTAGAAAAGCCAGAATTAGTGAATTTAAGAGTTGTATCAGATTAAAGACAATTCAGTGGTCAACCACTATCTCACTTTTGGCTGTACTGTATACGTAATGCATTTGTAACCACTGAGGAAGGCTGTAGAAGCCAAAACACATCTGGTATTATGTGGTTTGTAGGACATATTCATCTACCAGGAATGTGTGTAAATTGCATGATCTGCTAGTGTTTTTTTTATTTTATGTGCGCACTGTATATAATAAATGTTTTATTTTTTGTTATAGCCTGACGCTTTTAACACAAATTAAAAACAACAACAAATCTTTAACCTGCCACAAGACCACAGTGGCTTAGCTGGAACTGCGGTTGCCACCCTCCAGGTGGGCCCTGGAGATCTCCCAACATTACAACTACAAACTATCGGTTCCCTTGGAGTTCTCCAGACTAATTAAATCATTCCGTGAAGAAAATGGCAGCTGGGGAGGGGGGGGTTTGCTCCATGGTATTATACTCTGTAGCGGTCCCTCGTCTCCTCAAACCCGTCCTTTCCTAAGCTCCGCCCCCAAATATCCTGTTTTTTCCCCATCCTAGAGTGGGCAACCCCTGCTAGGAGTTGCTTTCTCCCACCAAAGCCTTGCTGAAACTCAGGCATATGCTGCACACAATAGATAATGTACTTTCAATGCACTTTGAATGCACAGGAATGCAGAGGAAAATCCAGCTGCCAAACCACATTGAAAGTGCATTATCCTCTGTGTGCGGAATGGGCTCAGTTTGGAGGGATCTTCTTTTCTCCAGCAACCGCAGGCTGATTCATACATTATACAGTAGTTTAGGACAGTCAGCCTGAATGGCTTCAATCCCCATCCATGTAATGCCCACTTCATGGTGTACATGGAGCAGGGGCTCCAGCCTTACTGCTTCCCCCACCTGAACTGGTCCCAGAGAGGCACTATTTGGCTCTTTGGCAAAACCTTCATGTCTCCCAGACAGTGCTGGCCCCAGGATTTGGTGGGTCCTGAGCAAAGAATTGCAAGGCAAACGAACCGGTCAGTCCTAGAGGAGATCAGCCCTGAGTGCTCCTTAGAAGGCCAGATCCTGTAGATGAAACTCAAATACTTTGGCCACCTCATGAGAAGGAAGGACTCCCTGGAGAAGAGCCTAATGCTGGGAGCGATCGAGGGCAAAAGAAGAAGGGGACGACAGAGAATGAGGTGGCTGGATGGAGTCACTGAAGCAGTCGGTGCAAACTTAAATGGACTCCGGGGAATGGTCGAGGACAGGAAGGCCTGGAGGATCATTGTCTGTGAGGTTGCGATGGGTCGGACACAACTTCGCACCTAACAACAACAAGAGCAAAGAATTCTCCTCCCCTGCCTACTACCAGTCACTCCTGCCCTCTCTCCCACCTACCCACATACATGCCTCTTTCCTGCTTTTGTGTCCCTCCCTTGCCTGCCTTGTCACAAGGACTCCCACTGCCTATGCTCTCAGCTGCCTCTGCAGCCCTTTCTCTAGAGGCACTGGTAGGGATGTGAGGCTCCAAGTGGGACCTGGGCATCCCCTGGATCCAGAAATGAGAGTGGCAGGCAATAAGCTCAAAAATCAAAAAATCAAAAAATCAAAAAATCAAAAAATCAAAAAATCAAAAAATCAAAAAATCAAAAAATCAAAAAATCAAAAAATCAAAAAATCAAAAAATCAAAAAATCAAAACATCAAAACATCAAAACATCAAAAAAATCAATAAACCTTAGGCACTGAGGCAATGCATGTAAGAGAGAGCATGGGGGCACAGAATGCCAGCAAGTGGTGCTGGCAGCAGGGGGCCCAGCCAGAAAGCCTGGTTCCTGGCAGCTGCATCCAACTTAGCTCACGCTGATGCCAGCCTTGGAACAGGTGGGTTCCCCCAACAGGCCAAACCTGGGCTGCTCCCAGTCAGGAAAATGGCCCTCTGGTCCATCCTGGATTCTCAACAATGGGTGAATTGGCCAGCAGAATCTCCTTGGACCTCTACTCCTCTTCTCCCAACAACCCACAACCTTCCCCGCCCCCAATTCCTGTGGGTCTTCTGCTTCTTTTGTGTGGAAGAATTTAATTTAGGCGACACACCGGCATCATGATAGTGTTTGGGCAGAGAGCACTATCCTCCTGCTTCAGAAAAACAAACAAATTGGCACTGAAGCGCAGGTGAATTACCTAGCCCGCTTGTCCGAGCTGCGGTGTTGATATTGGCCACCTCCAGTCCATTCTTGATGCCGTAGAGTGTGAGGCTGTACTCCTTGTTGGGAGCAAGGTCCCTGACCACGGCCGAGCGCTCGGTCCCTGGCACGTCAACCTCCTTCGGCGGTCGGGGGCTCTTCCCGCTGCCGACGAGGGAATCTTTGTACCGGATCCGAAAAGAATCACATTGACCCTCGGGGGCTTCCCACTTGAGCTGCAGCGAGGTGGGGGTCACGTCAAACACAACCAGGTTCCTGAGCAGATTGATTGGCTTGCTGATGGCTTCTGGGAAAGCTGCATGAGAGAGAGAATGGAAATGAGTGTGGTGAAAAAGGCAGGGGGAAAGGGAAGGGAAAGACGGCAAAGGAGAACTGTTAAATGAGGTGGTTCCGAAAAAGAAGAAGAGCTGGTTTTGATGCCCGCTTTTCACTACCCAAAGGAGTCTTACAAGCTCTCCCCACAACTGACACCCTGTGAGGTAGGTGAAGCTGAGAGAGCTCTGACAGAAGTGCTCTGTGAGAACAGCTCTAACCGGACTGCGACTAGCCCAACCAGGTCATCCAGCTGCCTGCATGTGAAGGAGAATCAAACCCAGCTTTCCAGATTAGAAGCCGCCACTGCTGTTAACCAAGCCAGCTCTCAGAAGGGCACAGGGTATAGTAAGGAGAAATTACACTTCTTTCTGCCTCGTAATATTGGGGAAATCTTAAGATTTCTGTCCTCTGGCAACAAAAAGTTCTCTATCAGCCCTGGTTCTAGGAGGCATTTGATTAGTCACTGTTGGAATCAGGATGCTAGACTAAGGCCTTTCACATGTGGCTTATTTGCCTCAGGCTCATTACTGCTGGGAGGTGGATTTTCCCCAGCTCTTCTCCGGTCTCCTCCAAGCTTTGCCTCAAAGTTTCACAAAATGCCACAGCAAAGCTTGGTTGGCTATTACATGAAAAGAAGAAAAGGGCCTCACCAACATCAACTAGAAAATAAATGTGTGTGTGGGGGGGGGGGGGGAGAGATCCGATTGGTGCTTGTCAGGAAAGAATCTCTAATATTTGAAGAAGAGTTGTTTTTTATACCCCGCTTTTCACTAAAGGTACAATCGCCTTCTTTCCTCTCCCTACAACAGACACCCTGTGAGGTGGGTGAGGCTGAGAGAGCTCTGAGAGAACAGCTCTTACAGGGCTGGGGCTAACCAAGGTCACCCAGCTGGCTGCATGTGGAGGAGTGGGGAATCAAACCGAGCTGGCCAGATTAGAAACCGCCACTCTTAACCGCTACACCAACCCCTCTTTTGCGAGGTTTCACAAAAACAGACTTCTGTCTGGTGCTTCTTTCCTGACAAGCACCAATTCCCACCCACCCCTCTTTTGTCCATTCTACTATGTGGGAAAGGAAAGGCCGGATTTTCCCAGGCCCCTCCTCCCCACACTGATCCAGCACTTATAACGAACGGCACATAATGAGCTCTACCATTTTACTGGAAACAGCCTTCTCCCATCCCGGTCCCCTTATTTTATGGTACATCCAGCCAAATTAAGAAGAACTCCAAAAACCCTGTGCTCATTATTCTCTAATATTTTTTCCATTCTTAATAATTTTAAAAGGGGTCTTGTTTCCAATAGCAGCAATAACTCAGCTGACAGAAAACCGTTTGCAGGCTGAAGTGAGGTAATCCGTGGATGAGGGGAGACAGTTCAATTTTCCTCACACTCTACACCAGGGGTAGTCAAAGTGCGGCCCTCCAGATGTCCATGGACTACAATTCCCAGGAGCCCCTGGCAGGGGCTTCTGGGAATTGTAGTCCATGGACATCTGGAGGGCCGCACTTTGACTACCCCTGCTCTACACTCACTTTGCACTGTACAAAAAAACTCTTTTGACATGCAATTGGGATTTCTCTGCATCCCGCTCAGACTGGCTGCCCTCCCCTCTTCTTTCGGCCCCTTCGGTCCTGCCTGAAACGTCGAAACGTCAAGCCGCGGCTGGTTCTCCAGCTGCACCTCACACCCCTTTGCTGTCTGCCTCTCACCGGCCTTGACACAGAGCAATGGATGCATGCAATGAGTCTTCCCCCACCCCCTCCATGCGGCTTTAGCAACTGCACGGGCCAGCACATTTTTCTCCACAAGCTGTTTACCAAACACAACCTTTCGCTGCTTGTCAGGTCATTAGTAAGTGGCCTGACTCCGGCCATTAATCTCACCACGCATTATCTACACTCGGAGGGGCCCTGATCCTTTTGACGAACGCGGGCTGCTGCTCCGAGCCAGCTCCTTCATGCCGAGCCAAGGCAGCCGAGGCTGGATCCAAAATCGGGCCTCATTGCTGAGTGAAATGAACAATTGTCAAGTGGGGATGATTCAACAGAGCCAGGCCTGCATTCAGTCCCCAGACGACAAGCCCATTTTGTCTGCCTGGGTTAGGGGTAGCAATTAGTCCAGATATTCGGTATCTGCCACCTTTTCAGGCTCCGACCAATAGAGGTAGATAGGGTTGCCGGCCTCCAGGTAAGATTGCCAGGTCCACTGGTCCAGGTGGAGTTCCCCCCCACACACACTTTCTGGACACATTTCTCCCCCATGGACTTCCCCCAAACTCCCTTGAAACCAGAAGAGCACTGCACATTAACATGGCATGCTGATATCAGGGTCCATGCTAAGGTGACCAGATTGTCCCACTTTTGGAGGGACATCTGTAGGTACCTGGCAAATTATACTTATGTTGAAATTAAAAAAAATATATATTACAATACTATTTTTGCGTTCTATACGTTCTACGAAATTTTTTGTTCCTCCATATAGACCAAAATTTTAATCAAGAACCCCCCCTGGTCAATGGTGTCCCGCTTTACCAACGTTAAAATCTGGTCACCTTAGTCCATGCCCATCAGAGTCATGGGGGGAGGAAGAGACACTCTGGTTTTGGGGCAAATTTCTATGGTTTGAAGCAAATTTTACCACAGAGTTTTGCCCCAAAGCCAGAGTGTCCCCCCGGATGACATCAGCACTTGTCCTTCCTCAAGACCATTCCCATTCCCTGCCAGCAGTGATGAAGAACCTGGAAACCCTACCTCCATGTTTGTCTTGGGGATCTCTTGGAATAACAAAGGATCTCCAGATTACAGAGATCAGCTCCTCTGCCCACAGTGGCAGCTTTGGAGGGTGGATTCTGTGGCATTGTACCCCACTGAGGTTTCTCGGCAGGCTCCAACCACCCAAATTCCCAGGAATTTCCCAACCCCCAGGATTTCCGTGGATGAGGCCTAGCTTAAAGAAGGAAGATCCAGGCATGGGTTTTTATTTTTTTTGGCTCTCCCCCATTCATTTAACGACCTTGTGATGATCTTGGGCTGTCTTACCAGGGAACAACCTTGCTTCATTCAAGTTCAAGGATGCCAGGAAACCACCAGGGACAGGATGATAAGGGATGGGGGTGGCTAGGTGTCAAAATGGAATTCCCTACAGTGGACATTAAGTGTGAGAGGAAAACAGGGCCTCAGAAAGGTTTCACTTCTCTTCAGTTTAAAACCTTGAACAGGATGGGGCCCACAACTGGCTAGGACAGGGGTGGCCAAACTGTGGCTCTCCAGATGTCCATGGTCCACAATTCCCATGAGCTCCTGCCATAGGGGTTCATGGGAATTGTAGTTCATGAACATCTGGAGGACCACAGGTTGACTATCCCTGCTCTGGAAGGTCAACAACAGGGCATAGAGGCTGAGGCCTTCCCCTGAAGTCGAAGCTGACTCCTGGCTCTGAGATTCACAAGTCTGCTCTCTCTTCTCAAAGACGGCAGCTAGCTGTAGTCAAAAAAATGGGAGTCCACGATGATAGGCAGTCAACAGAGACAAACCGTGTAGGCAAAGAAGACTGAATAGAAATCAGCCAAAGCAGTGTCTGTTTGCTCTTATTTTATTAAGCCGCAATCACTGAGCATACAGCTGTTTTGAAGTTTCTTTGTCAGTATTTATCTGGACAAATGAGGTTATACAGAATCAATTCTTCATGCCCCATGCCTCTGGGGGACATAACCACGTGAATTGTTACTTGTGTTCCCATTACAGATAAATACAGATGAAGAAACTTCAAAACAGCTGTATGCTCAGTGATTGTGATTTAACGAAGTAAGAACAAACAGAAAGACCGTACACTGCTTGGACCAATTTCTATTCAGTCTTCTTTGCCTACACAGTTTCTTTTGGCAGCTAGCAGCAGGCTGTGCCCCTACAACTTATTCAGCTCTGGTCACTTTTGTCCCAGGTAGATTTTTCAAGATCACCAAGACCAGGGCCTATTCTGCACACAATAGATAATGCACTTTCAATGCACTTTAGAAGTAGATTTTCCTGTTCCGCACAAGAAAATCCAGCTGCCAAAGCACATTGAAAGCATGCAGAATGGGCCCTGGTCACATATATGGTCTCTAAACATTTGACCCCCCTCCCATTAGACACTATTTGAATGAAAGAGTTCTTAATGAGTAAAGAGAAAACACATGCCAAGTAGAGTGAGGAGAAAAGTGAGGAATGGTCACTTCTGTAGAAATGGCAAAGGTGAAGCCCAAACAGGATTGTGGTGCTACTCCCATCTGCTCACCTGTGACAGCATCGGTTGAGATGGGTCCAATCTGCTTCCTCCCTGAGATGCCGTAGAGGTTGAACTTGTATTTCTGGGAAGGCAGAAGGCCAGACACGACGAATGTGCGGGAATCAGCCCCCACGGGCAACGACTGTGGCCTGCCCTCAGCGTCCTTGTACTGGATGAGGAAGGAGTCAAATTTCCCAAAGGCGATGGTCCATGAGAGGCGGACGGAGTCCTTGGTCACCTCGGAGATTGAGAGATCCCCCAGTTTGGGAGTCTTTTCTGGCTCCTCCATTCGAGCTAGGACAGAGAGGAAATGCAGAGATGCCCGTGAATCAAGCTGTCCTATGTAAGAAGAGCCCAACCCTTGACCTGGGAACTGTCCTGGTCATGAAAGGGGAAATGGGCAGCTGGTTTCTTCTCTGATCTCTTAAATTGCAACTCATGCTCACCAGCGGAGGGGGAGGAAGAAGGCAAAACTGCTTTGGTCAATCTTGAGGTTGGGAGGCAATACAAAAGGAGAGTGGAATAGTGTCAGTTTATG
This sequence comes from Paroedura picta, assembly GCF_049243985.1. Classification (NCBI taxonomy): domain Eukaryota; kingdom Metazoa; phylum Chordata; class Lepidosauria; order Squamata; family Gekkonidae; genus Paroedura; species Paroedura picta. The sequence goes on from NC_135371.1 coordinate 7,528,773, forward strand.
GATTTGGGCTGGCAAGAAACAGATTTGGGTTCTGGAGGCCACGGGAGGACAAGTCTAGCCGCAGTGACTAAAGGCAACAAAAGGAAAACTCCAGAGCCAGGAGGCAACATTAACGGAGGACCTCAACCTCCATGCTCTGTTGTTGGCCGTCAAGAGGAACAGGTTGGCCACTTGGTGAGCCAGGATGCTAGTCTAGATGGACCTCTGGTCTGATCTCCAGCAGGGCTCTTCTTCTGTTCTTATGGTGAATGAGGGAAACTTCCACATTCAGAATAGTTAAATTTAATTTCCTCACTTGTAATAGTCTGAATCTCAGGCAAGGAAAGAAGATGCTCATTGAGGCCTTGAAAGACATGGGCTAGAGAGGAAAGATGTTATGATGAGCTCTTTCACTGAGACAATCTGAGCAGAGGTTTCATTCATGCAGGAAAGGAAAGACTTTCTCCCCCTCTATCTTGGACTCACAACTTAGGCCTGAGTGCGTGAGTGACCCAAGGTCGCATGCTGTGTTTTGTGGTGGTGGTGGGGAATTGAACTGTGGTCACCTCAATCTTAGAAGAGGAAGAAGAGTTGGTTCTTATATGCTGCTTTTCTCTACCCAGAGGAGTCTCAAAGCAGCTTACAATCGCCTTCCCTTTCCTCTCCCCACAACAGACACCCTGTGAGGGAGGTGAGGCTGAGAGAGCCCTGATATTACAGAAGAAGAAGAATTAGTTCTTATATGCTTCTTTTCTCTACTCGAAGGAATCTCAAAGTGGCTTACATTCGCCTTCCCTTTCCTCTCCCCACAACAGACACCCTGTGAGGGAGGTAGGGCTGAGAGAGCTCAGAGAGAACTGTGACTGGCCCAAGATCACCCAACTGGCTGCATGCGGAGGAGGGAGCAGGGAATCAAACCCAGTTCTCCATAGAGTCTGCCGCTCTTAATCACTATACCAAACTGGCTCTTAGGAATGAAGGTTGGGCTTTGCACCTTCCCTGGGAAACTGACCTGTGATAGCTTCAGTGGCGATGGGGCCGGTGCGCTTCCGTCCAGCGAGGCCGTAAAGATTGAACTTGTATCTGCGGGAAGGCGCCAAGTTGGACACTGTGACATTGCGGGAGTTTCCGTCCACACGCAACGCCTGGGCTTTGCCCTCTGCGTCTCGGTACTGGAGAGTAAAGGAGTCGAAATTCCCTGATGCGACAGTCCAAGACAGGCGGACAGACGTCCCGGTGACATCCGAGGCGGAGATCTCGCCAAGACTGGGGTGTGGAGGGGAGACCAGGTCAGCAGCAGCAGGAGCTGGGGAAGAAAGAGGCAGGGGCTCAATCCACATTTAGGCAAAGCTTGGCGGACTGGGTGGGTCATGGAAAACAATGGCCAGCCTAAAGGAAATGTGTGTGCTGCAACATCTGATTATTCTGATGCACAACCCGTGCTCTGCACAAGAGTCCACTATTAAGATAAGACCTGGAGAGACAGAACGGTTTCCAATTGGCAAAGCTGTCAGACAAGGATTTGTTTTATCTCCCTGTCTCCTCCGTCTGCATGCAGAAGTTATCAGAAGGAAACCTGGATTAGATTTAGACCGAGGTGGGGTGAAAACTGGTGGAAGGAGCATTAACCATTTGAGAAATGCAGGTGACATGCACATGACTGGCAAAGACTTGAAGCAATTCCTGCTGAAGGTTAAACCAGAAAGCTTCAGCTTGTCAGGGGAATGTTCTTGACTGAGGCTTCAGGGAGGCTGCTTGGGGGAGTGGTTAAAAGCAGCAGCTTCTAATTTGGCCAGCTGGGTTTGATTCCCTCCTCCTCCTCCACATGGAGCCAGCTGGGTGACCGTGAGCCAGTCACAGTCCTGTTAGAACTGTTCTCACAGAGCAGTCCTGTCAGAAGCTTTCTCAGCCTCACCTACTTCACAGGGTGCCTGTTGTAGGGAGAGGAAGGGGAAGGCGAATGGAAGCCGCTTTGAGACTCCTTTGGGTGAAGAGAAGTGGGGTATAAAAACCAATTCTTCTGAGAAGAGTTGGTTTTTATGAGAACAGATATAGGATGAGAACAGATATAGGATCTGCTCAGCAAGGAAGATGGGAGATGAGTCAACCCCTCTCACATGAACACCTTATGCAGAAGAAGAAGAAGAAGAAGAAGAAGAAGAAGGAGTTGGATCTTATATGCCACTTTTCCCTACCCAAAGGAGGCTCAAAGCGGCTTACATTCACCTTCCTTTCCTCTCCCCACAACAGACACCCTGTGGGGTGGGTGAGGCTGAGAGAGCCCTGATATCACTGCTCGGTCAGAACAGTTTTATCAGTGCCGTGGGGAGCCCAAGGTCACCCAGCTGGTTCCATGTGGGGAGCACAGAATCGAACCTGGCATGCCAGATTAGAAGTCCGCACTCCTAACCATTACCCCAAACTGTAAGGAGTGACCTCAGTGAGATACAATCCCATATAGCCCCTCCCTCCCAACCAGCCCTTTTCTCCAGGGGAGCTGATCTCTGTAGTCTGGAGATCAGCCGTCATTCCGGGAATTCTCCAGGCCCCGCCTGGCAGTTGGGAACCATATCTGGAGGAGAAAATGTAACAGTGCAAGACTGAGGAACAGAGAGGGATGGGCCCATTCCTATGATGAGGGGAATGACGCCATGGTGCCTGAGCCCACTATCCCGTTGTGTGTTTTGACAGTCGCAACCTGAAACCAAAACAGAGAATAGCAACAGAGCGGCCCGGTCTCCCATTCTGGAGAGAGAGAAAGAAAAGGACAATCTCCTGGTCCAGGAAGAAAATCATTAATGGGAACGCGAAACGGGTCGTCCGACCACTGGGCCGCGGCTGACCTGTGACGGCCTCTGTCGAGATGGGGCCGAAGCGCCTGGGGCCGGAGACTCCGTAGAGGTTGAACCTGTATCTGCGAGAGGGGGTCATGTCATGAAGCCGCAGCGAGCGTAGTCCCCCGTCCACCGGCAAGGCGTGGGGCTTGCCCTCTGCATCGTAGTACTGGATGATAAAGGAATCAAAATTGCCGTCCTGGACGGTCCAGGAGAGGAGGACGGAGTCAGGAGTGACGTCGCTGGCTGACAGTTCTCCGAGCTGCTGGACGGCTTCTTCCGACTGGGTGTCTGAGTCTGGAACAGAGATGGGTGCTGTGTTAAAAGCATTACTGGGAAGGTGGAGAGGAGTTACGACAGCCAACACAGGATGGGATACTTCTCCCTTGCTGGCGCATAATGCTTTGCTCCTGACACCCCTTCTTGACCTCATGGGATAACCTAGGAAGGAATCACAGTGGCCCTGATTGGGTAATACAAACAGGGGGAAAAAAAGATTCAGGAGAGGGAAATATTTTCTTTGTCACACATTGCATGGCTAGTCTGCCCACCCTATTTTATTTGACAAGGTTCTTGTTGGCGTGAGTGACTTAATGTTCCTGGACACTGGGGGGCGCTACATCGCTCTAAGGTTGTATAGGTGTTATCTCCTTGAATGGGAACGCCTCTCTTTGTCATAACCGGGGCGCTGCCCTCTGAGGCTTCCTCTCTTTCTCACTTTGTCCTCTCACTCATACCACATGGCCTTCCACGGAGACACATGTCTCTGCAGGACTCTGCTGAAGATGCAACGCCCGCATACTCCTGCACATACGAGGCTGGACAAGCCAGCCATTTGCAATAGGGAAAAGTACTCTTTCGACTTCTTTCTTTTCTTCCGTCTACCTGAATGTGAACTGGATCTACTCGAATAAATGTAAGTTTACCTTTTTGGTAAGGCTGTGTGCTTCAGCTCGGTTCGGCCACCTAGGGCAGGGGTCATCAACCCCCGGTCCGCGGCCCAGTGGCGGGCCGCAAAGGCACGGCGGCGACGCAAATGCGCATGTGCGCAGTTGCCGTGCATGCGCATTATCACCCCCTAGTGGCGAAAACATGCACGCGCAGTTGTCGCACATGCGCGTTACCGCCACCTGGTGGCAAAAACACGCATGCGCGGCGACTGCGTGTGCGTGTTTTTGCAGCACCCGGGCCGTCGGCTCTCCCCTCACTCCGGAGGCGGTCCCTGACCTGAGAAAGGTCGGGGACCGCTAACCTAGGGGATCACTGCAGCCTGAGATGGCCAGTGGCATGGAGAGAAGGGACGGCGGCAGTGTGCCATCCGGCGGCCGCACACAGGTTCAGAGCTGTGTCTCTGCGTGTGGCTGCCAGCTGGTACGCTGCCGCCACCCCTCCTCGCTGGCTGCCTCGGGCAGCGGTGATCCTCGCTGGCTGCCTCAGGCAGCGGTGATCGCCGAGGCAGCCGAACCGAGCCGAAGCAGACACCCCGACTTTTCGGCAATATACTCCTTAGGAGATTTATTTACGGCGCTCAGTATCGTGTTTCTGGCCAATGCTCTGCTATAGTACCCAAATACCCCAACGGTTCTGACCTGTGACTGCATCGATGGAGAAGGGGCCAAGGCGCTTGTGGCCATAAATGCCGTAAAGGTTGAACTTGTACCGGCGAGAAGGAACCAGGTCGGGGACCGTCACGTTACGGGAATCGCCGTTTAAGGGCAGCCCCTGGGCCTTGCCCCTTGCATCTCTATACTGGACCAAGATAGAGTCCAGCTTCCCTGCAGGGACAGTCCAGGAGAGGCTGACGGAATCGCTAGTGACACCGGAGACAGACAGGTCTTCTAGGTGGGGCTGGACATCAGCCTCGCCTTGGGATTTCGATGGAGCTAGAAGGAAAAAGAAAACGGAACTGAAAAAAAAAAGAGAAGCAGGGTCTTGTCCTGAGCTGGAAACCTGAAACATGTACTTCTTTCTTTTTTAAAAAATTAAAAACTTCTCAACTGGACGTGGAGAGGAACTCCTGAAGAACCTGCTGGATAGAACGGAGAGTGAAGGACACAGGAACCGAGTTTAACGTATTGTCTCTTACGTTCCATGTGAACCACCCTAGGCCTCAGGGGAGGGAGGTCTACAAATGTAAATAATAAATAGTAAATAAATAAAAATAACGTGGCACATAATCAAACTAAACAAACTGCTCTCCGGCACCCTAAGAGAAGGAAGTTGCAGAAGTCCTTGGAAAACCACTGCTAACCTGTGACTGCATCAACTGAGACAGGCCCGAGACGCTCATCGACCGAGATCCCATAGATGCTGAATTCGTATCTCTGTGAAGGCGTGAGGTTGTAGAGGTGGAGAGAGCGCATGGCTCCGCCCACAGGCAGCACCTGGAGCTTTCTGGCGGCATCCTTATACTGGATGAGGAAAGAGTCAAATTGGCCTTCCTGGACGTTCCAGGAGAGGAGAAGGGAGTCGGGAGTGACCTCGGAGACAGTAACATCTCCGAGGCTGGGCCGAGCCCTCTGGCCTGCCACTTGCGCCGGCTCCTCGCCCACTTCCTGTTTGGGTGTTGCTGCAGCTGTAAAAATTAAGGAAAAGGACCCTGAGAGACAAATCAATAGGACACGGCTTTGGGGAGCAGGTTGTTCTCCCCCCTTCCCCAGCAGAGACATCCTGGAGATGCTGATTCAATTCCTCTCTGACAGAAGACCAAGAAAGGAAAGAATGTCTAGAAAACAGACATGCAAAGATCATGCACGTTTTAGCCGGGGCAGGCAAGCTCCGTCGGCAGGGCTGTGTGTTCCTGGCATGAAAAGGCAGCCTCTGTCCAGGACCTAGAGGTTTCATGCCAAAGAAAAGCTGGATTCTGCTACCTATATAAATCTTGCACAGGGATCAAAGGGGTACTGTTTTCTCTTCATCCGTCTGATTTATACTGTGCTTATCCCCCTACTTGTTCCTTCTGGCTCCTCTGGCCAATAGCTGGAGAGGTGTCGGAAACAGATTCATGATGCGATCCTAAGCAGAGTTACACCACTTGAAGTCATAGAATCATAGAGCCATAGAATCATAGAGTTGGAAGGGGCCATACAGGCCATCTAGTCATTGAATCATAGAATCATAGAGTTGGAAGGGGCCACACAGGCCATCTAGTCATAGAATCATAGAACCATAGAGTTGGAAGGGGCCATACAGGCCATCTAGTCATAGAATCATAGAACCATAGAGTTGGAAGGGGCCATACAGGCCATCTAGTCACAGAATCATAGAACCATAGAGTTGGAAGGGGCCACACAGGCCATCTAGTCACAGAATCATAGAATCATAGAGTTGGAAGGGGCCACACAGGCCATCTAGTCCAACCCCCTGCTCAACGCAGGATCAGCCCTGAGCATCCTAAAGCATCCAAGAAAAGTGTGTATCCAACCTTTCCTTGAAGACTGCCAGTCCATCGACTTCAATGGCACCAACTCTACTTAGGATTGTACCGTAAGCGGACAGGGGCAGCCTTTCCATTTAAAGTCTGGAAGGAGACTGAGAACCTTGCCTTCAACCCCTGGAAATGTATTTTTTGCCCAACTTCGGGTAGAAGCAGCTATTGTCGATGCACCTTTATTCAAAGCCTTCAGGTAGGCTTTCTCAACCAGGGTTTCATGAAACCCTGGGGTTTCCTGAAGGGCCTGGAAGGGTTTCCCAAATGGGTGGGAGTTAAGCAATTTTTATATATTTTTAAACTCTGTTAAACATTTATCAGTCGTGTTGACCTGCCTCCCCTCCATCCAAAATGACTCATGATAGGCCTGAAGGGGGGGGGGAGAGGGGGAGAGGCCCCATATCCTAACACTTCTGGGGGGTTCTCGAAGGCAGAACATTCCAGGAGTTTCTCAATGGCGAAAAAGTTGAGAAACGCTGCTTTAAGGGCTACTGCTTCCCTTTCTAATAAAACCCCCACCCACCCGCTGATTATCTTATTAAAACATCTCTCTGGTTTTTGGAGATTCAAGATGGTATTGAACATTTGACGCTGTCTTGTATGGAGTCAGACCCTCGGGCTATCAAGCCAGCCTGGAGAGAAATCACATGGGCTGATGCACCAATCAAAAAAAGGAAACAGTGTGGCTCAGCCATTACACAGATTCCAACAAAGTTGACTTCAACGGCACAAGAAGCAGTGCATCTCCACGGTCTAAAGCAGAATATGCAGTTGAAGTCAACTTTGTGATTGCGGTTTCCTTTGCTATTGTTACTCAAAGTTGCTTGCAAAGGCTTGCAGAGGCATTTAAAGGGTGCGGGGCACCAAACAGCTGATTATGATAGGCATGCCACGCCCCTTAAATGCCTCCCCAAGCCTTCGCACCAAACAGCTGATCACAACCGATCAGCTGTTTGGTGGACACTCTCTGCTGCCTGGGAAGCGGGGGGAGCATGTGCACAGATGAAAAAAGATACTTTTCAGATTTGGCTGAATCAATTCGGCCAAATCTGAAAAAGAGAAGGGTCATTTGTGTGATTTGGATTCACCTCAGGCCGAATCAGAAATGGTCTGAATTTTTGGGCCTGTGTGCGCAGGCCTGTCATTCAGGCTGGCAGCAGCTCTCCAAGGTTTCAGGTGGAAAGTCCTTAATGTCACCTGGTACTTTCAACTGGAGATTGCAGGGATTGAACCTGGGACCTTCTGTATGGCAAGCAGAAGTTCTACCACTGAGCCATGACCCAGCTGACTGCAAAGCACTCTTCCTATGCTTAAGAATGTCTCTTACTATGAATATTCCAGGGGAGATCCTGACTGAATCTTAGCCCCAAGTATAGTTAGGTCTGCCATATATTATTTCAAAATGTTCATCCCAGAACCTCATAGGAGCACTTCCTCCAGCGATAAAGTTCATCGGTCATAGCTGCCTTCCCTTCTGAAAACAAAAACTGACGTTTGTTGATTCCGAGCCAGAGTCCACTGCTCTCTTGGAGCTCCACTTCAGGATTTTGTTGAACGCAAGAGAGTTCTTCAATAAAAAGGCACTCACTTCCGCCACAACGTCAAACATAGCATTAAGGTATATGAAGCCCCAGTTACTGCAATTCAAATGTATTTTTGGAATCCTAAGGACTAGAAACTTGGATACGTTTAGACGAAAGCTGGAAATTTGAGGAAGAAGAACGCAGTTCCTCCCAAGTGAGGCTCTTTTTCTGCATTCCCACAGACCCGTATTATACACACAGCCCTGCCTTACAGGAGAAGGACAGCGGTAGGTCATGATGGAAACAGAGAACACAAATAGCGATTCTTCAAGCCAGTTTCAGAGACTAGAGGTTCACCTGAAAACTGTAAAAAGTGGAAAAGTTGTTAATGACAGACCAGGAAACAGAGATGAATTATGGTTTCCCTCTCGGAGCAGTCCGTGCTGACCTGTTACAGTGCTGACTGAAATGGGTCCCAGTCGTTGACGTCCGGAGATACCATAGAGATTGAATCTGTATTTACGAGAGGGAACCAAGCCGGGGACAATGGCCTCGCGGGATCCCCCTGCCACAGGAATAGCCTGGGGTCGTCCCTCGGCATCTTTGTATTGGATTGCGAAGGAATCAAAACTTCCTGAAGGGACGCTCCACGAGAGACGGGCCGTGCTATCGGTGACCTCAGAGACAGAGAGGTTGCCCAGTCGGGGCTCCGTTCCAGGGGTGCCCTCTTCTGTTCCCCCCTGTTGGTTAACTTCTGCCTCCTCCTGAGACCTTGCTGTTGGAATGAGAGTTAAATTAGAGAAGCTGAGTAAGTGACTCATTTTGGAAAACGGCATTGATATCAACAGATGATTGGAAGATGCCAACGGATCAGAGAGAGACACCGGGGATGCTGAGCTATAACGCGGGAGATGATGTGCGTTATAGCACGTTGAGCAGCCAGTTGTTTACGGACAGACCCGGCCAGGCCCCGTAGCCTGGGAAACGTGTGGAGGCTGTTGGCCTGCCCTATGCATTGTGGGAGGAGGTGGAGCCCAGAGGTGATTCTGAGAGGGACGGAACAGATTGTATGGCTTTTGGACTGCAGGTGGCAGATACCCTTTTTGAACATCTGCTCAGGGGAGAGAAGCCCTGCTATTAAGGATCAAGGACACTGGAGGAGTAATATTTTTAAATGAACAATTCAGTGGTGCAACCTGTTTGGGTACCCACCAGGGCAATAAGGACCTATGGGAGCAGGGGTCTCCAGCTTAAAGGGGCCAAGTTAACACTGTCATTCCCACCTCGTTTTGCTACATCTCAGGACCAGGCTGTTATCTAATCCAATCCTAAAAAACAAGAGCTTCCGAGGAAGAAGAAGAGTTGGTTTTTATACCCCCAAAGTGTCTGACAAATAACTTCCCCTTCCTCTCCCTGCAACAATCACCCTGTGAGAAAGCTGAGGCTGAGAGAGCTCTTAGAGAACTGCTCTGCAAGAACTCCAAGAGAACTGTGACCAGCCCCAGGTCACCCAGCTGGCTACATGGGGAAGAGTGGGGAATCAAACCCGGTTCTCCAGATTAGAGGCCACTGCACTTAACCACTACACCAGCGAATGCTGGCAGGGGCTCCTGGGAATTGTAGTCCATGGACATCTGGAGGGCCGCAGTTTGACTACCCCTGCACTACACCATGCTGGCTCTTGAAGAGGAGGGGCTCTTTGTGCAGTAAGCATCACTGATGCAGCCAGGACAACTCATCACGGAGGGGGGAAGCCAATTCGACCTCCCCCTCCTCTTGTGCGACTTCTGAAGATCATCAGGCCAGCTGTCTATGGAAGAAGTATGTGGCAGGTGTACCCCTGGCCCTATTCCCCGGTGGTTGCTGCCCAGATGTTGCTGTCCAGATGTTGCAAGCTGCCTAGAGGGTGGGAAGACAGGACAGAAACCTTTGAAGTGAGCAAATGGTGAAACCGTAAGCCAAATATCTTTAAATCAGCCTGTTTTGGCCAAAGAAACACGAGATTAGGGCGGACCTCTGACACTTTGCTCGTGCATGAGTACATCTGCACCAGCTGCTCTCTCTAGGATTCATCCCAGGATTGACCAGAAACAGCTGGCAGACTTGGCAACTTCTCAGGATGGTACCCCGAATGAAGTATCCGCTCGTAAATTTTGCCAAAGGGAAAGCTGAGATCTCAATCAAGAGGGATTAATGTGGCCACAATGCATGGATTTCACTAACTCTGAAACCACAACTGCTTTCAAAACACTCAGGTTTCTGAGAGTTCAATAAGTCTTTTTTTAAAGTATTCCTAAATTGCTATAAGGATTCAAATTACGCTAAAAATACATGGGTTTTCTATTTTCTCTGGTCAAATGGTTAAATTGCCTTTTCCCTTTTCCCCCCTTGATATCATATCAAACAGGTTGGCACAGCATCACATATGCTAAGAGGGACCCTTAAAACTTTGATCCAGCCCAATTAGCTGGCGTCACACAGTCAAAACTGCATTATCCTTTTCAAACAAAACAAGAGACAGTTCAGGGCTTGCTGTAAAAACGCTTGGGGCGAACATTCGGCAAATCCCCACAAATGACACACTGCCCTGGGCTGAATCTGCACAGAGCTTTTATTCCAATCCCAGGTCGATTCAATCCCTGCCATCTACACTGAATGAGATTTCCATTTTGATTTTGGGCAATTTAAATTTTGCTTCTGTAACAAGCATGACTGATCCGGAGTGACCCTACCTTTATCCTGCAATATCCTGGAGTGGTTTTAACCACCAATATTTGAAGAATCAGCATGAGTAAGCGTGCAGCTGTCTGCTTTCCCCAAAATAAATTGTTGCTGCCTCGTGGCTCCAACAAGGCACTCTGTCCCTGATTTTCTGGGTGCCATTTCAAAGAATTCCTAGTTCCTGGTTGCAAGATTTATTTTTTTTTAAGTTCAAGGTGACTGTGCTCCAGAATCCACACTTCTTGCAGCAGAGATTTGCCTCATTCTGTGAGAGGGTACTACTGTCTCAGCTCCACTTGTCTCAGCTCCCCCCCCCCGCTCGTTCACCTGCCCACCTGCTTGCAGATTTAGCCCCTGTGAGGTAGGAGAGGCTGAGAGCATGGGACAGCATGGAAGGCAGTTCTCTTAATTCTGGAGGATGAAATCAGGGGTCCTCGTCTTTACTCGTCTCAGCTCCCCCCCCCGCTCGTTCGCCCACTCACAGCCCCGTGTAAATGGGTTTGTGTTTCAAGTTGGGGGGGGGGAGCACAAAGACTTGGGTGCAAATCGATCTGAATTCAGCAGGATCAAAAGCGGGAGGAAAAAAGCTCCGTGCAGATTCAGCCCTGGATGAATCTAAGGACCCCTGGAGGATGCAAAGATCAGTCCAATCCCTGCAAAGCAATGCTGTCTGGATCCATCCTTGCACAGACCTGGCCCTAAAGAAAAGATTGGTCAAGGGGGTAAGAAAGACAGAACAGGAGAGAACCGCGGCCTGCGACCTAGGAGAGAAGTTCAGATTATAGAAAGAACTGCCCCACTCGTTCTTCTGAGCCCCCCAAATCGGGGTCATCCGCTGACCTGTGCTGACGGTGGCTGAGATGGGGCCGAAGCGCCTGTGCCCAGAGATGCCGTACAGGTTGAACGTGTATCTGTAGAAAGGCACCAGGTAGTATATCACAACAGAACTCTGCTCCTTGCCCACCGGCAGCGACTGGGGCTTGTCCTCAGCATCCTTGTACTGCACCAAGAAGGAGTCAAAGAGCGCAAACGGGATGTTCCAAGACAGGCGGATGGAGTTACTGGTGATGTCGGACACAGAGAGATCTCCCAGCTCAGGCTGTGGCTGAGGCTGAGGCTGTGGCTGTGGCTGAGGCTGAGGCGTGGCCGTCCTGTCCCCCATCTCTTGCTTTGATGCCAAGGGAGCTGTCGGAAAAGACCAATGGCAAGAGAAGTTGACGGGCTGGCTGACCGCTGAGTCCGTGATCAATGGGTTTCCTGGCTATGGGACATAGGGTGGGGAGGAAGGGAAAGGGAAAGGCAGCCTTGCCTGATCCCAGCAATGGTCTGTCTGTTCTAGGATCCTTTGCTAAACAGGACTTTGGCTCAACAGGTGCCCCTGCCATCAGGGGCATGGAGACCAAAGACGTCCTCCAGTGCTCCTCCCACCACCACCACCCGTATTCTGAGGGGTTCTGCTCTTGAGCATGGATGTTCCGTTAGTTACGGTGGCTCACAGCCAATGGTGGGCCTCTCCTCCATGAATTGTCCTCATCCTCTTTTAAAGCCAACTCATGTCCAGGAGGAACAGTGGTTTAAATGGTTAAGTTTAGACGGTGGCCTTTATGAACTTGTGTCCCCTTCCTTTAGATCAAAGGGACCGTTTCTCCCAATATGTCCCTGGAGAACACTTTGTTCTTCAAGTGCCAATCTGTCAGTAATACCTGGCCCCAGCCTCGTGGAATGAGTTGCCGTCTGAAATCAGGGCCCTGACGGAGCTACCACAGTTCCGCAGGGCCTGCAAGATGGCTCTCTTCCGCCAGGCCTAGCCTCCGGTTGAGGCTAGGTTGCTTGGACACCACAGGGGCCTCCTTCCTCTTCCCTCTGTTTCTCTCCTCTCCTTCCTCTGCTGGCACATGCTACTGACCCGGCAGGCCAGGTGAAAAATGGCTGGGGGAGGGGGGGGGGGGCTTTGTTGCAGATCATTAACTGTTAATTGTAGTATTTTTAATTGTTTAGTTGCTTTATCCTATTGTTGTGAACTACCCCTAGCCCGTTGGTGGAGAGGGGTGATATACAAACTGAATTTTAAATAAATAAGAAAGTAAGTAAGTAAAAACATAAAAATAAAATAAAATAATAATAATAAAATAGAATCATAGAATCATAGAATCATAGAGTTGGAAGGGGCCATACAGGCCATCTAGTCCAACCCCCTGCTCAACGCAGGATCAGCCCTAAGCATCCTAAAGCATCCAAGAAAAGTGCGTATCCAACCTTTGCTTGAAGACTGCCAGTGAGGGGGAGCTCACCACCTCCTTAGGCAGCCTATTCCACTGCTGAACTACTCTGACTGTGAAAATATTTTTCCTGATATCTAGCCTATATCGTTGTACTTGAAGTTTAAACCCATTACTGCGTGTCCTCTCCTCTGCAGCCAACAGAAACAGCATCCTGCCCTCCTCCAAATGACAACCTTTCAAATACTTAAAGAGGGCTATCATGTCCCCTCTCAACCTCCTTTTCTCCAGGCTGAACATTCCCAAGTCCCTCAACCTATCTTCATAGGGCTTGGTAACAATAATAATAATGATAATAATAAGATGATGGTGGTTATGGTGATGGTGATGATGATGATTATATATTGAATGGATTATAGATGGATTTGGGTTATTTTAGCCTCTGGCCTCAATGGACCTCTGCCCCTTCCTTTCTTTAGATGGCTGACGTATACATCCAGTGTGATTCGCATTATGTGGAGTGCAGAACGAGCCCTTCAGCAAGCTTCTCCCACCTCATCCCATGTGCGGCCCTCTCAACACATCAGACGCAGAAGCACTGCTGACCTGTGGAGGCGTCAACCGTTCTGGGGCCAAGCCGTTCCTGACCAAAAATGCCATAGAGCTCAAATCGGTATCTGTGGTGAGGAGTCAGGTTAGGGACTGTGGCCTTGAGAGAATCTCCCTCCACTGGCAGGTCCTGCAGGTTGTTCTCTGCATCTCTGTACTGAACCAAGAAGGAGTCGAAATTTCCGGTTGGGACGCTCCAGGAAAGGTGGACGGAATCGCTGGTGGCCTCCGAGACTGACAGTTCTCCCAAACTAGGCTGAGGTCTCTCTTCCTCCTCCTCTACCTCCTCCTCCTCCTCCTTCTCGTCTTCCTCCTGATTTATTGCAGCTAGAATGAAAAGGGGAGGAAATAAAAGGGAAAGAGATCTTGCATCCGTGAGCAACGGTCCACAGAGTTTGCTTTTGCTGTAAGGAGAGGGGAAGAAGGCACCAAAAGGCAAACATATCCCAGACTGAAGGGACAGGCAGTGGTGCTGCTCCAAATGTCAGCTGATTCTAAAATATAACACTTGGGGCACTGAAAGAAAAAAACGCACCCATGCAAAGCAGGAACCAAGTTTTTCTGCAAGCTTGAAACAGGAGCTTCATAAAGAGGCAGGTGGTTTCTTAAAAACAAACAGGCTGGGCAAAAAGAAAATGGTATAAACTGGAAAAAATGATAGGTTTCCTTCCCATCCATTCCCTCCCTTCCTCTTTTCCTACTCTTTGTCTCTCGTTCCTTTCTTTCCATAGTCTCCCTCCCTCCCTCCTTTCTTTCTTTTCTTCCTTTGTCCAACCCCTTCCTTTCTCTCTTCTTCTCTAAAAAGGTTAGGGATCGAGGTGTGCTGGAAGAGAAAAGGATGCTATTGGAGAGAATCCCTCACTGGCTTCCGCTGACCTGTAGTGGCTTCAGCAGAAATGGGGCCGAGACGCTTGCGGCCCAAGACTCCATAAAGGTTGAATTTGTATCTGCGGGAAGGAGACAGATTTGTGATGGTGACCTCGCGGGAACCGCCCTCCACGGGTAACGCCTGGGGTTTGCCATTGGCATCCTTGTACTGGATCTGGAAAGAGTCAAAGCTCCCAGTGGGGACGGTCCAGGTAAGATGAGACGAATCACTGGTGACGTCTGAGACCGAGAGTTCTCCCAGACTGGGCTTTACCACGTCTTCCCTCTCCAGTGCGGCTAAGAAGGAAACGGGGGGAAGAGAAAGTCAGACATGCGCCTGCAAAGAAGGAAGCTGTTTAGAGACTAGCAAATCAGACTTGAATTTCAGGATGCGGAATTCAAACTCAGTTTGTATACCGCCCTCCTCCGAGGCTCAGGGCGGTTCACATCGAACATAAAACTCGGTTTGGTGTCAAGTGAAATACAACAATAGTAATGTACCTTGAAAGAGAAAAGATGTAACGGGAGAATGAAAACAGTACCAAAAAATAAAGATGAATAGATAGGATTCCCTCAAAGGAGAAGCAAAATTGAAATGGATTTTTTTTTTATTGTTGTTGTTGAAACAACGGGGATGAGCAATCTGGAGGCATGCGCTGGGTGGGAAGAGAAACGGTGCAGAACTAGAGGGGAGGAGAAGAAGAAGAAGAAGAAGAAGAAGAAGAAGAAGAAGAGTTGGTTCTTATATGCCGCTTTTCCCTACCCGAAGGAGGCTCAAAGCGGCTTACAGTCGCCTTCCCATTCCTCTCCCCACAACAGACACCCTGTGGGGTGGGTGAGGCTGAGAGAGCGCTGATATCACTGCTCGGTCAGAACAGTTTTATTAGTGCCGTGGCGAACCCAAGATCACCCAGCTGTCTGCATGTGGAGGACCGCAGAATCGAACCTGGCATGCCAGATTAGAAGTCCGCACTCCTAACCACGACACCAAACTGGCTCTCATGTGCAACATGTGTTCTTGCAAGGTTCATCAACATTATGGCCTTCAGTAACCGTTGTCTAACAACAACGCAAGTTAAATGAGGAAGGAAGGATAGAAAATTAAATTGCATCAACATCAGCTTCATTCTGTATGACAGAAACCCTAAAGCTTTATTAGGGCTCAAGAGTGCCGCCTAGAGCAGCTGGAATCTTAGACCCCTTTTAGGGTTCACATAACCCATTCAATCCCATTCCACATGGGGCCATCCTGCCGAACGTCATGCTTTCTTGCACAAAGGACAAACCAGTTTTTGGGCCAGGCCACCTGTTTGTCAGGGAAGTCCAGGGCTATTACCAGATGCTGTGGGGCGGGGGTGGAGGTAGGGGAAGGAAGCAATAACTTTAATAATTCTCTGATTGGTAACAGTGGCCTCTGATGAAAGTGTTGGGGCTTAACTTGATACTGGCGAAACCCAGCTGGTGAATTTGACAGAGGGGCTGGGCCTCAGAGAGATTCCATTAACCGTAAATACATGGGGACCTGATTGTTATTGCCATTTGGAGCACCATGAAATTTATTTATTTTTAAAAACCCAAAATGGTGGGCAGGAGTTACAGAAGGGATTCCCAACCAGGGCTTCCTGGAGTCCCAACCAAAACATGAAACTGACCTGTGACGGCATCAGTGGAAATGGGGCCGAGCCTCTTGCGTCCGACCAGCCCGTATAGGTTGAACTTGTATCTGCGGGAAGGCGTGAGGTTCGGCACGGTGACATCCCGGGCAGCTCCCCCTGCTGGCAGGGCCTGAGGTTTGCCCTCTGCGTCCTTGTACTGGAGGACGAAGGAGTCAAAGCCCCCCGTGAGGACAGACCACGAGAGGCGTAGAGAGTTGCTGGTGATCTCCGAAGCGGACAGCTGCCCTAGCCTGGGGGGAACTGGAGGTTCTTGCGGAGGTGAGGCTAGAACAGAGGCAAGCAGAGACCGTTCAGCCAAGGGAACCAAGATCCCATTCTTAGAAGAAGAAGAAGAAGAGTTGGTTCTTATATGCCGCTTTCCCCTACCTGAAGGATGCTCAAAGTGGCTTACAGTCGCCTTCCCATTCCTCTCCCCACAACAGACACCCTGTGAGGTGGGTGAGGCTGAGAGAGCCCTGATATCACTGCCCGGTCAGAACAGTTTTATCAGTGCCGTGGTGAGCCCAAGGCCACCCAGCTGGCTGCACGTGGGGGGAGTGCAGAATCGAACCTGGCATGCCAGATTAGAAGTCCGCACTCCTAACCACTACACCAAACTGGCTCTCTTAGAAATGCATTTGGCCCTTGCCACTATTGTGGAGTCAGAAATCTCCCCCACCCCATTGCTGACCTGTGACGGCATCTGCAGAAACAGGACCGAGACGTTTCTGTCCGGAGACGCCGTAGAGGTTGAACTTGTATCTGCGGGAAGGCAGCAAGTTTGGGACAGTGGTCTCACGGGAACCTCCCTCTATGGGCATGGCTTGGGTTTTGCCATCTGCGTCCTTGTACTGGACCAGAAAAGAGTCAAAGGTTCCCGTGGGGACAGTCCAGGAGAGACGGGCAGAATTGGTGGTGACCTCAGTGACCGAGAGCTCTCCCAGACTGGGCTGGGGAGGCGGTGTTGTTGGTGGGGGGCCTGAAAAAGAGATAAGGAAGAAATTAATTATACTGACATTGATGAAGTGATGACTCACTGTGAAGAAGAAGAAAAAGAAGAAGAAGAAGAGTTGGTTCTTATATGCCACTTTTCTCTACCCGAAGGAGTCTCAAAGCGGCTTAGAGTCGCCTTCCCTTTCCTCTCCCTTTCCTCTGTGGTAATCGGGTTATTCCACCTTTTCCTTGATGAACAATAATCAAATGCCTAGTTCTACCTTTTGTGCCAAGTGGATCAGATTTAACTAAGTCTTAAGACTTCTGAGAAATGTTAGCCTATTAGTTATAAAGAGTGATCTTTTTATAAAGGTCACTTGTTAAGGCCTTTAAAAAGACCTGATAACCTCACTTTGCTCACCTTTTTATGAGGATCACTTATTAAGGCCTTCAAAAAGAGCTAAGAACCTCTCTTTGCTCACCTTTTGATGAGGGTCATTAAGGCCTTCAAAAAGACCTAAGCACCTCCCTTTGCTCACTTTTTTATGAGGGTCACTTGTCAAGGCCTTCAAAAAGACCTAAGAACCTTCCTTTGCTCACCTGTCATGGCATCAGCAGAAATGGGGCCAACTCGCTTGTGGCCAGAGACTCCATAGAGGTTGAACTTGTATCTGTGGGAAGGGGTCAGGTTGGGGACGGTGACCTCGCGGGATCCTCCATCAATGGGAAACGCCTGGGGCTGGCTGGCTGCATCCTTGTACTGGATCAAGAAGGAGTCAAAACTTCCTGTAGGGACAGTCCAGGAGAGACGGGCAGAGTCGCTGGTCACATCGGAGACTTTGAACTCCTCTAGGCTGGGCTGAGCTGGAGGTGCTGTTGGCAACGGGGCTGAAGAACCAACAAGGAACAAACCAAACCAAAGAGAGAGAGACATTACTGGATGGAAGAACCACAAAAAGAAGGAGAAAAGGCAGAATGAAAGAGCAGCAGTAACATGAGAAGAGTGATGAAAACAGTTCCGCACGGCCTGCAAAAGGGATCTCCTCCACCAGGAATTTGGTTGAGGTCGACCAGAACTGAACAACATCTACTGGGCCCGTGAACCTCCCTCCCTTGAACCTATGAGACAGATATGACCAACTATGGGCCTATGAGATTGTTCAATACGTTAGAATGTTATTTCTCTGTTTATTGTTACTGTTACTATTACCTTTCATTCATTTTAATCATTGTGTTTGATGTATTGTTCTGTTTAGTTCTGTGTGAACCACCCTGAGCCTTAGGGTAGCCAATTTAATAAATTGAATGAATGAATGAATAAATGAATGAATGAGTAAATAAACAAATAAATATTTTAATCCTGGTTTTCTCTAGGTAAATTGGACCTGAAGGTCTAATTCTGACCTTTTATTATTTATTTAATTTATTGGTTACATTCTACCCTTTCTCCTCCATTTTGTCCTCACAACAACCCTGTGAGGTAGGCTAGGCTGAGAACATGTGAAAGGTCACCCTTCATGCTTCTATGGCAGAATAAGGATTCGACCCTGGCTTTCCACAGATCCTAGTTGGACGCTTCAACCCCTACACCGCACTGTCTCATGGTGGCTAGCAGAAAACAAACTTAATGATCTGAGTCTTAAAACTACGAGGAATATTGACTCATTAATTCTAAAACTTGAGTTCCTCAAGAAGGCCCTGATAGAAAAGTTCCTCAGAGCCTCCCCTTGCTGACCTGTGACGGTGTCAGCAGAAATGGGGCCGAGCCGTTTGCGTCCCGACAGCCCGTAGAGGTTGAACTTGTATCTGCGGGAAGGAGCCAGGTTGGAGACGGTGACCTCACGAAAGACCCCTTCCACGGGCAAGGCCTGGGGCCGCCCGTCAGCGTCCTTGTACTGGATCGTGAAGGAGTCGAAGCTTCCCGTGGGGACGGTCCAGGAGAGGAGGGCAGAGTCACTGGTGACATCAGAGACGGACAGCTCCCCTAGGCTGGGCTGGGCTGGGGCGGCTGTTGGTGCAGGGGCTGGAAAACAGACAAGGAACAGATCAGAGACACATGCTGGTCTATGACCATAATAAAACTAACTGAACTGAACACAGAAAGGATTAGATAGAGGGATGAAAGAAGATGAGAGAAAAAGGAAGAAAATGGAGGAAAGTGGAAGTGGTCCCATATGGCCTCCAAGCCATCCTTAAGAACTCCCCAGGGGCTACGGGACCCTAAGATGCCCACAGTTGTTTCCCCCCAAAATCCAGTCTTTCATTTTAAAAAATCCCCCATGCAAAATTGTCATAAACAGGCAGGTTTTTTTTTTTTGCTCAGTGCCACAAACACATCTGTGAATGGCTCAAATTATGGACATAAATTTGCATAGATTTTTCTAGCTGACAAAGCGTCCTTCTGTGCCTCCATTCTGGCTGATGGGAAAGGAATGGTACAGAAAACCAAAGCCCCTATTTCGGATTGCCAGAGACGGGTGGATTGATTGATTTAGGCAAATGGATATGCTGCTTCTCCAGAGACCTGCTGGGCACATTCTGCACACACTGGATAACGCATTTTCAATATGCTTTGGCAGCTGGATTTTCCTGTGCGGAACAGGAAAATCTACTTCTAAAGTGCATTGAAAGTGCATTATCTACTGTGTGCAGAATTAGATGGCTTGTAACAGACACCCAACCTCTAATCTCTTTTTCCCCTCATTAGGCATTCCCTAATGGAATGAGCCTCTTGTGGCGCAGAGTGGTAAGGCAGCGATATGCTGTCTGAAGCTGTCTGTCCATGAGGTTGGGAGTTCGATCCCAGCAGCAGGCTCAAGGTTGACTCAGCCTTCCATCCTTCCGAGGTCGGTAAAAGTACCCAGCTTGCTGGGGGGTAAACGGTAATGACTGGGGAAGGCACTGGCAAACCACCCCGTATTGAGTCTGCCATGAAAACGCTAGAGGGCGTCACCCCAAGGGTCAGACATGACTCGGTGCTTGCACAGGGGATACCTTTACCTTTACCTTTAGGCATTTCCACTTGCAAGCCGTAATCAGGAAGGCCAGAGGCAATGTATGGCTGTGAAAGCTGGACCATAAGGAAGGTCGAGCGTCAAAGAATTGAGGCTTTTGAACTCTGGTGCTGGAGAAGACTCTTGCGAGTCCCTTGGACTGCAAGGCGAACAAACCGGTCAGTCCTAGAGGAGATCAGCCCTGACTGCTCTTTAGAAGGCCAGATCCTGAAGATGAAACTCAAATACTTTGGCCACCTCATGAGAAGGTGCTGGGAGCGATTGAGGGCAAAAGAAGAAGGGGACGACAGAGAATGAGATGGCTGGATGGAGTCACTGAAGCAGTCGGTGCAAATTTAAATGGACTCTGGGGAATGGTAGAGGACAGGAAGGCCTGGAAGATCATTGTCCATGGGGTTGCGATGGGTCGGACACGACTTCGCACCTAACAACAACAGTTTCTGGTGTAGTGCTTGGAATCCTTTTAATACAGGAGTTTAAGAAATGAATAACGCAAAGGGGAGGAGAGAAAAGCCAGAAATTGTAAAAAGACTTCATTGCCGCAACGGCTGAGGAAGGAGGCGGGGGGGGGGGAGACAATGGTGGCTCCCCTGCCCTTCTCAGTGGCGGCCAAAAATGTGATTGTGGGGGTGGACGCAATGAAGAAACATGATGACACGGCTTAAGCATGCCTGAATGCAATGAGGCAAGGGGGAGAACTTGACGAAGGGGAAGCCGTTTCCAAGATAAACACAGCGTTCAGTGCTGACCTCAGCGGCAGCCCTGACAAGTTCAACTTTTGATGCTTAAAATCTGCAGGGATATGGACTACACAGTCCCCGAATACATGTGTGCGTGTGGAAAGTCACATCGTAAGGCCAACCAAAGATTTACGGAGCCACCCCTTGCTGACCTGTAACTGCGTCAGTGGAAATAGGGCCGAGACGTTTACGGCCGGAGACTCCGTAAAGGTTGAATTTGTATCTGCGGGAAGCAGCCAAGTTGGGGACCGTGGCTTCACGGAAGACCCCCTCCACTGGCAAGGCCTGGGGTCTCCCGTCAGCGTCCTTGTACTGGATTGTGAAGGAGTCGAAGGTGCCTGTGGGGACGGTCCAGGAGAGGCGGAGAGAATCGCTGGTGACATCAGAGACGGACAGCTCCCCGAGGCTGGGCTGGGCTGGGGGTGCTGTTGGTAAAGGGGCTGAAAAACAGACAAGGAACAAATCAATGGGCTTGCCGACTCTGGATTCGTGGGAGGACTTTATTGCTTGGGGGGGGGCCACAGCAGGAGGGCTTCTGGAGTCCAGGCCCTGCTGGGCGACCTCTTGAGGCTTTTGGTCACCGTGTGACACAGAGTGTTGGACTGGATGGGCCATTGGCCTGACCCAACATGGCTTCTCTTATGTTCTTATGAAAGACCTCTGCTTGAGACCCTGAAGAGCTGCTGCCAGCCTGAGAGCACAAAACTGAGCTTGTTAGACCAAGAGTTTGGTTCAGTATAAGGCAGATTCTTCAGAGAGATTCAGTCTCTGAATCCCAGAGCCAGGAAGGCTGAATCCCAGAACCTACAGAGATACTGTTGGCCTTACAGAGACACTGGTTGACCACTGTGTGAGGGGATGGTGGACTGGATGGACCTCTGGAGGCAACCTCAGAGCAAGGCCTCGGTGCCCTTTTCCTGGCCCTCCAGAGAAACCGGTTGCTCACACTGTGAGACACGTTGCTGGACTAAAACTGGTCTGACTCAGCAGGGCTCTTGTTATGTTCCTGTAAGGGGATTAGATAGCAGAGGAGAAGTCCTTCATTGGAGAACTCTTCCATTAGGACTAAGCTTGAGGGGGAAGTCTCTGTGCCCTGTTGTTGGCAGTCCAGATGGAGTGGTTGGCCCCTGGGTGAGATAGGATGCTGGCCTGATCCAGAAGGACTCTTCTTATGTTCTTATTGTTTGTACAGTTGACATTTGCAACGTCATGCCCAGTATGTCAAACTAAGCAGAAAGGAGGGGTTGTTCTGACTGAACACTGTCAGTGAGCTGTGCTCATATGCATTTTTCTTCTAATGTTTAAGGGCCGTGATATGTCACAGCTTCCCCTCACTCACCTGTGACGGCATCAGCAGAAAGAGGGCCCACACGCTTGCGGCCGGAGAGTCCGTACAGGTTGAACTTGTATCTGCGGGAAGGAGCCAGGTTGGGAACGGTGACCTCACGAGATCCTCCATCCACGGGCAATGCCTGGGCTTGTCCCTCTGCATCTCTGTACTGGATTGTAAAGGAGTCGAAGGTTCCCGTGGGGACGGTCCAAGAGAGATGAATAGACTCGCTGGTGACATCAGAGACAGACAGCTCCCCTAGGCTGGGTTGGGCTGGAGCTTCTGTAGGCAAAGGGGCTGAAAAGCAGACAAGGAACAAACCAAAGATACAGCTATTAGTGGATGATAGAATCACACAAGAATGAGAAAAGGCAGAATGGAGGAGAGAGAGTTGCAGAAGGTCACGGACTGCCATCAACCCATCCTGAAGATCTCTCCAGTAACTTTGGAGGATCCTAGAGTTGGAAGGGGCCATACAGGCCATCAAGTCCAACTCCCTACTCAGTGCAGGGTCAGCCTAAAGTATCCACGATCTTGCTGGCCCTAAGAAGCATTTCGCATGAACACATATTGAGCTGGATTATACTTAATCGGCCCATGGGTCGATCAAGGTCAGTATTGGGGGTCTCAGTCGGAGGTCCTTCGCATCACCTATTGACAGATTCTTAACTCGAGATGATGGGGTTCGAACTTGGGATGTTCAAGTGGAGATGCCAGGATTTGAACTCAGAACTGTGGACTGGAGACGCTGGGGTACAAATCTGGAACAACTGGAGATGCCAAGGTTTGAGCTTGGAACCGTCAACTGGAGACACCGGGGTTCAAATCTGGAACCTTCAACTGGAGATTCCAAGGTTTGAGCTTGGAACCATCAACTGGAGATGCCAGGGCTCAAATCTGGAACCTTCAACTGGAGATGCCAGTGTTTGAACTTGGAACCTTCAACTGGAGATGCCAGTGTTCAAATCTGGAACCTTCAACTGGAGATGCCAGTGTTTGAACTTGGAACCTTCAACTGGAGATGCCAGTGTTCAAATCTGGAACCTTCAACTGGAGATGCCAGTGTTTGAACTTGGAACCTTCAACTGGAGATGCCAGTGTTCAAATCTGGAACCTTCAACTGGAGATGCCAGTGTTTGAACATGGAACCATCAACTGGAGATGCCAGTGTTCAAATCTGGAACCTTCAACTGGAGATGCCAGTGTTTGAACTTGGAACCTTCAACTGGAGATGCCAGTGTTCAAATCTGGAACCTTCAACTGGAGATGCCAGTGTTTGAACATGGAACCATCAACTGGAGATGCCAGTGTTCAAATCTGGAACCTTCAACTGGAGATGCCAGTATTCAAATCTAGAACCTTCAACTGAACAGTTGCTGCTGATCCAAACCCCAAGTCCTAACGAAAACAACCTCCATACAACATCTGTCCAGTAATTACAGACTGTTTTATGTATTGTTCTTTGTTATGATGTAAACCGTCCTGAGCCTCCGGGGAGGGAGGTATACAAGTATGATAAATAAAATAAATAAATAATGCCAAGCGCCAAGAAGAGCTCGGCAATCTACGTCAATTATTTATTTGGATTAATTTTGCCTACATTGTTTAATTTGGCAGAGTGTCTCCTCCCTTCCTCTCTGGCTCAGGGATGAGCAAGAAACGACCAAGGACACTAGAATCCCGTCCCCTTTTTGCATCATGAGAGTAGCACCAGACTAAGTGCATAAGAGAACTATTGCGTGATTGCGTCCAGAACCCGTCTATCTGTTGGCCGAGTCTGAATATGCAAAGTGGCACAGCACCAGGCTGCTTGACAAATAAAATCGCTTTCATCATGAAGAGAAACAGCCGTGTATAGAATGAAGAGAGAAGAGAGCCCTAACTGTCGAGCTGCCGAACGGCTCTCTGCAGTCATTCTACTGTTCAGGAGGCAAGCAGGGAGGAAGCATGCTGAAAGGAACAGGAAGTCTCCCACTGAGCTAATCAGGATACTAGAGGAATCTGAAAAATATCAGGAAGCTCTTGAGCCAAATATGCTAAATACATACCTCCTCTGATGCCCCCTGCAGGACACTCTTTACATCCTGCTCTATCATGCACAGTGCAGATCTTATATATTCCAACATTTTCATCCCCCGTGGAAATCAAAGTGGTGTGCAGAAACGTCTGGCCCAGATGGTAATTTGGCCACTCACCAGCCAGGCCCAGCATAACAACCCTACAGCCCAGCATAACAACCCTACAGCCAGAGCCCAGAATCAAGAGCTTCCCAAAAACACAGGCTGGTACAGTCCAATAACCCAGTCCTTCATCTCATCTTAGCTCACTCCTAAATCCTTGAGATGAGGAAGCAGCACTTGTGCCTGCCTCTCTGAGAGGGACTGTGGCTCAGTGGTTGGCATGCAGAAAGTCCGAGATTCAATCCCCGGCATCTCCTGTTAGAGGACCAGGCAGGAGGTGACGTGAAAGACCTCTGACGGAGACATTTGTAGAACCTCTCCTGTCTACCACAAGATGTCCAGATCATAGCTTGGCCTGGGAGGAAAGGGGAGAGGTTCTACAAATGTGCTGACGATCCCCAGATTTTAAATTGAATGTTTTTAATTTGTTTTAATTCAATTTTAGATTTTAAATCTTAGCCTGATTGCTTATTTATGTATGTTCATGCATGTTACTGTACTCTGCCTGAGCTGGCTCACTGGGAAGGTGGTGTAGAAATTAAACAAACAAACGAAAGATTTATGTTATTTTACCATAGAGGCTACATTTAAACAATCCAGTCGGAAAAGCTTTGAATTTAGCTAGCACATCACAACTCACTATTATTAACTTTGGAATTTTAGAAGAGAAGAAAGTTTAAGACGACTCTTTGCTGTAACCTAGAGCTGGGCGATAAATGTGTAAAATTGACACTGACTGGAATAAAACTCAGGTGTTCCTTTATCTTCCATTTTGATGTCCACGATGTACATCTGTTCTTGTAAGGGAAAATGTGAGCCATTCTTTTACAATCCGGTGTTGACAACTGCATCTCACTACCAGACCCATTACGAAGCTCTGAGTCCTGATTCGGTAACATGCGAACATTTGATTCGTCCCACATTGCCTTGGTTGATGGCCAAGTTGGTATGAAATTACAGATCGGCCCTTGTGCATGCAAATCATGAGCTATTGACATTTTTGAAAAGATCTCAAGGCTATCAGAGGTTTTTACACTGCCCCTTGCTGACCTGTAACGACTTCAGCGGAAATGGGACCGACACGTTTGCGGCCAGAGAGACCGTAGAGGTTGAACTTGTATCTGCGGGAGGGAACCAGACTGGAGATTGACACCTCGTGGATTCCACCATCCACGGGCAGGACCTGGGCTCTCCCGTCAGCGTCCTTGTACTGGATCGTGAAGGAGTCGAAGCTTCCCGTGGGGACGGTCCAGGAGAGGCGGGCAGAGTCGCTGGTGATGTCAGAGACGGACAGCTCCCCTAGGCTGGGCTGGGCTGGGGCGGCTGTTGGTGCGGGGGCTGGAAAACAGACCAGGGACAAATAGGAAAGAAATTAGGACGTTATTGGATGGCGGCAGTGAACAAGAAGGCAGAGGAATGAGAAATGAAGGAGAAATGTTGGAAGGGTTCGCTTTTGGTCATCCTTCTGCAGTACCTGGCTGGTCACGGAGCAGAGTTCATTAAACGGCTCCTTCTGCTCCAAATTTGAGGTGTTAGCAAAAAAAAAAAAAAAAAGAGTTCAACATCGGTCAAAAACAGCTAGGGTTTTCCAGGCTCCAAAAAAAAAAAGCTTTGCAAACAATGTAAAATTATTTTTAATATATACATTTACCATTTCTGTAGCTTTAGGGTTTGGGGAAGAAGCTCCCCCTGCATTTGGCTGGCAAAGTAGCCCACCTCCGAGGTTTCAGGGGGGATTTCCCACTGCCAAGCCTCCGCTCCTAACCATAAGGGCTGCAAACGACTCAGACGCAAGTCTCATTTAATACGAATCCTGCATTTCCTTGAAATTTTCTCCCCCCCACTTCCTATGCTTTTTTTTCCATCCCCATAAACCTCTTCCTGCTGTCTTAAATGGTTCTTTGTGGTGTGGCACAGCGGTTAAGAGGGGAAGACTTTAATTCAGAGAGCCGGGTTTGATTCCCCCATCTTCCACCTCCAGATGAAGCCTGCTGGGTGACCTTGGGCTAGTCACAGTCTTTATCATAATCATCATCACCATCATCTTTACAATCTGCCCTTCCCGGTTGGCTCAGGGCAGGTTGCTACATATTATACAAATAATGTCATTACATAATTTAAAAATATATATAAATCAATCACTTAAAAAATGCCACTTAAAATTTCGCTGAAGGTGATTAGGTTATGATGACAGGTCAGTGCTTTATAAGAGGGGGATTCTTCGGCAGGGAGGCTAACGTTCCTCAACGTTAACATTCCATGAGAACAGCTCCATCTTTCAGGCCCTCTGGATGGCTGAAGGTCCTGCAGGGCCCTGATCTCCCCAGGGAGAGCGTTCCACCACAGCAGCACCAGAACTCTCTCAGCCCCACCCCTCTCTGTTGTGTGGAGAGGAAGGGAAGGGAATTGTAAGCCACTCTGAGACTCCTTAAGGGTTAGAATCAAAGAATAGAATCCTAGAATCATAGAGTTGAAAGGGACCTCCTGGGTCATCTAGTCCAACCCCCTGCACTAGGCAGGACACTCACAACCCTATCGCTCATCCACTGTCACCTGCCACCCCCTTGAGCCTTCACAGAATCAACTTCTCCGTCAGATGGCTCTCCAGCCTCTGTTTAAAAATCTCCAAAGATGGAGAACCCACCACCTCCCGAGGAAGCCTGTTCCACTGAGAAACTGCTCAGAGATAAGCAGGGTATAAAAACCTCTTCTTCTTTCCTACTGGTATTCATGAATCAATGGCTCGTGAGTTCTCATTTCCACAAGGGGAGTCATAATTAAATATTGGTTATCACTTTGTGTCCCACTAATGATACTGCTCATTAGTAGTCCAACATTTTTAAAAATGAGGCGTGACTTTTGACTGGATGCAGAGTGAAGCATCAGACAGCTATGGGGAGGGGGGATTTCACAGTCAGAGTCGTTCAGCAGTAGAATTGGCTGCCTAAGGAGGTGGGGAGCTTCCCCCCCCTGGTGGTCTTTAAGCAGCAGTTGGACCGATCCGTATCCTGGATGCTTCAGACTGATCCTGCGTTGAGCAGGGGGTGGGACTAGATGGCCTATCTGGTCCCTTCCAACTCTATGGATCTATAATAAGCACTTAAACCCCTTTAGCACCTATGGGGATGAGATCTGATAATGTAGCATTGGTGTATGAATATTGTGAAATGAATATTGTGGCTGTGAGAAACAGGCAATAATTAAGTTAGAAGGAGAAAGTTAAACAGTACTTCTAAGGGGACAGGTTCCCTGAGAAATCTTGTCTCCACCATCCACTAAAAAAGCTGAAGTTGCAACAGTATTTTAAAAAATCACTAAAATAACACAGAAGACACTGGAATACAATGGACTGCCGACAGCAGAATAAGAAGAAGCGTTGGCTTTTTGTACGCTGCTTTACAATACCCAAAGGAGACTCAAAGCAGCTTCCAATCGCCTTCCCTTTCCTCTCTCCACAACAGACACTCTGTGAAGTAGGTGAGGCTGAGAGAGCTCTGAGGGAACTGTGACTGGCCCAAGGTCCCTCTGGATTCTTTGCGTGGAAAACTTGATGGAAGTTCTAAAGTAACCAGCAAGCCCTGAAACATCCCGGCTTTTCTTAGTGAACAGGGATACCCTGGGGAAGGAAGAATCCTGATGCAAACTGTAAACATTTTCCACACTAGAGCTCTGAAAAAGCAAAACGGTGAAGGAAAGACCAAGCTGAAGAAAGGAGAGATGCCCATGTGGTGGAAGCTGGTTATCTGGCTCCCGAACCCTAGACAGGAAAGATAATACAATAGAGAGGTCCCCCCGCCTTCAGCTAGAGCGGCCGTGGCTGACCTGTGACGGCTTCAACGGAGACAGGGCCCAGGCGCTTCCGACCTGAAATGCCGTAGAGGTTGAATTTGTATCTGTGAGAAGGAGCCAAGTCGTGGACGTGAAAAGACCTTAGGACACCGTCGATGGGGAGCACTTGGGGTTGGTCCTCAGCATCTCGGTACTGGATGATAAAAGAATCAAAGTTTCCCTCCTCAACTTTCCAGGACAGGTCAAGGGAGCTGGGAGTGATGTTGTCTGCCAGCAGCTCCCCTAGTCGGAGGGGTGGCGTAGGTTTCGGCATCTGTGGAGCTGGAACAGATACAACCAGGGAAAGAATGAGAGAAAGCCACTTTCCGCAGAAGAGAGACAGAGGAGAAAGCACGGAGAATGCAAGCTGGTGCAGGGTGGGACATGAGCTACGGATCAGGACACCCACTTCGAAAGCCAGTTATCAGGGCTGAATCTGCACGGAGCTTTTATTCCGATCCCAGGTCGATTCAGTCCCTTCCATCTACACTGAATGCGATTTCTATTTTGATTTTGGGCGATTTAAATTTTCCCTCTGTAACAAGCATGATTGATCTGGAGTAACTCTACATTTCCCCCGCAATATCCTGGAGTGGATATAACCCTCAATATTTGAAATATCGGCATGAGAAAGTGTGCGGTTGTCTGCTTGTCCCGAACTAAGTTGCTGCTGAGCCTCCAACGCTGTAGAATAACCCTGATTGGCCAGGGTGTCATTTCAAAGGCTTCCTTGTTCCCAGGTTCCAAGCTTCCCTTAAAGGGGAAGCCCTAACTTCTCTCATCAGAAGCTCCAGAAGCCTAACTTCTCTTGGCAGAGATTTGACTCTGGGATTTATTTCCCCTCCTCTGCTGTCTCCAATCCTCTCCCCCCCCCCCTTCAAGAAAAGAAAGAGGCTCCTGCTGTGCTTGGCTCCTCCGCCCCCTGTTCTGAATTTCCCCAATCAAGTGCAGAATACTTTCTGTTTCAATGGGGAGGGGGGGCATAGAGGAAGACCCGAGTTCAAATTGATTCAAATCCAGCAGGATCTGCAATAGAATAAACAAAGTAAGTCAGCTCAGGATTCCCCAGGAATGACTATTAAACTGATATATAGTTAGTTTCATAACTAACTGAGGAAATGGTTCTCCCGTGTGTAACAAGATGGTCTGATCCACAGGCCTGATCCAACAGGGCTCTTCTGAGGTTCTTATCAGGGGAAGGCCTTGGCCTCTATGCCCTGTTATGGGCCCTCCAAAGGAACTAGTTCTACCATGTGAGACACAGACCTGGACCACAGGGATGATCCAGCAGGGCTCTTCTTTTATGCTCTTTGGTTCTTACTGAGTCAGATTACTGGTCCACCTAGCTCAGTAGTGTCTACTTCAAATCGCAGCTGTCCACAAGACCTCGGGGGCAATTTAATTAATTTATTTTAGAATGCTGCCAAACCGCTCCAGGGAGGAGGCTTCCTGATAGGCCGCTGAGTCAGCCAATCAACGCTGCACACAGCTGGCCTCTAATGCAAAACTCTCCCCCCCCCACCCAACCTCTGCTCCGGAAAGGATGAGATACCTTTCACAAGAATGTGGTGATGGATGTACTCAGCGTTGTAATTGTTTAGACAACGTGTATTCTCTTTCCCCCCCGAGACTTGCGCGAGCCCAGCCAGAAAGGGAGAGAAGAATTTTCAGAAGGGAAAAAAGTAATTGCTAATGTGGACCGCAGCTAACCTGTGACGACATCAATGGAAACGGGACCGACTCTCTTGTGACCGGAGACACCGTAAAGACTGAATTTGTATCTGTGGGACGGGGTGAGGTTGGTGAGGACGGCCTCGCGGGAACCTCCGTCCACAGGAAAAGACTGCGGTCTCCCTTCCACATCTTTGTACAGAATCAAGAAGGAGTCAAAGCTCCCGGTGGAGACACCCCAGGAGAGGCGGAGTGAATCAGCGGTAACGTCAAAGGCCGAGAGCTCTCCCAGGCCGGGCTGCGGAGTCAGAGCTTCTTCTGGGGGTGCCGGCCGAGGGGCTGTGAGAAAGAGAAAGGGGGGGTGAAGGGTATTGCATCCGCAGGGGTTGTGCTCCTCTAATAGTTTAGCCATGATTAGAAAAGCACCACCAGGGCAAGAAAGGACTATGCCGGAGTGGCCAAACTGCAGCTCTCCAGATGTCCGTGGACTACAATTACCATGAGCCCCTGCTTGTGTATTGCAGTCCGTGGACATCTGGAGAACCACATCAAAAAGGATGTGGACAAAATTGAGAGGGTACAAAGGAGAGCGACAATGATGATCCAGGGCTTGGGGATCAAGCTCTACGAAGGAAGGCTGAAGGACCTAGACATGTTCAGCCTGGAGAAGAGGAGGTTGCGAGGGGACAGGATTGCAATCATTAAGGGCATTTCCGCATGTAGGAAATGTAGAGGGGACAGGATTGCAATCATTAAGGGCATTTCCGCATGTAGGAAATGTAGCATGCCAGCTGCCGAAGGTAGGCGGCATATCCTGCTCCCTCCAGATGATGTCACCAACTGCTAGTGGCTGGCTCCTGATATTTGCCATTTTAAGCTTTTTGGGGAATCCCAGAAAGTGGAGTCACCACCCGGAGAAGCATGAGCCCTCAGCAACCCACCCACCCACCCACCCACAAACAGCGGAAAGAAGGTTTGGAAGGGAAAAAACAATATGTCCCGGCCCCTCCCACCCTCCTCCCTCTATTCCCTGCCCAGCGAAAGCAGTAGACTGCCCCCCCTTCAGCATTGCAAACAGCATAAGTCTCTTGTTAAAGGTAAAGGTATCCCCTGTGCAAGCACGGAGTCATGTTTGACCCTTGGGGTGATGCCCTCCAGCGTTTTCTGGGTGGTTTGCCAGTGCCTTCCCCAGTCATTACCGTTTTACCCCCCAGCAAGCTGGGTACTCATTTTACCGTCCTCGGAAGGATGGAAGGCTGAGTCAACCCTGAGCCAGCTGCTGGGATTGAACTCCCAGCCTCATGGGCAGAGCTTCAGACAGCATTTCTGCTGCTTACCACTCTGCACCACAAGAGGCTCTATAAGTCTCTTGTTAGGTGTTCCTAACTACATGCATCCTTCCCATTCTCTTCAATCTGCAGACTTCTGTCCCATCCGCTGCTCTGTTTCCCCCCAACCCCGCTGCTCCGCCAGTCCATGCCAGTCCAGCTGGCCCAGACATCTTCTCACCCTCCCCAGCATGCGTACGCCGGGTGCTACACAGGGGGTGTGGAGGCAGCGGCCAGCATACGATTATTTGCATTATAAAGACAAATAATCAGACATATCCCAAGCGAAGACACAGCTCTCCACCAAAAGGGGAGATAAGGTGGGATCAAAAGAGAGGCCTGGAAGATATTGGGAAAAAACAGACAATGACATATCACATTATCAAATGCCGCGGTGGCACCCTGAGAAGAAGAGCTGTGAACGGGGACAAAAAGAGCGCTCAGAAAGAGTTAACAGCTGCAATCGGTCAATTCCGTGACTGCTGACCTGTGACCGCATCCATGGAGAGAGGGCCAAGACGCTTGTTGCCAGAAATGCCGTAAAGGTAGAACTTATATCTTCTGGAGGGCTCCAAGTTTAGGACGGTGAGTGTGCGGGAAGGCCCCTCCGCGGGCAACGACTGAGATTTCCCTTCTGCATCTTTGTACTGGACCAAGAAGGAATCAAAGTTCCCCGTGGGGACAACCCAGGAGAGACGGAGGGAGTCGCTGGTGATGTCGGATGCTGCCAGTTGCTCCAAACTGGGCTGAACGGGAACCCTCTCGGTGGTCACCTCCGGCGATGTTGCTGTGGCAGCTAAAAGAGAGAATGGTTGGAATCCAGTTTGGACGGGGGGAAGAAGCAGAGGGCGTGGATTACGGACCTGCCCCTTATCTTCCGATTCAGCGAGGATGCCTGTCCGTGGTAGGAAAACCCCATCCTCAGCCCCAATTCTCACCATCAAGGAGGGGGAAAACGGCGCCCATTGTGACTCTCTAGGGATTTTCATGTGTCTCTATGGAAAGGATTAGGGAAATGGGGGAAATGGAATTTGGGAAGGATGTGAAGTCACTTCCGGTTGACACTCTAGGCCAGGGGTGGCCAAACTGTGACTCTCCAGATGTTCACGGACTACAATTCCCATGAGCCCCTGACAGTGCATGCTGGCCGGGGATCATGGGAATTGTAGTTCATGGGAATTTGGAGAGCCACAGTTTGGCCACCCCTGGCCTAGAGTGTCAACCAGAAGGGACTTCACATACTTTCCGAATTCCACCTTTCAAAACCTTAATACCTACATCCACAGCTGAAGCTGATAACTCAGCATACATGGACAATCCATCAGCTGTTCTATGCTGCCTTAACTCCTTGCGAGGTTGTTTTTAGTTTAGTTTAGACAAAGCAGGGAGTATGTGATTGAGCTTTACAACATTATGCACAATGTCAGTGGTTGGAAATTTTGCATCCACTGGCATGTTTCTAGCATTCAATCGAGGCTGTAGTGTTATGCCCTTTTTATGGATTTCCTGTAAAAATCTGTTCGGTTACTGTGAGAAACAGGATGCTAGGCCAGAAGGAATAGGTCAGTGATACCCAACCTGGTGCCCAACCTGGTGCCATCATCCAGCAATGTGTTTTCCAGCATCCCCTTGTTTTTTTTCATCATGGAATTTTTTTTTGCAAACAGCCAGCCCTGGCTTTGCCCTTGCTTACATGAACAGGAAGTGCTTCAGAAGAGCCCATCACCTTTTTGGCTACAAGAAAGACACACAGAGAAAATGCTGCTTGTGTCACAGGGGAATGTTTGGCTTGGAATGTTCAGACCTTTTGCTGAACCTTCAAGAAATCTATGATTGGCTTCTGTGACTGGCATGGCTTCTGTGGCAGCCATTTTGTGACTGCTCCTATCCATGGCAGCCATTTTGTTGTGGCAACCACTACCTGTTCCAATGTTTAAAAAACACAGGTTCAACAACGTTAGGGATCCCCTTGACTATTAAGCTATTAATGGACATCCCAAACCACCTCCTATGGGGCCAAAATATTGGCTCATTTTGTCTTTTCCTGTCTACTCTGACTACCAGTAGGTTTCCAGGATCTCAGGTTGAACCTTTCCCCAGAATCTATAACCCGAAATCCTTTAACTGGAGCTGCCTCAGGCTAATCTCAGGATTTTCTGTATATAGAAATGGTGCCGTACCCCTGTGCTAAGATGAGCTGCAAAACCTTGAAGGTCAGGCTACAGCCGCCATCGGAATGCCTGGCCCAAGGAATATTGTGGGATAAATGAAAGCTCAAACATGAAACAAGGATCACCCCTGAGGATGAAATGCAAACTGCTGCTCCTTGGGAAAGTAGTCAGTGCCCAAATAACAATTTCTGTTCTATCTATTCCTTTGGAGGACACCAAGTTTTTCAAAAGGGGATTGTCACGTTTCTGCCCAAGACAACTCCTGCGTCGGCTGCTGCTGACCTGTGGTGGCGTCCGTGGAAATTGGACCTGACCGTTTGCGGCCAGAGAAACCGTAGAGGTTGAACTTGTATCTGCGGGAGGGAGCCAGGTTGGGGACGGTGGCCTTACGGAAGACCCCCTCCACCGGCAGTGCTTGTGGCTTGCCTTCCACATCCTTGAACTGAATGAGGAAAGAATCAAAACTTCCGGTAGGAATGGTCCACGAGAGCAGGACAGAGTCACTGGTGATATCAGAGGCTGAGAGCTCTCCCAGGCTCGGCTGAACGGGGGCTCTTTCCTCCAGCGAAACCGTGACAGGGGCTAAAACAGATAGAGAGGAAGTGAATCAATGGAGCCAGGAGAGACGATCCAGTTTCTGCAGTTTCTAAATGATGCTAGATGGGGAGGGAAAAAAGGAATAAGACAGGAAAGACTTTTCAACGTGGCAGCAATTCTAAGAGCTTGGAAGAGATAATGAGGTAAAAAAAGGAATATTGAGGTCAAATGCAGAGCTATTGAGGCAAAGGATATTGAGGGGAAAGAGATGACTTTTGGTTTCACTCACATTGGGACAATTTGAGCTACTGATTATCCAAATGCCCTAGGCTTTTAGAGAGCACATATTGGATTTAGTGTTATGACTTCATAATTATATGAGGAAGCACAAACATCATAGATGACAAGAGCACAAAAAGCCATGCAATTCAGCCTGCTGCTGGGAAGTAGACTTGACCACCCAAAAGACAAATGGGCATTAAAAAAAAAATAAGCAGACTGAAAAGGATTTTTAGGAGCATTGCTAACTAGGGGATGATTTCAAATTTGTCACCTGTGCAATTCCAATGTGAAAACCACCATTTTGGTTTTAGAATCATAGACAGGACACTCACAACCCTATTGCTCTTTCACTGTCACCTGCTACCCCCTTGAGCCTTCCCAGAATCAGCCTCTCCGTCAGATGGCTCTCCAGCCTCTGTTTAAAAATCTCCAACGATGGAGAACCCACCACCTCCCAAGGAAGCCAGTTCCACTGAGAAACCGCTGTCAGGAACTTCTCCCGGCTGTTTAGACGGAATTTCTTTTGCATTAATTTCATCCCATTGTATGCATTTGATTCCAGATTGTTTTTGTTTTAGTGCCATGGTTTCTTTCCTTGAGCTGAATTCCTCCTGTTAAGGTTTATTGTGTGTCTCATTGTCAAGCAATATGCTTCCCAGTAGGAGCACTGGAAATATACAACAAGTTCCTAACATGCTGTATATCCATGAATGATCTCAGGTAGATGCTGTGCAAAACATGAGCAGCAGCAGTAATTCCAATTGGCTGAAAAGGCCCTTTGACAGCCCACTCACAATGGGCACTTTCACACATGCTAAATAATGCAGTTTCATTCCATACATGTTGGATAATGCACTTTCAATGAGCATCTGCACTGGGATTTTCCTGTGCGAAACGAGTGACCTCAAAGTGCATTATTCAACGTATGCAGAATTTTGCTCATTCACACAGTAAAATCCAGGGCTGAATCTGCACAGAGCTTTTATTCCAATCCCAAGTCAATTCAGTCCCTGCCATCTCCACTGAATGCGATTTCCATTTTGATTTTGTCTGATTTAAATTTTCCCTCTGCAACAAACATGACTTATCCAGAGTGACCCTACCTTTATCCTGCAATATCCTAGAGTGGATATAACCCTCAATATTTGAAGAATCGGACTGAGAAAGCATGAAGATCTCTAGCTGCTTCAAATTTGATGCAGATTCCGTGGTAGAGAAGCCCCGATTGGCCAAGGCTATAAGCTTTTCTTAAAGCCCTAATTTTCTCTCAGCAGAAGCTGCAGAAGCCCTGACTTTTGTCTCCAATCCTCTCCCTCCCCTTGTTCAAGGAAAGGAAAGGAAAGGAAAAGGGAGAAAGGGAAGGGAAGGAAAGGGAGAAAGAAAGAAAGAAAGAAAGAAAGAAAGAAAGAAAGAAAGAAAGAAAGAAAGAAAGAAAGAAAGAAAGAAAGAAAGAAAGAAAGAAAGAAAGAAAGAAAGATCCAAACGGAATAAACAAAGTCAGTGCAGATTCAGCCCTAGTTGCAAAATGCATTGAATGCAGATTAAAAGTGCATTATTTAGTGTGTGTGAAAGTTCCCAAGGAGCGTGACCAACCACCACTAGAGTTTTCATCCAAGCAGATCCCAAACTGAACACAGGCAAAAAAGGAACACCAAAAGAGAGATAAGAGAGGAAAAGAAACAGAAGAACGATGGAAGAAGGTTTGTTCTGTAGTAACTGCTGTAAGAACACGACATCCAAGCACCAAAGGAAGCCACTTCTGACACCAGAGCCACTGACCGTTGGAAACCAAGAAGTGAAATAAGAAGTGCAACAGATAAACAAAAAACCTCCAGCTGAGCTGACGCTAAGCCGCTGCTGACCTGTCAAAGCCTCGGTGGAGATGGGGCCATAGCGTTTGCGTCCGAACACCCCATAGAGGTTGAACTTGTATCTGTGGGAAGGAGAGAGGTTGGGGACGGTGACCTCATGGGAGACGCCTTCCACGGGCAAAGCCTGAGGCTTGCCTTTGGCATCCTTGAACTGGACCTGAAACGAGTCAAATTTCCCACTATGGACGGTCCAGGAGAGATGTACGGAATTGCTGGTAGGATTGGAGGCCGAGAGCTCCCCCAAGCTAGGCTGGACTGCTCTTGGCTCATCTGGCCTCTCTTCTTTTGTTTCTTGAGACGGTGCTGTGAAAATCGGGAAACAGGAAAGATTCAAGTGAGCGATGCACGTTTCGGATGGCCCACCTCTCACAGTTTCCTAAATCCCCACTAGGAAGCAATAACAAAGATGAGAACTGGATCAAGGTGGGTAAAAAGGAGAAAGACTGGTTTAGTTGCTGTGGACTCCTTAAGTGACATTAATAATGAGATGGGATATTTTGGTGGAGGAGCTGAGATTCTTTCCCAAATATCTCCAGCCCTCTCAAAGATCCTTTATACCAGTGGTCCCCAACCTTTTTATGACTGGGGACCACTCAACGCCGGGGACCACTCACCGGGGACCACTCAAGGCCTTTTATTGAGGCCCAGTGTGTGTGGGGGGGGTAGTTTACTCCTCTACTATCAACCACTGCCCTAACGCTCTCTGATCACTATTGTAATGTTTAAACATCCCTTCAAAATAAGATACAGACACGCCACAACAATGAAGTGTGTTGTAAAGGGCTGGGGGGGATGAAGTAAAGGGCTGGGGGGGGGAGAAGGCATCCTTCAGGGTCCACCTCCAATTAGTGGAAGGACCACATGTGGTCCGCAGCCCACAGGTTGGGGATCACTACTTTATACTGCTGTGTTCTCCCCAGAGGAAGAGACATCTAATAAATAAATGTACTACCAAGAACACAACAGCAAGCTGGGCAAGGGACCTCTATTTTATTTTATTTCACTTCGGTTTGATGTGCATTGTAAGCCAACGTAAACGCGAATTGGTTATTATGCTGTTTTTCAACTGTGATACGTTTGCCCAGGTCTTTTTTCAGGGGGGTGTAGCTTTGCTAGCCAATACTAAAGAAACGCATCAGTTCTAATTTTGTAAATCCAGTTTGGAGCTTTGCAGTGTGCAGATGCACGCTGAGAAATACAAAAATACTTTTTGCTCTGGGCACAACAGAGGCACACAAGAATTTTTAGATCGATGATCCCTTTTTCCTAATTGTTCCATCACTTCCTAAACAGAGAGAGATGGAAAGAGAGAGGGGGAGATAAAGAGAGGAGGCATGGAGAAGAAAAAGGCTTTGCCATTCCAGAGGAGGTTGGCCGTGTGAAAAGAAGCAACAGCTGCTGACCTGTGGTGGCATCTGCAGAGATGGGTCCAAGGCGCTGTGGCCCAGAGATGCCATAGAGGTGGAACCTGTATCTTTGGGAAGGAACTAAGTTGGGTACAGTGACCTCAAGAGAATCACGGCCCACAGGCAGGGCTTGGCTGCTGCCCTCTGGGTCCTGGTACTGGATCATGAAGGAGTCAAAACTGCCCGCTGGGACACTCCACGAGAGACGGACGGAGTTGCTGGTGGCATCTGAGACCAAGAGGTCACCAAGGACGGGGTCAGGGACGGGCAGGGGCTCTTCCTCCAATGATGCTGTTGCGGGAGGGGGGAATAAAACAAAGGTGACCCAGTGCAATCAACGAGTCCACATTAACACCTATTAGGGAGAAAGACCGCCCCCCAAAAATATTATGATCATGAGCACCGTACAAGAACCTCCCTTGACTGTTGTACCAAAATGCTGTCCGTATTTCACAAGCATCACATGGCATGTGATATCAGTTTGTCTTTCTCAGAGTATTAAACTAAACCTGTGAAAGCTGGAGGGGGAGGTATGCTGG
Organism: Paroedura picta; assembly: GCF_049243985.1. NCBI lineage: Eukaryota > Metazoa > Chordata > Lepidosauria > Squamata > Gekkonidae > Paroedura > Paroedura picta. The sequence goes on from NC_135371.1 coordinate 7,566,440, forward strand.
GGTGGGGAAGGCATTTAAATAGACCCAGGCCCAATTAAGTGCCTCGACCTGCAGCACAGAACCCAGTTTCTTGGGCTGTTCAGTGTGGGGGGGAGTCATTAAATGGATCTCCCCCTAGCATGTCTCCCCCCAGTATGACCCCAACAAATGGCTGATCCTCAGTTTTGGTGGGCTCTGCAGGGCGGGGGAGGGGGGCATCCTCAGCTGTTGTTGCATGCAGGTCAAGGCATGCAAATGCCCTAGCTGATCCGCAGAGAGATCCTCAGACCAACAGATAAGCTGCCGTTCAGGCAGCGATTCGAGACCCCGAATCAAAAGCTCTTTGCGATTCGGTTCCCAGATTGCACTAGGGGTAAACGGCTCAGCCTAATAACTCAGAAGGGGGAAAAATCAGCATTGATTTGGAGTTTTTCCGGGGTTTGACAAGGGGAATGCACACCCCTAAGCCATGTGTTGTGATTGTGTTGTGTTCTTTGAAATTTGTGCCATGTTATAGACTGTCATAAAGTTCTATGTAATTTGTGTAACGTAGGGAAGAGCGGTATAAAAATCCAAATAGATAAATAGGCAACCGATTCCATGGTTGAACAGCTCTTACTGTAAAAATAAATTTCGTAATACCCAAGGGGAAAGGACAGACATACAGCTACAGATGCCAGTAATGGTGTTAAGCCCACCCGAGATGCAAGTGAGGGGTGGGATATAATTTTAATACAGAATTATTAACAATAATAACTATTGTTATTATTAGAGGGTTTTAAAATAAAGAATTGTTAACAATAATAATTATTGTTATTATTATAACAGGGGTTTTCTTTCCTGGAGGGATCTAGATCTTTTCGGGCATTATAGCTCAGATATATCTATTTTGCACACTGGGAGAGTGACCTTACGTAATACATGACAGCCATTTTGCATGGAATGGACAGTCAGCCTGGTACGCACTAGACAAAACTCCGATTTTCAAAAGCCTGTGTTTGTGCTTCCCACAGCAGCAAAATACATGCACTGCTGTTTTCACCCAGAATGGCTATTGCATATACTGAGAGGAATGTGTGTAGCATCTTATCCTGATACGTGAGAAAGAAGCGCCAGAAACTTAAAAGCCTGAAAGGGCCGCCCATTTCCTTTAAACAGCCGCCGGCTGGACAGAAATTTGACAGCTGAAATGTTCCTCCGCACTGAATCGCACTGAGAATGCTTCACCTGCTGATTTCCTGCCTGTCACAAAATTGCTAGGTGATTAGAACAGGAAAAAAAATATCTCTGCAGAAAATTCCGGAACCGTTTCCTCCAGAGTCCCCTGGCCCGTTGCAAGCGGAAGGAAGTAGAAATTCAGGAGGTGAAGATTGCCTTCCCAAAATCCCACGTGCTATCCCTTTAATAAGTAAAGACATTACAGACAGGAGAGAAAACAGCTTCCTGTGGAGAAACCGAGTCACGTTAGCTTTTCCGCTGACCTGTAGTGACATCTTTCGTGACGGGGCCCAGACGTTTGCGATTGGTGATGCCATAGAGGTTGAACCTGTATCTGCGGGAAGGAGCCAGGCCCGGGACGGTGACTGTGTGGAAGCCCCCGTTGACTGGCAAAGCTTGGACTCTGCCCTCAGCGTCCTTGAACTGGACCACAAAGGAATCAAAGCTCCCCGAAGGAACGCTCCAAGACAAACGGACAGAATCCTTGGTGATGTCTGAGGCAATAAGTTCTCCCAGGCTGGGTGACGCCGTCAATTCCGTCTTTGGTTCTGACACCACAGGGGCTAGGACAGAAGGGGGGAATGGTAATGCTGGAACTAGAAATGAGCTGAAAACTGTTTGTTTATTTACTTAAAGCTCTATGCGGCTTAGAAATGGGGTGTCCGGATGAGGATCTTCTCCGATCTGTTCCTACCCAGCAATCAAGATCACAAGGAAAGGCCCTTGTGACTGTCCTGCCTGTCAGGGAAGTCCGTTTGGTGAGCACACGAGAAAGGGCCTTTTTGGTGGCAGCCCCATTATTATAGAACAAGCTCCACAGGGAGATGTTCTGGGGCCCCTCGCTTCCAACTTTTAGGAGGTAGCCGAAGACGGTTTTATTTAGGACCGCATTTGAGCAACGCAGCCCTAAATTATGATTTTTACACAATTTGGTTTTATGAAGAAGGGTTGGTTCTTATATGCCGCTTTACTCTACCCGAAGGCGTCTCAAAGCGGCTTACAGTCGCCTTCCCTTTCCTCTCCCCACAACAGACACCCTGTGAGGGAGGTGAGGCTGAGAGAGCCCTAATATTACTGAAGAAGAAGAAGAGTTGGTTCTTGTACGCCGCTTTTCTCAATCCGAAGGAGTCTCAAAGCAGCTTACAGTTGCCTTCCCCTTCCTTTCCCCACAACAGACCCCCTGTGAGGGAGATGGGGCTGAGGGATCCCTGACAGAACTGCTCTGTGAAAACAGCACTATCAGGGCTGTGAGGAGCCCAAGGAATGAGGAAAACAGCAGCAGTGGGCAAGAGTTATCCCTGTTCCCCAGGACTGTTAGCTCACGGAATTATTAAGGGAATACGGATAAAATGCCTGCCAAAATCACTTGAGTCTAGCACAGGGGCCCCCAACCATTTTGAGCCAGTGGGCGTATTTGGAATTCTGACACAGGGCAGTGGGCAGAACAACAAAATGGCTGCCACCGGAGACTGGAGCCCACCACAAAATGTTAGAAAGTGAAGTTATGTATAGTTTTAAGGCAGAAGCTCTTTTCAACAGGATGACTTTTAACCCTCTCAGCCAACCAGAGACTGTGCTGAGCACAAGGTCCATCTGACTGTGCCCAATACTTGGCAGGTGCCAGGAAGGGGATTGGCAGAGAACTCATGGCCACCACGTTGGGGAACCCTGCCCTAGACTTTTCCTTTTGGTCCTTGTGACTTTTGTTTAGGCCTGTTTTGTGAACAGAAAGAAAGCTGCTGTTCAAGAGAGGATTCGCACCCAGCCTCCCCTCCCGTCACAGCTTTCAATTACACCTGGGAAGAGGGGGCCCAGTCACAGGCCCTTCATGGCATGTCTAGTTTGGCCCTCAGGCATTCGCCAACAGTCTGAGATCCAGCGCTCACCTGTGACTGTTTCTGTGGAGACAGGACCAAGTCTCTTGCGGCCTACGAGTCCATAGAGATTAAACTTATATTTTCGGGAGGGGACCAAGTCGGTGACAAGGGCCTCCCGGGAGCTCGCGTCCACAGGCAGAGCCTTTGGTTTGCCCTCAGCATCTTTATATTGGATCAAAAAGGAGTCGAAGGTCCCGGTGGGAGTGTCCCACGAGAGGCGCGCAGAGCTGCCTGTGACTTCTGAAACAGAGAGTGTCCCTAGGCTGGGCTTTGCGCTGTCCGGCGTCACTGCTGCGGGGGCTAAAACAAAAGACAGAGAGTGGTGGCTGCCAAGGAGAGAAGTAAATTGATAAAGAAAACATAGAAATTAGTTCTGAGAGGGTTTTTTTGTTTGTTTTCCACCGAGCGGGCCATATGGTGGGGCTAACCCCAATGTATTTTAAGGGATCAAAACCTTTCCAGCTACAAAAGTTACGGCATATACACTGTCAGTACCTTCTGCGTTGCTGGCTTAAAATGGTGTTGTTTTCTGACCTGAAGGGACTGTTTGTATTTCATACACATCTTGGAATAATAGAGTTGGAAGGGACCTCCTGGGTCATCTAGCCCAACCCCCTGCACTAGGCAGGACACTCACAACCCTCTGGCTCATCCACTGTCACCTGCCACCCCCTTGAGCCTTCACAGAATCAGCCTCTCCGTCAGATGGTTCTCCAGCCTCTGTTTAAAAATCTCCAAAGATGGAGAACCCACCACCTCCCGAGGAAGCCTGTTCCACCGAGGAACCATTCTAACTGTCAGGAACTTCTTCCGGATGTTTAGATGGAATTTCTTTTGCATTAATTTCATCCCATTGGTTCTGGTCCGTCCCTCCGGGGCAAGAGAGCACAATCTGATGCTCCTCTCCTCCCTGCTAGCGTTTTGCCTGACCCCCATGCAGCCACATTGGGCCTGTTTTTCCCCCCCAGACTGGGGCTTAAGGCAGTCGTGGTGGCGTGATTTTGATCAAGGAAACTTTACTGGGAAGGAGAGAGTTCTGTATCTCCTTCCCCCATTGCTTGAGCCCCAGTCTGTACCGAGGTCCGGCTTCAGTTGCTCTTTGCCTGCTCATTAAGTGTCTCGGGATGGATCTGAGGACAGAACCCCAATGTCACAGAGCCTATTGAGGTACCTGTAGAAACCTTTGTTGTTATTGGAGCACTGTGGACCCCATCAGGTGTCTCCCCGTGTAACTCCAGGTCATATTCAGTGCCGGGGTTCAAACCCATCACGTTGACACTCCGTTCACTCCCAGGTACTCTGATTTCTCCTGGGGCTGCACTGGATTTAGGGTCCCTATACTGGAGGGAAAACGTGCGGAAGGTACTGGGTGGGGCAGACCAAATCACTCGGAGACTGTTTGGAGAGATGTCCGTCACATTTAGGCTGCCCAGGGGCCCCTCAAGAGTTGTGATGGGACGCAGGGTGCTTTGGATCTTGGTTGCCGATGGACCTGGAGCTGAAGGAAGACAGATGTGGAATGAGGGTTCAAGATCACTGTTTCTGGGAGCGGGCCCCTATTCCCTCCCAGCTGTAAGCCAGTCAGCATTCCTCTCAGTCCCATGGACTTTACAATAAGAAAGCAAAAGGCCTCTTGACTGCAGTTTTGGGGCCTACACAGAGCTGCCCTTGAGGTCTATCTGAATTTTTCAGAGAGCAATATTGGCTGCCAAACTTGGTACCCAGTGTTCCTTTCACTGTGCAATGAAATTTAGCAGAAATTCGTGATCGGAGGGAAAAAAATCTGACAACTTCCATTTTCAGAACGTGTTAAGTTTACTTTAGAATATCAGATTCTTCCCCCTTAAACTCTGCTTAAATTTTCAGGACTGATCAGTGAGTTACTTATTTGCTTACTGATTTAATTCAACTGGGTTGTGCACAATACTTTCTGCAAAATATGCTCAGGATTATCATAAAATATCTCCTTGGCTTTCTGGGCTCATAGATCACCTTAGATTGATTTGTGTTGCAAACTCTGTAAGGCATACGAAAAACACCCTCTAATAAAGTTCTTCTAAGGCTGGAACAAAGCAAGTAACGCTGCATTTCAAAGTGCAAAAGACAATCGCTTAAAACTTTGTGTTTTCTAAAAGCTTTCCTTAAATCCGATCTGATTGCACCCATGATTGAGAATGAAATATAAATTAAAGGCTGCATTTAACATTTGTGCACAAACATTTTCATGGTCAACGTAAGGTTTTACAGGGAGCACAAATCTCACCCACCCCCTTAAAAGAAACTTCCCCTAGCTTGTTTTCTATGCTGCCTGTGCATGCCCTCATTGGCCATGGCTTCAGTGTAACTTCTTTTCCCTTAAGTTAGGATTTCCTTTCTTGGGAGTTGTGACATCATCACACGGCCAATCAGATTTGACTATGTGATCATGATATCACCAAGGGTAAATATAGTCAATTCAGAGCAAGGGCAACTCTTCCTCGATTGATTGTCCTGGTGTGCAGACATTCATGCCCTATCCAGCCTGTCCTTAAAAGAGGCTGTTTTTCAAAGAGAGAGAAGTTATTGTGAAAGGTAAAACCACCTTTCCACGTGTCAGCTCTGTCTTCACAGAAGCACTTTTCTTTCTTTGCAAGAAAGAGTTAGAATTAATTGCTAAAGAATTCACTCTTCATACTTTAAAGCAGGGGTAGTCAAACTGCGGTCCTCCAGATGTCCATGGACTACAATTCCCAGGAGCGAATGCTGGCAGGGGCTCCTGGGAATTGTAGTCCATGGACATCTGGAGGACCGCAGTTTGACTACCCCTGCTTTAAAGGAACATTCCTTTAAAAAAAAAAACAGGCAGTAAGAGGCGACTTAGGAAACGGAGTTCAAATCAGGGACAACTGAGAGGTATGCTACACTCAAACCCATATTGAAGCTGAGCTCTCTGAAGGTCAAAAGATCATGCATTGGTTGGTTAGCCCCTCCAGCAAAGAAATTGCTTCCTTGAGGAAAGCCCCGCTCCAATACACCTCAGTAGGGTTGCCAACCTCCAGATCGTGGCTGGAGTTCTACTGAGATTACAACTAACCTCCATGCAACAGAAATCAGTTGATCTTGAGAAAATGGCTGACTCAGTAGGTGGACCTCACAGCATTATACACCGCTGAGGTCTCCAATCCCCAAAATCTTGACTTTTTCAATCTCCACCCCCAAAATCTCCAGGTATTTCCCAACCCAGAGCTGGCAACCCTAGTCTCAGCTCAATCCAAGGCGTGTATTTAAAGACTGAATTAAAGAATGTAGCAGGAGGTGGGTGAGCCGGCTTGAGGGGCGCGTGGTGGAAGCCAACACTGCTGAAAACAGAAACAGTGAACAAAACGAAACCACTCAGAAGCAGCACGAAGGCAACAAATAGAAGGGCCCCTCTTGACCTAGGGGGGCAAATGAAGCAGGTAAACACAGAGCCATCCTGGGCACGCACGACCAAGGACACAACATGACAGTGGCTAAATGTTTGGAGGCAATGGGTCAGATCACACACAACAATTAGCAGCAATTCGCAGAAACTCGAAATCTAGCGAAATTTCCAAATTCAAATGTTGAAACTTTGAAAGTTCACTTTGGAGGGATCCCTCCCCAAATCCCTACCTTCTATACTCTTGTTCTGCCCTAGATACACCCTACTTTATCACATGCCAGCAACCCCAGTGGACAAGCACATAGAAAAAAACTGTAAACAAGGGGAGCAAAACTTTCAGTCTGCAACAGGTATTCGAAACATGTTTTCTCATGGCAGAAGCGACTTCTGACTGCTAAAGAGGGGGGTGTTTTTCATTATTTCCCCCCCAGTAAAGACCTAGGCTATATCCCTCCCACTTTCCCCAGGGATCCACTGAGCTTCCATTTCCACAAAATGGACTAAATAGCACCTTCCCCAGACTGTGTCTATTCAGGGGAACAGGCAGGTGGGTGGGCTACAACTCCTTTGAGAAAGTCCCAACTGGAGCAGGAACGGTACCCATGATAGATGGAGGAGACTGTACAAATCACATCTCTCTGTGACAAAATTCAAAGGCTGAGTCGGAGGTCTGCAGAATCTCAAGCTCTGCAAACACCATTTCCGAGAAATGGACTCTGAGCCCTGGGAGTACAGTTTCAAGAGTGACTGGAGGCCACAGTGGGAGGGTTTAGGAGGGAAATTAGGTCCCCTGCATCTAATGCAGTTCGACTGATGTTAGATGGGTTCCACCCTTGGGACTTCAGTGCACAAAGCTAATAAATAAGGTAACAAAAATGATCATGTCCAAAAGCAGTTCTGGCAATAGCATGATCAGACAGCTATTGTAACTGTCCACTAAGCAGTGCTTAACTTTTCTACAATCACTTTTTGCATGGAAATAGCACATTTCACAGCCTTTAGGCCCCCACAATGTTTTTGGTCTGTACGCATGTGTGGACGTCACTGCCGACTGAGAATAACACATCATGAATCTCACACAAGGCTTCTGCCACAATAAATCTTACACAAGACACTGGCTGGTAGGGATTTTGAGTGACTTCCCCTCCCCCGTTGAGACAGGCCAACTTGGCTACCCTTCCAGAATTTCCAACAACACAGAAACAGACGGAACATGAATACGTTTGCGGCAGGAAGCGTTGTGTAGCAAAAAAAGACAAATTTTGGAACTGCGAGTGACGGCACCGTTTGGCTAGAGGAAAGAAGAGAGACGATTAGCGGGAATATGCTATGCCAATCATGGAACGGACGATACAGGTAACAAGAACAACCAAGATTCTGGCTAGGAAACAAGAGAGACAATTAGCAGGAAGACGCTGTAACAATCACGGAATGGACGATACAGGTAACAAGAACAATGAGGATTCCAGCTAGGAAATAAGAGAGACGATTAGTGGGAAGACGCTGTAACAATCTCGGAATGGACGATACAGGTAACAAGAACAACGAGGATTCTGGCTAGGAAACAAGAGAGACAATTAGCAGGAAGACGCTGTAACAATCACGGAATGGACGATACAGGTAACAAGAACTACGAGGATTCCAGCTAGGAAATAAGAGAGACGATTAGTGGGAAGACGCTGTAACAATCTCGGAATGGACGATACAGGTAACAAGAACAACGAGGATTCTGGCTAGGAAACAAGAGAGACAATTAGCAGGAAGACGCTGTAACAATCTCGGAATGGACGATACAGGTAACAAGAACAATGAGGATTCTGGCTAGGAAACAAGAGAGACAATTAGCAGGAAGACGCTATAACAATCACGGATGATACCAGTAACAAGAACAACGAAGATTCTGGCTACAGTGTAAAAAAAAAAGAGAGAGACAAAAGTAGTTAGCAAGCTGTGGTCTAAAAACTCCCTGGTGAACACGACAGCCATGTATGATTTAAGCTCCCCAGCCACATGTAGGCACAACATGAGCTTGTTGAGGCATGGTGACTGCAAGGCATGTGATGGGATAGCTGCAGGCGAAAAGAAGAGAGCCGGGAACCATGGGAAACGGGCCATCCTACCAACCCTGGTACCTGTGCTGGTTACAAAGGAGTACGACTTAGAAGAACGTCCTTTCACCACCCCGTGAATCTCCACATAGTAGGTTGTGCCGGGGGCCAATCCCGTGATGATCGCGGTCGGCGTGCCCCCGGGCACCACTAACTCCTCACGCTCTCGACTCCCGGTCCGGTGGTAGTGGATGACCACTTCGTCAGAGAGCTTCGTCACCCCGTCCAAGGACACTTCGAGGCTGTCTGGGGAGCTGACTACCACCGCTGGCTTGGTGTGCTCCGTGCGGGTATACCCGTTCGAGAAGACACTTTGACCCTGGAGGCCATTGGACGGAGTGGGAGAGTCGGTCCCTTCGCCAAGGCGCTCGTAGATCATCTCTTGGAATACCACTGGCTTTCGGCGGATTATGTAGATGTAGATGGCCCTGGCTACGCTCTTGACCGTCTGATTGCCCCGGAGGGGGTAGTTAGTGGCACGGACGTAGCTCTCCAGGCGTTCCAGAAGAGTCCCGTTGAACGAGGAGAGCGTGGCTGAGATGTTTTGCACCATCATGGTCAGGGAGAACTCATTGGACAACGAGGTGGTGCTGGGCAAGGGGCGGCTCGGGGGGGGCTGGTGGCCTGGCTTCCCGGCCTCGGGACCAGAGGAGACAGTGCCGGACTTCGGCGGGGAAGGCGGGGATGGCGTTGCATACAGGTGGATCGCTCTGCTTGGCGCTGGTGGGATTAAAAATGGAGGTGGTTACGGCAAGGAACTGAGCGGAAAGGAAGCAAGGATGGCGATTGAGGTGGCGTGCCTGGGAAGCGGCAACTTCTGGAAATATGAAGTCCTGCGTGATGCGACTCCCCAGTTCCCCCAACCTCTGCAAACCCGTTTGTGCTGGAGTTGACACCCCACTGAAGGGACGACCCTCCGCATCCCGTTCTTTGGTGACTCCTGAAAGCATTCACGTCAACTGCAATAAAAGAAACCGAGTTAATCGGTGCTTCCCACCCCATTCCTTCATGTAATCGTCCATCCGCCTTCTGTATCTGGTCTTCAGACACCTGCAACATGATCAGAGAAGGGATAAATGAAAATGAAAAGGGAAAAGTCTGCCATCTTAAGGCTCCGAGCCAATGTTGCTGGGGGAAAAAAAAGAATGAGATAATCTGTGGGAGGAAATGGCTGGGGGGATATACTAAGAAGGACTCCAGGACATAAGGATCTGGGCACTCTCAACCTCTTCTTTCAGAAATCTTTCCATGCTTAATTCACTCCCACACAGCTCACTAGCACACGGTTTCAACTTCCTGACAAAAGCCCCGTCTTGTCTAGTAACAAAAAAATAATAATAACAACGATGATGTAAACTTTGAAACCAAATGGTCATGGCATCCCTCCCAAAGGATTCTGGGAGCTGTAGTTTTATGAGGAGGTTACAAATGCCTTTAATTCCTTACAGTCTCAAATAACAATTTTGCTACGGGAAGGTCGGTTTGAGAATTATTTTATTTGTGGCAGGGAAAGTATTCTTTTGATTAGGCTTCTTTCTCTTCTTTTACAACCTGAATGTGAACCGGATCTACTTTAATAAATGTCAGTTTGTCTTTTTTGCCATAGACTTCTTGGGAGATTGATTTATTGCACTCAGGATCATGCGTCTCAGACTGGGCGAACTGTGCTACATCAACCAAACATACCAATAGTTTGTGTCACTGCTTGTTTATATGTTAACTTCGTATGTCTCCATGGTGGTGGATGAATTCATTTCTTAATTCATTTCCTTCTACCCTGCCTCTAATATCCAAGTAAGGGGGAGCTTTTAACACATTAATGAAATCACTAGAAACTAGGAAGGAGGTAGGCAACGAGCTCCCTTTGAGGACGACCAAAGTTAACACGATCCTTATTTATATACTACAACACTTCCGCTCCAATAAAATTGTGAGAAACTTCGAAGACCTTGAGACTGGGTTTCATTCTACCAACATTTGAAAATTTGGTAGTTAAAATATGGAACCCGGAAAGCAGACAGTTCTCTGGCTACTAAGTATTTTGGAGCCGGAAAAACTCTTCCGCCAGGCGTATGGTTGAGACCAGGGTGGAGTCCTGGTATTCCACCTACGGACCCCCCCCCCAAGGTACAATCAGATACGGCACCTCACTCCCAATGGGAGAAAACTTGGCCTCCGGCTGAAGGGGAAGGGAAGGGATCGGGAGAATTAGAAGGGCTTAATATGTGATCGCCTGCCACCTACTTGTTGTAAGGGAAGATTTTATGGGTTTTATTGTACTTTAATGTTTTTACTGTTGTGAACTGCTGCAACTCCATTGGAAAACCAGTGGTATATAAATAAATAAATAAATAAATAAATAAATAAATAAATAAATAAATAAATAAATAAATAAATAAATAAATAAATAAATAAATAAATAAATAAATAAAATTAAAGCCTGCCTGATACACCGTGTTGTTCACAACTGGGAATTGGCTGTGCCTGTCTTGGGAATCAGGATCCTCTCCTTTGTCATTTGCTGGATTTGACAAAGATCATTACATCAATTTCCAATCGCCACCCCCCTCTATGCCCTACCGGTAGTGCTGCCGGTGACGCTGGTGGGCCGGCTGCTCTCGCCGGCTTGGCGGGCGATCAGAGTGATGCGATATCGGGTGCGGCTCTCCAGGTTCTCCAAGGTGACGCTCTCAGGCTCCGCTGGCAGCTCTAGGCGTCTGGGAGGCTGGGAGGGCCGGCCAGCAGCCACGGGCACGTAGCTTAAGATATAGCCCTCAGGGCATGTTGTGGGAGGATCCCAATGCAAGGTCAAAGTGTCTTCAGTGGCCCCGGATGGACGCAGACCTCGAGGAGGTGCCACCCCTGGAAGAAAGGGAGAGACTTTTAGAGAAGGAAGCATGGAAATGGCTTTTTCTCCCTCACTCCCTCTCTCCCTCCCTTTATTTTCCCCCTTCCTTCCTTCCTTCCTTCCTTCCTTCCTCCCTCCCTCCCTCCCTCCCTTCCCTTCCCTTTCCTTCCTTCCTTCCTCCCCTTTCCTTCCTTCCTTCTTTCCTTCCTTCCTTCCTCCCTCCCTCCCTTCCTCCCTTCCTCCCCTTTCCTTCCTTCCTTCCTTCCTTCCTTCCTTCCTTCCTTCCTTCCTCTTCCTCTTCCTCTTCCTCTTCCTCTTCCTCTTCCTCTTCCTTTGTGCAGCCAGGTCTGTGAAGGGTGAGGCAGTGCTTTTTCCCAAGGCCAAGGTCAGTACCGTCTACATTGATTGGCAGCAGCTCTCCAGGGTGTTATGCAGAGGGGTTTCCCATCATCTCCTGCCTGGTCCTTTCAGTTAGAGGTTGAACCTGGGACTTTCTGCACACCAAGCAGATGTTCTGCCCATGAGCCGCAGACCTGCCCGAGTGGAGAGCCAAGGGAACGGTTCTAGTGGCCCTTGAGAGCTCGGCCGTAAGATCTTATCGGGAGCATTGGGAGGTCAGGATTTTGGTTCAAGTGAAAACTGTGACACTCCAAGCAGCCCCTGCTGCACCTTCCCTGCCACACAGAAAAGACAGCCCAGTTTTACATCATTGGGACCCTGGTATTGGAACTGGTTAGGATTACCTAAGTTGGATTGGAGAGTATATTGTTGGGTTCCACCGCCATCTTTATAACTATATTTGTTGATAACTGGGAGAATGTTTTCTTAATATTTCAATGGGATTTTATGGGTTTTATGGTTTTTATTCTGTAAGCCGCCTCGAGGCGACATTTGTCAGAAAAAGGCGGGATACAAATTTTAATGAATTAAATAAATTAAATAAAAAAAATAAATTTTGGAAAATTTTAAACAGAGGCTGGATAACCATCTGATGGAGAGGCTGATTCTATGAAGGGGGTGGCAGGTGACAGTGGATGAGCGATAGGGTTGTGAGTGTCCTGCATAGTGCAGGCGGTTGGATTAGATCAGGGGTAGTCAACCTGTGGTCCTCCAGATGTTCATGGACTACAATTCCCATGAGCCCCTGCCAGCGTTTGCTGGCAGGGGCTCATGGGAATTGTAGTCCATGAGCATCTGGAGGACCACAGGTTGACTATCCCTGGATTAGATGACCCAGGAGGTCCCTTCCAACTCTATTATTCTATGAGTCTATGAATTGAATGAATGAGTGAATGAGTGAATGAATAAATGAATGAATGAATGAATGAATGAATGAATGAATGAATGAATGAATGAATGAATGAATGAATGAGTGAATGAATGACTTCACTCTGGAGTCTGACCACCCACCAAGAGGTTGTGGGGGCGAATCAAGCTATACCTCCACCCCTCAGGATCCTTTTGTATGTAGACACCTGCAAGCAGCCCTTCTGGTGATGCAAAAGAAAACGAGAAAGACAAGAGTGGAAACCACAGACTCAGACGCATGCGGCATCCTGGCTACGTACGTGTACGCACGGTCTGGTTGACGGGGGCCCCGTAGCGCTGCCCTTTCTCAGCCCGGATGGTGACGGTGTACTCCTTCCCTGGTTCCAAGCCCTTGCGTTCAAAGGTGGTCTCAGTGCTGGACAGGCGTGTAGATTCCCCAGCCTGGTGATTGTGCTGTGGGTACAGCGGAGGAAAAAGGACCGTGTTAATTCACTGAACGGACAGGAAGCACTCACCCCCCACACAAGAAGGGTCTGGCCAGATTGTGGTTCTCCATGTCTAGTAATGAAAAACATATTTCTTCTGAACATGGGGAGTCCATGACTTCAAAGCAAAATGGATGTTCAGAGGACGGTAGAAAAAGATAGTTAGGGGAGTCTCAACAATGAGGAGTGGTAGAAGCAAGTGGTTGTTTTTGTTGGTTGAGTTTAAATATGCAAAGGAGCATACCGCCAGCATCTTAAAGAATAAATAGCTTTATCGAAAAGAGAAACACCTGTGTAAAGAAAGCGAATAGAAGAGAGAGAGACAGTACAGTAAGAGATAGAAAGAGAGAGACAGTACAGTAAGAGATAGTATAGAGATAGTAAAGAAAGAGAAGAGAGAGAGATAGTACTAACAGTCTAGCTGAATAACTGCTGTTCTTTCTTTCTGGAGGCAATCACGATGAAGTGTACTCAAAGACTCCAATTGAGCCAAATCCGGGCACAGGAAGAGACACGGAATTCATGTAGGCACATCAGGGATGTTGGGTAGTGACACTCCGGCATTTGGGCAAAAACTCTATGGCAGAATTAGCTTCTACCCATAGAGTTTTACCCCCAAACCAAAGCATCATCCCCCAACATCCTCAACGGTCATACATGTGGGCAGATCACATTCATTTCCAGTATTCTTACATTTGGGGGGGGGGGGAGTTAATTGGGAGGGAGGTGCAGCCTGAAAGCAGGGAATCTCTGCCTGGACCAAGGAGTCTGTCAACCCTACTCTCATGAGGAGTTGGAAAGAGGGTTACTATCTGCTAGGTGAGGCCTGGAGATCTCCTGGAATTTTATGTGATTCCCAGGCTACATAAATCAATACCAAGAAAGTGGCCACTTTGACGGAGGGACTTTGTGGCATTATGCCTCATTGAGGTCCCTCAAAGCCTGCCCTCCCCAGGCTCCACCCCAAAACCTCCAGGCATTTCCCAGCCCCTTGAATGGAGAACAGAACAACAATTATCTCTGGCATCATTCAACCCTTCCGCATGTTGTGATAGATGGGAAGAAGGGGAGACATAATAGAGGAGAATTAGAGAGTGATGCAGTTTTCCACTGAAGAGTATGTTGCCTAATCCCACACCTGGGCCCATTCTGCACACGTTGGATAATGCACTTTCAATGCACTTTAGAAGTAGATTATCCTGTTCTGCACTGGAAAATCCAGCTGCAAAAGCACACTGAAAGTGCATTATCCTGTGGGTGCAGAATGGGCCAACTGATGTCAGCCTTGAGAAAACTGAACATTGAACTGCAGAATTCGGTCCTCTCACAGATTTAAGCAACTGTTCTCCTATACCTGGTTTCTTATTGCCATACAGCGATATGTTCTTTGACACTCTTTGGCACAGGCATAGTCCTAGACAACCGGATCCAAAGCACCTCCATGCTCATGCAAATGGGCGCACACTACTGCCATCAGAAGCATATTGTACCAAACAATTGACCATTACCGTGGGTGCGACGTGAATCTCATATCCATCCACAGATATTTCTGGGCGGCTCCACTCTAGGCGGAAAGAGGTTTCATCTCGACTGGACACACGGACAGCAATGGATGGGATTTCTGTGTAGGCCGGGAACAGGCAGGTCAAAGTCAGAAATGAAAACTTCCTGAAGACTCTCTGGTATCTCTTTATTCAGGAGTATTGACATAGTTCACAGGACAATGAGCCCACCCTGAGATTTAAGTTGACACAAAGTTGTCTTCTGCCAAATTGGTGTCATCCCCCCCCCCTGCCCATTTTAGTTTGGAGTAATGGCAAAGGGGGTGGAAAGGCTGAACCTCCTCAAACCACCACAAGTCCAATCTGGGGTAGAAAGAATATATGTGGTAGTCTAGGGTTGACAAATTTCAGGCCTGGAGATATTACAATTTACAGGTGCCTTCCTGGAGAAAGTGGCTGCTTAGGATTGTGGACTTTATGATATTATATCCTCTTGTGGCTCTTCTATCTCAAACCCCACCCTCCCCAATCTCCACCCCCAAATATCCAGGAATTTCCCAAATCGGAGTTGGTAAAATGGGGTTGCCCTTAACTGTAACCATTGTCCATCAAGAGGTCTTCTGTGCAAGCACACATGGGGACTGCACAATCGCAGGCCAGCCAAAGGAGAACTAACAAGCTTTACAAGGATTTTTCTATGAGTGCTCTTCCTTTCCACCATATCCAGTGTCTGCACCATATCTGCACAAAAGGTCACTTGATGGGGGCAGGGTAAAACTCTTCCTTCAATTTTACTTCGCCTCCCTGAGGACTATAATTGAATTAAAATGATAATCAATCCACAGCAAGGAAAGGAGGGAGGGATGTGTGCCTGCACAGAAGACTACTCGATGAACAATGATTACAAGAAAGGGAAAAACCATTTTCATCTTAGTGCTTTTTGTACAGTTCCATATGGGAGATTAGCAAGTAGATTAGTGGAAAGTCAATTGAAGAACCACTTTTCCAACTGATCCCTCCTTATGAGTGTCCTCAACCACAAAGTAATGTTGAATAAGGGACTCAGCACCAAGGTGACACAGAGAGAGGACTATTCAGAGTCAATAATCAGCTCTGTGGCTTGACCTTTATTCAGAGAAGTGACCCATGCTTTTTTCCACTTTGCACCTGTTTTTCCACCTGGGATTCCTAGGCGCAAAGCCATAGGGCAGATTTTAATCTGGTTGCTTTACCCTCTCTCAGTTTAGGGGTGAGGTGATGGCAAGCAGAACATGAAGCTGTACTGTGTCCCTCGCCTAAACAAAGTTGGCAAGATTTGTGGTCATCGTTCTGGGCCATTTTGGCCCCCAACATTCTCATTTCTTGAATGATACCATAAGACTGGTAATGCCCACAACAACAAGAAGAAATGGCTGAGAATGACAAGGATCAGAAAGACAAGTAGCAGAAGGAGAACTGAAGGAAGAGCTATCACCCCACCCTCATCGCATGACCCTTGGACACGAAAGGGATATACTGATGACGGTGGTGGGGAGAAACACTCATGGGCTCTAGAAAGATCTTTGTAGAGCTTGTTTGCTCTTCCGCAACTACTCAGTCCCGATGTGGGAGAGGACAGAGGCCACGATGATGAACTCTAGGAATCACAGAGAACACGCAAGTCACGTATTACTATGTTATTGTTCACAGGGTGGGTCCATGGAAATCACATTTTTATTTCACACTCCCACCTCCAGGGAGATGACGGGAGCAAACACAGTCGTCCCTCTATTTTTTTTCTCACAACATATAATGCCACATTGCCCCATCTGGACCAGGCTGATGGTCCACCTAGTTCAGCAGCCAGTTTCTAGCAGATGCTGCAGGGAAACCTACAGGCCGACCAAAGCCCTTCTCTGCTGACCCTTCCCCCACAATCTGACAATTTGCCCCTGAACGTGGAGACCCCAACTGATATAAACAATACTTATAAATTCCGTAAATATGTCCACCGCCCTCTTTAACCTAAGACAGTGTCCATATAAACAACTTGGAATAACAGAGTTGGAAGGGACCTCCTGGGTCATCTAGTCCAGCCCCCTGCACTATGCAGAACACTCACAACCCTATCACTCATCCACTGTAACCTGCCACCCCTTGAACCTTCACAGAATCAGCTTCTCTGTCAGATGGCTCTCCAGCCTCTGTTTAAAAATCTCTAAAGATGAAGAACCCACCACCTCCCAAGGAAGCCTGTTCCACTGAGAAACCGCTCTAACTGTCAGGAACTTCTTCCGGATGTTTAGACGGAATTTCTTTTGAATTAATTTCATCCCATTGGATCTGGTCCGTCCCTCTGTGGCAAAAGAGAACAACTCTACTCCAGACTTTTAAATACTTGAAGATGGCTATCGGATCCCCTTTCAGTCGTCTCCTCTCCAGGCTAAACAGGCCAAGCTCCCCCATCCTTTCCTCATGCATCTTGGTCACTTGTGGAAGTGGGTAACTAAGTTAGTCTGAAGTAGCCAAACAAAATGTGAGTCCAGCTGGGAAAGCGTCTGCCACTAGCCTTAACATTTTTATTCCCCGTATGTCTTTGTGAACCGGGAACTGAACCCAAAAGGTTGATGATTTGTCATCCTGGCAAGACATCTGATGGTGCTAAACATCTCCATTACACTGCATATTCATTGGATATCTTCATGATGCCCTTTACTAATTTACTGCTAATTTAGTCTCTCCTTATGTATGTATTCTGATGATTTCTACTTCGTTGTGTCTGAAAAAAGTATGCATGCCCATGAAAGCTCATGCCTTGAATACAACTTTGTTGGTCTTAAAGGCGCCATTGGACTCAAACCACAACACATCATAGCCTCCCATCATTACTTCCCCACCATCCTCTTGGAAACTCCCTGAAAGTTCAGCCCTTCACAGGGCACAGGGAGGGGAAAGGCCCGACCGACAGCATGGCTTTCCCTCTCCCCCTTTTCTTGAACTGAACAAAAGCCAGCAGATCCCAGAAGGAAATCCTTGTTGCTTTTATTGCCGAAAGAAATGCTAGAAATCCACCAGGGTGTGATCATTCTCACTCCCTTCTCCTTCCATTTCCATATCAAAATGAGATTTCCGTTGATTTCAGGTCTCCACATCTCATAAGGATCTGTGCTGAATGTTTATTGGTTTTGGGTGGGTGGAGGGGTCTTCTTTTCCAAAGCAAGGAGGGAATTTAGGCTCAGGCTGAGAAGTCACAAAGCCAGCAGAATATAATTTAGGGAGACTTATGGCTTCAAGTCCATGATCTCCTACATAAGAGTGAACTGAAATTCCAATCTGAAGCTGTCACTTGTACAGAAGTTCTCTGCAGAGGTGGCCAAACTGTGGCTCTCTAGATGAAGGTGACCGCATTGTCCCACTTTTGGAGGGACATCTGGGGGCAACTGGCAAATTGTACTTATGTTGCAAGTAAAAAATATATATTACAATGCTATTTTTGCGTTCTATGCATTCTATGAAAATTTTTGTTGCCCATTTCGACCAAATTTTTAATCAAGAACCCCCCCGGTCAATGGTGTCCTGCTTTACCAATGTTAAAATCTGGTCACCTTACTCTAGATGCCCATGAATGACAATTCCCATGAGCCCCTGCCAGGAAGTGCTGAAGCGGTTAACTCCTGGAACCCAAGAAAACTGTTTCTAGTCTTCTTTTTACACGTTTTTTCACTCTTGCCACAGAGCTCCTAAGGCCCATGGTGAAAACTCAGATAAAAATATTTTAAGAGTCTTTTTTGACGCACAACTGAAAGGCAAACAGATTCCCCTGATAAAGCCTCTTGGCAAAAAACGAAGGGAATTTTTGGAGACTTAAATTGAGTCATAAAATATTTTTATCCGATTTTGAAACAACGGCCTTGGCCTTGTTTTTTAATATCCCGTGATTGGCATGGCTCTTTATTTTCTTCTTACTATGGCACAACAAAATTTACCTCACAGCAGCAACCCCTAGGTTTGCCAACCATCAGGAAGTAGCCGATTTCTTGGGGTTATAACTGATTTCCAGGTGAGGGAGATCAGTTCACCTGCAGAAAATGCCCTCAGGCAGGCTTTTAGTGAACCCATATCACATAGAGGGTAATAGAGAACTGTGATTCAGAACCGAAGCTAAACAATTAGGGCAGGGGGTCCCCATCCTGTTTGAAGCAGCAGGCTCCTTGGGAATTCTGACACAGAGTGGTGGGTGCAACCACAAAATGGCCACCGCAGGAGATGGAGCCAACCAGACGGAACAGGCTTCCTTGGGAGGTGGCGGGTTCTCCTTCTTTGGAAGTTTTTAAGCAGAGGCTAGATAGCCATCCGACAGAGAGGCTGATTCTGTGAACTTAGGCAGATTGTAAGTGGGTGGGCAGGAAGGGATGTGTCTGAGCTTAACTCGTATGGTCCTTTCTTGCATGCCCAGGGAAATGCCGATCGCCACTTTGGGGTCAGGAGGCAAATTTCCTCCAAACTGGCCAGGAATTCTGGTTTTGGAGGGGGCATTGGGTGTCGCTGTGGTGGGCAGTTAGTTCTGAATTTCTGGCACTCTGCAGGGGATTGGACTAGATGACCCTGGAGGTCCTTTCGAACTCTACGATTCTAACCACAAAATGGCCGCCACAGGAGGTGGAGGCCAACCACAAAATGGCCGCCACAAGCAGTGGAGCCGACCACACAATATCAAGGAGTAAGGTCATGTATGAACTCTAACAGCAATTCTTCCAACATTTCAGGAAGAAGCCCTGTTTAGCTGGATCCTTCTTAATTTGCACAGCCAATCACAAGCCCTACTGGGCAACGGCGCCTTGTGGCCTGGCCCAACTTCTAAAAGCAGTTGGGCACAACCATTTCAGAAGATTTAGTAAAATGTTTCTGCTTACCTATGGAGCAGTCGTCTCCTGAATAACCATCATGGCACCGGCAAAACCCTTGCTGGCACTCACCGTGCCCGCTGCAGTCCTCCGGGCATGCCAACTGCCCACAGTCTGAGCCGGTGTATCCTTTGTGGCAGGAACACACCCCGCCCTTCAGGCAGCGCCCTCTCTGGTTACAGTCATTGGGGCAAGATTTGGTGCCACAGGCCGGGCCCGTGAAGCCTGGTTCGCACACGCAGCGTCCGTCGCGACACTCTCCCCGGCGGTTGCAATTGCTGGGGCAGGTGCGGGTCCCGCAGTCCGACCCGGAGTAGCCAGGGTCGCACACGCACTGTCCTGACACACACTGGCCACGCCCCTGGCAGTCTTGGGGGCAGGCCGGATCAGAACAAGAAGGGCCAGTGTAGCCCGGAAAGCAGGAGCAACGTCCACCCACACAACGGCCTTGGTCGTTACAGTCGTCCGGGCAGGAAGGGGGCTCTTCGCATCGGACTCCGGAGAAGCCAGGGCGGCACTGGCAACGCCCATCCACACACTTGCCCCGTTGTGGGCCCCCGCACCCACCCGGGCAAGCGGGCTGGGCACAAGTGGGGCCGCCCCAGCCTGGTTCACATTCACAGAGGCAGCGAGAGAGGTCAAAGGAGCCATGGTGCGAGCATAAGGTGCGCGTGTCCGTCTGACCTGGGCGATGGGAAAGAAGAGATGGGAAAGAAGCGGGTCAGCGTTCTCTTCTTAACCATGGATTAGTCAGCAGTCGATCACGTATCAGATTTAAGGACAATTGGGGAAAGAGTTAGGAGATTGGGATGCAATGCCATTGAATTGCAACCATAGGCTGCAGGTAACAAGAGTTCAGCGAAAGCATTTTGTTGGCTATATGGAGTAATTATATCTGAATGTCAAACTAAATTCAGCACCACCGCCAGTCATGGGCTGTCTGTTCCCAGGATTACTGCAAATGGTTGATGCTGTGGCGCTCTGGAAGTTGGGCAAAAACTCTATGGTCGAAGCCATATTTACCATAGAGTTTTTGCCCAAATACCAGAGCGTTACGAGTTCTGGGACGCCAGGGTATCACCACATCCAGGTTACATAGGCAGTGACATAGACATGTCACTATATTTGGATAGCCTTCTGCTGATCCTGTTAAGTCCTCTCCCCACCTCCCACCCGTCGTCAGGAAGGACCTACCGACCATATCTGGGGCTGTATGTTTATGAGTTTTTATTGGCTAGAACCAGGGCAGTTATATCGGCCTCCCTCCACCTCCTTTTTCTTGGCTCCCCCTACTTTGATGTCATCTCCAGTCGGGGGGGGGGGTAGCTGGCAGAGGGCCAAGATGGGGTTTTAACTGGCATTTTATTTTTTATTTTTCTGTAATTTTATCATTGTAACTGGTTTTATTGTCGTGAATTGCCCTGAGCCCATATGGGGAGGGGTGGTATAGAAATGAAATATGATTATTATCAATGTATTATATCGGGAAAATCCATACGACATTATTATCTTTTTAAAAGTTATTTTCCATTGTTCGAATGTTTTCCTGTTTTTTGCGCTTATCACTTTGGGGGCCCTGATCAAGTGGTAAAGGTAAAGGTAAAGGTATCCCCTGTGCAAGCACAGAGTCATGTCTGACCCTTGGGGTGACGCCCTCCAGCGTTTTCATGGCAGACTCAATACGGGGTGGTTTGCCAGTGCCTTCCCCAGTCATTACCGTTTACCCCCCAGCAAGCTGGGTACTCATTTTACCGACCTCGGAAGGAAGGAAGGCTGAGTCAACCTTGAGCCGGCTGTTGGGATTGAACTCCCAGCCTCATGGGCAAAGCTTTCAGACGGCTGCCTTACCACTCTGCGCCACAAGAGGCTCTTTGATCAAGTGGAAAGGCAGCCTAAAAATGTTTTCAAGAAATCAATGTCCGCAGCGTTCCCAGAAATCCTGGGAACAGATGACCCACCCATCCATCTGCCCACCCACACATCCCCCCAATGAATGGAGGGGGTACAGGTTTTACTCTGGCACTCAGATCTGGATCTAAAGCTTTTTCTTGGTTAGCAGAAAGCAGCCAGAAGGGAAGCCAGTGGCTTTCAAGCATTGCCTGTCTTGCCAATAACACCCATGCAGAAATGGCTGACTGCAGAGTCATATAATCACCTGCCGATATAGCAACCATCAAAGTATTGTAAGTGTGGGTGACCATTCTGGTCAAAAACAATGAAATGGACTTTTCGTACTTGGCTAGAATCCTGGAAGGGAAAATTCTACGGTGCTCCACAGGGACACACGTCCTTTCTTCCCCCACGACCCTGAGATCTTACCTGTGCTGGCTTGGATGCTTGCCGGCGTTGAACAGCAGCTGCCCCCAGCGTGGCAGGTTTCCCGAAGCTCCCGCACTTCGTTCTCCAGCGATTCCAGCCGTCTCAGGAGTTGTTGGGTGTCTTCCGTGCCCGGCGGGCACCCGCAAGCAGGCGGGGGAAGGTTGATGCGGTGGGTGAAAACCACGTGCTCCTGATCCGGCCCTTCTAGGGTGTGCTCGTAGAGGCCCCCTCCGCGCGAGGAGCCAGGGGGTCCCCGGGCCTCCTGCAGGGCACGGGAGGCGTCTTCCTCCTCACCCTCTGTGCTGTCCCCCGCCAGCTTTATGGTGTAGATGTGAGAGAAAACGGTGGAGTTGGGGGGGAGGGCCGGAGGGGGCACGCAACTTCTCTGAGAGACCATGAGGCTGAGGATGAGCAACTGGAAGAGAACTGCTTTGGGTGGGCTCCCCATGGTACCTGGACCTGTAGAGCAGAAGACAAGAACACGGGTGGAAAGGTCAGTGATGCAGACAAGAGTGACACGAAATATAGACAGAAAAGGGCAATTGAGACAATCAAGGGTCTGGGACGTCTTTCTTAAGAGGGAAGGCTAGCAATTTAGAGGCTTGTTAGTGTTTCATTCATTCATTCATTCATTCATTCATTCATTCATTCATTTGGATTTTTATACTGTTCTTCCGAACTCAAATACTTTGGCCACCTCATGAGAAGGAAGGACTCCTTGGAGAAGAGCCTAATGCTGGGAGCGATCGAGGGCAAAAGAAGAAGGGGACGACAGAGAATGAGGTGGCTGGATGGAGTCACTGAAGCAGTTGGTGCAAACTTAAATGGACTCTGGGGAATGGTAGAGGACAGGAAGGCCTGGAGGATCATTGTGCATGGGGTCGCGATGGGTCGGACACAACTTCGCAACTAACAACAACCGCCCTTCCATATGGCTCTGGGCAGTTTACACGGAACGTTGTAAAAATAGTTACACAGAACATTATAAATAGCTGTCAGATAACAATTCACAACATAACATAGCATGTCAACCCAAACAGTGTTTCAGCAAAACAACAGCACTGACATAGCCCTGGGGAGGTCAGATTGTCCAGTCATGGAAGGGGCACCTGAGACCAGCAGATATTTGAGTCTGTAGGCCTCAAGAAAATGACTGGTGGAGGAGCTCCCTTTTGCAGGCCCTGCGGAATCGTGGAAGTTCAGGCAGGGCTCTGATCTCCTCAGGGAGCTCATTCCACCAGGTAAGTCTTTGTCACAAATCTCTGCTTGACTATATTGAGTGGGTGAGTGGGGACTTCGAAAGGGGTCCGGAGCACAAGGACGGCAGGCCCCATACGGAAAAGTCCACTACCTTGATATAGTCTGTTTTCAGAAATGACAGCTGTTTTTCTTTTATGGCAGGGGTGGCCAAACTGTGGCTCTCCAGATGTCCATGGACTACAATTCCCATGAGCCCCATGGGGCTCATGGGAATTGTAGTCCATGGACATCTGGAGAGCCACAGTTCGGCCACCCCTGTTTTATGGCTTTCTACCTATACATTTTATTATCCTCCCCTCCTCCCCCAAAGATTGGAGGGCAGCAAACATTTTGTCCTCGCAACAACCCTGTGAGGTTGGTCACAACAGGCCCAAAGCCACACTGTGAGCAGGCTTGAACCCAGATTGGCCAAGTGCTCCTTGTCCCGCGTGCTAACCACTAGGCCGCCTCTCCACCCATGAGCTCATATCGGAATTGCAAAGGAAGGACTCTCTCCTGCCAGACCACGCTGCGCTCAAAGCAACAGGGCCAGGATCCTTCCTTCCGTTCAGGCAGACCCAAATCCGTGCCTGTTAATACGTCCCTTCCTTCCGATTTCAGGCATCTGCATGGAGGTGTCCTTAATTCATTGTGGCTGGACGGGCACCGGATCAACGGGTTGGCTTTCAAGTCGGCTCTTGCAACACATCGCCACAGGATAAAGGATAATCGAGCACAATGCGAAGATTTCCTCTTGCCTTGATGTGGGCAGTAGGAATGTAAACAGAGGCCTGACAGGGATCCCGCAGCACTCCCTGCAGCAACGCGGCTAGGAAACAGCAACAGCAGCAGAAAAGAAAGCCGCAGGGCCCTCCGTAGCCCTGGCTGAACGTAAGAGGCTGAGGAGGAAGCTGGCACAGAAGGGAAGCCGGATTAGATAAGAGCAGGCCAAAGGAAGCACAAACGTATTCTTGGAATGTCCAGCAGAGGATAGACACTCAAACCATGGATTGGTTTCCCCCTGGGGGTTTTTGGACCTCCTTCCTGAAAAATCCCCTAGCAGGGGTGGGCAAATTGTGGCCCTCTAGCTCATGGGCATTGTAGTCCATGGACAGCTGGAGGACCACAATTTGCTCACCCCTAGGGCATTCTCCTGCGTGGAAGAGAGAGAGTCGCACTTCCTCCCTTCTGTGATGATTTTCTACAATGCAGGAAGCACTTCACATAAGGAAGCTCTCCAAAATGATGCCGCCACCCCCCACTACAATTTGGGGAGATGCCACTCAAACCACCTCATCTCCCAAGCTTGGTGTCGTGGTTAAGAGTGGCGGCCTCTAATTTGGAGAACTAGGTTTGATTTCCCCACTCTTCCTCCACAGGCAGACCGCGGGGTGACCTTGGGTCAGTCACAGTTCTCTCAGAGCTCTCTCAGCCTGCCCACCTCACAGGGTGTCTAATGTAGGGACAGGAAAGGATGGCGACAAGCCACTTTGAGTCTCCTTTGGGTACTGAAAAGCAGGGTACAAAAACCAGCTCTTCTTCTGCATGTGTGAACCAGGCCTGAGCATCACGCGGATTCATAAGGCTGTCAGTCCCCTGGGCTGCCAACTCCAGGAGACGCAAGAGGGCAGAGCCCGGATTATGATCACCTCCGTGCCTGGAAGTGATGTCACTTGATCTCAGGGACGTTCTAGGCCTCACCTGAAACTCGATTCCGCCCCCCAATTTTGCTCTCACCAAGTGGCAGAGGGAATGGCGGAGTCTATGAAGGAAGGCGCCTTAGTGTAATGAGAAACGTGGCTGCCCTGGCTCAGTGTGGCGCCTGGGCCCCTTCCGCACACATAGGATAATGCACTTTCAATGTGCTTTGGCTGCTGGATTTTCCTGTGCAGAACTTTCAATGCACATTAGAAGCAGATTTTCCTGTGCAGAGCAGGAAAATCTACTTCTAAAGTGCATTGAAAGTGCATCATCTGTTGTGTGCAGAATAGGCCCTGGTTTGCTGAAGGAGCAGAACGTCGGGTCAGTTTCCTAGACGCCAGCCCTCCTTTGACCTGCTACCAGCTTTCCTTCCAGGGCTCCTTTATAACTTGAGCAGCTCCTCAAAAAGGACTGGCAGGGAAGAAGACGCTGGCGTTTTCTCTGTGCTATGAATCTCTGGCTATTGTCTGGCCGTTGAAGGAATAGGAGTCCCAAGAAGGGGGGAAAAACCCAAAATGTAGCCTGAATTAACCTCGCAGTATCCTTGGGGGAACCAATTCCTCCACACACACACACACAGATAGAAAATTCAGGTCAGTGCACTGTTGGAATCTCAGAGATTTAAACATCTGAGACACCGGAGAAAGCCTGCATAAATGCATTATTATTATTGCAGCTGCCGGGCTGAAGTGCTCCAATTTTCCCCCCCAATAAACTTTCTGGACTTCCCTTCATTTCCTCCAGAGGCTGCTTGGTTACTTACTGGGAGTAAATAAAATGCCTGTTATTCTCGTGCTATATGAATAGAGCTCTTGGAGAACTGAGAACGATCTCTCTCACTCCGCCTCTCTCCTGCCCGTCCACGACCCACCGGGCCCACCGTGACTTCTAAAGAGGCCTCAGCAGACAGGCCTCCCGTTTTCCCAGCCCTCCGAAAGCTGCTTTGTGTTGAACAGTTGCCTTTTCTAAAACCCGCCAATTGTGATTGATAGGCCCACAGGCAAATATTCCCTCCTAATCGCTCAAAAACACACGTTCTTCCTCTCCCCCACCTTCCTCCCACGGGGGAACAGGAGTGCCGTGGCTGATTCATCAGCCCAGCATCCCTATCACGAGCCAATTCTGTCGCCTCCCCACACACCCAGCCCGAGAGGGGATTAAGTGTGGCGTTTCGATCTGGGACACAACAACCGGGAAGGCTCTGGTGCCAAGGGACTCTTCCAGGGGTTGTGGTTTCCCAGCAGGCCGGCGGAATGTACTCTGCACGTGCCCTGAGGCATCTGCTTCCGGTTCGAGGACTCGGTGGCCACATTCTCCAGAAACGTTTGCGTCACCTCGCAAACAGCAATTCTCAGAGTTTAAAAAAAAATCATCCGATGACGTCGAAAGACGAATGAAATGGTAAACAGCAAAGATAAAAATAGCAAGATTTTTTAAAATGTAATATACAACCAGCAAAATAATCTGGGGAAACGATTCCGCATAATTCAGTACAGGGAAGGGTTGTCGGAGTACTAAAACAAAGTCACGGTGTAATGCAGGGGTAGTCAAACTGCGGCCCTCCAGATGTCCATGGACTACAATTCCCAGAAGCCCCTGCCAGCATTCGCTGGCAGGGGCTCCTGGGAATTGTAGTCCATGGACATCTGGAGGGCCGCAGTTTGACTACCCCTGGTGTAATGGAACCGCTGAAAGAACATCTGAGCAAAAAGCTTTAACAGTGAGGCTCCAGGGAAAGGGCTGCAGAGAGGATATTCCACAGCTGAGGGGCCACCACAGAAAAGGCCATTTTTTAAAAGGCAGGGGGAAAACCAGTTAGGCGCTTCTAGTTTTGATCCCAGATAGCTGAAAGATTACTTTCTGCAGAATCAGAAGCATCTTTTTATCGCATTTGCTTTTGCAGAACTGTGTTTTGAAGGAAGTTCCACTTCCCAAGCCCATTTTCAGTTAACGCAAGACGTTTGGAAACAGAGGCTAAACTATGGGAATGAGATGAAGACTTGAAGACCTGTATTCAAATCTTGCCTCTGCCATAAACTCAGCGTCTGGGCTTGGCTCCCTCCCTTCTGCAGAAACATGAGTTTTCTAATACTGCTGTATCTTCGAAGAGAAGAAGAGCTGGTTTCTTTATACCCTACGTGTCACTACCCCAAAGGTGTCCCAAAGCAGCTGACAATCACCTTCCCTTCTCACAACAGACACCTTGTGAGGTTGCTGGGGCTGAGAGAGCTCTAAGAGAGCTGGTCTCTGAGAAGAGCTCCAAGAGAACTGCGACTGGCCCATGTGAAGGAATGGGGAATCAAACCCGGCTCTCCAGATTAGAAGATGCTGCTCTTGAACCCCTACGCCTCTCCGGCTTACACTGTGAAGTGCTTTGAATACTGAACTTTTGAACTCGCAATGATATATAAATATGACTTCGAACAGAGGGCCTTGAATATAAGGGGAAACAGCTTCACTACTGCTGTGTGAAGCTGTTTTATACCTATCCAGACTTCTACTGCTAACAAAGAGGAGGGGCTGTAGCCTAGCGGTCAAGCATTTGCTTGATGTGCAGAAAGTCCCTGGTTCAATCCCCAGAACCTCCAGTTAAAAGGGTCAGGTGATGGGAAGTGACATCACTACCTGCGCCCTTCAACCTTCCTTTTGCTCCCTGCCCTGCCTTTACTACTACTATGGCAGCTCCACCTCATGTAGGTGAGAAAGAAGGACCAAGCCCTATGAAGATAGGTTGAGGGACTTGGGAAAGTTCAGCCTGGAGAAAAGGAGGTTGAGAGGGGACATGATAGCCCTCTTTAAGTATTTGAAAGGTTGTCACTTGGAGGAGGGCAGGATGCTGTTTCTGTTGGCTGCAGAGGAGAGGACACGCAGTAATGGGTTTAAACTTCAAGTACAACGATATAGGCTAGATATCGGGGGGGGGGGATTTCACAATCAGAGTAGTTCAGCAGTGGAATAGGCTGCCTAAGGAGGTGGTGAGCTCCCCCTCACTGGCAGTCTTCAAGCAAAGGTTGGATACACACTTTTCTTGGATGCTTTAGGATGCTTAGGGCTGATCCTGCGTTGAGCAGGGGGTTGGACTAGATGGCCTGTATGGCCCCTTCCAACTCTTTGATTCTATGATTCTATTATTCTAAGGGCAGGAGCTGAGAAGACAGCCCAGACCCCCCCAGGCCATGCCACAACTGACTCCCCCCTTTGATTTTTACACCCACAGAATAGCCACCAAGCCCTCTGGCCAGAGCTGGCTAGTTTCCTAGCTTGTGGCCAATTCCATTGAGGCAGGAGGCGAAAGGCTGTGGACCCCCTCTGGACCTCTCGTGGACCCCCGAGGATCTGCAGACTCCTGGATGGGGATCCCTGCTTTAGGTGTTAGCAGCAACTCCTTCCCAAAAGACGCTTCAAAAAACGGCAGCTCATAAGTGTCCTTGACCTACGTTTGGGTTCCCTCCCATGAGCTGAAGACCATTTTTTCTAATCCTCCCTGGGCTCAGGAATTAATTGGTGATGGCTAAACTGAGGACCTTCTGAATCAAGCAAACGCACGTAAAGAAATTCATACGCCACATGGATTCCATATGTGTCCACACTGGCTGCCAGCTGCTGAATTCTTGTACCCTGCCTGGAAGTTGTACAGTCAGACTGAGAAGCCCTTCTGTAATCACAGATGTGAGGAGGTTGAGCTGTCAAAATTCTGGGATGAGGAAGGGGGATGAACTCTGGATCAGTTCACTGGGACATTTTAAGGGAAATCTGTGATTAGAATCAGCCATGGGGTGGGGCTAATTGAGTCAGAAAACAAGAAACAGTTGAGGTGTATAATGCACTTTTTAAAAAAGAAACCTTTATTTTTGTACCTCGCTTTTCTTGGGTAATTCAGGGCAGGTAACAACGTGGTTTAAAACATCAAGTTCATAATAAAACAGGTTACCATTAAAACGTTAAAACCTTTCTTATATCACACACTAGCCCACTGCCTCATTTGGGCTGGGCGAGGGTTCAAAGAGGGCAGATCTTTTATCTGTTTCAGCAGTGAAGCCAGAGCTTCCTGATGTAATAGATTACTGTAAACCCAAAACATTATAAACCAATGAAATATAGAATCATAGAATCATAGAGAATCATATATATACATAACATAAATAAAATGGGAAAGGGGTGGTGGGAGGAGTTGGGACTCACTGCATACCTGATTGGCCCTTCATCCAACAAACAGCCAATCAGGTAGGCTGTCCTGCCCCAGCCGCATCTCTTTCCAGTGCCAGCCTGCTCTACTCAACTGACTGCGAGCGGTAAGGCAGAAGGGAGCACAAGTTGGCAGGGAGGGAGGAGGGCCTGGGGCCACAGTCGGTGGCCACCAGAAGGTTGCCCAGCTGGCAACCGTGGCCTGGGAAAGAAAGGAGGCAAGCACTGGGTTCAATGGCACATGGGGGGGGCAGGAAAGCTGCGACCCCCACCAGCGCTCCCCCTGAAAAGTCCCACTGCGGCCCCTCCAGGCCTCAGCAGGCTTGACCAAGTTGAGGGGGGCGGAAGGAGGTAATCCCCACCAGCTGTCGCCCCTGCCCCAAAATGCCCACCGCAGCCTCTCTAGTTCTCAGCAGGCCTGCCCAGGTGAGGGGGAGAGGGAAATCTAGCACCTGTTGTATTTTTTTTTACAAACAGGCTTTTCTGCAAGTATAAAAGGAAAAAGAAAAAAAATATTTTTTAAGGATCTGCGGTGGTTTTCACCTTATATGGGCAGGTTGGCCCACCCCATCCAAAAATGGCCAATGATGGCCCTGGAGGGGGCGAAAAGGGGAGGGGCCCTGGCCATACAAACCTTTGCCAGCCAGGAGCAGTTGTTGTTGTCATTGTTTTTTAACTCTGGGTTGGTGGGTTGGAGCAAGAGGGGGTGGTATGTCACTTCTGGGGGCGTGGCAGGGAGGCGTGGCCAGCTGACATCACTTCCGGGTTATCTCAAAGCCTGCAAAACTTTTCAGGGGGTTATTCCACAGTTAAAAGGTCGTAAAAGGCTGGAGACAAACACATGTTGGGGGTATAATCTTTCTAACGTCGAAAGGAAAGCTCATACCCCCCGCCAACACACACAAATTTTGTTCATCTCTAAGGTAGAAGAAGAAGAAGAAGAAGAGTTGGTTCTTATATGCCGCTTTTCCCTACCTGAAGGAGGGTCAAAATGGCTTACAGTCGCCTTCCCTTTCCCCTCCTCACAACAGACACCCAGTGAGGTAGGTGAGGCTGAGAGAGCCCAGATATCACTGCTTGCTCAGAACAGCTTTATCAGTGCCGTGGCGAGCCCAAGGTCACCCAGCTGGTTGCATGTGGGGGAGCGCAGAATCGAACCTGGCATGCCAGATTAGAAGTCTGCACTCCTAACCACTACACCAAACTGGCTCTCTGGACTTAAATCGAGCTCAGCCTTTCTCAAAATTTTTGCCATTGATAAACCCCTGAAACATTCTTCAGGCTTCGACAAACCCCAGAAGTGGTGAAGAATATGGTTCGGAAGCATAGCCGTGCATACCCCTGTGGCCCCTCCCCTTCCCAACCCCTCCAGGCTCGTCATTGACCATTTTGGGAGGGGGGCCCAGGTGGGTCATATTACCTGATAAATGTTTAACAATATATTAAAAATTAATTAACTCCCACCCATTCAGGAAACCCTTCCAGGGCCCACAAGAAACCCCAGGGTTTCACAAAACCCTGGTTGAGAAACCCTGATCTAATTGCTCTATGGCAGACCATCATGCCTACCCTGTGAAACAATCCCCAAAGCAAGTTATTTCCTCTGAGTTTGGGGAATGGTTGCAGACTTCCCCCTCCCTACCTCTGTTTTTTAAAAATTAATTACTGGGTCCACAGAACTGCTGTAAAGACCAGGAACCTGGAGAGAAAGGGAGCTTAACCCTTCCCTCTCCATCTGTTTCCCCAATAGAAATCCTCCACCCTCTCGGCTGCATTATCTCTGCAGGGAGACGAAAGACAGGAGTTCCAGGATAGAGGGAGGGCGCTGTGCATGTCCCTCCCAACCACGGATTTCCTTTCTGGATGAACTCCAGGCAGGATTCGCACGCAGCCCAACCCAAGGACAATTCGTCGCACATGGTTCTGGGACGACAGGGGCTTTCCAATCTGATGGTACAATTTCCAGGCAGGCTATAAGAACCAGGCAACTGTGTGTGTGTCACATCTGGAACTGGTACTTTTGCATTTCTTAATTAAATGAGTCCACAATCTTGGCCACTGGAAGGCAGCTATTACAGTAGAAGGTGGCTTGTCGCCTTCTGAAGAATTCTGAAGAATTCAGGACCAGGCTGAATTTCCTCGAATGTGTTTCCCCATCCACCCCTCCAACATATTTGGGAGGGAGAGAACCATTAGCAGAAAGGGTGAAGGAACAGGGTTAACCCTTTTTCTTTACCCATAGCTTTGATCCAAATCCCAACTAAGGGCAGGTGCTTTGTAACGTTACAGAAATAGATGGAGAGAGTGATTCTCAGATGTTTAGCAACCTGTGGGACTCCCTGTTTTGATCCAATTTTCCTGTGTCTTGATCCAGGAATCCTCAAGCCTTCCACTCTTCCCTTAGTCAGCACAGGTCATGGGCCCAAAGCCCTTTTTCAAAGTGCATAAGAACGTGAGAGAAGCCATATTGAATCAGGCCAATGGCCCATCAGGTCCAACCCTTTGTGTCTCACAGTGACCAAAACCCAGGTGCCACCAATCTCAGCTCTTGATTGGAAGGGGGAAACGCAGAGGGTTGACCCCCTGCACTCCTTCAACTGTTATATTCTGCACAGGGCTTTTTACCCAATCCCATTTCAAATGTATCCTGCAGTCTACACTGAATTCGATTTCCACTTTGATTTGGGGCACTTTAAATTTACCCAGTCCCAGTTCAAATGTATCCTGCAGTCTACACTGAATTCGATTTCCACTTTGATCTGGGGCACTTTAAATTTTCCCTCTGCAACATGCATGATTGATTCGTGGTAACCCTACCTTTCCCCCTAACCCTACCTATGGGCCAATCAATGCCTTATTTTTTAAAACATATTATAACCAGGTTCCCCTGTCCTGACGACCCGCACGGCACAGCAGCTGCAAGGAACCGATGCCCAAACTCTCACAAGCAGCCCGATTTGGCTTTCATTACTGTGGGGAGAGAGAAGGGGGCTTCTCCTTCCGGTCAGGAAGAAAGCTGGCCGGAAATAACTTCTTTAAAAAAACATACGCTGTCGTTTGGCCCAACGTAATTCACCGTTCTGAGGTTCATTCCGGGGTCTTCCTAAGAGTCATGCTTTCAGAATTTTCGGCTCAGAGAATAAATTGTCAGATTTACGAGGTCCCTGTTTAGATTAACACGTTGAGGGGATGGTGTAGGGTTGCCAAACTCCAGGTGGAGCCTGGAAATCTAGAAGTACAACTGACCTCTGGGAAAAAGAGATCCATTCGCCTCTAGAAAAGGGCTACTTCGGAGGGTTGACTGCTTGATGGCACTATACCCCACTGACGTCCCTCTCCTCGCCAAACCCCCCTCCTACAGGTGCCACTTCCAAATATCTAGGAATTTCACAACATGAAGTTGTCCACAGAAGGAGGTCTCTGCACTTCTTGGAATTAAGTTCCAAGCATAGAATTCCATGTCTGTCTATAAGAGCTAGGAATGAGTCTATACAAACACACACATATCCTTCTCTGTCCCCCAGGGAGCATCCAGAAAATTATCCTGCTTCTGAAACGGAAAAGAAACCCTACCTCTTCAATCTCTGAACAACCCCTTTGTCAGATACGGCAGTCATGAAATGCACATTTTCCACCCGCCACCATCTGTGCCCCATCTTGATTTAGGGGGTCTCCATCCCCCTCCCCCCCCCACTTCCTCATCTCCACTTTGTGCTCTGATGTTTGCGCAAACATGCTTGACCTTTGAGCAAAAAAAAATTAAGGGGGAATCCCGGATCCAAATTAAACAAGCACAGTCTTAAGTCTCCTGTAAGCAGTTCTTTGGCTCGGAAACAGAGCCCTCTTAATGAACAGCTCGTAAACAGCCCGTGCTAATGATATCCTTCACAGCCACGCAAATACAGCTTTAGGAGTCAACCACAGCACCCCCATCCTCTTCCCCTCCCCGCTTTGCACCCCCTCCACCCCCATCTAAATGTAGAACTTCTGGGCCTAGAACCTGTACCCTTCCCAGCCCTTCTGTTAAGGATTCCAGGGTATATTCTGCACAGGGCTTTTTACCCAGTCCCAGTTCAAATGAATCCTGCAGTCTACACTGAATTCGATTTCCACTTTGATTTGGGGCACTTTAAATTTTCCCTCTGCAACATGCATGATTGATTTGTGGTAATCCTACCTTTCCCCCACGATATCCAGGAGTGGATATAAGCCTCGATATTTGAAAAATCGGCATAAGTAAATGTGTAGATGGCTCCTTTATGCGAATTAACTTACTGCTCCATGCCTGGGAGCAAAGGAGTCTTCCCCAATTGGCCAGGCTATGAGGCACAGAGAAGGAAGTTAATTTGCAAAAAGAAGAAATCTTCACACTTACCGATGGCAATTTTTCAAATATCAAGGGTTATATCCACTTCTGGATACCGCAGGGAAAAGGTGGGGTCACTCCGAATCAAATATGCATGTTGCAGAGGGAAAATTTAAAGTGCCCAAAATCAAAGTGGAAATTGAATTCAGTGTAGACGGCAAGGATTTATTTGGACTGGGATTGGGTAAAAAGCCCCGTGCAGACTACACCCAGGTGTTCTTGTTTTGCACAGGAAAATCCAGCTGCAAAATCACATTGAAAGTGCATTATCCGATCATGGGTACGGAATGGAAAATGACCACTTTGGAAGGTGGATTCTGTGGCATTGAAACTCTTCCCCTCCTGCAACTTCTGGAATTTCGGAAACCGCACAAGGCAGGCATAGCAAGAGGCTTGTAGGAACAGGGACCAAGAGGTGGTTGCAGCTGGGAAAATCACATTGGGGGACATGATAAAGCAAGTCCTGGCAGTTCTCTTTGGGATCTGCCAGTCTGGATACACTGCCTCGGAACATGGAAGTTCCATTCTTGGTGAGCCATGGTGGGATTTTCCAGCAGACAAGAGGGGGAACATTTACAAATTTGTCTGTTCTTCACAGGCTATCTCTTCTAGCAGGCTTGTCACGGAGATTTCTTCTGGTTATTATTTTTCATCTCACGGTGCAACTGCTGGTGTTAACAGCAGCAGAAGAAAGAAGCCCTGGAAAATCTGAGTCACCCTGTCCTGCCAGGCCTAACTTGCCCACCACATGTTTCCTTGGCAGGGTGAGCACTGCCTGGAACCCGAAACGCGCACTTGCCTCTCTGTGCAGTTCAGCACGTGTGTCCAGAGCTGTCCGTGTCAGTCGGGCCTTCACCACGATCTTCCGAGAGATTCCTCTGGCGCAATCAAAACTCACCTAAAAGTTCAACAAAATGAATTATATCGACATTTCACAGTCAGGGGAGTTGATAGAAATGTTTTCCTAATTGTCTCACCGGACTAGATGTAATCCCATGAAATTGATTGAGAGGAGGCGAAAGAAAGCATTCTTTCCAAAAGGTTATGGGATTCATTGCCAAGGGGTGTAGCGAATGCCATGCTAAAGTGACTAATTGCACAGAGTAGTACCAGAAAGGCTTGGCTTCCTGTGCTACCCAGACAGGCCTGCGCTGCTTCTGATTCCCAAATCTGAATCCTGCCCGCTGGTCACGCAAGGGCAGTTTGGGGCCAGAACTGAAGGAGGTGTGGCACTCTGTCTTTGGAAAGGGCTACAGAGAGACGGAGAAGAGCCTCTTAAGGGAGGGGCTATTCTGCATTATACTGGGGGGGGCCTGAATGCTTCTGAACTTGGGCCATCGTTTGGATGGCTTCTCTTTGGCACCCAGAATGATTCAGCTTCACCCCTTTCTGAGCTCTATCTACTTGCAAGAACTTCTTTTGCAAAAAGACAAAGTCCCCATCCAAAGCCCTGGCACTCCATGGTTCTTGTATGCCGGTTTCTCTACCCGAAGGAGTCTCAAAGCGGCTTAAGTTCGCCTTCCCTTTGCTGTCCCCACAACAGACACCCTGTGAGGGAGGGGAGGCTGCGAGAGCCCTGAGATTACTGCTCAATCAGAACAGCTCTAACTGGACTGCGACTAGCCCGAGGTCACCCAGCTGCATGTGGAGGCACGGGGAATCAAGAAGTAGAAGAAGAAGAAGAAAGAAGAAAGAAGAAAAAAAGAAGAAAAAAGAAGAAGAAGAGTTGGTTCTTATATGCCGCTTTTCCCTACCCGAAGGAGGGTCAAAGCGGCTTACAGTCGCCTTCCCTTTCCTCTCCCCACAACAGACACCCTGTGGGGTGGGTGAGGCTGAGAGAGCCCTGATATCACTGCTCGGTCAGAACAGTTTTATCAGTACTGTGAGGAGCCCAAGGTCACCGAGCTGGTTGCATGTGGGGGAGCGCAGGATCAAACCCGGCATGCCAGATTAGAAGTCCGCACTCCTAACCACTACACTAAACCGGCTCTCAAACCCAGCTTGCCAGATTAGAAGCTGCCTGGGTCTTATCCACCAGAACAACTCCTATTATGCAGAAGCACCCTTCTGTCTCTGCTCCGATGTGCAGCTCTTTCATTGCCTCACTTCTTGGGAGGCGGGGTCCGAAACCAGTCACAGAAAACAACGTGTGGCCTTCATTCACTTGAAAGCCCACAAAGGTGCCTCACCTCCCCTTCTAATAGTGAGGGGAAGGTATCCTCTTCCACCCCTCCGAGACTCCCCTGTAATTGCACCCCATCTTCAAAGCGGTCTCTCTGGCCAGCCGGGGATGAGATCCAAACACAGCAATCCCTGCAGAGAAAGGCTCTTTCAGGCCCGGTTTCCAAGGGAAGCGAAGGGGTCGGACCGACGCCCTGAACCGAAAGCACACACAAGAGGCTTCTTATGTCCGTCCCACCGACCTTCACCTCCCCTCTGCTCCCTCCCCTCTGTCCTGGCTGCGACTCAAAACCGAGATCCCTCCTGTCCTTGTTTCCCCAGATTGGTCCCTGCCTGGACCCCAAATGACTCCGAGGAGCCAAGGAAATAATTTCCTGTTTATAATCATTATTCTGGTTCTATACAGGTCAGAGATGTCATTGTTTATTATAGGTGGTTAACAAGAAGAAGAAGAAGAAGGAGGAGGAGGAGGAGGAGGAGGAGGAGGAGGAGGAGGAGGAGGAGGAGGAGGTTTGGTTCTTATATGCCGCTTTTCTCTACCCAAAGGAGTCTCAAAGCGGCTTACATTCGCCTTCCCTTTCCTCTCCCCACAACAGACAGACACCCTGTGAGGGAGGTGAGGCTGAGAGAGCCCTGAGATTCCTGCTCGGTCAGAACAGCTTTCTCAGTGCTGTGGCAAGCCCAAGGTCACCCAGCTGTGGGAGGAGCGGGGAATCAAACCCAGCTCACCAGATTAGAAGTCTGCACTCCTAGCCCCTTCACCAAGCTTTTAATTTGTTCCTGTCTCTTAACTTCTGGTTCTGTATGCTTTTTCATTTAAGATTCACTGTTTAGCATCAGAGTCTAATGTAAAACTTGGCCTTATTTTCAGGAAGTAGAACACACAAATATGATTGTTTTGTATGAGTTTACTTAACAATTTCTAGTTGGTAATTCTAGATTTTTACATTGCAGCTAAGCCACAGAGGAAAGCCCTGAAAATGTGTCTTTTCACAATTTGGCTTTTTGTATCGATCTGAATACAAAGACCATCCTTCTTCTTTATACATCGTGGCCAGTCTTCACGGATTTGCTCTACGACAGGTCGCTTTTTTTTCATAACCTCCAGGAGGCAGCTGGAAATCTCGTGGGGTTACACCTGAGCTCCCGGTGACAAAGAACAGTTCGCCTGGAGAAAAAGGCCAGTTTGGAAGGTTGACCCAGGGGTGGCCAAACTGTAGCTCTCCAGAGGTCCATGGACTACAATTCCCATGAGCCCCTGCCAGCCGGCAGGGGCTCATGGGAATTGTAGTCCATGGACGTCTGGAGAGCCACAGTTTGGCCACCCCTGCATTATGCCCCACAGAAGTCCCTCCCCACCCCGCCTCCCCTGACATTATACCCTGCTGGCTGTCCCCTGCCTAAACCCTTCCGTCTCCTGACTCCATCCTCAAATCGCCAGGGAACGTCTAACACAGAGCTGGCAACAGGACCAGACAATTCTGTCCGGTCACTTTCCTCAGCTCCAGCTTCTCTCACAGGGAGGGAAGCCACGTAGGAGGAGGAATCAAGGAGGAATGAAAATAGAAATAGCCTGGGCTGTAAGACATTGGCAGCAATGAATTGGGACAGTTAGACTGGGGGGGTGGGGGGTGGTATAGGGTTGCCAGCTCTGAGTTGGGAAATAACTGGAGGTTTTGGGGTGGAGCCAGGAATTGGGACAGGGAAGGACCTCAGGGCTGTATAATGCAATGGAGTCCACCCTCCCAAGCAGCCATTTTCTCCAGGAGAACTGATTCTGTCACATAGAGTTGGAAGGGGCCACACAGGCCATCTAGTCCAACCCCCTGCTCAATGCAGGATCAGCCTCAAGCATCCATGAGAAGATTCATAGAACCATAGAGTTGGAAGGAGCCATACAGACCATCTAGTCCAACCCCCTGCTCAACGCAGGATCAGCCTCAAGCATCCACGAGAAGAATCATAGAACCATAGAGTTGGAAGGGGCCACACAGGCCATCTAGTCCAACCCCCTGCTCAACGCAGGATCAGCCCTAAGCATCCTAAAGCATCTAAGAAAAGTCTGTATTCAACCTTTGCTTGAAGACTGCCAGTGACTGTCACGTGGAGATGAGCCGTAAAACCAGGGGGGACTGGGGGTCTGGCACCTGGAGGCTGGCACTCCTAATTGCCCACCCTACCCAGTGGGTAATGGAGCACAGTGAATTTCACATAATGTATCTGAACTAGCCTGCTAATTCTAGACTTAAAAAAACAACAACCCTGCAGGGTAGATTAAACTGCATGATAGTCCCTTGCCTAGAATCATCCTGGCTGAATAGGGAATACAGGAAACCAACTCAGACGGCTGGTCAGTTGAGGAAAGGGCTTTCGTCTCCCATTGGCAGTGGCTCTCAAAGGCAAGATCTTTCACATCGCCCACCCCCTGATGCTTTCTGCAGAAATGCTGGGAACAGATCTTGGGACAGTCGACACTCCAAACAGACGCTCCAGCACTGGACCCTTGGCCTTCCACCACGCAGTGGATTTAATGCTTCTTTCTCCACTGCTAGGGGATTAGGGTTGCATATATAGAGTTACCAGGACCAATTTGACTTGGCCAAGCCTCTCGGATCCTGGCAACGTGGCAACGTCCTGATTCCTTCCAAGCGGCCGCACTAAGCGAGCACGTCTCCCCCCAAAATGCGTTCTTTCTTAACAACGGCTCTGCAATCCAGGCCGTAGATTTCCCCAAAGAATCCTGGGAACTGTAGTTTGGCCAGGACGCTGAGACTTCCTTTCTCTCCTTCCCTCTCTGCCTGCTCCCCCCCCCCCCACCAGCTAGGGAGTTCCTAAGGAGGGGGGAATGACTGGAGCCAGTTTCACAGGGTGATGTGCATTTGCCAAGAAGCCGAATGCCCTATGCTTGGCACGGCCTCGATATGCCCTTAGGGTTCAAGTGGGCGGCTGGAAAAGCATTCGACCCTCATTTACTGGCGGCTTCTGCAGTAGTCTGTGGGGACCATCCCCAAATTGCAAATGGAAGTCAGATGGCTTGGGGT
Organism: Paroedura picta; assembly: GCF_049243985.1. NCBI lineage: Eukaryota > Metazoa > Chordata > Lepidosauria > Squamata > Gekkonidae > Paroedura > Paroedura picta. The sequence goes on from NC_135371.1 coordinate 7,605,044, forward strand.
CCAGCCATATTGACGCGTTACGGGATGAGGAACCATGGACTTGTAACTGTGAGAGGCGCGCCTGAGGCGCACTAGGACTGCAGTTTGCAGCAGGGGCCGTGGCTCTGCGGCAGGATGCTGGCAAGTCCTGCGGAGGGATGCCAGCCTCCGGGTGGGACCTGGGGATCCCCCGGAATTACAGCTCATCTCCAGACTACAGAGCTCAGTTCCCCTGGAGAAAGTGGGAGGGTGGAGTCCATGGCCTTGTACCTAGGGATGCTAAACCAAAAAGGGAACAAAACCCAACCTTAACAGGTAGGAACTCAAAAGTTGAGCTGAACAATAAAAATAATGTAAAACTTGTTAATTATTTATTATAAAAGGTATCCCCTGTGAAAGCACCAGGTCATGTCTGAGCCTTGGAGTGACGCCCTCCAGCGTTTTCATGGCAGACTCAATACGGGGTGGTTTGCCAGTGCCTTCCCCAGTCATTACCGTTTACCCCCCAGCAGCAAGCTGGGTGCTCATTTTACCGACCTTGGAAGGATGGAAGGCGGAGTCAACCTTGAGCCGGCTGCTGGGATCGAACTCCCAGCCTCATGGGCAGACAGCTTCAGATACCATTTCTGCTGCCTTACCACTCTGCGCCACAAGAGGCTAATTCATTATTATAGTGCACAGTTAAAAACAGAATAAAAACATCTTAAAAACTACACCGAACTAACAACACATAGGACCAAAATGTACACATAGGATCACATTGTACCTAGGGATGCCATCCTCCAGGTGGGCCCTGAAGATCCCCGGAATTACAGCTCATGTGGGGGAATGCAGAATAGAACCCGGCAAGCCAGATTAGAAGTTCACACTCCTAACTGGCTCTCTTAGTGAAGTCAGCAGCAACACGAACTTCCATGAAAGGATGCAGAATATCTGGGAAACCCTCTGGGAACCCAAGGATGACTGGGAACGCTGGTTTTGAGGGTAGAGCCAGTGTGGTTTAGTATTTAAGAGTGGCGCCTCACAAACTGGCGGTAGAGAGCGTCACCCCCCGCCATAGATGAGGATGCGGAGAGCAAATGAGTAGATTACACCATCGCTGTTACAATTACTGTAAATTATTGGTTTTTATTGTCATTTGACTTTATTGTGGTTGACTCAGCCTTCCATCCTTCCGAGGTCGGTAAAATGAGTACCCAGCTTGCTGGGGGGGTAAACGGTCATGACTGGGGAAGGCACTGGCAAACCACCCCGTATTGAGTCTGCCATGAAAACGCTAGAGGGCGTCACCCCAAGGGTCAGACATGACCCAGTGCTTGCACAGGGGATACCTTTACCTTTACCTTTATTGTCATTTTATGGTTTTAGGGGACGGGGTTATGTAAGCCGCCTCGAGCTTTCGGGGGGAGGCGGGGTATAAATATAAATATAATAATAATAATAATAATAATAATAATAATAATAATAATAATAATAATAATAATAAAGTGTCAGCTTCTCATCTGGTGAGCCGGGTTTGATTCCCTGCTCCTCCACCTGCAGCCAGCTGGGTGACCTTGGGCTCTCCACTGATCAAGCTGTTCTGACCAAGCAGAAATATCAGGGCTCTCTCAGCTTCACCTCCCACACAGGGGGTCTGTTGTGGGGAGAGGAAGGGAAGGTAATTGTAAGGAGCAGGAGGTCTTCAATTGAGCCATTCAGGACACACAGGAGATAAAATACCTTAACTGCACATCTCCTCCGATGCCCCCTGTGAGATATTCCTCATATTCTGTTCAGTCATAGACACTGCAGCTCTTGCATATGCCAACGAAAACAAGATTCGGCAGCCTAAAATCATACCCATAAAACAGACTAGAAGCTGGCCATAAAAAGATGGAAACCCGCAGTTACAGCCCTTGGGGAGAAGAAATGTTTTGGCCCGGATCCCAAGTTACAGAAGCCGGGTTTTGGATGGTGCCTGGAAACCATCAGGCAGGCGCTGCTGGGTCTCAGGACCTCTAAGGACAGAACAGAGTAGTACAGATAGTCCAGTGACCCCGCAAGAGTGATTTCTCAAACATTATATAATGCAGCCACTGAGGTTTCAGTTATAGGAGGAGGGAAGCAGCTTTTCACCCTCTTTTTGAGTGGGGTGAAAATCACCCCCAACCCCCAGCTGCTTTAATCTCCTAAAAAAAAAATCAGAGTCCAGTAGCACCTTTAAGACCAACAAAGATTTATTCAAGGCGTGAGCTTTCAAGTGCAAGCACTCTTCCTCAGACTCCTTGCACTCGAAAGCTCACACCTTGAATAAACCTTTGTTGGTCTTAAAGGTGCCACTGGACTCTCATTTTGTTATGCTACTTCAGACCAACACGGCTGCCCACTTGAATCTCTTCTTAAAAAAAAACTAACTTATTTCAAGATGGGTTGCCCTGTTAGGCTTTCTGTAGCTGCAGAAAAGGAGCAAGGGTAGGGTAGCTTCTTGAATGTACGTCACTTCTGCATTTCATCCCCTTGACAAGAGCTTCCTCCATACCCTGGACAGCAAAGTTCTGGAATGTCACCCAGATGACAGGGGGAGTCGGTTGCAGCTCTTCTCCTTGTTGGAGTCCTTCTCAGGCAAGAGGACAGCACCCTTCAAAGATGGGCAGGGAACCCCAGGGAATAGCCCTCCCTCGCTTCTTGGGCTAGGCTGGCCCTATCACCTTGTGGAGCATGAACAATTCTTCATAAGCTCCTGGCCAGTCTTTCCCCAGGACTAGACATCGGCGATTCAGTTTGGATAAGCCAAGAAGTACCCCAGTCAATGCTGATTCAGGTACTTTTCGACAGTAAGGTAAAGGTAAAGGTATCCCCTGTGCAAGCACCGAGTCATGTCTGACCCTTGGGGTGACGCCCTCTAGCATTTTCATGGCAGACTCAATCCGGGGTGGTTTGCCAGTGCCTTCCCCAGTCATTACCGTTTACCCCCCCAGCAAGCTGGGTACTCATTTTACCGACCTCGGAAGGATGGAAGGCTGAGTCCACCTTGAGCCGGCTGCTGGGATTGAACTCCCAGCCTCATGGGCAGACAGCTTCAGACAGCATGTCTGCTGCCTTAACACTCTGCACCACAAGAGGCTCTTTTCGACAGTATCCAAGCCAAATAGCCTTTTCTTGCACTTTAAGGGGTCCAAAGCAGCTGTGCGCATATTGCGATTTGGCGATTCGGAGAGCAATTCATCTCTCCGATTGTAAGCTGCTTTGAGAAAAGTGGCATATAAAACCAACTCTTCTTCCTGCTCCTCTGAGGTGTAAAAAGGAGGTCCCTGGAGGGAACACACTCATACAAAATGTCTGGGATGCCATATTGCATATTTTGGCCCTGAGTTCTACCTCCTTCCTTAGTTGGACTGAGAGGAGAACATTGGATGGACTCAGGTTCAAATCTCCACTCATCCACAGAAGCCCACTCAGTGAATTTTGGCCAGTCACAGACTCTCTGCCTCGCCCGCCTCACAGAGTTGCTTTGATAATAAAACGGAGGAGACAGGGAAAAGAGGCAAGCCCCTTTGAGTTCCACTTTGGGGAGGAGGAAGGCAGGGTATAAACCGAGTCACTGAAGTGCAGCAACGAAAACAAAACCCATTAGAAAGCACTGCCTTATAGCCTTAAGTTACTCTATCCTTGTTTCAACCGGACAGCAAAACTTGGCCAGAGCGTCCTTTCCTTTTGCCAATCTCAACAGACTTTTCCCGCTTCCAAAGCCGAGCCCTAAAACAGGATCTCTTGTACCAGAAGTGACCCTCCCCCTTCAGCGAATGGCTCTCCGGCATGCCCTTGAAAAGCCTCCATTGATCTGCGGTTCGTGATGAGTCACACCTACGCACCTACAACATATTCCACCTTCCCTCCATGGAGTTCACAGAACGCAAGAGGAGACCCGCAGGATCGGGCTAGCCTCCTGCTGGTTTCCACAGTGGCCTGCCAGACGCCTCACGGAAGCGCACAGGGAGGGCATGGACAGCTCCCTCCTTGCTGTGGCCCTCCCACCACAGTACCTGACAAGTTGTCACTTGGAGGAAGGCAGAGAGTGGTTCCTGTTAGCAGCAGAGGACGGGACCTACAGGAATAAGTTTAATCAGCATGGAGAATAACACTGCCTGATTATCGAGGGAAATAAAATCACAGTCCAGTAGCACCTTTAAGACCAACAAAGATTTATTCAAGGCATGAGCTTTCGAGTGCTGACAAAGAGTGCTTGCACTCGAAAGCTCACGCCTTGAATAAATCTTTGTTGGGTCTTAAAGGTGCTACTGACTCTGATTTTATTGTGCTACTTCGGACCAACACGGCTACTCATTTGAATCTATTGAGTCAAATAGTTCAGCAGTGGAATCTGCTGCCTCAGGAAGTGGGGTGCTCCCCCTCGCTGGCCGTCTTCAAGCAGCATATACTTCTCCTGGATGCTTGAGGCTGATCCTGCAATGAGCAGGGGGTTGGACTAGATGGCCTCTATGGCCCCTTCCCACTCTAGGTTTCTATGTATCCAGGGAATAAGCTGCCTTTGGGCAGGGGCGTCCTGTTTAGGTATCATAGGTAATGATTGTGAATTACAGTATCTTCCACTAGAGCTCTCATCTATTGAGGCAAGTAGGTTAGGCTGAGCAACAGGCTCCAGCCACCCGGGAGACATCAGACCCAGCCGGTATAGTCCAGGCAAGCTTGATTCTGTCAGATCTCAGAAGCTAAGTAGGGTCAGCCCTGGCTAACACTAGGAAGGGCGACCTCCAAGGCATACCAGGGTCATGACAGGGGGGCAGGCAACCGCAAACATCACTTCCTGGCAGTCAGGCAATCTTAGGATCTCCTGGCTACACAGCACACGTGCCGATCAATAAATAATAATTTAAAAAACAGCACCTTGAAGGAAGATTCCCAACAATGAAAATCCTGCACCCTAGCAGCTGATGGAAGAATTGCATCAATATCCTGGCCCCAAATGAAGCTGCTCTAGTGCTTTTCCCCCAATAGTCTCCAGGAACAGGCATTTAAAGGTACACTGCTTTTAAACAGGGAGGCTCTACTTTGTTTTCATAGTGAACAGCTGTCATTTAACAATGCAACCTCTCCTCCATAAGATCTGCATTAACTAGTAGACAGAGGTGTTTAGAGTGCTGGATTAGGGCAAAGGGGAAATCTGGGTTAGAAAAAAAAAACAACCTTTTGTCCTGAAGGTGTCAGTGCCCCTTTTAAACTGTACTACTCCACAGGGCTGTTGTGAAAACAAAATGAAGGAAAGGAGAAACATATAGACAGAATGCATGAAGCTGCCTTATACGGAATCAGTCCAAGAGCCTTCCAAGGTGGGGTCTTTCATGTCACCCACCCTTTTAGCAGGACATGCCAGGGACTGAACCTGGGACCTTCTAAATCCCAAGAAGATGTTCTAGAACTGAGTCACAACCCCTCCCCCTCAGAGCTCTGAGCGCTTCAATGGAGGGGGGGGAATGGGACACCTCAAAGGTTCATCTACCCATCACACTGATTCTGACAGCAGACAATCGGATACCTGTAGGATTGTCCATAAGCCGGGCACAAAGGCCACAAAGGCCCTGCTGTTTGTTGGTATTGCAAGGTACACTGCCTCCAAGCCTGGAGGCTCTACTTTGTTAACACAGCCACTGATATATTCCCCTTCCAAGACAAGAGTAATCCTGGATCAGATCACAGCCCTACTTCAAAACAGCCAACCAGATACCAAACTTCATGTTGTGGGTAAGAGTGGCAGCTTCTAATCTGGAGAGCCGGGTTTGATTCCCCACATGCAGCCAGCTGGGTGACCTTGGGCTAGTCAGTTTTCTTAGAGCTGTTCTCACACAGCAGTCCTGTCAGAGCTCTCTCAGCCCCACCTCCCTCACAGGGTGTCTGTTGAGGGGAGAGGAAGGGAAGGCGGTTGTAAGCCGCTTTGAGGCTCTTTTGAGTAGTGAAAAGCGGGGTATAAAATCCAACTCTTCCTTTTCATCAAAGTGGCCTCTTCCTACCCTCACCCTGACCCCCGATTCTGAAAGACCCCCTGCGATAACACTGCCTCTCCCAAAGCAATCTACCTGGCCCAGCACAACAACTCTCACATTTATTTCAAAACAGTTTGCTGGCTCCCGGTTTTATATGCTGCAGCTTGAAACGATTAAGAAGATTCCTTGCCTGGCTTTGACCACTATGTGGGGTGTGATCCATCTCACTGTCCTTCTCCAAACCTTCTCTTTGCGACTCTCGAAACCCCTCCTGTGTTCCTCCTGAACAGGGAGATCCCAAATTCATCTAAACACCTTATTGGAGTGGGTAAGGAACAGCAGAGCCCCCTGTGAAAAAATTTTTCCTGATATATAGGCTAGATATCAGGAAAAAATTTTTCACAGTCAGAGTAGTTCAGCAGTGGAATAGGCTACCTCAGGAGGTGGTGAGTTCCCCCTCACTGGCAGTCTTCAAGCAAAGGTTGGATACACACTTTTCTTGGATGCTTTAGGATGCTTTGGGCTGATCCTGCGTTGAGCAGGGGGTTGGACTAGATGGCCTGTATGGCCCCTTCCAACTCTATGATTCTATGATTCTATGATCCATGGCAGATTTGGAGAATGACAGATTCTTTGGGAGACATGTGGTTCAGTGAATTGAGTCAAGCTCACTGGTTCCTCCCCTCCATGTATAGGAGCTAGGAGAAGCTACTGGGCTGGACAAATTCTAACCTTCCCTGTTCTCAGTACCTGCTAGAAGAGGAAGAGTTGGTTTTTATATCCCACTTTTCACTACCCAAAGGAGTCTCAAAGCGGCTTACATTCACCTTTCCTTCCTCTCCCCACAACAGACACCCTGTGAGGGAGGTGGGGCTGAGAGAGCCCTGATATTACTGAAGAATAAGAAGAGCTGGTTCTCATATGCTGCTTTTCTCTACCAGACGTTGTCTCAAAGCGGCTTACATTCGCCTTCCTGTCCTCTCCCCACAACAGACACCCAGCAGCATGTGGAGGAGGAGCAGGGAATCAAACCCAGCTCTCCAGATTAGATGAGAGCCAGTTTGGTGTAGTGGTTAGGAGTGCGGACTTCTAATCTGGCGAGCCGGGTTCAATTCTGCGCTCCCCCACATGCATCCAGCTGGGTGACCTTGGGCTCGCCACGGCACTGATAAAATTGTTCTGACCGAGCAGTGATATCAGGGCTCTCTCAGCCTCACCCACCCCACAGGGTGTCTGTTGTGGGGAGAGGAATGTGAAGGCGACTGTAAGCCGCTTTGAGCCTCCTTCAGGTAGGGAAAAGCGGCATATAAGAACCAACTCTTCTTCTTCTTCTTCTAGATGCCACCTCTTTTAACCACTACCCTGTACTGGCTCTCATATTTTCTGGCTATGGGCCAGAAAAGATTTATGGGGGGGGGCACATGAGTATATTGGTGATCAATATTTATTTTCTCTGCTTTTCTTCAGCATAGAATCCGAGAATGGGAAGGGGCCATACAGGCCATCTAGTCCAACCCCCTGCTCAATGCAGGATCAAACTCAAGCATCCAGGATAAGGATCTGTCCAGGCGCTGCTTGAAGGCGGCCAGTGAGGGAGAGCCTACCACCTCCTGAGGCAGACCCTTCCACTGCTGAACTACTCTGGGGGGGGGAAATCCCCCAATATCTAGCTGATATCATTCTACATGTAGTTTAAACCCATTACGGCAGGTCCTTTCCTCTGCTGCCAACAGGAACCTTTCCCTGCTTTCCTTTCTAAGTGACCACCTTTCAAATACTGAAAGAGAGCTATTCTGTTCCCTCTCAACCTCTTCTTCTCCAAGCTGAACTTTCCCAAGTTCCTTAGCCTCCCCACCCAGGGCTTGGTCCCCAGGGTCCAGATCATCCGCATCGCTCTCCTTAGAACCCTTTCAATTATTTTCACACAGAGAGAGACAGACAAGCACAGACAGAGACACCCTTGCAGGGTTGTTGTTTTTTAAGCAGGGACTCTTCAGCCCTGCCCTCTGCTAATTCTGTTCTAGTCTACAGAAAGTTCACTTCTGGAAGGTTTATGGCAGAATTCACACCTTTTAAACCTCGGCTCCTTCCTTTTTCCCTGTCACACAGTGACGGATTTCACACCAACCTCCCCCCCCCCTTTGGGTGCCATTGGGGCTATGGTCCTGATACCCACTGCTGTTTTTCACAGCTGGGCACTGTGAGGTGAACCCTCTCGGAAACCTGGGTCAGAACTCTTGTTCTATAACAAAACCAGTCTGAGATGCTCCAAGTCGCAGCAGTTAGAGACACCGAGGAGAAAAACAGAGCTCTCTTCAGCACCCCTGTCTGTCTCCATAGAATCATAGAATCATAGAGTTGGAAGGGACCTCCTGGGTCATCTAGTCCAACCCCCTGCACTAGGCAGGACACTCACAACCCTATCGCTCATCCACTGTCACCTGCCACCCCCTTGAGCCTTCACAGAATCAGCCTGTCCGTAAGGTGGCTCTCTAGCCTCTGTCTAAAAATCTCCAAAGATGGAGAACCCACCACCTCCCGAGGAAGCCTGTTCCACACATATGATGTGGTTTAGAGAAACTTTGGAGAGAAGCACTTTAATCCAGGGAGGGTCAGGGCAGAGCAGTCCCTGTCAAACTAAGACCGGAGTGGTGGTGAACTGGGCTCCAAAATCCTCCCCTGCCTTTTCCTCATTCCTTGAGTGGGTCACCCTGCCCGACCTCGCAGGGCTGGGGTAGTAGCTGGCCCAGTGGTCAGAGCAGTGGTCCTGGGACCGGGGAGACGCAAATTCAACCCCCTGACCCATCACAAAATACATCCCGCTGACTTTGGGTCAGCCATTCTGAACCTACCTCGCAGGATTGTTGTGAGAAGGAGAGGCTGAAGGGGAGAGAACCTCCTCGGCAGAGGAAAGGGGCAGGATTTTATTTAAAGGAGCCAAATAAATAAATAGTGAGCATCTTTTAAAAGGAAGAGGTAAGACCCTGAGCTCCGCAAAGGAAAGCAGGAGGGACAGAGTGCTCCAAATGACTACCCTGCAGATTTTGACCACAAGCCTCCCTGCTCCCTTTCATCTGCATCCTCAGAGATCCGGTCATCCCTTTCCACACATCCATCCTCCTTATCTAACGACCTGTCATTTTCCTTGCTGACAGATCCTTCCCCACCCACCTCCAGGCATTCATTCCCTTCCCCTGGAATCTGCCTTCTTTGCCGCATCTAGTTTGGTGTCATGGTTAGGAGTGTGGACTTCTAATCTGGCATGCCAGGTTCGATTCTGCGCTCCCCCACATGCAGCCAGCTGGGTGACCTTGGGCTCGCCACGGCACTGATAAAACTGTTCTGACCAGGCAGGAATCTCAGGGCTCTCTCAGCCTCACCTCCCTCACAGGGTGTCTGTTGTGGGGAGAGGAAAGGGAAGGAGACTGTAAGCCGCTTTGAGGCTCCTTCGGGTAGGGAAAAGCGGCATATAAGAACCAACTCTTCTTCTTCTTCTATTTCCCTCTCCCCGGGGGACCTGTGTCTCCCTCCTCTCCATCTATCCCCCCTTTCTTCCCAAGCCCCCCTTTCTGATTGCTCTTTCCTTGTCTATTCACCTTCCTTCTTTTCCTTTCCCACCCATCCCAAATTATTCTGCTTTTGAGACAGCCAGGCAGGATCGGTCCCCAGAACCTGTCCAGTCCTTCCTCCTGTTTCCAACCGCAGCCGGCCAGATGCCTCTAACATGGTCCCCAATAAGACCCCTCAATGGCTCGTCCCCGCAGGCACCGGCATCCTGAGATAGACTGCTCCTGCCCATGGAAGTTTCAGTGGGCACTCGCAGCTAGCAGCCCTGCAGGGGCTCTTTCTCTGTGGCCGCCCATTCTCCTTCCACTTTTTCTAGCCAGCTGAGCGAGCGGCCACCACTAAACCCTTGTGGCAGCGAATTCCGCCCCCCCCCCCAGAGATCCTACACCCAAATCGCTTGGAAAAAAAGGAGTGGGGTGGGAGACACATCCTTTTTCATCTTCCTCTCCTCTCCCGGGTTTTCTCTCCTCTTTCCTCCTCCCCAGAGAAGCGCATTCTCCATCTCATTCTGTCAAGCAGCACCTGCAGGGGTTGTCAACCTGTGGTCCTGCAGATGTTCATGGACTACAATTCCCATGAGCCCCTGCCAGCGGTCGCTGGCAGGGGCTCATGGTAATTGTAGTCCACGAACATCTGGAGGACCACAGGTTGACTACCCCTGCTCGACAGGACTTAAATATGGCAGGGGCTCATGGTAATTGCAGTCTATGAGCATCTGGAGGACCACAGGCTGACTACCCCTGCTCGACAGGACTTAAATCTGGCAGGGGCTCATGGGAATTGTAGTCCATGAACATCTGCAGGACCACAGGTTGACTACCCCTGCTCGACAGGACTTAAATCTGGCAGGGGCTCATGGTAATTGTAGTCCACGAACATCTGGAGGACCACAGGTTGACTACCCCCTGCTCGACAGGACTTAAATCTGGCAGGGGCTCATGGGAATTGTAGTCCATGAACATCTGGAGGACCACAGGTTGACTACTCCTGCTCGACAGGACTTAAATCTCCTTCTGCCCCCCCATCCAATTTCTCTCAATCCCCCCCCCAAAAAAAAGTCCGCGATGCCCCATAGCCCACCTCCGCCCCGCCTCGGGACCCCTCTCCTTACTTGTAAGGAAAAATGACAGTGAAGTCGAATGGTGCCCGGGCTGGAAGGGTCGGGGAAGGCGCGGAGGCGCGGAGTCACCGAGCGCCTGCCTTCCACCGGCGGGCTCCCTGGCCGTGTGAGCGCGTCTGCTGCTCGGCGGCTGCCCGGGAGAGAGGATTGGCCGGCGGGCTGAGCGAGCCGAGGCGCATCTCCCTCCTTCCCTCCCTCCTTCACACGCACGCACTCCCAGCAATGTGCTCCTTGGCCCCCCGCTTTGGCTTGCATGCACAAACGCCGTGAGATCATGATGGGAAGCGCTGATAACCAGCTGGGGACTGGCCACCCCCACCCACGCCCACCCACGCACCCCCAGCACACGCTTTGCCCTGCCCTCCCGCCCATCCCTTGCGCTGGCCCTTTCTCTCCCCCGGGACACTGAATGGAGGACTGTCCGCCAGCCCCTTCGCAGGGAGAGGAGACTCGAACTTGCGTCCTCCTGCCTAGGAAACCAGGGCCACGGTGGTTAGAGGGTGGCAGTCTCTGAGCTGGAGAGCTGGGTTTGATTCCCCCACTCTCTCCTCCACCCGCAGTCAGTTTGGGGTGGGGGGATCTTGGGCCGTTTGCAGTTCTCTTAGAGCAGTTCTCTCAGAGCTCTCTCAGGCTCACCTGGTTGTCTGTTGTGGGGAGAGGAAGGGAAGGTGATTGGAAGCCGCTTTGGGACTCCTTCAAGTAGTGAAAAGCAGGGTATTAAAAAAAACAGCTCTTCTTTTTATGTGGTCAGGGAAGCACTGCCCATTTGTTTTAGGAGAAGGGTTCCCTCTGAATCTCTCTCCTAGCAAGTCAGACTCCTGGTCCCCCTTTCTCCCTCTGGGCGGGGATCTCTCCAGTCATTGAAACACCTGTTTCTTTGGGAGCTCGTACACCGGGCTGGTGGGGATTGAACCGGGGACCTTCCACATGGAAGGCAGATGCTGTGCCACTGGGAAACAGCCCCCTTTACAGCACTAGTCGTTCGGGAAAGGGATGGGGCTACAGGCAAATTTCACACCCCTTGGATAATGCAGGGCATTGGTTGGTGAGTAGATTTTCCTGTTTTGCACAGGAAGAGCCAGCTGCAAAGGATTGCTAAAGCACCTTGCAAGTGCATTATCCGACAGGTGTGAAATCTGGCTGCTGGGAGCTCTTCTGGCTGCTGGGAGCTCTCCAGGGTCTCAGGCAGACAAAGCATCTTTTCCCTTCACTTGCTGCCAGAGACTCTTTGAACTAGAGGTCCGTGAGATCGAACCTGGGACCTTCTGCAGGCAAAGCAGGGATCCCTCACATTAACCTGCTCGCTGGGTCTTTCAAGGCCCGGAAGAGGCTCCTCTGACTGGCAGCTGCTCTCTGGGCTCACAGGCTGAGGAAGTTTCGTCCTGGCAAATGCTCCCTGAGATAATTTCACCCAAAAGAAAGGTTGGTTTTTATACCCCACTCGTTCACTCCCTGAAGGTGTCTCAAAGCAGCTCACAATCACCTTCCCTTCCTCTCCCACCCTGTGGTAGGTGGGGCTGAGAGAGCTCTGACAGAACTGCTCTGTGAGGACAGCTCTAACAGGACTGTGATTAGCCCAAAGTCACCCAGAGATGCCAAGGGCTGGATCCTGGATCCTTTGTGTCACAGCTCTTTTTAAGAATGGGGTCCTTGTAGCCATTTGCAGACACAACCAGATCCCTGGAGCAAAATACAGATTATTCATTACAATGAATCCCACCCCCCTCTTTCCCCAAGACCTATTTGTTCTGGGCAGCTGCAAACAGTTGTGGGAGGGGTAAAGATTTTACTAAGAACAGCTAGGGATAAAACTGAAGGCTGGGGGCGAATCTACCAACTCACAATAAAATATGTCACAATGTACAACCTATAGGACTTTCAATGTTTCACACAGCAGACCTTAAAACTACCTCTGTAAGGTAGAATAGGATTGTTATAGTGAAAATTGGAGTGAAAGAAAAATATGGCATACCAATAAATGAGATTCGAACTTGTGACCACATGGCGCAGTCCGCAGAAGGGAAGGTCATACTCCCAAATAGAGGGAAACAGCTGTGTTGTTTTTTAACCAAATGCCAGATTGAATAAAAACCTCTTTGCCTTCAGCTGGCTGTGTCTCCCGGGGAAGAATGTTCCAGAGACTTGGTGCCACAACCAAGAAGTCCCTGTTTCTGGTTGTGACCAGGGCAGGCTAATAGGTGAAGAGGCAGTCCTTTCAGCTACCCTGACATTATAGATGTCTCTATATATTTCCAGTACTGATGCTTACCTTCCTGTTCTGAGGTAAAGGGGTGCTAGATTCTTCTCTCCCCATTCTGCCTTCAACAAGTCTGTGAGTCATAGAATCATAGAGCTGGAAGGGACCTCCTGGGTCATCTAGTCCAACCCCCTGCACCATGCAGGACACCCACAACCCTCTCACTCATCTGCTGTAACCTGCCACCCCCTTGACCCTTCCCAGAATCAGCTAGACAGGAGAAGTGTGGGGTCTCCGATGTAGCGCTCATGGGCCGGCTAACACCTTTTTGTGTGTGTCCGCTAAGACCTTTTCTTGTGCTTGTGAAGGGTTTTCAGAAAGTGGGCGGGACAAAGTGGGACTGTAGCTCAGCAGGGTTTCTGATTGGCCGCTGGAGATCTGATTCGCTGTCCAGACGTTGCTTTGGGAACTGCTGCCTCCATCATTTGAGAATCTGCTGGACTGAAGGTCAGCTGCATGGATGGCAAGAAAATATTTTAAGACCACGTGTCCGTTTGACAAGACCTCCTCTTTAACGGAGCTTCTGCTGGAAATGCTGGAGAGTCACTGTTAAGGTAGGCCAGAGCAACAGCCTCATGGTCACCCAGGGAGTGTCATAGCCCAGATGGGCACCAATCCCTGGTCATTTTCACCCAAGTCGACCACTCTAACCACTTCCCCACAATGCTTTTCAGCACCTGTGATCTGATGCTGTGCTTTGCACACGTCCTAGAGAGGTTGCCTTGGGGCGTGAGGCCACCTGTGAAGCTGCCGTCCCAAAAGGCAGTATGCGTAGACTCCTCCAAGATGGTGTCAGGACTCACACAAGACACCACTAGTGGGTGTGTCCTAGATGAGCCTTTCTCGACTTTTTTACCGTTGAGAAACCCCTGAAACATTCTTCAGGCTTTGAGAATTCCCAGAAGTGGCATGATTGTGCAGAATATGGTTGGGAAGCAGAGTTGTGGACATGCCCACCCAGGGCCGCTCCCCTCCCCCTCCAGGCCCATAATTGGCCCTTTTGGAAGGGGGAGGGCCGGACGACATGACCATATATCGTCATACCACCCAATATATGTTTAAGAAGTTAAAAAACAAATAAACCATTTATCACCTCCCACCCATCCAGGACTGTCAAGGATCTCCCGTATTTCATGAAACCCCAGTTGAAAAAATCTGTCCTGGATACATACAAGTTGCTCCAGCTTTAAGGGTTGTGCAAAGCCTTCACTTCCTCGGCCACTGGCTGGACATGCTGGCGGACGGTGAGTGTGCGTGCCACCTTGGAGGGCTGAAGTCACCTGGCAGCAGACTCAGACATGCAGAGTTCCTTGTGTGAAACCTGAGCGTGGAGCGAACCAGAAACGATGTGAATCATCCTGAGTCACGGAATGACACACTGGAGACTGTGACTGTTCTGGCCTTGTTGTCCTTGAGCCTTATACTGACTCAGGCCCTGGGTGTATCCGGGTCCCTGTTGTATGTTCTGTCTGGTAGCAGCTCTCCGGGTTATCATGGAATCCTAGAGTTGGAAGGGCCTGTAGAGGCCATCTAGTCCAACCCCCTGCTCAATGCAGGATCAGCCTCAAGCACCCAGGATAGGTATCTATCCAGCCGCTGCTTGAAGACCACCAGTGAGAGGGAGCTCACCACCTCCTTAGGTAGCCCATTTCACCTCTGAATTAATCTGATGGTGAAATATTTCCCCTGATATCTAGCCAGTACTGTGATACACATTGTTTAAATCCATTACTGCAGGTCCTTTCCTCTGCTGCCAACAGGAACTGTTTCTTGCCCTCTTCCAAGTGACAACCTTTCAAATACTTCAAGAGAGCAATGATGTTCCTTTTCAAGCAAGGGGTCTTTTTGCATCATTTTATTACCCAATCCTTTTAGCTGGAGATGCCAGGGATTCAGAAGAAGAGCCAGGTTTTTTTTTTTTAATTACACTTTTAACTATCCAAAGGAGCAGCTTACAATCGCCTTCCCTTCCTCTCGTCACAACACACACCTGTGAGGTAGCCCAATAAAACCAGAGTCCAGGGGCACCTTTAAGACCAACAAGCACTCTTCCTCCGACCAACGTGGCTACTCATTTGAATCTAACCTGTGAGGTAGGTGAGGCTGAGAGAGCTCTGAGAGAACTGTGACTGGCCCAAGGTCACCCAGCTGGCTGCATGTGAAAGAGGAGTGTGGAAGAAATCTGGAGATACTAGGGGGTTCAGCTGGAGATGCCTGGGACCTTCCCAATGAAGGTTAAAGAGGTTACGGTTCTTTAGTTTGGAGAAACCGTGGTTGAGGGGTGACAGGATAGAGGATTACAGGATTCTGCATAGAATAGAGAAAGTAGAGAAAGAAGTGCTTTTCTCATTTTCTCACAATACGAGAACTCCTGGGCACTCAATGAATAGGTGAGGAGCCTCTTGTGGCGCAGGGTGGTAAGGCAGCCAACATGCTGTCTGAAGCTCTGATCGTGAAGCTGGGAGTTCGATCCCAGCAGCCGGCTCAAGGTTGACTCAGCCTTCCATCCTTGTAAGGTCGGTAAATGAGTATCCAGCTTGCTGGGGGGTAAACGGTAATGACTGGGGAAGGAAATGGCAAAAACATCCTGTATTGAGTCTGCCATGAAAACGCTAGAGGGCATCACTCCAAGGTTCAGACTTGCACGCGGGAAACCTTTACCTTTTAAGCTTAGAATAAATAGAAGGAAGCACTTGTTCAGCCAAAGAGCCATTAACACGTGGAATTCACTGCCGCAGGAAGTGGTGTTGGATTCAAGAAGGGATTGCAGAAACATACGGAGCAGAGGCCCTCGAGTGGCTCTTAGCCACAAGGTAGAGATGGAGCACAACGGCTGGGGCAGGGATGCTATGTAATCTTGGTGCTTTGTGGGCTGGGGGTGGCAGAGTGGGAGGTCTTTTGGAGTTCTGGCTCCACTCCTGGTGGATCTCCTAATTGGATGGTCCGTTGGCTTGACCCAACATGGCTTCTCTTATGTTCTTATGACATCATGAGAGGAAAGGGGAGGTGAATGTAAGCCACTTTGAGACTCCTTCGGGTAGAGAAGAGCAGCAAATAAGAACCAACTCTTCTTCTTCTTCAGTAATCTCAGGGCTCTCTCAGCCTCACCCACCTCACAGGGTGTCTGTTGTGGGGAGAGGAAAGGGAAGGCGATTGTAAACCGCTTTGAGATTCCTCCTGGTAGAGAAAAGCGCCATATAAGTACCAACTCTTCTTCTTCTTCTTCTTCTTCTTCTTCTTCTTCTTCTTCTTCTTCTTCTTCTTCTTCTTCTTCTTCTTCTTCTGCAGGCCAAGCAAATGCTCTGCCACTGAGCCATGACACCACCTTTACTGGGCTTTGTTCCTGTTGGAACTCCAGTATGATGCATTCTGGAACACCAAGAGAAGAAGAATAGAGGCCAGCCAAGTTGTCTGGGCCGACCCATTGACAGAGCACACTCCTGTACCGACCCCCACCCCCACTGAAATGACAATTCCTCACTCCCCCAAGTTTCTATTATCACCCTCTAACGCGTATTTACCTTACCCTTCCTCCAAGGACCTGAGAACACTCTTCCCCACCAGTTTTATCCTCACAACAACCCTGCGGGGTACGCTGAGTGACTGGCCCAAGTTCACCCGGTGAGTCCCACTGCGGAGTGGGGATTCAAAGTTGGGCCTCCCATATCTGACCCACTCAGTCTTCCCTAGGCTTTCCTCTTGTCTCCCAAAAAAACTCTTTGGACATCATTCCTGCCTAACTCTTCAACTTGTTTCAGACACTGCCTGTCCCTCCCCCTGAAAAAGCCTTCCCTTGACTCAACCTTGGCCCCTTCCCCACAGACGGCCCCACCCTGCCGCCCCCAATGGTGTGTGTTGTGTGTGTGTGTGTGTGCGCGCGCGTGTGTTTTTTTTTCCCCTTCCTGGAGAAAAAGATGAGGTCACATATTGGAAAGCGAGAGACAACAGGGAGGGGAAGGCAGGTTTGGACCGAGAGAAAAGACATCGCTCAGTGGCAGGGTGGAGGAGAGCCAGTGTCTTCTCTCATGCAACCCCTTCCCTGTTCATTCCATTGCTTATTACTACAAGGCCCGTTACATTCTTTTACAAGAAAGGAACAAGTTTTCATTCTGGGATGAAGTTCAGAGCCAGAGATTTCCTCGAGGAGAGAAAGGCTGCGGAGCTATTTCCCGGATACTCCTCTGAGCCAGCGGGCTACGTAATAGGTTAAAAACGGGGTATGCTCGCAAGGACCTTGTCAGACACCCCGTGGACGTCACTCCTAGCCGTGGCGCGACCGTATGGAACATTCACAAACATTTTAATGGAAGACACGATTATGTATTGTTGAAAAATCAGTCCCACTGCTGTGAGGGAGATCCATATCTGGTTTGACCTCAAGGGTAGGGGGGGGGGGGAAGTCCATCGGTCAAGACTTTTTTCTTATTTATTTACTTGCTTACTTCATTTGAGCCTGCCTTTCTTGCTGACAGATTATAAAATGTAAAAACAACGTGATCACTTGGAAGTCTGAGGGGAGAATATGGGGCTTCTCATTTAAAAGTCTGAGGGGAGAATATGGAGCTTCTCATTTGGAAGAATATGGGGCTTCCCGAAGGTCTGAGGGGAGAATGTGGAGCTTCTCACTTGGAAGTCTGAGGGGAGAATATGGAGTTTCTAATCTGGAAGAATATGGGGTTTCCCGAAGGTCTGAGGGGAAAATATGGAGCTTCCCACTTGGAAGTCTGAGGGAAGAATATGGAGCTTCTAATTTGGAAGAATATGGGACTTCCCGAAGGTCTGAGGGGAGAATGTGGAGCTTCTCATTTGAACGTCTGAGGGGAGAATATGGAGCTTCTAATTTGGAAGAATATGGGGCTTCCCGAAGGTCTGAGGGGAGAATGTGGAGCTTCTCACTTGAATGTCTGAGGGGAGAATATGGAGCTTCTAATTTGGAAGAATATGGGGCTTCCCGAAGGTCTGAGGGGAGAATGTGGAGCTTCTCACTTGAACGTCTGAGGGGAGAATATGGAGCTTCTAATTTGGAAGAATATGGGGCTTCCCGAAGGTCTGAGGGGAGAATGTGGAGCTTCTCACTTGAACGTCTGAGGGGAGAATATGGAGCTTCTAATTTGGAAGAATATGGGGCTTCCCGAAGGTCTGAGGGGAGAATGTGGAGCTTCTCACTTGAATGTCTGAGGGGAGAATATGGAGCTTCTAATTTGGAAGAATATGGGGCTTCCCGAAGGTCTGAGGGGAGAATGTGGAGCTTCTCACTTGAATGTCTGAGGGGAGAATATGGAGCTTCTAATTTGGAAGAATATGGGGCTTCCCGAAGGTCTGAGGGGAGAATGTGGAGCTTCTCACTTGAACGTCTGAGGGGAGAATATGGAGCTTCTAATTTGGAAGAATATGGGGCTTCCCGAAGGTCTGAGGGGAGAATGTGGAGCTTCTCACTTGAACGTCTGAGGGGAGAATATGGAGCTTCTAATTTGGAAGAATATGGGGCTTCCCGAAGGTCTGAGGGGAGAATGTGGAGCTTCTCACTTGAACGTCTGAGGGGAGAATATGGAGCTTCTAATTTGGAAGAATATGGGGCTTCCCGAAGGTCTGAGGGGAGAATGTGGAGCTTCTCACTTGAATGTCTGAGGGGAGAATATGGAGCTTCTAATTTGGAAGAATATGGGGCTTCCCGAAGGTCTGAGGGGAGAATGTGGAGCTTCTCACTTGAACGTCTGAGGGGAGAATATGGAGCTTCTAATTTGGAAGAATATGGGGCTTCCCGAATGTCTGAGGGGAGAATGGGGAGCTTCTCACTTGAACGTCTGAGGGGAGAATATGGAGCTTCTAATTTGGAAGAATATGGGGCTTCCCGAAGGTCTGAGGGGAGAATGTGGAGCTTCTCACTTGAACGTCTGAGGGGAGAATATGGAGCTTCTAATTTGGAAGAATATGGGGCTTCCCGAATGTCTGAGGGGAGAATGGGGAGCTTCTCACTTGGAAACCTGAGGGGAGAATATGGAGCTTTCCAGTTAGAGGTCTAGTTCAGGGAGGGAGATAACATGTGTGAAGCCTTTTATTTTTTGTTTGATTTGAAGGAACGTTTGGCGAGAATGGTTTACTAGTTTTGGATGCTAAACTGATTTCTCTTGGGATATATGTCTTCAGGCTTTTTGTTGTTTTGGCAGTGTAATTATGTTGGATGGGAATTAAACAACAGAGATCGGGGGGAGGGGCGGCCCACAATGCAACCTGGCAATGTAATGCATCCAGTGACCCATACCATAGTACTAGGATTATGAAATTAGAAACCGGTGAAGACCAACTCCTTCCCCCCCCCACACACACACACACCTCGAAAGATCCAGCCTAAGACATGCGATACCATAAACAATGCAGAGAATGGAATTACAACCGTGGAAGCAAGGAAACAAAACCAAAAGAACACATGCACTAAATAGTGGGATCCTCATCCCTTTATAAAAGCCGCAACCAGCGAATTGCATCAATGTCAACATGAACCCTTCTGTTTTGCAGACTCTGTGCAATGACAGGAATGGGGAAGCCTTCCTGACCATCACTGTGGATGCTGTAGCAGTCAGGCAACACTCTGGAGCCCCCCCCCCGGTGATGTCACTTCCGGTGGCACAGGAAGTGACATCAGTGTGTTGAGATGCCAGTGTTGCCCTTCCATTTTGGCCTTTATTTTCTCCTGACACCCTGCTGAACCTCAGGAAGGCTCCACTGGGAATGGGAAATTTAGTTCTCTAAGACTGAAAACCTAGTTGGCTGACATATATCAGTTGAGATATGGAGAAAAACTGTGACAAGCAGCAGGGTCAAGAGGCCATGAAATGAAGCAATTGCAAGAAGAAGAAGAAGAAGAAGAAGAAGAAGAAGAAGAAGAAGAAGAAGAAGAAGAAGAAGAAGAAGAAGAAGAAGAAGAAGAAGAAGAAGAAGAAGAAGAAGAAGAAGAATTGGTTCTTATATTCCACTTTTTTATAACCGGAAGTCTCAAAGCAGCTTGAAATCGCCTTCACTTTCCTCTCTCCACAAGAAACACCATATGAGGGAGGTGAAGCTGAAAGAGTCCTGATGTTACCGAAGAAGAGTTGGTTCTTAGATGCTGCTTTTCTCTACCCGAAGGAGTCTCAAAGTGGCTTATAGCCGCCTTCCCTTTCCTCTCCCCCCAACAGACACCCTGTGAGGTAGGCGAGGCTGAGAGCCCAGATATTACTGCTCAGTCAGAACAGCTTTATTAGGGCTGGTTGCAGTCCACGGTCCCCCAGTTGGCTCCTAACCACTACACTAAACTGGCTCTCATGTAAAATTTCAGAAAAGTACAGAGGCCGTTGCCATAGCAATCATTGTTAACAACACAATGTCTGTCCTTTTTCCTAAACAGGCTGCGGAATGCCTAGTCTTTGTTTGACCTTCAATAAAGGCAATCAAATTTCCCAAGGAACTCTAACCCAGCAGTTTCATATTGGAGTCTTCATGCAGAGGTTTTTCTAAAGGCTGGTGACTTTTTAGGTCATCAGCCATGTGTCCTGGGAGATCTAGTGAATGGTAGAATAAAAACTGGCCAGTTTTTAAGATGCCTCCTCTTTTCTCAGGGGTAGTGGCCTCCTGCTGGTAGGATGGAGAAAGAAAAGAGCTTGGATAACAGGGAATTTCACCGGTCTGAAAGAGCCAGCTGCATTTTTTGGCTATTTCCAGAGCACATAACTAAATGTCCTAACACTCCTGTAAGCCAGGTTTACCTCAGCTGTACAGATGTACATCCAAATTACTTGAGACGCTCACCTGCCAAGGATTATTCAAGAGATTCCCCAGCTTAGAGGAGATTTGAACTCTGAACCACATGTACTGCTTTAGCTACTGAACCAACCAGGCTTCTAAAGGCCGTTCCACACAGCCTAGGCAGGATTTAAGTACTTGGATCTTTGCTTTACAATGCTTTGGGCTGATCCTGCGTTGAGCAGGGGGTTGGACTAGATGGCCTGTATGGCCCCTTCCAACTCTATGATTCTATGATTCTATAACTCTATGATCTCAAGCCAGCTCCATGTGGTAAATTCAGGAGGGTATCCTGAAGAAGCAGAACAAGTTTGAGTCCAGTGGCACCTGTAAGATACTTGAAGTTTTATAGAGTTTCCTCGACTGCATATACAGAGGGAGAGATCAGGGGGACAGGATTAATTGCCAGGAAGTTTTAGCTAGATTTCAGATGCATAATTAACTGGACAATTAGAGCTGAGGTAGGATTGATTAACTAAATCGTGTGTCAATAAAGCAAGAAAGTTTCAATAAAGCAATAAAGTTTATTTTTTGTCTTAGAACTTGTTTTCTGTTTATTTCATAAGATCAGAAGCTGGAACGGGGTCTGGATTTGTCACCGGCTCTCAAGACGACACCTTTCACCAATGGCTATGTCAAAATACAATAAATGCTGTTCAAAACCATGTATACCAGTCAAAAACCATGTTATAAAACAAACCCAGGAATTCCACTTGCATATGCTTTCCATTAAATTTTCATACATCAATCCACCTTATTCTATATACTAAATATATACTAAATAGTAAAACCAGTAAAACTTCCAGAGTTTCTACACTGGTTTTACATACTGCTTTTAAGTGGGCTTTTAATTACTTTTTAATTGTTCTCCACCTTGTGGGCCTTGGAATTTAGGTTAGCAGCAAACCACAGTGTCACATTTCATTCCCACAACAACCCTGCCAGGCAGCAGAACAAAGTTCAAATCCAGTGATAGAAGAAGAGTTGGTTTTTATACCCTTCTTTTCACTGCCCGAAGGAGTCACAAAGCTGCTTACAATCGCCTCCCTTTCCTCTCCCCACAACAGATGCCCTGAGATAGGTGAGACTGAGTGAGCTTCTGATAGGACTGCTTGCTCAGAACAGCACTATCAGGGCTGTGAGGAGCCCAAGATCACCAGCTGGCTGTATACGGAGGAGCAGGGAATCAAACCTGGCTCACCAGATTAGAAGCTGCCGCTTTTAAGAGAGCCAGTTTGGTGTAGTGGTTAGGAGTACGGACTTCTAATCTGGCACGCCGGGTTCGATTCTGCACTCCCCACATGCAGCCAGCTGGGTGACCTTGGGCTTGCCACAGCCCTGATAAAGCTGTTCGGACCGAGCAGGAATATCAGGGCTCTCTCAGCCTCACCTCACTCACAGGGTGTCTGTTGTGGGGAGAGGAATGGGAAGGCGACTGTAAGTCGCATTGAGCCTCTTTCGGGTAGAGAAAAGTGGCATATAAGAACTCTTCTTCTTCTTCTTCTTCTTCTTCTTCTTCTTCTTCTTCTTCTTCTTCTTCTTCTTCTTCTTCACCGCTACACCTTGCTGGCTCTCCATCTGAATCTACCTGTGCGGTAGGTTAGACTGAGAGAGGGTCGTGGAGTTTGTCGGATCAGAGTTAGACAAATTTCCATGACTTCCTCCCTTCCCCCTTCCCTCTACTTTACCCCTAACCTTCTTGTTCATAGGTTGGGAGTCTGAAGGCTCCGTATCCAAGTCCCCTGCTTCCATGGCCTTCCTCTTTACCAGTAGGTCTACATTAAAGATGCTTCAACTTCCCTGGGCACACACTGGCAGAGAAGATGCTAATTTTGGCAAGGTTCCTCTGCCAGAGAGCCAGGCCACAAACCATCCCAGTGGCCAAAATCAGCCAATCCTTTTAATGCAAGAACCTTTGGCTGCATGACTTCATTCATAGGCACAGACGCCATCTTTGGCCATAATAACAGCTTCCCTTTGACACATGTGGCTTGAAGAATCCAAACCCGGGATGACATGTGTAGGCAGTAATTTTGGTATGTTCTGTCCTGCCCTGGTCTTCATATCCTATTGAAGGCGTTCCACAAGAAAACAGAGCCATATATTGAAACCTGCTTCTCCTGCCACCAAGAATGTGTGCATTTCTATTTCTACTTTCTATTTATATCACCCAGTTTTATCCTCCAAGAAATTTAGGACAGCACATCTTGTTTTCCTCTTCATCCTCTCAACAATCCAGTGAGGGAGGTTAGACCAAAAGGATGTGAGTGAGCTGCAATTAACAAGCAAGGATCATGGAGGAGAAATGATTAGAACCCGGGTCTGACCAAACCTCATCAACTTCTATCAAGGTAGAGAGAAGAAGAGTTGGGGGTGTGATATTCCCCCAAAGGAGTCTCAAAGCAACTTACAAACACCTTTCCCTTCCTCTCCCCACATCCAACACCCTGTGAAGTAGGTGGGGCTGAGAGAGCTCAAAGAGAACTGCGACTGGCCTAAGGTTACCCAGTTGGCTGCATGTGGCGGAGTGGGGAATCAAACCTAGTTCTCTGCCATTCTTTAACTCAGCCTTTCTCAACTATTTTACCACTGAGAAACCCCTCAAACATTCTTCAGGCTTTGAGAAACCCCAGAAGTGGCACAATCAAGCAGAATATGGTTGGGAAGCACAGCTGTGGACATGCCCACCTGGGCCTCTATCACCCGATAAATGTTTAACAAATTTTAAAAAACATATAAAAAATTAATTAACTCGCTCCCATGTGGGAAACCCTTCCAGAGCGATCAAGGAACCCTGGGGTTTCACGAAACCCTGGTTGAGAAAGCCTCTTTTTAACACTACACCACTCTGGCCCTCTCAAGCTGAACAAGGGTGCTTTGCCCACGAAAGAGACGTCTCCAACGTATTTGAAGGAAACCTTTGAGTCGGGCAAGTTCCAGCATTTCAGATTTCAGTAGAAATCTGAAGATTTGCATAGATTAGGCTATCAATTAACCCCAGGGCTATTTTAACATTTTGTGGCAATTACTTTGTATTTCTCAGGAAATATATAGTGATGTCAACAATGCAGGTGAAACAGTTAAGTCTCCCCCCCCCTCCCGCCCACCGCCCCCGTGGTGATTTTCACCCCCCCCTCCCCCCAGCTAGTAGAGTTTCAGCATTTTCAGCGCACGTTCTTAATCTGTGGGCCTTCTGATGTGTTTATAACGATTGTCCCTCAGGGCTGTGCCAGATGTGGAGAGGACAGCCATGACTTCTATGCATGTGTCTGCGCCATGCACGTAGAAAACAGGCCGATGAGAGGAACTGACCCCAACGCCATTTCCCCGCCTTCCGATCCATCATTACAGTTATGTTTCTGTCAGCACGGTTGTAGAGGAGGATGCTTGCAGTAACAAAGCCCAGGCAGCTAGGCTAGAGCTGGGGGAAGGAAACTTTTAGGCCTTTTGGGGTATATGTGTAAGACAGACAGACAGACAGACAAGAGAATACCACTGATGACACAGCTGGTATGTGTGTGTAGAGGGGACAAACTTCACAAAATTGAACAAAGTTTGCGTCCAGTGGCACCTTTAAAACCACCAAAGTTTTGCTCTGGGCATAAGTTTTCAGGTGGAAGAAGAAGAAGTGAAAAAAGCTGTTTTTTTATACCCCACTTCTCACTCTCCAAAGGAGTCACAGAGCAGCTTACAAACACCTTTCCCTTCCTCTCCCCACTGTGAGGTAGGTGGGGCTGAGAGAGCTCTCAGAGAACAGTCCTGAGAGAACTGTGACAAGCCCAAGGTCACCCAGCTGGCTGCAAATGGGGGAGGAGTGTGGAGTCAAATCCCATTCTCTAGATTAGAGGCTGCCTCTCACTCCCAACAGAAGAAAACTTGACCCTCCGGTTGAACGGGGAATGACCTGAAGACAAGAAAGACTGTGGTGAAATAGTTCGACATCTGAATCAAGAAGCAGAAGGGAAACCATCAGGAAACATCAACGACTATCTTGGAATACAAGCAGAACAAGAAGAAGATGGAAACTATCTTCTCAATCAGAAGCACAAAATCCCAGAACATCTGGACTATGTGAATCATAGAATCATAGAGTTGGAAGGGACCTCATGGGTCATCTAATCCAACCCCCTGCTGCTCTATGCAGGGCACTCACAAGAAGAAGGAGAAGGAGAAGGAGGAGGAGGAGGAGGAGGAGGAGGAGGAGGAGGAGGAGGAGGAGGAGGAGGAGGAGGAGGAGGAGGAGAAGGAGAAGAAGAAGAAGAAGAAGAAGAAGAGTTGGTTCTCATATGCCCTGCACATCTGGAATGAAACTTAGCAACAAGTGACAATCCTAGAGTAGTGGGATACATGGATGCAGACTGGGCAGGAGATACTACAGACAGAAATTCAGCCAATTCTTCTATGGTGGCGGAACTGTCAGCTGGAGCAGCAGGAAGCAAGAAACTGTAGCAGCCACGTCCTCAACTGCAGCTGAACGTACATCTGCACCAGAAGCAGGCAGACACCTGAAATGGTTACTGCAACTAATGGGATAGAGGAATCCGAGCCAGTAAAACACTCGGAAGTCAACCAAGGGTGCCTAAAACCTGCACAGATTGAGAAGATCAACTCAAGAGCTAAGCACGTTGGATGTGACACATCACCTAGTAAGAAACAAGCAAGAAGGGCGTGTTGTTGAGCCTGGAACACTGTCCTGCAGATGAAATGACTGCAGCTGTACTCAACAAGCCATTTTCTCGAGAAAAGTTTGAAAGTCAATGTAAAAAGATGCATCTTGCGGACTTTGTACATGAGCCCTTGAGAGGGGGTGTTGGAAAAGACAATGCGCAGTCTACGAAGAAGATGAGGAGGAGACCCTGCAGAGAGTAGCAAGGAGACAATTCGATAGGAGAGTGAGGTCAGCACCTTCTCTCCTGTTAAGTGTCCTTCCTTGTCTGTCTCCAGATGGCTAATCTTAGGGCAATTTCCCCCTTCAAAAAGCCACACTCACTCTCTCTCCGCTATACAGAAACGGGAAACCAAAGGGACTTAAAAGATTAACACATTATGCTCTAGCGCTCTTCTTGTGAATGTCTTGCATTCTGCAGGGGGTTGAACTAGATGACCCTGAAGGTTACTTCCAATTCTAGGATTCTAGGATTCTTACACCCAGAATTAAACACTTTCACACCAATGATCATTTGTAAATAGATTTTGCCATTCTACACAGCGAAACCCCATTGCAAAGAGCATTGAAAGTGAATCAAAAGAGCACTATTTAGTGTGTATGAAAGCCTTAAAGTTACCACTGGTCGCAAGCTTAGTTCTCATGTCTGTTTGCCAGTTCGACATGCTAATTTCCTGCTCTTCACAGGTCTTACCAGTGGCTTTAATCCAATCTGAGCTATACCTATCGCTCAGTTACTTATGCATTTCGACTCTAATCTGAGGCAGCCTGGTGTAGTGGTTCAAAGTGGCGGCTTCTAATCTGGTGAGCTGGGTGACTTTGGGCCAGTCACAGTTCTGTTAGAGCTGTTCTCACAGGGCAGTTCTGCCAGGGCTCTCAGCCCTGCCTGCCTCACAGGGTGTCTGTTTTGGGGAGAGGAAGGGAAAGGTGATTGTAAGCTTCTTTGAGACTCCTTCAGGCAGTGAAAAGCGGGGTATAAAAACTAACTCTTTTTCTTAGCCCTTCCAGGGAACTATCCCCCCCATACGTAAAAGATATAGAAAGTGTTTCTGAAGAAGTGTGCATGCACACAAAAGCTTATATCCCCAGAATTAAACTTTGTGAGTCTGGATTCACATATTACTTAATATATTCCAGCCTCAGCTTTCAGGAGTCAAAACTCAGTTCCTCAGATGAAGAAGTGCTCCACCGGGGTTAGAATTGCTACTCGTTGACTTACCAACATGCTCTCCCCAAGGGCCGAGTGCTTCTGAGCATGTGCCGAGCGCTCCCTCCGCCCTTCTGAGAATATAACTGTGAAAAGCCAGGCCTTTGGCTGTACACTTTTTCCAAGCGCAAACTGGGTCACACACCTGGCATTTTTGAGAGGCCAAATCCGTACGGTCAGCTCCGGGTGTTGTGGGCCAGGCTGGGTCCTCCCTGCCGCTCCTCTCTGTGGGGCCACTGTGAGGCGATGAAAGGCTCGCGTGATGGTGGAGAAAGGGTCTCTCTGTCCCCGGCAGAGGTAGAAACCCCATCGCCGAAGCCAAACCTTCCAGGAATTGCCTTCAAAGAGCACGGCAGCGTTTGTTTTGGCTCAGAAACAGGGTCAATGTAGACATTTGAGGGGCCGGTAACGCCAACCCCCTCAGGGGTCTGCGGAGCAGTCTACGGGGATGGGGACAGGAAAGGTGTCTCAGACATAATTATGGGTGGGAAAAGGACAAGGGAACTAATTTGAGCAGGGAAAGGCCTGAAGACGACTGAATGAAGCTCTTTGATCCCGCGTCCCTTCGGCAAACTGCACGTTGGACGGAGACCTCGGCCTAACTAATCCAGAAGTCCTGGTATCCAGTTCCCCATTTCTCCCCTCTAAACCCTCCAGACCCTCGACTTGCTTCCAAGGAAACCGCTCCTGCTGAGCGTGAGTCCACACGCTGTTCTAATGCTTCAGCCCGTCCTTCCATTTCCCCCCCCCTTCCCCCGGCCCCGTTTTTCATTCTCTCCCTTCGGCTGCGGCCGCGGATCCAGCTGGACCCGCGACAACTGGACCTAGGATGCTTTCTCCTGCTGCAGATCCCGAGAATATACAACGGGAGCTGAGCTCATGGATAAAAATACGTCCGACGGTCTCCGGGGAAAGGGAGAGCAAGAAAACAAGAGTGTGAGAAAAGGGGAAAGTTCACATGCAGGCTTGGCCCTCGAAAAACGCAGGACGGGCGATGAGGAAGGAGCTTGGGGAAGCAAGCGATGTGGGGCAGAGAAGGGAGGGGCAGGCTGATCCCCACTTGTGAAAGGAGAGGCGGCAGGACTTTGAAAGCAATTCCGCTCCCTAGGAAATCTCTCCGTCTGTCTGGGGGTGTGTTGCGTCTGGTTGTGGCCGTTCCCTGCCCTGTGCACCAATTTATTATTATTTATGTATTTGTGTGATTTATATCCCGCCACTCCCATACAATGGCTTGTGGCGGGTCACAAAGTCCTCGTTAAAAATCCAATTAAAGCTCCCATTGAAAGGACATACTGATACAATATAAAAAATACACATCGAACAGGCGAAATAACCACAAGCCGCACGCCCAAGACTAATATCCACTACTGGGGAGCAGATGGGACCTAGCTGCCAATACCCAGGTGCTAACACCAGCCCTGGGAGGCGGGCATGATCTACCAGTGATCTTCCTCACTGCCCTGGCTTCAACCGAAGACCTGGCGGAAGAGCTCCATTTTGCAGGCCCTGCAGAATGTGGAAAGCTCCCGCAGGGCTCACAGCTCACCTGGGAGCTCATTCCACCAGGTCACGGTCAGGACCGAATAGGCCCTGGCCCTGGTTGAGGCCAGGCATGCCTTTCTCAGGCCGGGAATCACCAACAAATCAGTGCCCGCAGAGCGTGAAGCCCTGCGGGGGGGGGGGGGCAGTGTACTCTGCACATGCTCTTGTGTGCCATTCTTAATTCAACAGATGTTTGGTTTGTGTTTGCCTTGTCCGTGAGGCCAGGACAAAACTGCAACGTGGGTCCTTCCTTCCCGGTTTATTGATTTAGTTAGCCAAAATCCCATTTTCTCCCAATAGGAACTCAAAGTGTGTGCTCCCCTCCTCCATTTTATCCTCCCAACAACCTTGCGAGGTAGGTTAAGCTGAGAAAGAGCGACTGGCCCAAGATCAGCCAGGAAGCTTGGATCGGAATCTGAGTCTCTCCCAAAACAGAAAAGGGAAGGGAAAAGGGAAGAAACATTCCCAACCTGTAAAACAGGCTAGGAACTGAAGAGGCTGAGAAGCTGAACAATTATTCTCCTCAGAATTTATTTATTTGTTTGTTTGTTTGTTTGTTTGTTTGTTTGTTTGTTTGTTTATACCGCCCTTCCCTACGGATCTGGGCAGTTTACATAAAACATTTTGGAACATTTACATAGAATATATTAAGTACACATTTGATTGCACAGCGGTGAAGGTCAATTAAAAACTATACATTAAAATCATAGTAGAAAATATACAAGAATGCTATGAGTAGCACAAAATATACCCAGATAACAAAATGATCTATAACAAGACGACCTGGCGTGTTTTGATCCAAATGGATCTTCTTCACCGGTCAATTACAGACCCACACATATGTAAATAACCATAGTACAGACTTTTATTCAGCTTGCCTGGTTGTAAAAAGTTTGTTGTTGTTGTTGTTGTTGTTTTTGTCCTTTCCTGACTCATAAGGTGGTAAGAGTAAATGAAAAGTGTGGGGGGAGTGTGGTGTATGGTTAGAGCATTGGACCAGGATGGGAGAAACTCAAACTAGGAATCAAAGAGGCTGAGAAGTCTAAAATTATCATTAAAATGCACATTTAATATATTTTGATGATAATTTTTAGACTTCTCAGCCTCTTTGATTGCTAGAGAGAGCCAGTTGGTGTAGGAGTACGGACTTCTAATCTGGCATGCCGGGTTTGATTCTGTGCTCCCCCACATGCAATCAGCTGGGTGACCTTGGGCTTGCCACGGCATTGATAAAACTATTCTGACCGAGCAGGAATATCAGGGCTCTCTCAGCCTCACCTCCCTCACAGGATGTCTGTTGCAGGGAGATGAAAGGGAAGGTATATGCCGCTTTGAGCCTCCTTCGGGCCTCCTTTGAGCCTCCTCCTCCTTCTTCTTCTTCTTCTATTACTATTATTCAATTATAGCCTGCCTCCCTAGATCAGCTTTCGGCGGGTAACGTGTTCAATAAAAACTCCAATAAAAAGCCATTAAAACCAACAATAAAACACAACAAAAAACAGTAACAACATGGCAAAATCACCTCCTCCACCTCCCCCCACCCCCCATCCCTACCTCAAGGGGGAAGAAAGAGGGTCAAGATGACACTGACTGCTGCGGGGGGGGGGCACACTTGCAGTCCATAAATACCCCAAGTTGATGTTCACACATACTGCTACCCAGAATGCATGCTTCTTATTTCTGTGACCCGGATGTAGAACTCCGCCTTTCCCACTGAATTGCATCTCGGTCACATTTGCCCACTTTTCCAGCGTGTTCAGATCTCATTTTGGGGTGTTCGCTCCCCCCTCCCCAAAGGTTAAGCTAAGTTCTAGTGCCAGGATGCCTTAGAGCAGGGGTAGTCAAACTTCGGCCCTCCAGATGTCCATGGACTACAATTCCCATGAGCCCCTGCCAGCATTCGCTGGCAGGGGCTCCTGGGAATTGTAGTCCATGGACATCCAGAGGGCCGCAGTTTGACTACTTAGAGGCTCGTAGTCCGAGCAAGCTGGACGGACGTCTGTTTTTGTGTGGGACCCCATCATGAAATGTCACCAAGC
The DNA here is from genome assembly GCF_049243985.1 of Paroedura picta. NCBI lineage: Eukaryota > Metazoa > Chordata > Lepidosauria > Squamata > Gekkonidae > Paroedura > Paroedura picta. The sequence continues at coordinate 7,635,181 of NC_135371.1, forward strand.
AAGGCCCACAGATTTCCCAGCTGGTTTCTGTGGCAACCAAAAGGCCACGAGATGGCGTGAAAGGCAGGCCCGTCTTGTGTTTGTGCAGACGGCTTTTGCTGGGTGACCTTTTTTCTTCTCATCGTCAGCCTTTTGGAAGCTCAGCTATGTCCCTGTGGGAGGCTTGTCTCTGGGTCTCGTACCAAAATGGGGGGAAGGATCTTTTTTCTTGAGCTTGCCCTGCCCCGGGTACACGATCCGGGGTCTCTTCCCTACCAGGGGTGACCCCCCCCCCATAACAGGCTGACAAGGTTCAAGCCAGCATTCTGACTTTTTTTTGCGCTTGGGAGCTGTCAAAAGATGAGCCTAACCAGGACAGTCAATAACTGGTGGAGCCAAGGAGATAATAAACCCACGACTGGAGACCATGAGAGTCACTCGTCGGCTCTGGCAGGATCCCAACGGGAGGGGGAAAACGGGCCTGCAAACTGTGAGGCGATCAGATGAGAGAGGCTCCCTCTACGGGTCGGCTTCACAAGCAAGCTTTTCGGGAAGAGAACTCTTTAAAGGGAATTATTTCCATTCCATATATGTTCATTGGGTGAGGAACAACCCCTGAATAGCTCCTTCAGAATCAAATCCCTCATAGAAGAAGAAGAAGAAGAAGAAGAAGAAGAAGAAGAAGAAGAAGAAGAAGAAGAAGAGTTGGTTCTTATATGCCGCTTTTCCCTACCCGAAGGAGGCTCAAAGCGGCTCACAGTCGCCTTCCCTTTCCTCTCCCCACAACAGACACCCTGTGGGGTGGGTGAGGCTGAGAGAGCGCTGATATCACTGCTCGGTCAGAACTGCTTTATCAGTGCCGTGGCGAGCCCAAGGTCACCCAGCTGGCTGCATGTGGGGGAGCGGGAAATCAAACCCGGCATGCCAGATTAGAAGTCCGCACTCCTAACCACTACACCAAACTGGCTCTCATACTGGACAGCCCTGATATTCACTGGAATTATCTTAGCAGTTCCACTCATTAATGAAAAGGGACACTCCCCAAAACACAGCTGTTTCCAACACGGTCCCTCTTCCCTGCAAAACGCAGTTTTGAGAGAATCAAGAGCTTTGTGGGACAGGGACAGGCATATGGGTTTTACCGCTGGGTTTTGGGGGGTTGCTGGAGTGTAGAAGCAATGGGTGGTCTCCTTTCCGGATGCACCCTTCCCAATTCCTCTCCGCTGTGGCACTAGCAGGGTACTTTGGTCTGCCAGTCTCCCGATAGGAACCCAAGATGCAAAACGGGGTACACAAGGTTACTATGGCTGTGCAAAAGAGGAGAAGCCACTTCTGGATAAGAACTGACACAATATAGAGACCATTTAAACAATGCAGGAAAAAAGTTTTTGGCTGGGGACCCCTGAGGAAGCAATCGTAAGCGAAACGCAGGCTTTACTGGTTCCTCGTTTGGATTTTGGGTTTCCAGGGGCATCCTTACAGTTGTACAACACTTTTGCACAATTGCATTGCTATGTTTATTCTTTTAAAGCACTGGATAAACTTTCCCTATATGGTGTAAATTCTTATCAGACAACAGAGATCAGCTCCCCTTGAGAAATCAGGTGCTTTGAAAAGTGGACTCTCGGCACTCTTGGGGAAGGGGTCTCTTCCCCCCGCCCCACAAATACCTCAGGCTCCATCCCCAAATATCCAGGAATTTCCCAGCCTAGAATCAACACCTCTAGAATCATGAGATACATTAGCTGTTGGCACCAAACTTGAATAAAAATAAAAGGCTTTTAATCTAACTGATTCGATTAATTAAAAATGAAAGTCACAAAGCACCTATCGGCAGAGGAGGCTGCCTATTGCATCTCTGCAGGATTCCCTGCTCAGGGCCTGCCTTCTTCCTATACATGTTCACTGGTAACAGCTAGCCAGCCACTTCTCTGTACTGAGTAAACCTATATCACACAGCTGCTCCTTTCATTGACACACAGGTGCAGCCACATCAACCTGCCTTAGAGGAGGTGCCCACTGTGTCCCTGCAAGAGTCATAGCAAGGAAGCCTGAGCCATGATTCATGCAAAAAGATCAACAGGAGTGTTTTTTTTTTTCTTCAGCTGATGGATGACCCTATCTTTTTCACACTTTGGGACTGTGAAATATGTGTGTTTTTCCAATCTGGAAAAAGGATATGCAAGACTCATTGCACCAGAGCCAGTTTTAGGATTTGCAGGACCCTAAAAGAGCCTCTTGTGGCGCAGAGTGGTAAGGCAGCTGTCTGAAAGCTTTGCCCATGAGGCTGGGAGTTCGATCCCAGCAGCCGGCTCAAGGTCAACTCAGCCTTCCATCCTTCCGAGGTCGGTAAAATGAGTACCCAGCTTGCTGCTGGGGGGTAAACGATAATGACTGGGGAAGGCACTGGCAAACCACCCTGTACTGAGTCTGCCATGAAAACGCTGGAGGGCGTCACCCCAAGGGTCAGACATGACCCGGTGCTTGCACAGGGGATACCTTTACCTTTACCTAGCAGAGTACAATTGCAGTGGGAGCAGCCACACTGGGGACAGTGGACAGGGGTGTAACTCCAAGTGTCCTTAAAGAGGGAAAAGGGGGAAAGAAGAGTCATTATGGCCCTGATCCCAGGGGGAAAGGCACCACAAGGGACCCCTGGAAGCATGGGACCCCATAGCATGTGTTACATAGATAAACCAGCCCTGTTTCCAGTGTTTAAAAACCTGCTCTTCCAGATGGGGGAGACAGATAACTTCACTGTGCAACTAAAAAGTAAGCTGCAGCAGCCATTTTGGGACTGGCTCCGCCTCCTGGGGAAGGCACTGGCAAACCACCCCGTATTGAGTCTGCCATGAAAACGCTGGAGAGCGTCACCCCAAGGGTCAGACATGACTCCGTGCTTGCACAGGGGATACCTTTACCTTTACCTTTTACCGGCAGCCATTTTGCCCCCACTGTCTTGTGCCAGAATTCCAAAGGTGCTTACAGACTCAGAAATGGTTGTGGATTAGGGTTGCTAGGTTCCTCGGACCAGCCGGTGGGAGATGAGCTGTGAATTTACCAGGAATGCTGAAAATAAATGCAACATACCTACGTGACTTGTAAGTGACACAGGTCCGTTGGGGACATTGTGTGGTAACAGTCTAGGACTGGGGCTAAACTCTATGGCAGAATTAGCTTGTAGCATAGAGTTTTGTCCCCAAACCTGAGTGTTGCCTCCAAAATGCCTGCATCACTACGTCACGTAGGTATGTCACGTTTAGTTTTGGCCTTCTTCACTGTTTCTTTTTTTTTTTTTTGGAAAGGGGGGGGCAATTCTCCCTGACATTGTCCAGCTGGCTGGTGGTGTGGAGGTGGGTCCCGTAATCAGGGGAACCCCATCATCACCAGAGTGGTGTGTGGCTGGCATCCCTATCAGGAATCCCTGTTTTAGATAAGGATCATACTATGTGAGAAAAGCTTAAACTCCCGTTGCTCGTAACTACTTTCCCATAAAAAAAAAATAAAAGCTGAAAATCAAAATTGTTATGTTCGTTTTTTGTTTTTTTTTTAACATCTGAAGGTCTTATTGCCGACCTTCAGCATTGCATGTGAGTTAAGTCAACAACGGCCCCAAGCATGAATCTCTTCTGACAGAGGGAGGGGAGACAGGCTATCAGAGCCTGGTTCAAATCAAGACATAATGTGATTCCCCATTTCCAAAGAAGGATGGAACGAGAAAAATGCTGGAAGTTAGGGGAAGAAGCTTGCATCTTTTTCTAATCATTATGATTGCCTCAATCAAGCCAACCTTTTAAACTTGAGCAGCATGAAGTTAACATGAAAGAATGAGATGTTTTTATGTTCGGATGCCTGTGTCTTGGGAGCTTATGTGGCGTGAGTATATTGACTTCATGTGGAACAATGTACAATTTACTTTGATCCTCACAACGAGGCTTTCCTCTGGCCGCAGGGCTTCCCCGTGGTGGGTCTCCCTGTATTTCCCTTACTCCGTCCCCCTGAGCCAGTTTGGTGTGGTGGTTAGGAGCACGGACTTCTAATCTGGCGAGGTGGGTTTGAATCCGCGCTCCCCCACGTGCAGCCATCTGGGTGACCTTGGGCTCACCACAGCACTGAGAAAGCTGTTCTGACTGAGCAGGAATCTCAGGGCTCTCTCAGCCTCACCCACCCCACAGGGTGTCTGTTGTGGGGAGAGGAAAGGGAAGGCGACTGTAAGCCACTTTGAGCCTCCTTCGGGTAGAGAAAAGTGGCATATAAGAACCAACTCTTCTTCTTCAGTAATATCAGGGCTCTCTCAGACTCACCTACCTCACAGGGTGTCTGTTGTGGGGAGAGGAAAGGGAAGGCGAATGTAAGCCACTTTGAGACTCCTTCGGGTAGAGAAAAGTGGCATATAAGAACCAACTCTTCTTCTTCAGTAATATCAGGGCTCTCTCAGACTCACCTCCCTCACAGGGTGTCTGTTGTGGGGAGAGGAAAGGGAAGGCGAATGTAAGCCACTTTGAGACTCCTTCGGGTAGAGAAAAGTGGCATATAAGAACCAACTCTTCTTCTTCTTTTGGCATCTGGACATGGACCATGGACATCTGGAGAGCCACAGTTTGGCCACCCCTGTGGGTTGGGTTAACAAAAAAAACATAATAGGCATCAAAGTAGAATTGATTGAAATAAGAATGTCCCGGTCACTGCATGAAGTGGAATTCAACTGAGAAGTAAAATTCGCCCAGAGGGAAGGAGGAAAATTGGAAAGGAAAGTCACCCTGAGAAACCTTGATACCCCTTTGATTATCCATACTGGACACTCTGGCACCACTTCTGCATTTGAAGTTGTTGTTGTTTTTTTTTAAATTGCCATAAATCAGCTCTAAGGAAAAGATGGGAAAACAAGACGAAAAACACTGGAATGCAACAGCCTGGCAGCCATTTTGTCTGGAAAACTCACAGAGTTATGGCAATTCCAGACAGAACAGCTGATGGACATTAACCTCAGGGATTAAAAAAAAATCAACCGAAGAATATCATTTGAGTAAACAGCTTTCAGAACTTGATAACTTGCAACCCATCGGTTACAGGAATGTCCATAATGCACACACCTTTCCCCTGTACTCTTGCTCAGGTTAAGGACCGGGTCCTAGCAGAGCCCAGGAGACATCGGTGAATCCGTGAATGTTGCTGATTTAACAGAACAGCGCATGGCGTGTCAGGTGGCTGGAAACATGGCATGCAAAACAATGCACCAGTTTCTCATTGAGAAAACAGCCCTGCCTTCCCCTGGGAGAGGCTGCCTGTTTTTCTAATCAGAAAGCCAACTGCAAAGAAATCATTAAGTGGGGCTACTGAAATTGAGGACATTTGTAGAAGAGGCCAAAGCCAGGAGGCTGGGCTGGGGGGGAGAGAAGGAACTGGAAAAGGACAAGTCCAAGAAGAAAAGGAGGCAGTGTGACCTTCCCTATAAGGGCAGCCCTTCCGGATCAGACCAAATGCCCACTTTATTGGTTTTAGAGGTCTCTCAAGTTTGAAATCAGAGTCATTGGTGGATCTCTTCTCTATAAATTTGTCTAATTCGACAAAGAAGGAGGAGAAGGAGCTGGTTTTATACCCCACTTTTCACTACCCAAAGGAGTCCCAAAGTGACTTCCTGTCCCCAGAAGTGACACCCTGTGAGGTAGGTGGGGATGAGAGAGCTCTGAGAGAACTGCTCTGTGAGAACAGCTCTCAGAGAACTATGACTAGCCCAAGTTCATCCAGCTGGTTGCATGTGGGGGGGGGGGATGCAGACACCCCTCCCCTTCCCACCTTCCATTTTGGGAGGGGGGGAGTCAACATGACCATATATGGCCATATCACCCGATAAATGTTTAACAAATTTAAAAAGTATGTACAATTAAGTCCCATCCACTTTTCCCTGCTTTAACCACTACATTCTGGCTCTCTCAAGCTGAAGCTTGCCTTGAATAAAAGTTTGTTGGTCTTAAAGGTCAAGAAACCCTAGAGTTTCAGGAAACCCTGGTTGAGAAAGCCTGACAGACTCATAGGGGCCATGCAAGCCCCCTAGTCCAACCCCCTGCTCAATGCAGGATCAGCCTAAAGCATCCATGATAAGTATAAACAGAAGCCACAGCTGTTTCGGCCCAGTTTTGAATCAGGGACATTTTGCACGTTAGGTTAACATGATAACCACTACGGAAACCCCTATAAGTTATTCCAACAAGAACTTGTGCCCTTTTTGCAAATTCCAGTGGGGAGGGAGTGTTGGCAGAATACCCAGGTTTGACACCATCCATAAATGATGCAAGGCATACCATTAAGAACAAAGATTCCCTTTTTTAAAAAAAAAATGTTTGCATAATTTATTCTGACTACAACATTTGGCCTTAAGTAGATTATAAAGGGAAATGAAGGAAAGAAATGTTCAGGGTTGTAGGCAGAAAGGCACAGAGTAATAAGGCTTTTACTGTACAACGGAGATTATTTATCGTATGGCATGTGTATAGCATGGCCAGCAGACACTAAGGTTGTCTGGCTGCCAGGGAAGAGATGTTTAGAGGTGGTAGCCAGAATGCGTGTGAGAGTAAGTTCGTGTTTGGTCACTTCTGTTACTTCTTGGCTCTTGATCACTCCCGCTCTAAATTTAGATTGTAATTGATAGGGTTGCCAGCTTGAACATCTCCCAGAATCACAAGTGGTCTCTAGACTACAGGGGTTAGTTCCCCTGGATAAAATGGCTGCTTTATACCGTACCAAGGCCCTGCCCATCCTAGTCCCTGCCTTTTTCAGGCTCCACTCCAGAAATTGTCCACCCTAGAGTAGGCAGCCCTATAACCATCATCATCATCATCTGTTCCACATAATATATTTCTAGTAAGGCCTTGGAGGAGGTGCATGTCTCATGGCTTAAGTGCCACTCAGCACTTAACACCCACTCATGGCACCTGTCCCGCCCCTGAGTGCCTCCTCCTCCAACTGGCTTGTCTTGTCTGGCCAGCGGCTAGCCAATCGCCTTCCGTCCCCCATCCCTGACCACCCCCTCCTCCTTCCACTTCCCTCTGAGGTTTGGAGGCTGCAGATCCCTGCTGCGTGAGAGCTGCCCCTGCCGTCTGCAGCCTTTCTAGGTCCTTGGAAAAAGAGGAAAAGGCCGTCCCATAGAGTTCTTACACACACACACACACACACACACACACTCAATCTAGCACCTGTTGTATTCCTGAATGCAACAGGCTTAGCCACTACTACTACTACTAGTAGTAGTAGTAGTAGTAGTAGTAGTAGTAGTAGTAGTAGTAGTAGTAGTTTTTGTACCCTGCTTCTTACTACCTGAAGGAGTCTCAAAGAAGCTTCCAAACACTAATCTCTCCCTTTCCCCACAACAGACACCCTATGAGGGAGGTGGGGTTAGGACAGCTCTGAGAGAACTGTGACCGCCCCATGGTCACCCAGCTGTCTGCGCGTGGAAGAAGAGTGAGGAATCAAACCCAGCTCTCCAGATTAGAGGCTGCCAGCCTTTGCCACTGCACCATGCTGTCTCTTATTAATTTAACAACCTGCCTAGCTCAGTAGCATCTCCTATGACATTTCTTCTGTGACCTGGGAACCTTCCTTAAGCAAAGCAGATGCTCTTGCCGCGGAGGCATGCAGACCCGTGCTACAGTCGAGGGAGTCACGTGCCTCTGGTGCTTCTGTTTTCCAATTTCAACTTGTGGAGAGGCCGCAGAATCACTCGGGCAGCCATCGGCTTGCTTACCAGATTTGATTCAGCTGTTCCCTTCCCCAACCAAACTTTTATGCTTGACTTCATCTGCTACCTTTGTGCCCTCGGGGTATCGCCAGCGCCCACCCACCATTCATCCTTGGTCAAAACTGTTTCCAAGTTGTGCTGAGCACAAACAGATGCTCCTCCTGCTACCAGGAAGGCTTAAAGGAGGCACGTCTGAAAGACGGGACAGATTTGTTATTATATTCAGCCAGACCCTCCCCGTGTCAGACTCCGTAGTGCAGGGGTAGTCAAACTGCGGCCCTCCAGATGTCCATGGACCACAATTCCCAGGAGCCCCTGCCACAATTCCCAGGAGCCCCTGCCAGCATTCGCTGGCAGGGGCTTCTGGGAATTGTGGTCCATGGACATCTGGAGGGCCGCAGTTTGACTACCCCTGCCGTAGTGGATATGAAGTATATGAAGAATATCCTACAGGAGACGTTTGAGGAGATGTGTAGTTTGCATATTTAGATCAGGAACTTCCTGGCATTTTTCAGATAATCTCCTCCTGATTGGCTCAATACGAGACTTCTCCTTTGAGCGTACTTCCTTCCTCATTCCCTCCAAAAGTTGGTCAGTTAGGACTAACTCTCTCACCTCTCGTAAAAGTTCGTTTCTCTCCTTGATCAAGTTATTTATTCTTTAAGCGGCTGGTGCTTGGCCCCTTTGCATATTTAAGCGCTGCCAATAATTATTAATCCATCCACTTACAGTAATCATTAAAATAATTTTTTGAAAGAAGCTTTGACGCACCGTGGGAGGCGTAGGCCAGAAAGAGAATCCCCACCATCCTTTTCTCTCGACTCTCTTGGCCATCGACGATAGATTCAGGAAGCCGACACAAATTTCGGACAATTTGTATCATTTCTTCCAAGCTGCAGCTCTTTACCGGTCTAGAATTTGGCATGGAGAGCTGAGGACGAGGGACAAGCTGGATGAGGCCACCCAGGATGGTCGAAACTTTAGGCCAGGACATGAAGTCCTCAGACTTTCCTGGCCCCGACAGGACCGGCGACTAAACCTTTTGGAAGAGAAAAGGTCTCTTGCCACCTCCGCCCAGGGGAGCACTGGCAACAAGGAACGGAATGAGATCACAGGGAAAATATCCTCTGTTGGCCTTTCCTGAGGCCACGTGGAGAGAGACCTGCACCTACCGTGTGGAAAGAACAGAGCTTCTCCAAGCAGCTGGAATTCACAAAACCTTTGCAGGAGGTGTTACCAGCTCTGGGGTGGGAAATTGCTGGAGATATTGGAGATGGGGACGGTGTGAGTCTGGGAGAAGAGGGAACTCAGTGGGGTACAATGCCAGCGAATCCACCCTCCAAAACAGACGCTTTCTTCAGGGGGGTTGATCTCTGTAGTCTGGAGATAAATGTCCTCCTCAGGAGGTCTACAGCAATACTGTTTCCTCAGAAGCAGAAAGCCCATTAAGGTGAGGCTGTCCGCCATTGGGGTGTCTGACCTTGCCCCCGTAGGATATTCCTAATACACTCTTGAATCCTGCACACTACAGATCTTGTGCTTTGGGATGCTTGGGGCTGATCCTGCGTTGAGCAGGGGGTTGGACTAGATGGCCTGTGTGGGCCCTTCCAACTCTATGATTCTGTGATTGTGTATTCCAGCAAACTCTATGATTCTGTGATTGTGTATTCCAGCAAACTCTGATTCTGTGATTGTGTATTCCAGCTTCACAGGTGGGCAGAGGAATATAGCCTCCCAACTTGTTTACACGGCCTCTTTCAAGAATGGAAACAGCAGCACAAGCCTCTGGTGCTAATTTAAAAACAAGCTGTATCTGGTCAAGTGTGAACCCCACAGAGACGCCAGCAAAGCAAGCCGGTAGGAAACTGCCAAGCACTGCTCCTTCCCGATAGCGGTTCTGAAACTTCCTAAATCCGAGACCCTTTAATCCAGTTCCTCATGTTGTGGTGACCCCAAACCATAAAACTATGCAAGGGTTCTTTCACAGAAACCGAAACTGACCCATGGCGTGAAGATCCATTGTTCACAGTTGTATATAAATCGGGTTTTTTTTCTGGGGTTTGTCAGTTCAGTTCTGCCTCTTGTCCCAACGTGCCGTTCTCGCTCTTTTCCGCTGCTCCAGACAGACGAACGCTCTATCTCGATCTACCCCGCAAGGCTGTTGTGTGGATGACGCCCCTCCCAGCCAAGCTGCTTGCCCTGCCACAACCCCTGTGAAAGGGTCGTTCGACCCCCCAGAGGGACCCGACCCCCCCCCGGGAAACCCCTGGAGACAGGGGCTCATGGGAATTGTAGTCCACAGACATCTGGAGAGCCCCAGTTTGGCCACCCCTGGTCTAAAGAAACAGGTGTCAGCTGTAAGGAGGCCTGGGTTTGAATTGACTTCAGATTTAGGAACTGGCTTTTTACGAAGGTTCCTTCACACAGTTGCCAACCTCTAGGTGGGACCTGGAGATATCCTGGAGGTTCAAATGAGCTCTGGAGAAATGGAAGGTGGATTCTGTGGCATTGTACCCCCCCCCCCGAGGCCCCTTCCCTTCCCAGGCTCTACACCCAAAATCTCCAGGAATTTCCCAAACCAGAGGAACACTCAGAGCCGCAGAACAACCATGGGCCTAGGGTTACCAACCTCCAGGCCGAACCTGGATTCCTGAAATTACAGCTGCTTCCCAGATGACAGAGAGGGTATTTCAATTAACTTCCAGGCCACCAATATAAGTTCTCTTGGAGAAAAGGTCTGCTTTGAAGGGAGGGCTTTACGGCATTGCACCCTGCTAAGGTCCCTCCCCTCTGCAAACACCGCCCTCCCCAAACTCCACCCCCCAACTCTCCAGGAATATCACAACCCAAAGTTAGCAGCTAAAAAATGGGCAAGGGAACCATGTTTTTAAGGATTACAAAAATAGATACTTTCCCTATAAGCAGAACAAGTTAAAATGTGGGAGGGGCTGGTCTTGAATGCTAAGTGAACTATTTACCGGGGGAAATAGGGGGTAGGGTGTTCAACATTTCTTTTTAAAGAACACAGGTAGGCAATGAGAGGAGGGGGGGATACAGGACGGAACATTTAAATATATACCCATCATTCTACAGAGTTGTCGATCGCCCAGAGCTGTAGGGGAGGGCGGGATGAAAATCTAAATAAATAAAAATAAATTTGAAAAACCCAATTCAGGTAGGTCAAAAACAGCATTTCTGCCATCTGCAGCTCGAAAGGGCTTCATGGGGGCATGTCAAACTTCCTCACTCAAGTAGCTGCTTGCGAGAAAAGGGCGTGAAAAACTCAGAAGCTGCGGGTCACCCAACTCCCCCCTCCGTTTCGAACCACGAGGCTCGAGATCCTTGGCCCGTGGAGCCAGCCGGCCTGGCTTGTACCTCGCCTAGCTCGCCCCCGTTCCTCCCAGTCCTCTGGAGGCCTCTTCGCCTCCTCTGGAAGCCAGGAGCCTTGCCGGGAAACAAGGCCGTGAAGTTTGTTTTGCTACGAAAGGGAAGGAAAGATGATAGGAAGGAAGGAAAAGTCTCCCCACGTTTTGTTTACCGACCCGTACGTCGGTTGCCGGGCCAACCAAACATCTGCATCATGCCTCCAGATGTTGCAGCATCCAGATGCCATTGCAAAGCGGTGAGGCAATTGCGCAAAAAAGACTCCCTGAGTTAACAGTGGTTTAATGAGTTGTGCACGAAAGGGGAGGGGGGGTCAGAGAGCAGAGAAAGTGACCCGTTATACCCTCAGATTCTTTTCTGCCCTTTCTAACCCAAAGGTGAGATTTTCCACCGGGCCTGAGGATCTTCCTGAACTCTGTGGGCTGGGTGTGCCTAGAGTGGCCCTTAGGAGAATGCCTGTCAGGAGAGGCAAAGGATGGACAAAAAAAATAAAGTGTGCCAGGACACAAACTGGGGGCCATTTCGCACGGCTTCAAAGTAGCAGAATGGTTGCTATTTGGAAACGCTACTAATTTGCCATAACCCACGACGTCGTAGACAATCTGCAACAATCCTGAAACCAATCAGCAAAAAGCGCTTCGTTGTGGCGCTTTCAGGGGAATCCAGAAAAGTGGATTCACCCTCCGGATAGCGATACACTCCTGCAACCAATCTGCAACAGTAGCGCTAAAGACCTGTGCGTTACCATTGTTGCTGGTTCTTCAAAGTCCCTCCCCCTGGCTCTCTCCCCCAAACTTCCGGCGAAGCGATCGCCATTTTTTTTTTCTCCGAGCGAGCGGGGATAAACGCACCGGCGAGCCTCTTTCTGTTTAGAGGCTTCCCTGGCTTCAGTCCTTCACCTTTAGTCACTAAGCACAAACCACTTAAAAGCCCGTTTGCTGAAATAAAGTCCCTTTATTTTTTACAAATAAATTCAGCCGAAAATCGGGCCCGTGAGGGGGGGGGGGATTTTTTTTTTATCACTCGAGGCAGCGTGCAAACGATCATACAATCAAACGACAGCTCACATTAGGCAGCTGGATGGGTCTCTCCGTAGCAACGAATCTACCTAGATTCGTTGCTATGGGTCGTTTTTTTTTTTAAACCTTTCTTAAAGGGAAAGGGGCTGTTTGGGAGCATGCTAACGGCTGCCCATTGGCTGCTTGACGGCCAGGGGCGGGACGAGCTTGGCAATAGCGCTTCCTTTCTAGCGATTTCTGCCGAGACCGGAAGCCTGTGGGAAACGCTAAAAAACGCAACTGATTCCACTACAAAGGCAGGTATGCATAATGACGAATTCCACTATTTTAAATGGCGATTTTTCATTCCGCAAACAATTTGCAACAAAGATCCCTGTGCGAAAAGGCCCTGGTTATTAATCGTTTTCAAATGCATTTTCTTCAGTGGCAAGTCAACTAATCTTAACTCCGTAGTTCAAGAGAAAATTCTTCAAAAATTATTTTTATATACAATATAGTTTGGGGGACAAGCAAGTGTGGCAACAGCCTAGTAAAACTACGGTGTTAAGATGATTATTCCTGCCACTCCTGTTTGAAAAAAGAACAATTTCTTTGTAATATTTGCTGCTGGTTTGCCACTGATGAAAATACGCTTGCAAATGATTAATTACTGGTCTGTGTTCTGGCAGCCTTTATTTTTGGAATAAAAGAGGACTTCGCTTATTGACTCTACTGGGGTAGCCCGTTTGCCAGCTTCCTTGTTTGCTTCCTGCAAGTCTGACAAGTCACCTTCTCCGTTTCCAACTGGAGGTTGGCAACCTTAGGGCTACTCCCTTGCAACCCTCAGCTTATAGATAGAGATTTTTCTCTATCTCCAGACTTAGAAATCTCTTCCTGTGGTTGTGCTGGGGTTTGGGTTGCCAGCTCTGGGTTAGGAAATACTTGGAGACTTTGGGGGTGGAGCCAGGAGTAGGCAGGATTTGGGGCGGGGAAAGACCTCAGTGGAGAGCCAGTTTGGTGTAGTGGTTAGGAGTGCGGACTTCTAATCTGGCATGCCAGGTTCGATTCTGCGCTCCCCCACATGCAACCAGCTGGGTGACCTTGGGCTCGCCACAGCACTGATAAAACTGTTCTGACCGAGCAGTGATATCAGGGCTCTCTCAGCCTCACCCACCCCACAGGGTGTCTGTTGTGGGGAGAGGAATGGGAAGGTGACTGTAAGCCACTTTGAGCCTCTTTCGGGTAGGGAAAAGTGGGATATAAGAACCAACTCGTCTTCTTCTTCTTCTTCTGGAGTGGAATGCGATGGAGATCACCCTCCCAAGCAGCCATTTTCTCCAGAGGGACTGATCTCTGTTGCCAAGAGATGATCTATAATTTCAGGTGATCTCCAGGTCCAACCTGGAGACTGGCACCCAGCGCTGGGGTGGGGGGACAAACCCTATCAGCATTCCTTTCTCAGCCTCAAAAGCTATTCCTGGCTTCCCACCACCTCTTGAAGAAGAAGAAGAAGAAGAAGAAGAAGAAGAAGAAGAAGAAGAAGAAGAAGAAGAAGAAGAAGAAGAAGAAGAAGAAGAAGAAGAAGAAGAAGGAGTTGGTTCTTATATGCCACTTTTCTCCACTCGAAGGAGTCTCAAAGTGGCTTACAGTTGCTTTCCCTTTTCTCTCCCCACAACAGACACCCTGTGAGGTGGGTGAGGCTGAGAGAGCCCTGATATCACTGCCCGGTCAGAACAGCTTTATCAGTGCTGTGGAGAGCCCAAGGTCACCCAGCTGGTTGCATGTGGGGGAGTGCAGAACCAAACCCAGCTTGCCAGATTAGAAGTCCGCACTCCTAACCACTCCTTCACCAAGCTTTGGGAGGCTGCTTCAGAAAGACCTAGAGGGCACTGGCATTGAGATTCCTGGGTCTGGTTACCAACAGACCTGGAGAAAAAGGACCTGCCATTTTTTTTATAGAGGCTAGAATGTGTGGAAATGGGCAGGTGGGGCAGCAACACCCCCGGCAAATAACATTCCAGAAAGCCTCTGTTAAATGGAGAGGACTTGTTTTCCTCCAGGCTCTCTATAACCCTTCCAGTAGAACAAGCCCATTTGGAAGCAGCTCCCTTCCTGGGGGATACTTGGCTCTTGGTATCTCACAATTTTGTAGAAATTCCCAACATTTTGTGGGTTTTCCCCTGCCCTTTGGGCGGCCTTTCTGAAATTGGTCCTGGTGGCCAATATACAAGGCACATATACCATGTTGCCTTCTTTATTCATTTTGGCTAGTAGCCTCTGATGCACTGCTCCTCTGTGAACCTGACTAATCTTCCCTCCTCCCATCTTCACTTCTCCCACTGACAGTGAATTCCACAAATGTCTGTACTCAGTGAGTAATTAAACTTCCTTTTGGCTGCCCAAAATCTGCCTCCCACTATCATCGTTGGGAACCCCCTAAGTTCCAGAATTATCAGGGGGAGAGAGCTCCTTCTATCCATTTTCTCTACCTTGTGTGCAATTTTATAATCTTCTTTATCAAGACTTCGTCTGGAGAAGAGGAGAGGGAGAGGGAACATGATTAAGGAGGAGGGCAAAGAGCAGTTCCTGCTGGCAGCAAAGGATAGCTCTCACAGTAATGGTTTTAAACTACGTTTAGAACATATCTGCTAGATATTAGGGGGGAATTTCACAGTTGGAGTAGTTCAGCAGTGGAATGGGCTGCCTCAGGAGGTGGGGAGCTCCCCCTCACTGACAGTCTTCATGCAGCAGCTAGACAAATACTTATCCTGGATACTTCAGGCTGATCCTGCATTGAGTAGGGGGTTGGACTAGATGGCTTGTCTGGCTTTTTCCAAGTCCAGGATTCTATTCTATTCTATTCTATTCTATTCTATTCTATTCTATTCTATTCTATTCTATTCTATTCTATTGAATCATAGAATCATAGAGTTGGAAGGGAACTCCTGGGTCATCTAGTCCAACCCCCTGCTCAACGCAGGACAAACACATGCATTATCCAGCATGTGCAGAAAGACTCCAGTTGTCATTCCAAGAGATCCCCAGACCTCCCCGGGAGGTTGGCCACCTCAACACAGGCAGCAAGCTGTCTTTTGTGTCTCCATGCCGGGCCTCTCCCTAGATTCAGGACCAGCTACGTACAACAGCCTGGAGGGTCTGGTTTCTCTGCCGTTAGGCAAGTTCTGTTCAGTCTCTTCCCGGGCCCAGGTGAATCTGGGTCAGGGCTGGTGAGTCAGAACAGAAGAGGGAATCGGAAACAAAAACAGAGCAATAAAATCTTGGCCTCACCCTTCTGCTTGTGGCCCGCAGGCCTTGAAAATCTCTCTCTGGCAAGAGCAGCTGCCCCATGGCAAGACAAGAGGGGGGGCACGGGGAGAGATGAGGCAGAGATTTTTCCATTGTCTTGTCCAAGGAGTTGTGTTTTTCGGGGTGCGTTTGGGGGGAATTTCTGGTCTCATGCATAAGGTCCCGGGTGGGGGTGGGGGGGTGAGTTAGTCACTGCAGGGAAATGAGGTGAGATCAGCATGTGGAGGGGGGGGAGAAAAGCTGGGGAAGCCAGGAGAAAAATCCATGCACCTCAGCCACTGGAAAAGGCGACTTGCAGAGCCGGGAATTCAGTAAACACTGCAGCTGCCTGGCTGGATCAGGTCAAAGGGCTGGCCTTTCCCTGCCTGTCAGAGGCCTCCGGGAAACTCACTGGCAGGGCAGGAGGGAATGGCCTTCCCGCCACCCCTGCAAATTGTGAGGATCAGAGGCATACGCAGGAAACAAGAGTGGACGGATTGGGTGAGGAGAAGACACCTAGTCCAAGCTATGGTTGCCAACATTCTTATTTATTTTATTCATTTATAATTTCGCTAATCCTCTTGGGCTATTCCTGGAGACTTGGGCGAGGGAATCATGGAGAGAGAGCAGCATTCAGGGAGGGGAGGGACTAGGGATGCCATCTTCCAGATGGGACCTGGGGATCCTCGAGAATTACAGCTTATTGCTTGACTTGCGAAGTCGGTTCCCCTGGAGAAGACGGCTGCTTTGGAAGGTCCCTGAGGTCCCTGTCCTCTCCAGGCTCCATTCCCAAATCTCCAGATGTTTCCCGAACTGGGCCTGATCTGCACACAACAGATAATACACTTTCAATGCACTTTAACTGGCAATGTACTTTAGCTGGCAAAGCACAATGAAAGTGCATTATCCTATGTGTGCGGAATGGGCCCAGTTGTCATCCCAGGAGCTCACCTGCCGCCACCTGGAGGTTGGCAACCCTGGCTGGAGAGCTGTAGTTATAGTGGGATATCGTCAGGCCCGTCTTGGAGATCCATCTAGCTCTGCCCACTCTGGGTTTGGAAATCCTGGAGATTTGAGGGCATGCAGTCCACCCTCCGAAGCAGCCATCTTCTCCAGAAGCGGAATAAAGGATTTAAATAGGTAATAAGAGATTTATTTTGTTGTCTGGAGATCAGCTGTAATCCCCAAGCCAGAGGTTGGCAGTTCTCAAACCAACTACTTATTGCAACGTCCCTCTTTTGGGTTGTGCGTCCCGAGGGAATTTCTGGGAGAACTCCGGAAGACACCTGATAAAAAAATAGGTCTGGGCACGGACAGGTGCGGATACCCTTTCCTTCCCATCCCGTTCCCCCTTCCCATAAGGTCCTGTCTAAAACAGTCAATGCTAATACCAAAAGCCCTGCAGTGGCAGCTATTTTATAATAATAAGAACCAGATCCTTGGAGAGATCAAACAGCCTAGTAAACGTTATTTGGGTTTAGCGTTTTCTTTCAAGGAAAACGAATAGGGTCAGTTTGCTTTAGAATGCGGTTGCGGAATTAACGAGGCCGGGAACCGCAGGCAGAGGAGAGCTCTCAAAAGAATGTACCACCAGCCCGAGAGGGATCCTTTGCGTGCGAGAGAGGTGTCAGAGGCGCATCCCAGTGTCCCTGTTTCCAGCTGCGCAATGAAGCAGGGCATGCAAAACGAAGAACCAGTAGAGGTCAGCCCTCATTGGTCCCAGAGAAGATGAGAAAGATTATGGGCACGAACCAGATGTGGCGGGAAATATCCAACAGGGGGCTCTTCTGGAAAGCCAGCTTTGTATAGTGGTTAGGAGTGCGGACTTCTAATCTGGTGAGCCAGGTTTGATTCCCCGCTGGTTTGATCACCAGCTGGCTGTATATGGAGGAGCGGGGAATCAAACCTGGCTCACCAGATTAAAAGCTGCCGATTTTAAGAGAGCCAGTTTGGTGTAGTGGTTAGGAGTGCGGACTTCTAATCTGGCATGCCGGGTTCGATTCTGCGCTCCCCCACATGCAGCCAGCTGGGTGACCTTGGGCTCGCCACAGCCCTGATAAAGCTGTTCTGACCAAGCAGGAATATCAGGGCTCTTTCAGCCTCACCCACCCCACAGGGTATCTGTTGTGGGGAGAGGAATGGGAAGGCGACTGTAAGCTGCTTCAAGACTTCTTCAGGTAGAGAAAAGCAGCATATAAGAACCAACTCTTCTTCTTCTTCAGCAATATCAGGGCTCTCTCAGACTCACCCACCTCACAGGGTGTCTGTTGTGTGGAGAGCAAAGGGAAGGCGATTGAAAGCCGCTTTGAGACCCCCTTGGGTAGATAAAAGCAGCATATAAGAACCAGCTCTTCTTCTTCTTCTGTGAAAAACTCCTGAGCAGCCTCTGGTAGTGGATCAAAGGAGCAGGAAACCTCCAATTGAGCCAATCAGAAGGAAATTATTTGGAAAATATCAGGAAGTTCCTAATCCACATACATTAACTACACATCCCCTCAATGCCCCCTGTCGGATGGCCTTCAAGCGCTGTTGAATCAAACACATCTCAGATCTTGCATAGTCCAACTGGTACTTGAGAGGGAGTCTCTCCAGAGGAAGGCCATGGCAAAGCAACCCTGCTTCTCATTTGCCCTGAAACCCCAAACTGCGGCCCTCCAGATGTCCATGGACTACAATTCCCAGAAGCTCCTGCCAGCATTTGCTGGCAGGAGCTTCTGGGAATTGTAGTCCATGGACATCTGTAGTCCATGGACATCTGGAGGGCCGCAGTTGGACTACCCCTGGCCTAAGTAGTCTGTGACTCAACTGCACTTTACACACCCAGAGCTGATCACCCCTTGAACGAGAATTGTCCTGGATCCCCATGTTTTGCCAGCTGGGTCTTAAAGATTATTAAAAATTATGACTCCAGGCTTCTGTTTGGGACCCAGCTGCCCCAGGGAGAGGTGCAAAGGTTGTGGTCTAGGGGGTGGGGGTGGAATAAGGCTTGGAAGAACGGGCTGTTCTGTTGTCTGACTCTTCCTGCTGTGACCCTCAGAGGAGGTGATCAGACAGAGAGGCAGAGGTGGAGCAGAGGGACTCCGTGAGTCAGTCTTTGGCTGAGGCCTCAGGCTGGTCTCGCTTGTTTGTTGTTTCTCTAACAACAGAGACAAATTCCATGTGCTTCGACGTTCTGCCGCAACCAGAAATTAAAATGAAAAATTCCAGCGTCGGATTCCGGAGTTCTTCTGTAATCGGGGAACGGGATGGGGTGGGTCAGGAGTGAAAGCCCCAGGGGGGTCGTGGGTGGTTTGTGTGTGTGTGTGTGTGTGTGTGTGTTTTGTGGGCATAAAATGTGGCAACTTACTTTTCTGCCCCTGGGCTTTGAGCGGAGGCAAAGCAGGAGAAATTCAACCAATTAAGCGTTTCCTACCCGCGTGCCAAGAAAATGCCAGGAAATGTTTTCCTGGTTAAGGGTTGAATTGTGATGCAGCTCTTCCGGACACACAAGCCCAGGCTGGTCTGTGTGTGTGTCGGGGGGGGGGGGAAGTTGGCAACTCTGTGCAGGCAGGAGGGAGTAAATGGATACCAGGATGCTTTCCATGGGGACAGCAGGAGGTGTTGGACCCTTAGGGGGCCGGAATGTGCTGATTGCCCCATTACCAAGAGTCTAGTTTGTGTGCAACTAGCAAACCTGGGGGGTTGTTTCATTCCTATCCCGCTCTTCTTCCAAATGTTTGAGTCGAGTGGGACCTTTCAGGCCAATCAAGTTTTTATTCTGACAGAACCTAAACAGTTCCGCAGGGCCTGCAAAAGGGAGCTCCTCCGCCAGGCATTTGGTTGAGGTTGACCCAAACCTCCGCTTCCAATTGGCCCCCAAGCCCTCCCCCCCACCCACTACGACCGACACTAATCGGCCTTGCCCTCTGGGTCCCTGTAAGAGCTGAGCTGAGGCTCTTGCAATTTCTATTTTCTAATGTTATTGGTGAAGGTGAAGGTGAAGGTGAAGGTGAAGGTCTCCCCTGTGCAAGCACCGAGTCATGTCTGACCCTTGGGGTGACGCCCTCCAGCGTTTTCATGGCAGACTCAATACGGGGTGGTTTGCCAGTGCCTTCCCCAGTCATTACCGTTTACCCCCCAGCAAGCTGGGTCCTCATTTTACCGACCTCGGAAGGATGGAAGGCTGAGTCAACCTTGAGCCGGCTGCTGGGATTGAACTCCCAGCCTTATGGGCAGAGCTTCAGACAGCATTTCTGCTGCCTTACCACCCTGCGCCACAAGAGGCTCTTCTCTTGTAACATTGTTATAACAAGAGGCTCTTCTCTTGTAACAATGTTATTGTTATGATCATGTTATTACTGTTATCACCTGTTACTATATGTTATCTGTAACTTTTCCTGTTTCCTGTAAACCGCCCTGAGCTCTCGGGGAAGGCGGTATATAAATATAATAATTAATTAATTAATTAATAATAAATAAATAAATAACGCTTTCGTGCGCATGCCACATTCCACCTAGCCCACTCCAAAGTGTTCTCAACACCTGTCTCTTTCTCTTTTGGGTATTTGCCACCTCCAATTGACCTTAGTATGGCATTGCCCACAGAGGGGGGGTCGGGATTTCTCGCTCCCAGGTTCTGGGGCATCGCCTCTCCTGCCGCCTAGCGTAGGTCTTCTTTCACATTCAAGTCATACATTCACCCGAATTGGGGTCCGAAATGTAATAGACAAACTGCATCACCTAGGCAAAAGGCTACGAACGATGTGACATCATCACAACCTGCCTGGAAACCCTTACCTGGCCATTGGCTGAGAGGGCGTCATGGAACATTCACAAACATTCTAGTCACTTGTGACTAAGTGACACGACCGCTGGCCTCGGGGGAGGAATATTTTGAACAGGGAAGCCAGCATGCCAGGCGGAAATGAGATTTACGGCGGCAACACGGCTACATAAACAAATGGACTCTGGCCGCCGGTTCATAAATTTTAGCGTGTGTGATCAGGCAAATGTTCCCCAATCATCTGAGGAATTAAAATTTGGCTTCAAGGCACTGCCGTACAGCTGCTGCAGCCACGGACCTAATTATCTCTCTATAGAAGCCAGTTCCTCAGCGTTCCTTCCCATGCTTCCAAGATCCCGTCACACTTTGATGTGACCAAGACAAAGAACCCCAAATGGAGGCTTTCGCAAATAGGAGCTGATTCTTAACACCTGGGGCAAAGAGTGTGGAGGAACAGGTTGTCTTTTCTCCGAACAGGACGTGATAGATGTCGTAATAGTGGAATTTTGGGCTGGGTTCGTGATTTCAACCGATATCCGTGCTGAATATGAGAAATAAATCAACGTGATAACCTTTAGACTTCACAGAATCCCAGGCAGAGGAAGCAGGGAAGTTTTGGTTTGAGACAATGTTGCTGCATTTGCTAAGCACCGCTTGTTTTTCACTTGGGCAGTTATTTTTGGCTAGAAGATCCATGGTTTGAATTGTGCTCTGACAGGGCAATAGAACTCTCCAAACCATTATCATGAGAATGGGAATTGCCCTTGGACAGCCATGTCCTTTGCTTCCAGTTGGTAACAATTACAATATAAAGGAACAGTGATTAGCCTTCCTAGAAACTAAGGGCATTTATGCACATTAGCTAAAATAGCCTCACACCCGCGGAATGGCAAAGCACAACATTATATCGTGCCTCCCAAGCCCTCCTCACCTTTTATCTTGTCTCTCCTTCGTCTGCCGTCTTTTCACGCGTCTCACCCTCATCATCCGCTGCTGGAACAGGCGGAAGACAGCAAGCGCCTCATACGCGTCGTGCTTCTGCCTGTCAATCAATCCAGGCAACCAATCCCCTTCCTCCGTTTTTTGAAGCCGTTTAAAGGTTCCGCAATGCCTGCTAATTCGACCAGCATGATGCTACGTGTAATGTGTGTGGATATCCCCTTTGGATTGCTGCTACCAGATTCCATGGTATGCGCAGCGTACATACTGTCTCTGCTTGTTCACAATGGTACCTTCTGACCTTCCGGGTGAACTTTGGTCACTTTGGTCAGCTGAACAGCTATACAAAGCAATGACAATTAGCATTCTTACTAACGATGGATCAAATAGGAGATAATCTCACAATTTCGACAAGGCAAGCCTTTCTCGAGTGTCTTCTGTCAGGCAGATTCAAATGGGCAGCCATGTTGGTCTGAAGAAGAAGAAGAAGAAGAGTTGGTTCTTATATGCCGCTTTTCTCTACCCAAAGGAGGCTCAAAGCGGCTTACAGTCCTTTTCTCTCCCCACAACAGACACCCTGTGAGGGAGGTGAGGCTGAGAGAGCCCCAATATGTCTGCTCGGACAGAACAGGTTTATCATTGCTATGGCAAGCCCAAGGTCACCCAGCTGGCTGCATGTGGGGGAGTGCAGAATCAAACCCAACACGCCAGATTAGAAGTCTGCACTCCTAACCATTACACCAAACTGGCTCAATAAAATCAGAGTCCAGTAGGACCTATAAGACTAACAAAGATTTATTCAAAGCATGAGTTTTTGAGTGCAAGCACTCTTCTCTCAGGCACTTATACTTTTTCTTGAAATCTTCGTTTTGCTTTTTTGAGCAACTGTTTAATGTGTTTGCTTTCTTATTTTAACAAACTGTGAAAAACGCTTCTTGGGTAGCTGATAGGCTTTTTGCTTTTCTTCCCAGAAATTGTGATAACGAACATAGGTTCCATCACACACGTCCTGTCTGAGGTAAACTTTGTTCATCACACACTTCTTTTTGTAACAGTAACTTTTTGAGACACCGACTCTGCCTCAGATCCACAAGCACAGAGAAGCCGAGGCACAGACTGACAGTTAACCGACTTTAACTGACAAAACGTCACAGAACGGTTAGAATTCTCCCAGCATGCACTGCTCCTCCTTGTATGCAAGGATATAAAAACCCAACAAGACAGGGTTGGTATTAGATGTTCTATCGGTGGTATATCACACCAAAGATCATAAGAAAATTCTCCCAAAAAAATTCTCCCCCAAAGATGCCAAAACAGCTAAAATAAATGGTTTTTTACACAACGTGGCTAGGTTACTAGTGGCACAGAAATGGAGGCTGCCATGGCTACCAGAAACAGTTTAGAGATGCAAGCTGAAGGACCTAGTCTCAATGGCAAAGTTGACAAGCCTTCTGCATAGAGAATCCTCGGGGGGAAAATTTAGAGCATTGGAAATGTTTTTGGGAATACAAGGGAATATAACATATACCTATTGAAAAGCTCTGTAAGAGCAAGGAAGCTTCACAGACCTCAAGCCAATCCTAGGGTGGAGGGTATAGGATTAAATTGTAGACAATTACTGTTCTCCCTCCTCATGCTTTGCCTTTTCCCCCTCCAATGGCTTTGTATCCAAACCCCACTGCCCCCCAAAAAACCAACAGTTAGGAACCTTTAAGGCCAACCAAATTTTATTCAAGGTATAAATAAGCCTTTGTGTGCATGCATACTTCCTCAGATACAATGAAATGGGAATGACGGGGCATATATATAGATAGAGGGTGAGCAGTAATTTATAATCTAGAGAACCAGGTTTGATTCCCCACTCCTCCACATGCAGCCCGCTGGAATTTCCTGAGCCACAAAGCAGCCATTTTCTCCAGGGGAACTGATCCCTGTCGCCTGGAGATGAGCTGTAAAACTGGAGGATCTCCAGGACTCACTTGAGAACTGGCATCCCTGTTTGAGAACCAGTGTGGTGGTTTAGAACGGTGGTCTCTAATCTGGAGGAAGGGATTATAATAACCAACTCTTCTATTTTCTGCTGTTTGCTCACGTTTCGACATGGTTGCCTTGCAGTAAAGGAGAGAAATGGGCAGATCCAACTGTCTCTTTCACACATCACATCTGGCTTGGCCCTGAGGCTGACTTCTAATACTTTAATCCTGGGGGCGGGGGAGATGGTGTTCCCTCAGCATTGAGGTGCTCTGGCTTGATATGGCTGGTTTGAGGGCCAAAAAGCTTCCCTTGAACTATTGGAATTCCTGTGTTTCCCTCTCAGTAGAACTACAAGTTGTGCCAATGGAAAAAGCTGCGTATAACGGGCAGAATGCCACAGATACCATCATGCTTATCTGGCCATATTTCCTTTGTGGGGGTATTTGGAGCCAGAGACTAAATGTTAAGCACCAGCCTTTGTGTTAAGAGATAATGAGGGCTGGGGCTGTAAGCAGCTGCTCTGAACCACGCTGAAGGCCAAACTGGGATTCCTCAGATGACTGGAAAACCTTTGCCTGATCGGCTAACTTGAATAATTTCTACCACCTGTTATATGGCTGGATTCACAATGTGGGTGTAGAACCCTTAGGATGCTTGGAAAACTTTGGCCTATGTTGAAAGCTTGGTTCAGACATCATGTGACACCAACTTGTCATTAACTATCCCTACTGTGGTTGTCTGAGCATTCATTGATTCTGGTGACTTCAAACCAGGATCTTAAGGCTATCGGGTGCTAGCTGAGGTCTGGAGTTCTCCTGGAAATACAGCTAATCTCCAGACTATAAAGGTGAAGGTAAAGTTATCCCCTGTGCAAGCACCGAGTCATGCCTGACCCTTGGGGTGACGCCCTCCAGCGTTTTCATGGCAGACTCAATACGGGGTGGTTTGCCAGTGCCTTCCCCAGTCATCACCGTTTACCCCCCAGCAAGCTGGGTCCTCATTTTACCGACCTCGGAAGGATGGAAGGCTGAGTCGACCTTGAGCCGGCTGCTGGGATTGAACTCCCAGCCTCATGGGCAGACAGCTTTAAACAGCATTTCTGCTGCCTTACCACCCTGCACCACAAGAGGCTCTAGACTATAGAGGCTCCAGACTATAGAGACCAGTTTATCTGAAGTTTATCTGGCAGCTTTTGGAGGGCAGACTCTACGGTAGATTATAGAGTCTGAGAGAAACAGAAGTCCTAGATTCGCATCACACCCCTTTGTTCCCTCCCCAGACTCTGCTCCCAAATCTCCAGAAATTTCCCCCGCCAGAGTTGGTAATCTGAAACCATGTCATGAAGTTGGTCTATTAACCTCAGGCTGCTCCTTCGTGAAGGCTTTTCTCTGAGGTCCAAACTGGAGAACATTGTGTGTTTTTTTGGGGGGGGGGATATCTACAGGACCAGAGTTGTGAGGGCTTGCCTGACAGCCAGTGGGGGACTAGGGTGGATATGGACAGGAAAATCATGAGAGGGCTGGCTGTTGGCCAGTGGAGTGAAGTCACTTAGGGGGTGACATCATGCCTTTCTAGGAACTGGCCCAAACTCTATGGCTTTATTGTTCAATATCAGTCGGTTCCTAGTGAGAGGTGTCATCACTTATGATTCTTCCCAGAAGGCAAGGTGGGCGGTGAATGGGCTCTTGGATGGTTCCTGAGAAAACCACAAATGCAGAATGCCAGGCATAAATTCAGCATCCAGAATTCAATGCAGTGAGAACGCACAGGCAAATAGTAACTGCGGGAATGGTCTGAGAGTAATTAACGTAGACCAACCACTCCATTCCCTCCTTCTCCTCTCAAGCATGGAGGCTGTAGTGCTGTTAGATCTGTATTCGAGTCCAGTCGCACCCGTTCGAGTGGAGTGCAGTAGTTTCAATTATAAGCTTTTGAGAGTCAAAACTCCCTTTGTCAGCACTGTAGCAAGGCAGGGGAAACAGCTGTGACAGGACTGTGTTTCGTCTCACCTTACCTCGACGATCCCGGAAGAGCTAAGGGCCTTGCCGGAGATACCAGCTTTCCGCAGGGCCTGTAAGACGGAGCTCTTCAGCCAGGCGCATGGCTGAGGCCGGGCTGTGGTCCTGGAGTTACCATCAGGGGATCCCCTAGAACCAATGAGATCAGGACCCTCGCTTCTAATGAAAGAGCTCCAGACTGCAAGCTGGACAGGGGAGGAGATGGCGGGTTAATTTTAATGAATTGCCATATTTTATGTGTGGGGATTTTAAGAGTCGTTGTTTTATTCTTTTGTTGTAAACCGCCACGAGTCTTTGACAGCGGGGGTGTATAAGTCAAAAGGTAGGTAGGTAGGTAGGTAGGTAGGTAGGTAGGTAGGTAGGTAGGTAGGTAGGTAGGTAGGTAGGTAGGTAGGTAGATAGATAGATAGATAGATAGATAGATAGATAGATAGATAGATAGATAGATAGATAGATAGATAGATAGATAGATAGATAGATAGATAGATAGATAGATAGATAGATAGATAGATAGATAGATAGATGGAGAATGGAGAATGGAGAATGGAGAATGGAGAATGGAGAATGGAGAATGGAGAATGGAGAATGGAGAACCTTCCAGCTACGGAAGCTACTCCTCAAGCCCACCAGTATTTCCTTGTGGGCCAGGCACTTCTGAACTGTATAGAACACATTTTTTAAACCACATTTTCTACAAAAAAAAATGGAATGCTTTAAAGCTATTCTTGGACAACCCTCCCAGACAGTCCTAAGATGGCCTCTCCCAAAAGATAAACCGGAGAGTCTTTCCCATGCAAACCTGTCTCCTAGCACACTGCCTCGTTGAAAAGTATCTGGACTGATTTCGCAGATACCATTAAGGAAGAATTTTTGGCCTGTGCTGACCAGATGAGCTTTAGAAGACACTGCCCAGGGAGCTTGTGGAATCTCCTGTGGGAGGGGAGAATTGAGAGAAGGTCGGAGAAGAATCTGTCGGTGAGAGGAGGGATCAAGTATCCTGGCTGCGAGCAGGAACTGTCCAAACACCATGCTTCTGGCCAACTCCTCTTCAGGTCCGGTCTGTTTCTGATTTTCCATGACTCCACCACAGGGCCAATCGAATTATGTCTGTATGTGCTCACAGGAGTACGGCTGGATAGATGTGAGGGCTCCTCTAAAGGTTCTTTTCTAACTCAGAGGTACTCATAGCTACTGGGATCCACCTGAGGGCTACACTGGTACGTGCCCAGTGGCTCTAATAATGATAATGATGATGATAATGATTATTATAATTTTAATGATGAATTATTTATAACGCCCTTCTCAGATGCTCAGGGCAAGCCCCAATATATTAATAAGAAAACAGTAGCAAAATTCTCAATGATAATAACAATAAAACCTACATTACAATCACTCATCTTGAAGTTCTTCTGGTGGGAGGGGCAATATAAGCATAGATTCCAACATAGTTTGACTTTTTTTTCTTTCTTTCTTTCTTTCTTTTTTTTTTTGAGTAGAGAGGCCAGAATTTCGATATTGTTCCAGGCTTCAGCTGTAGGCCGGCAGAACAGCCCTGTCTAGCAGGCAATCAACAACTGTCCTAAGTCTGCTGAAGGGCTCTAATCTGTTTCAGGATCCCAAGAGACCACCAGGCCCACCTGCAGGCTGGCAATCCATCTTCCCAAACTGCAGAAACTCAACATTATTACTCTGCATGCTGGCTTTCACCTGGATTTAAGTTGTCTTTAGCTGAGCCAACAGCTTCTAGTTTCTGATTTGCTTTCTGCTATTAATTTTTCACTTGCCGCTGTTGGCCATCTTCTGTATATGTTTTGTAGATCCTTAAGATTTAATGGTGGGATTTTAATTGCTCTGACGTGCCTCTCTGGCAATGAGCCTTTCCTGAAAAGTTTCCACAAAACAGATCTTTCAGAGTGTGACAGGACAACTTCCCCTGAAGGGACATGAGCCTGTCTGCAGAACTGGAAAAGTTCCAGTAAAGAAAAAAAAGGACCTGAACTTTCCCCAGACACAGAGCAGAAAGTGATCTCAAGGGTCATCTAGTCCAACCCCTTGCACAACACAGGAAAGTCAAAACCACCTCTCACACACACCTTCACTCCCCCAGTGACACGTACTCCATCTGTTTGCTGTACTTGTCAGTTTCCCAGTTTTAATTGTTTGTTTTGTGATTCCTTTTGTGTGGTGTTATCTGGGGATGGCAGACCCACTCCTGACGTGACTTGCACAGGTGGAGACCCCTGGGTTGGTGGGGCAGGCCCCAATGCATGCTGGAACAAGACCACAGCACGGGAAGGTATGGATGGGAGGTTCCTTGGGTCGGCCACACCTGTCACACTGCCCAGTGGGAAGCCTTGTACAGAACCCCCAAAATTACAGATGAGGCCTGCAACAACCCACCCCTCTCATGCAAGAGGAGAGGCCTTCTTAGGCGGAACTTGCTGGCAGCGGGCGTCATGATGGCCACAACAATAAACAGCTTTCAAAAGGGATTTTCTTTTTTTTACATCCGTCAGCGATAAAGGTTGAGTCTTGCTGGGGAAGTCAATCTGCATCGCTTCAAAAATCCATCACGAAGAGGAGAGAGATCAAAGCCGAATGTCGACGCCAAAACCATTGTTCCACGGGCTGAATTAAAAATAATAATTCAGAGTCACTGACTGAAAAGTTGCCTCATTTTCCGTTCCGGAGGTGGACGCAGGCCTGAATTGTCACACGATCAGAACGGGGCTGGCTCGCTGTGGAACGTAATTGCTCTTCTTTATTAGTTATTTATATTTACCTTGCCTTCCAGCCAAAACTCGACTCCCACAGCAATACATACAGTCATAAAAATCACTCCAGATTACCATGTCGTTGGAAAATGTGCTTGAGGGGAGGGATCCTCCAGGAAATCTCTGCTTCGGCGCAAGATGGAAGCAGCCCAGTTCCCCTTCTGGCTCCAGCAGTGGCAGTAGGGAGATGTGAGGTAGGGGCCTGATGGACAAATTTCTGGCCGCTCGCTCTCCTTCCGTCCTTCCGAGGTCCCCGTCTGATAGCAGGAAGCTGAGGGAAGGTGCTCCATTTGGGCTGGAGGGAGGCACCAAGGACAGGAGACCTGGCGGCTCCTGCTTTATTTTCGAGAGCTTTAACGTTTCATCCTGCTGGGCCGATTCGTCGGCCAGTTTGGAGCGGTTCTCCCCACACAGGGATGGGATTCGTTTACCCTTTGGAAGGAATCAAGAAAGTTGCACGCTTATCTCCTCAGATGGTTTGGCCTTTGAAATAGGATTCTCCCCCTTTCCCTCCTTCTGTTTGTGTCCATGTAGGTATCATCAGGATAGCTAATTCTGAAGCCATGGTGTGGTGGTATGGTTAAGAGCAGCGGGCTCTGTTCTGGAGAACTGGGTTTGATTCCCTGCTCCTCCACATGCAGCCAGCTGGGTGGCCTTGGGCTAGTCACAGTCCTCTTGGAGCTGTTCTCTCGTGGCAGTTCTCTTAGAGCTCTCTCAGCACTCCCTATCTTACAGGGTATAGAATCATAGAATAATAGCATGTTGTGTTATAATGGTATGTTGTGGGGAGAGGAAGGGAAAGGTGCTTGCAACTTGGCATTCCTTCGGATAGCGAAAAGCAGGGTTTATTTATGCTACTAAATTGTTAACAAGTTTTTAATTGGAGCACAATAACGTTTATTGTAGTTTTAATTCTTGTTAACGGTTGCTTTATAATCTGTATCTGTCTACTGCCCTGAGCTGGTCTCGGGATGGCGGTTTAGAGATTTTTAATAACAATAACAACAGCCATAATAATATACTGCCCTTCCGAGGGGCTCATGGCTGGTTTGCCTCATAGTAAAAGTACAACGGATGAAACATGAAACCATTTCTTGTCCAGGCAAAGGAACAATTCTGCCTTCCTCAACCGATGGGAGGAGGGGGTAAAGTGTTAGTGTAGTCCAGTGGTTCTCAGCCTTCCTAATGCCGCGACCCTTTAATGCAGTTCCTCCTGTTGTGGGGACCCCCAACCATAAAACGATGCAAGGGTTCTTTCACAGAAATTAAACCTAAACTGACCAATGTCTTGAAGATCCATTGTTCCCGATTGCATATAAATTGGGTTTTTTTCCGGGGTTTCTCAGTTCAGTTCTGCCTCTTGTCCCACCGTGCCGATCGCGCTCTTTTCTGCGGCTCCAGACAGACGAACGCTCTATCTCAATCTACCTCGCAAGGCTGTTGTGTGGGTGAAATGGAAGAGGAGGCCCAAGGCCTCTGAGCTGCGCTGCCACCTGGAGCGCCTGGCGGGAGACTGTGCCATGCTGGAGGCGCTGCTGGAGCGGCTGGCATCCAAGCGCGGGCACCTGCAGGAGGATTGACAACAGTGGGGGTGGCTCCCCCCCAGCCAAGCTGCTCGCCCTGCCACAACCCCTGTGAAAGGGTCATTCGACCCTGGGGCCCCGACCACTGGTATAGAGTGTCTCATTGGTAGATTGGCATAGTTGGCAGGGGCTCATGGGAATTGTAGTCTATGGACCTCTGGAGAGCCACAATTTGGCCAACCCACTCTAAAGCATAGTACCCTTCTGAGGTCCCTGTTCTCCCCAGGCTGCATTCTCAAATCACCAGATGTTTCCCAGCCTCAGTTCAGCAACCCTACCCCAACAGTGTCCAGGAGCACCTGGCAATCCTATGTAGCTAAGTGGGTCTTCGTTCCCAGAAGCTTTACATCAAACATATGCGGCAAAGAGTCTTTTGCCCTTTTTTTTAAGCTGTCCTTCTAGAAGAATTCTAGGGATTATTTCTTTAAAAAAACAATTCTGTCTGCCAAATGTTGGATTTGCTTGAAATTTTCGTTCCCTTCGCCCATATCATTTGGGATCCCAGAGGACTCCTGTTGTATGGTTGGATGGAGCAAAACGGGCTGGTTATACGATTAGCAGCGCTGAAGAGAAAATTTGGAACGCTCTCCCCATAACGATCCCTGGGCAAGCTGGGAAATCAGTTATGCAAAGAGTTATGTAAATCTGGTGGAGGCTGAGGTTCGCTTTAAGCGTTCCTCAGCTACTAAAAGCTGGTTAACACTTTTTCTGAATTTGCAGGCATGGCCAAGCTTATGGCTTTGATCTGGGAAAAGAATCTAACCTCTTTTTCTTACAAAATGGAAACACTGTACAGACTTTTTTTTGCCGAAAAGCAAAAGGGGTGAGTCGGTAACTTGTGGGTTTGCCGAATGAGGGTAGAGATATTTATCATAAATTTGTAATACTTGGTGATATGTTGATGAATTTCAGAATAAGCAAGCAGTGACCACGTAGACCACTATCTGGAAACTGAGGTGGTTGAAAAATACTCAGCGTAACTGATATATTTCTCATGCAATGCCCCAGTTCGTTTACTGTGAGAAAAGCAGACGATAAATAACATAAATAATGCTTTAAAAATTTTGTTGAGAAGAGCTACGGCTTTGGATGCCCAAGGTCCAAGGTTCATTCCCTGCCTTCCCCAGTTAAAAGGTCTCAAACTGAGAAAGAGGCCCTGGAAAGCTACTACCAATCAGAAGAGGGAATACTCAGGAGCAACCAATAACTTCGTTCACGATAAGGCAGCTTCACCCTTTCCTTCATGATTGGCCCAAGACCTTAGGGAATGAGGCAGTGCAGAAGCTCTATGGTTCAGCCAGTCCAAGGTTTCCCAACTTTTTGGAATTCTGACCCAGGGAGGTCCGACCACAAACTGGCCACTGCAGGAAATAAAACCAACCTCAAACTGTTAGGGACCAGCTTTATATATAAACTCTAATTGTGACTCTCTGACATTTCAGACAGAAACTCTGTTGAACAAGGTTTTTAATCTGCATAGTCAATCCGACTCCTGCTGCACAAAAGTCCCACCCAACCCCACCTAGTCCTTCCTAAAAACACCTGAAATAGTTGTTTGACTCTGTTTCTGAACTCCCCAGACTCTGTTTCCAGAGACCATTCTGCACACATAGGATAATGCACTTTCAATGTGCTTTGGCAGCCGGATTTTCCTGTTGCAGAACAGGAAAATCTACTTCTAAAGTGCATTGAAAGTGCATTATCTATTGTGTGCAGAATAGGCCCAGGCAGATCCCCCTGGAAACCACCGGCCTCATGTAGATTGGTAATCCATGTTGCCAGCTGTGCCCCCCTCCCCCCAGTTCCCAGAGGATCTGGAGCTTTGGGGCACCCTGCCCGAGGTCACGATAGTTCCCTTCATCTGTCCCTGGTGAAAATAATTCATAAACTTGTTCTAATCCTTTGGGGGGGTTGAAAGCTATCTCATCTTCATCACATGTCATAATCAACTCCATGAGTTAATTGTGCGCCGTTTGAAGAATTTCCTTTGGTCTGAGCTGGATCGGTTGCCAATCGGTTGGTTGGCTGACATCACTTTCTAGGGTCACAAGACAAAAACCTCTTTCTGTTCACTCCCCCCCCTTGGAATACTGTTTGTAAATCCCTTTACAAACTCCTTGCCTCATGAGTTGTCTTCCCCCGACCCCGAACTGAAAGGCTGCCACATTTCCCCACAAGGAAGGTGCTCCAAATTCTTGATGATCATCGCTGCCTTTTTCTGTACTTTCTCCAGCTTAATGATATCACTTTTTGACATGGGGTGACCAGAACTGCACACGCTGTTCTAAGGATGGGTTTACGTAATGGCCTTCTCTTTTATTTTCAATCACTTTTTCAACCACAATAATAAAAAAAAAAATTGCCCTTTGCAGCATGTGGAGATCGTTTTTTTTGTTTTGTTTTGTTTTTGCCGTGACCCCAGGATTTCATTCTTCAACTCACCAGCATTTTTTGTTTTGTTTTAAAGAGGCTCTTTAATTTATGACATTCCTATGTAAAGAATAAACATTTTTTATTAGAACCAGGATAGTTCTCATTCAATCAAAAGTAGTCGTCGTCCCCCCTTGATGTCCTCTTTATTTTATTTATCTCTTAATTGGAAGAACGGATTTAAACAAGTCGATTGTAATGTAACTATGACTACTATAATGCAACGTAGCTTGGAATGCTAACTATTTATTGTGTGCAAAAGGTTTCCCATGTAATTCAATCTCAAGCGAATCCAATCAAATCCAAATTGCTGTTTTCCCCTATTTATCTCTGGAATCTGTTAACCATTTTCATTAGGCTGTGTGTTAATTTACTCTCACGCTTTGCCTAGAAGTATGAACTGCTTACTTCCATTCCATGACATTGTACTTCTAAGACTAGCGCTGTCCTTGTTACTTCCCAGTAGCTCTAGGAATCTCCAGGAACTCTATGGTCAGAACTTAAGGAGACAGGGCACTATTTTTTTTCTTTTAATTTATCTCCTGGGACACCGCCCTACTCCACCCCATCCACAACCCTTCTGCTTGTTGCCAGGCACAGAAAATCCTGCTACTTGGGTTGTCAATCTCCAGGTAGTGGCTGGAGATCTCCTCGGAAAGAGAGTGATAGAGATCTCCAGGTGATAGAGATCCATTCACCTGGAGAAAATGGTCATGTGGGAAGGTGGGTTCTATAGTATCATATGCCACTGAAACCCCTCCCCAAATCCTACTCTCTTCAGGCTCCACTCCCAAAATCTCCAGGTATTTCCCAACCCAGAGCTGGCAACCCTAATTGCTGCAGACAAAATTACAAAGCCACCCACTTTTGAGAGGCCAAAGTTCAATCAAAAGATTCACTTGATTATCTCAGGTTGATCACACTCTAAATCTAAGGTCCGGATTAAAAAAAACAGAAGAGAAGAATTGGTTTTTGGGCCCCGCTTTCTACCACCTGAAGGAGTCTCAAAGCGGTTTACAAAAACCTTCCTTTCCCTGGAACAGA
Source organism: Paroedura picta (assembly GCF_049243985.1). Classification (NCBI taxonomy): domain Eukaryota; kingdom Metazoa; phylum Chordata; class Lepidosauria; order Squamata; family Gekkonidae; genus Paroedura; species Paroedura picta. The sequence goes on from NC_135371.1 coordinate 7,668,086, forward strand.
CGCCCTGTGAAATAGGTGGGGCTGAGAGAACTCTGGCAGAACTGTGACTGGCCCAAGGTCACCCAACAGGCTTAATGTGGAGGAGGACTGGGGAATCAAGCCCAGCTCTCCAGATCTGTGCCCATCGCTCTTACGCACTGCACCACGCTGTCTCTTAGCCTGATAAACACCCATTTTACTACACCCAAAAACACAGGTCTGTGGTAAAACTGCTTGTCTAGATCCACCCTTGATAATCATAAGTCCTCCCATCTCCTTGTCCCATGACTGCTGAATTGGTTTTCTTGACGCACTTTGCCAGAAAGCGTCTTGTTGTTGCTACACAGCATCAGAAAACAGCTCCAGGCTTGGGCGGAGTTCCTTTAAATGACAGCAAGCTGTCAATTATGAAAATAAGCAAAATAGTTGGCAATCTGCTGTGCTTGAGGCAAATTCCAAAATCTGATGCCAGAGGGGGGCTGGTTACCTTAGAATCATAGAATCATAGAATCATAGAGTAGGAAGGGGCCATACAGGCCATCTAGTCCAACCCCCTGCTCAACGCAGGATCAGCCCTAAGCACCCGAAAGCATCCAAGAAAAGTGTGTATCCAACCTTTGCTTGAAGACTGCCAGTGAGGGGGAGCTCACCACCTCCTTAGGCAGCCTATTCCACTGCTGAACTACTCTGACTGTGAAAATTCTTTTCCTGATATCTAGCCTATATCATTGTACTTGAAGTTTAAACCCATTACTGCATGTCCTCTCCTCTGCAGCCAACGGGAACAGCTCCCTGCCCTCCTCCAAGTGACAACCTTTCATATACTTAAAGAGGGCTATCATGTCCCCTCTCAACCTCCTTTTCTCCAGGCTGAACATTCCCAAGTCCCTCAACCTATCTTCATAGGGCTTGGTCCCTTGGCTCCAGATCATCTTCGTCGTTCTCCTCTGTACCCTTTCAATTTTATCTACGTCCTTCTTGAAGTGAGGCCTCCAGAACTGCACACAGTACTCCAGGTTACCTTGTGTAACCGGGGTTCACTTCAGGCAACCTTAGTCCTGTCAAGCACTCCCAGGGCTACACCAGAAGTTAGGCAGAAGAGATGCCACATCTCTGTCCATGTCCATGCTCATGGTGGCTCCTTCCAGAGCCCTGGGTGCTAATTACTGCTGCCAAAGCCTCTGTCATGTTGGCATGGGTGGTGTGTATGTCAGGGGTGGGCAAACTGCAGCCCTCAATATGTCCATGGACTACAATTCCCATGAGTCCCTGCCATCATTTGCTGGCAGGGACTCATGGGAATTGTAGTCCATGGACATCTGGAGGGCCACACTCCTGGTGTATGTGGATCTGCTGAGGACCAGAGCTTGAGGTCTAAGGCAGGACCGTAATCCTGTCCCACTGATCGGCTTGCACCTGGCTGGAGCCCGTAGATTCCAAGCCAACCACCACGCCCTTGATTGGTCAGTGTGCAGCCAGATCCACTCAGGATCCAGTCACTCGGGATCCAGTCCTCTGGCATCTCAATTTGCTGGTGTAGAGGTGATTTGACGAACCTCGCGATCAATACTGTCTCGGACAGACCAATTGTCCCGCTGAGTAGATCTCCCTCTCTTTCTCGAGATATTCCTTCCCAGCCAGGACGTCGTTGCAGTTGTTAAAAATCCATATATTCAAGGGAGCTTTGACAAGAGGGGGGGGGGGGGAGAGACTGGAGTGGGTGGAGGCCTGACGTGAGCCCTGCAGTTAGGGAATAAACAAGATCCATACTCAGCCCATTGAAAAGATTTATCAAATCCCTTAACATCCATCTCTTCTCCGGCAGCAGCTGTGCCTTGTAATAATAATTTTAAAAAGCCAAATGAGGCTGGACAGAGCCGGGTGCTCCTGAGATGCTGAATTCATGGGTCCCGACTGCCTCCAGAGAATCCAGGCCTAGGATAGTGAGGTCAGGAGGACCTTCTCTCCTGTTAAGGGTATTCCTTATCTGTCTCCAAATTGCTATTTTTCGGTGTAATTTCCTATTTCTTCTTGGAAGCCACTGCTCTGTCTCTCTCTCACACACACACACACACACAAATTCAACACGTTTTCCTGAAAATTTCCCTCACGCTGATCTTTAAAATCTGCTCTCTTCCTAGGGAGCCAGAGTCCTGACTCTCCGTGTCTCTTCAGTTAACATTCTCCCACAGTGAAGTTCGCCAACTATGGGTTGAGAAATTCCAGGAAATGTGGGGGGTTGGAGTCTGCAGAGGGGGCAGTTAGGAGAGGGGAAGGACATCAGCAGCCATTTTCTCCAGGGGAGCTGCTCTCTGAGGCCTGGAGATGAGTTGTAATCCCACGAGACCTCCAACTGCCAACTGGAGATTGGCAACCCCTTTGCACAGGCATAAAAACCATCGGAGAAAACAAATCTCAATGGCATCAGATATCACCTCAAGGTTGCTTTTTATCCAGTCAAGAAGAGCTGGTTTTTTTAATACCTGCTTTTCACTAGCTGAAGGAATCCCAGAGCAGCTTAGAAGAAGAAGAAGAGTTGGTTCTTATATGCCACTTTTCCCTACCCGAAGGAGGCTCAAAGCGGCTTATAGTCGCCTTCCCTTTCCTCTCCCCACAACAGACCCCCTGTGAGGTGGGTGAGGCTGAGAGAGCCCTGATATTCCTGCTCAGTCAGAACAGTTTTATCAGCGCCGTGGAGAGCCCAAGGCCACCCAGCTGGCTGCATGTGGGGGAGCACAGAATCGAACCCGGCATGCCAGATTAGAAGTCCGCACTCCTAACCACTACACCAAACTGGCTCTCACAAACACCTTTGCCCACAAAAGACACCCTGTGAGGTAGGTGGGGCTGAGAGAGCTCTGAGAGAACTGTGACTAACCCAGGGTCACATGTGGAGGGGGAGGAGGGAAGCAAACACCCAGATCTCCAGATTAGTGGCTGCCACTGTTAACCACACCACCAAGCTGGCTCTGTAAGAGTGTGTGGATATCAGTAATATTAAGGGGGGGGGGAAATCAAGCCTCCATCTGAGAAGACAATTATGTCAGCCTGTCATCACGAGACCACCAGGCCCACCTGCAGGCTGCAGGCTGACCAATCTGTGGAAACTAATTATTACTCTGCATGCTGGTTTTCATCTGGATTTAAGTTATGCTGTCTTTAGTTGAGCCAGCAGCTTCTAGTTTCTAATTGCTTTCTGCTATTAATTTTTCACTTGCTGCTGTTGGTCATCTTTTGTATATGTTTTGTAGATCCTTAATTTTTAATGGTGCATTGGCGGGATTTTAATTGCTCTGATGTGCCTCTCTGGCAACCAGCCTTTCCAGAATTTCCAGAACAATTTCCACAAAACAGATCTTTCAATGTGTGACAGGACAACTTCCACTGAAGGAACGTGAGCCTGTCTGCAGGACTGGAAATTTTCCAGTTAGAAAAAGAAACTGAACTTTCCCCAGTCACACAGAAGAGAAAGCAATCTCAAGGGTCATCTAGTCCAACCTTCTGCACAACAAAGGAAATTAGAAACCACCTCTCACCCCCCTCATTACCCCACTGACAACTACTCTATGCCCAGAGGAAGGCAAACCCCCCCCCCTGCTACCAAGATAGGATAGTGAGGTCATGACCTTCTCTCCTGTTAAGAGTCATTCCTTATCTGTCTCCAAATTGTTATTCTTCGGGGTACTTTTCTGCTTCTTCTTGGAAGCCACTGCTCAGTCACACACACACTCTCTCTTTCTCAGCTAGACATTTAGTTAGCAATTATCTCTGTCTCTCCTCTGTACTATCATTTTAAATCCTGAACTAAGTTTTATGTCCTCATTAATCAGGTTGTGCAACCTCACTGTGTTATTTACTCTGCCAACAGGGGTTATGGGCCCAGCAAAATCCCATTCTGACCTGAAGGAAAATTCCTCCCTCACCCCAAAGTGGCAACTGGCATGACCCTGGGCATGTAAGAAATGGCTACAAGAGCCAAACACTGGCTCATCCCTTCCTGCCCTCCCTCTCATGATCTGCCTAAATTAACAAAATCCGTCTTGCTGTCAGATGGCCATCTAGCCTCTGCTAGACTACACTCTAAAATGACCATGCTGGGATGCCAGAACACACTTGGGTCTCATTATGAGAACACAAGAGTCACTGGAAAAGACAATAATGCTGGGAAAAGTCAGCAGGAAAAGATGAAGACCCAACATGAGATTCATTGATTCCATCAAGGAAGCCACGGTCCTCAGTTTACAAGATGCGAGCAAGGCTGTTCAGCAGGACATTTAGGAGGTCATTTGTTCATAGGGCTGCCGTAAATCAGAAGCAATTTAATGGTATGTAACGCACACACAAAAATTCAGCAGAACTTCCCAAGAGAGGTCACCATCCACAGAAATCCTGCCTGACCTAACCATCTCTGCCCTCCCAAGGTTCTCCCCAGCTCAGGGTGGATTTTTAAAGAAATTCTCAGCAGCCCCAAACTAGTCTCCAAGGAAACTTATACCAGAATACAATCTAAAGTGGACTCTTATGTGGACCAACGCAGTAACACACAAAAGCATGCAAGCTTTCAAGTTCGTCAGAATTCTCCTTGAGGCTGGATGTTACTAAAGCAATTAAAATGTTTAAAGAGACAGGAAAGTTCCCCAAGATATGAACGATAGTCAAGTCTGCCTTGTATACAGAGCTGTTTCCAATGATGCTGGTTTAATGTTACATCCAGCTCTTCTGGGCAAGAAGTAACCAATCCATTAAACTCTGTAGGCCTTAACCGAGTCCAAGAAACGTCTCTAATATTTCTCTAAATATTTCTCTAAACCATGAGCACAGAAGACACTTGGCAGTCATTGCGTAAACTTCAGGAGATAAATGTAAGATGTCATATGTTCATAGATCGCAGGCATGGGGCCTCGTCACAGTTGACTGGGCCCCTGCTTTGCGGGCCAGAGGTCCCAGGTTCAATCCCTGGCAAGGCAGGGTTCACTCACTCCCTTGCAATACTGGGTAAATAAGTTTGCCAGCTCTGGACTGGGAAATTCCTGGAGACTCTGAGAAGAGCTGCTTTTTAAAAAAAATACATAGCATTATACTCCGCTGAGATCTCTGTCCTCTCCAGAATCCATCCCCAAATCCCCAGACGTTTCCCGTCCCCATCCCATACCGGTGGTTGAGGGGGGGGGGGACTGGCAATCCTAGGTTGCCAACCTCCAGAGAGAGAGAGAGAGAGTGGGAGAGAGAGAGAGAGAGAGAGAGAGAGAGAGAGAGAGAGAGATGGCTCCTTTGGATGATCATAGAATCATAGAATCATAGAGTTGGAAGGGGCCATACAGGCCATCTAGTCCAACCCCCTGCTCAACGCAGGATCAGCCCAAAGCATCCTAAAGCAATGATGAATAGCATGGCATTAATTTCCAGGATTTTCCCTAGATGGTGGTCCCTGGAAAGAGGCACAGCTAAGAAGAAGAAGAGCTGGTTTTAATATCCTGCTTTTCACTCTCAAAGGTGTCCCAGAGCAGCTTATGAACACCTTTCCCTTCCTCTCTCCACAACAGACACCCTGCAAGGTAGGTGGGGCGGAGAGAGCTCTGAGAGAACTGCTCTGTGAGAACTGTTCTAAGGCAACATTAAGACCATCTGTTGATTATGGCCCCCTCTTCCCAATCCCCTTAATAGATGTTTTATTGGGGGGAGGGGAGATTGAGGTCTACCGCCATGTTCTTGGGCTTGTTGTTGTATGTTTTTGTGTCCTTAGATTGCTTTAATGGGATTTTATTGGGGCTTTTAGCATGGACAATTGTAACTCCAGAGACCGGCTCGTGGCGGGTTAATAAAGTTAAATAATAATAACAACAAGAACAACTGTGACTGACCCAAGGTCACCCAGCTGGCTGCATGTGGAGGAGGAGCAGGGAATCAAACCTGGTTCGCCAGATTAGAATTCACCACTCTTATCCACTAACCACGCTGGGGACAGAGCAGAGCACCACAGAATCTACTCTCTGCCCCCAGAGATCTATTAGCAGGAGACGCTGGAGATGGGGCCTTCTTGTATGCCAATGTTGCATACTGTGGATGACATCCTCTCCCCTTGGAGATGCTAAATATGGGGGAGGGAATAGATCTGTGAATATCATACATTGCCCTCGGTCTACGTGCTCATAGGCCTCAGGGAAAGGCACGAGTAATGTCAACCTGAATCTCCCATGATGACTAGTATTCATAGAATCCTAGAATCATAGAATCCTAGAATCATAGAATCATAGAGTTGGAAGGGGCCATACAGGCCATCTAGTCCAACCCCCTGCTCAACGCAGGATGTTGAGCAGGGGGTTCAACATCCCCCATATGCACCCCGTCTCTGCAGCCTTGTCCTCAAATCAACCATAGAGGAGGAGGAAGGAAGGACTCTCTCTCTCATTCTCTCTCTCTCTCGCTCGCTCTCTCTCTCTCTCGTGGTTTATTTGATCCACACAGCCTTTATCACTCCAGGAGTCAAGGGGTGAGAGGGAGAGAGAGAACCTCTCCGTAGGATCCTCCCACCTCGGCCACTCGGTCTCCCCCGGCCGTCTCCATCCCCTGTCCGTCCCGAGCGCCACATCTGGATCCCATCGTCTCCCGCACAGCTGCAGAGAATCCACGGCTCGCATCGGCTTCCAATTCCTGACATAATATGACCTCATCGGGCCGCATCCTCATGCCTGCTGAGTCATCGACGACAGCCACCCCACCTGAGCCCCCTGCTGCTTCACGGCGTGCCCTCGCTGGACGCGGGTCCGAGATGGAAATGCGTCGCCCTTGGCTGGGGCGCTGGCGGCATCCGACGCCAACCTCTGTGGCGGTGTCACGTGGAGTCCCAAAACGGGGGTCTTTACACAGCCCCCTCTGTGTTTTCAGGCATAACGTTAACGTTTTTGAGAAACTGTTTTCCTGCCGTGTCGTTGGAAAGAGCAAAAAACTTGGCAGAGGGACTAGGAGACTGTAAGAAGGACGTTTGAGAGGGTTAGCTCGGTTGGTCTTCGGTCGAACCGCTACGTTTGAGTCCAGTAGCACCTCAGAGACGGACAAGATTTTCGGAACACAGGCTCAAAGCTCCCTTCCAGCTCTGGAAACCTAATGCCCCCAAATTTTGTTTGTCTCTAAAGTGGTACTGGAGTCAAATCTAGCTCGAAGAAGATTTGGGTCTTATATGCCACTTTTCTCTACCCAAAGGACTCTCAAAGCGGCTTACATTCGCCTTCCCTTCCTCTCCCCACAACAGACACCCTGTGAGGGAGGTAAGGCTGAGAGAGCCCGGATATCACTGCTCAGTCAGAACAGCTCTAAGAAGACTGTGACTGGCCCAAGGTCACCCAGCTGGCTGCATGTGGGGGAATGCGGAATCAAACCTGGCTCACCAGATTAGAAGTCCACACTCTTAAACACTACACCAAGCTGGGTCTCTAAGAAGGACGTCGGAGGGCAAGTCAAAGATTATTGCTACAAAAGCATAGAAACCTTCATTGAACAAAAATATCAAAATGTGAAGTGGTTGTTTCTCAACATATCCTACATATCCAGGTCTAATACTTCTTGGTGTAGAAAGTGATGGTAAGCTGCTTTGAGACTCCTTCGGGTAGAGAAAAGCGGCATATAAATACCAACTCTTCTTCTGTAATATCAGGGCTCTCTCAGCCTCACCTCCCTCACAGGGTGTCTGTTGTGGGGAGAGGAAAGGGAAGCTGCTCTGAGACTCCTTCGGGTAGAGAAAAGTGGCATATAAGAATCAACTCTTCTTCTTCTGAAGGCGAGGTTTCCATTTCTCTAGCCCTCCCCCCCCCTTCCAAATTCTCTGCTCTTCAATTTACACCACATCTAAATGACAGTTTTGGCATCGTTAAGGGACTCATATTGCTCTTTGAGTCTGGGGAATCCTTGCTTGAAGGTGCTCCTGGACTCTGCCCTTTTCTACTTATGTGTTTGTGACATTAAAAATTAAGAAGTCTGGAAAGAAAAAGGTTTTGCAGCTGCCCGTTGGGTGGATCCCACCTCCAGTAGGCGGGGGCAGCATCCAAACAAAACATCGATCATACGAAGGCTTCTCAAATGGTCCTCTTCTGAAATCACGGAAACAGCACCTTCTCTAGGATGTGGCCTTCTTTTGGGGACATCTCAGCGAGAGAAATCTGTCAAGTTGGAGGGGTCGCTTTCGAACCAGGCCCTCTGGCTATCCTGTCGATACCCGTTTCATTGCAACATTTAACCAGTTCTTTAGTTCTACACCCTGCCGAGCTTTGCCGGTCAAGGGGCCAGACTACACATCTGTAACCAACGACCGCTAATAGTTGTCTTCTGTTTCCCTCTGCTGACAGGTGCTCAATCCTTTCCTCAGGAGTTTTCCCAAACGGCCCCTTCCTTTGAATTTCTTCTTGCGGCCGTCCCATCTGTTGAGGGGGCTTAATTAATTTCAGAGCGTTATTTCCCTTCTCCCAGTTGTTTTGATTTTTTAAAAATATATGTCCTCTTCAAATTCCAGTTTCCATTAAAAAAAGGGAACAATTAATTTTGGGGGGAAAAAACCAAGTGAAGTCTGGAGAATGTCATTGTTGGGTTGAGGGGTCTGCGTGTGGCCTTTTCTTGGAAAAAGGCCTGACGTAACTTCTGTGTCACTGAGGGGAGCATTGGAAATGGAAATCTCGGAAGCATCAAGCTGGATATCCAAACAAGGCCAGCCTCCTTGTCTTTTTACCTGGCTCAGCCTTTCTGGAGGCCTTGGGTTGCCTGTGCAACCAGGTTTCCTGCCTACCACCTATTTCTCACCAGGCTATGAGTTACCTCTCTTAAGATCTTGGGCTCTTGGCCCGCCCCTGAGTCTCCCGACTTTTGACGGAACCAAAGCACAGTTCTGAGGAAGCCGCCTCATTCTGCGACCAAAACGAATGGCAGCAAGCTCACCTGTTCTGTCTCTTCTGACCTCTTGGGATTCCTGTTCCCTGTGTCTTGTTTGAATGTTTAGAAGGAGAAAGGGAACAATAACTGAGAAATTATGAAAAGGAGAACACAGGCAAGTGCTGGAAAAATGAATTTAACTTCCTCTCAGAAATTTGGGGACAACGGATGTGGTCGTTTTGTCTTCACAACAACCCTATGAGGTGTTGTTTTACAGTTTCACCCATCCCCATCGTTGCAGCCCGGTCCCCATGAGGAAGGAGGCTGTGCTTGTGAAATTTCTGTCTGTCATAAGTGAAGCCATGTTGGATCAGTCCGACACCCTCCCCTAATATGCATAGGACCCCTACCAAAAAACCTCCAGACCTATTTTTCTTTGCACCCCTCATTTTTGGCACATGCAGAGGTCAGATTCAGCACCACGTACCACCCAAGCCTACCCACCGCTGAATAGGATATAAGTAATGTTACATTCAATGGGACTAACTCCCAAGTAAGTCTGCAATGACTTACAGGCCCCAGGTGTTGGCCAGTTGCATTGCTGGAGATGCTGCTGCAACCTTGACAGGTAGGTGCCAGCCAGAAATTCCACTAATAGCTTTTGCCCTGCATGGTAGACCTGCAAACCATAGAGTTGGAAGGGGCCAGACAGGCCATCTAGTCCAAATGCAGCATCAGCCTCAAGCATCCAGGATAAGTATCTGTCCAGCTGTTGCTTGAAGACCGCCAGTGAGGGGGAGCTCAACACCTCCTGAGGCAGTTTATTCCACTGCTGAACTCTTCTGTGACTGTGAAAACGTTTTTTTCTGATATCTAACCGGTATCGTTCTACACGTCATTAAACCCATTAGGGCTCAAGGCACCTCCACTGGCATAACAAACATCCAAATCAGAGAAAACATAGCTAAATACCAAAAAGATAAATAGTACTGTACAAATCTAAGCCTGTCCCTTCCGCATTGACAAAGAGAGCCTGTTTACTCTCGGCATATTCCCAAGTACATCGGTAACTTTGGCAGGATCCCTTTCACATACCGTTGATTTTATAGCAAGGAGCTTAGATTTGCATCTTGAATTTAAATCTCGCAAATAATCCAGAATTGCAGCTCATTGGTCCAAAAGATCTGGGTCAACAGCCTCTAATACAATACAGATTAATGAGTCCAGGACTTCACTCCCAACACTTTTCTGATGCAGGGACTTGGTGGAATCTTCCTCATGACCCATTGGAGATGAAGGAGTATATTCTTGCCCGTGAGAAGGCCCTTCTTGTTAGATGGGTGTCCAGCGAGTATAAATAAGCTGGTGTGGCTTTATATGTTGCCAGGAAACCCCAGAAGAAAGGAGAGCAAGTGTTACACAGGGCAGAGTTTGAATTTCCGCGTCCTCTAATCTCCGTGAAATTGTCTAAAGTATATATTTTTCGTCCTGACCCAAAAGCCACACCATGTCTAAAACAATACTTCCAAGCTTTGACAGAACTCTATTGTGCCAAGTAGATATAAGGATCGCTTAGCACAGTGGTTCTCAACCTGGGGGCCGGGACCCCTTTGGGGGTCGAATGACCTTTTCACAGGGGTTGTGGCAGGGCAAACAGCTTGGCACACAACAGCCTTGCAGGGTAGATCGAGAGAGTGTTTGTCCGTCTGGAACAGCGGAAAAGAGCGAGATCGGCATGGTGGGACAAGAGGCAGGACTGAACTGAGAAACCCCAGGGGGAAAAACAATTTATATACAATCCTGAACAATGGATCTTCACGCCTTTGGTCAGTTTTGTTTTAATTTCCGTGAAAGAACCCTTGCATAATTTAATGGTTGGGGGGTCACCACAACATGAGGAACTGTATTAAAGGGTCGCGGCATTAGGAAGGTTGAGAACCACTGATTTAGCAGGTTACGTATCAAGCTTCCCGAATGGGCTTAGTGGATTTTCAACCAATACTTCTAAAAGTTAATAGCCAAGCGCTGCTGACCTAGTTCAGGGAGAATGGTGCGGTGGACGAAACATCAGGGCACCTCAAGTTAGGATCTTAAAATCATGAAACGGAGAGACTCCAATTCGTTATTAAAATCCGTGACCCGTACTGGAATACCGTATAAAGTTTGAGGGGTGAGTTTCATAGAATAAATCTTTTTAACGCCGCCAAAGGATTTTTATTTGCCTTTTGATGGTGAAATCTGGATGGATCGCAAAACGAAAGGGCCTTTCACGGCCTTGGCTGTCTGCATTCTGTGAAAGGCCCGTTTGTTGTTCTAACTCAGGATGAGGCCAAGGGATCTGAAATGGTTTACTTGTTCAATACAGTGACCTCCAGCAGTCCAAAAATATTTGCACCAGGGTTTTGCAAAACCTGTAATTTTTGTTTTTTTTCCTCAAAATTAAATCCATTACTGCGGGTCCCATCCTCTGTTGCCCACAGGAACTGCTCCCTGCCCTCCTCCAAGTGACAACCTTTCCGATACTTCAAGAGAGCCATCCTGTCCCCTTCTCCGCCTCCTCTTCTCCAGGCTGAACATTCCCAAGTCCTTCAGCCTTTCCTCATAGGGGATATGTGACTGAGGGGCATCTACAGTTGCCCAGCTCACCTCACAGGGTGGTTGTGCTCATGAGACGGGCTAATCTCTGCCTTTGACCACCCCTGAGCTCCTTGGAGGACGTGTGAAATCAAGGCACACACTCCAAGGGCTGTGTGAGTTCTCCGTTCCAAAAACTGTGAGGAAAACGGCCTTCCCAAAAACGGCCGGCCTGTTTGCATTTATTAATGTCAGGTTGTAAGCTGTCGCAGTGCGCATCCATTGCCCAGTAAAAGAAACAACAATGTTGTTTATGGAAAACACAAAGCTGTTCTTCATTTGTGTGCTAAGTGGACTCTCCACTCCAGCCTGGGTGTTTCTTTGTCTTTTGTGGGTCCTGCGTCAGGGTCGTTGCCTTCATGAAAAACATGATTATGAGGCTCAGAAAAACCAGTCTTACTATCTTCTGCCTCCCTCCTCTCGCATCTAGAACAGGGTTGGCCAAATTGTGGCTCTCCAGACGTCCATGGACTACAATCCCCATGATCCCCTGCCAGCATGGTGTCACAAACCGTTGGCTGGTCTGCTTGACCAGGAGAGACCCCCTCATACGGAGCTGTTCCAGACACATGTGGTCAGTCTTTATTGACAGTTTCCATAGGGTGAAACAGGAGAAGCATGGTGCAGGTACTTTGACAGAGGGTAGCACCCTTTGGGGGTATATCTAGGGGAGCAGTTTAGGCGGGAAGATGGGTTCACATAGGAAAGTCCTTTGACCTAAAAGGCACAAATCCTTGGAGACATCCAGTCTGCCCTGCCTGTTGTTTTTGGCAGGAAATTTATAGCACCTACTAGGCAGGCCAAGGACACAAGGAAATAAGAGCGAGTTCTCACAGGAGGAGAGAGGGGGCCTCTCTGGCCCGTAAAACCTTATGACAGAAGAAGAAGAAGAAGAAGAGTTGGTTCTTATATGCCGCTTTTCCCTACCCGAAGGAGGCTCAAAGTGGCTTACAGTTGCCTTCCCATTCCTCTCCCCACACCAGATACCCTGTGGGGTGGGTGAGGCTGAGAGTGCCCTGATATCACTGCCCGGTCAGAACAGCCTTATCATTGCTGTGGGGAGCCCAAGGTCACCCAGCTGGCTGCATGTGGGGGAGCGCAGAATCGAACCTGGCATGCCAGATTAGAAGTTTGCACTCCTAACCACTACACCAAACTGGCTCTCAGGAGGTGAGGGGGAAAGTTCAGAAAGAATGTCAGGAACTTCACAGCAGGGAGGGGGGACAATTCTCAGTTAACCTCTAAGTCAACTCTCCCATGGAAGACAGGAGGGCAAATATGACACATGGGGCTCATGGGGATTGTAGTCCGTGGACATCTGGAGAGCCACAGTTTGGCCAACCCTGTTCGAGAGAACCTCGGAAAACAAATCACACATCCTTTGCTCCAGGGCAAGTGTCCCCAAACCATGGTGCCTACTGGCCCTTTTCCTGTCAAGTGTTTTAAGAAAGTGGGTGGTCCCAGGTTGGACTTTTGCCCATCAAGGCTTCTGATTGGCCACTGGAGATTTGATGGTCTGTGCAGATTTTTAAAAACATTGGTTTGGCATCATCCCACAAAATCTTCACTCTGTGGCAGAAGGTCCCAGGTTCAACCCCCAATATCTCTCCAGTTAACGGATCTTCTGCAGTGAGTGTTGTGAAAGGTCTCCATCGGACACCTTGGGCCAGCTGAGCTGCTAAATTTTAACGGGGAGAAATCTAGGATTTTATTCTCAAGGTCAAGGGTGGGGGGTGAGGGGGAGCAAATATCATATCTGTGCTTACTCTGATGCCAGTGAGAAGGGGCTATCTACACACATACTACATGTCCCTAAAGGCTTGTACATCAACCCATAGGGACTACTAACCATAGCAACTGAGAGGAACCTCCACCTTCAGAAGCACTAAGCTACTGAATCCAAGAGTTGGGAGGCAACACCAGGGAAAGGGACTCCCTGCCCTGTGTTGGCCCTCCAGAGGAACTGGCTTGACACTGTGTGAGGTGAAATACTGGGCTACATGGACCACTGGTCTGATCCAGCAGGGCTCTTCTTATGTTCTTATTAAAGGGTATTTGATTCATGGAGGATAGGTCTAGTATCAATGGCTACTAGCCATGGTGGCTGAGGGGAATCTCCACCTTCAGAGACACTCTCTGAATCCCCCAGCCAGGAGACAAGGTCAGTAGAAGGCTTCAGCCCCTATGACCTTTTGCTGGCCCTCCAGAAGGACTCCTTGGCCACTGTGTGAGACAAGATGCTGGTCTAGATGGACCATTGGTCTTATCCAGCAGGGCTCTTCTTACATTCTTATTAAAGGGAATTAAATAGATTCATAGAGGAGAAGTCTATCAGTGGCTACTAGCCATGGTGACTTAAGGAGAACCTCCTCATTCAGAGGTTCTAAGCCTTTGAATCTCAGAGCAGGGAGACCACAGCTTCCATGTCCTCTTGTGGGCCCTCCAGAGGAACCGGTTGGCCTCTAGGTGAGACAGGATGCTGGACTAGAGGGATCTTGAGTCTGATCCAGCGAGGGCTCTTCTTCTGTTCTTAACCCAGGGCGGGAAGCTTTACGAGTTCCTGGTCTAATCCTATTTTAAAGTCATCCAAGCCAAGGGGTCGTCACCTGCCCAGGATTCTAGCATGTCAGAAAGCGGAGTCTGACTTCTTGTGCACAATATCCTGCAACTCCCAGCCCCTGAATCCAAACCTCAATAAACTATTAGCAAGCCCTTGGTGGAAACACGACGGTCCAAGCATTTGAAAACTAGCTTCCTGCTGCCATCTAGCGACCGAGTTGTGTAGAGCAGACAATTTCTCTTGCGCTGCACCACCTCCTGGCAGGAATTTCCTATGGAATACCCTCAAATTTGTTAGTTTGAACAGGTGGGCTGTGGGGGCAGACCTCTCCGGGACCCCTTTTCTACCAGTTGGGGCTCAATCCTAGCTTTTGCATTGCCTCATCTCTCCCTGCCCTCGTGCTGCTATTGTGTCTTCAGCTGCTGTGCGACTGAGCAAGAGTTAAGAAGGAGCCCTGCTGAACTGTTGATTCGTGCATTTTTATACTTTTATGCCACTTTTCCCTGACAGCTCAGGGAGGCTCTCATCGAAATGCGATGCAATTAAAACATCATGTAATTAAACGTTTAAATCAAGCGTTCAGGGAAAGGTGGCATATAAATCAATAAAGATATAAATACGTTGAATAAAACTTTGGAAACCGTGGAAAAATCTTCCTTGCAGTGAGAAAGCTAGCCCAGCAGGAAGACAGAAGAGTTCGCTCCCTGACACACTAGATTTCTTTACTCGCAAGTTTGTCTTGCTACAAGTCAGCTGATGCCCCCAAGGTGCCTTTGAGTGACTCTAGTCCACCCTTGATTCGCCTACCAGAGGTGAAACGTGGGGTGAACGCAATCCTTGGCGGGAATTGCCCTATTCTTTGATTAGAGGAGAGGACTGCACGCTTGGCTGCCTTTAAAATAAACAGGTAATCAAGCAAGTGCTAAAGGAGGAGGGTCAGAGCTCCAGCCTTGGCTTGGAAGAGGCAAACTCCGGCTTGTTTTGGCAGCGGAGAAAGGTCACGACCGGCACAAAGCTGTCTGCGTTCTCCGAGGGTCATAGTCACAGCGGGAAGAAAAAGGAATTCCAGGAAGTTCAAGTTCCAGCATCCCACTTGCGGGGGGGGGGGGCAGGCCAAGGATACTGTGACATTCAGCAGTAGGGTGGCCAGCTCCAGGTTGGGAAATACAGAATTATGCAATCATAGAGTTCGAAGGGGCCATCCAGGCTATCTAGTCCAACCCCCTGCTCAATGCACGATCAGCCACAAGCATCCATGAGAAGGATCTGTCCAGCCACTGCTTGAGGACTGCCAGTGAGGGGGAGCTCCCCACCTGTTTATAGGCAGCTCATTCCACTGCTGAACTACTCTGGCTGTGAAAACCGTGGGAGTAACTTGTGTGAACCTGGAGGCTGTGTTAGCAGCTACCAGGAATAGCCTTGAAATGTGACTGTTTGCCTCGCAGGGTGAAATATAGAGCCTTGACAGGAGCATGTATTCTTTTCCCCTCGAGGGAGCAAATATCGGGAAGGCGTTTGCAAAAGGAAAATGGCAGACGGTTGCGTTAAACCTCCACCCACCCAACCCTCCAGCCCTGATCCAAGATCAGTCTCCGGTCATGCTGCGGGAGAGCTGCGGGATCTTTCAGCGTTCTGCAGGGCCTGCAAGACGGAGCTCTTCCGCCAGGTTTATGGTTGAGGCCGGGGCTGATAATAGATCTATGCCTCCCCCGGGGACTCGGGTTCTGGACCCGAAGCAAAACATCATCAGGACCTCCTCTCCACCCGCTAGTAGTGGGAGGGAGGGGAGGGAGTTGAGCTGCCGCTGTTGCCATGCCGGCAATATTGGCAATGTTATTATTGTTTTTATGGGGGTTTAATGGGGATTTGTGATACTGTTACCCGCCACGAGCCGCAAGGGAGTGGCGGGCTATAAATCTACTACTACTACTACTACTACTACTACTACTAATAATAATAATAATAATAATAATAATGCCAACTTTCATCTGTGAGTGGAGGGCCATCAGGTTGCTTCGGGCTTCGAAAAGCCAGCTTGAGGCAGTGGTTAAGAGTGGCTGACTTTAATCTGGAGAGCCAAGTTTGATTCCCCGCTTCTCCACATGCAGCCAGCGGGGTGACCCCGGGGCAATCACCGTTCTCCCGGGGGGGGCGTACACCCACCACATCCTGCACGACTGTGCCACTTCTGGGGTTTCTCGAAGCCCGAAGACTATTTCAGGGCTTTCCCAACTGTAAGAAAGCTGAGAAAAGCGGACTTAAATTCTGCGTGGGCAGCAGGAGGGAAAGTAGCTTGGCCAAGTAAGCGACGTGTTGATCTCACCCCGTTATTCGTGATCCCAAATCCACCCGTTTCTATTTTCTTTCATCATACAGATTTTATTTCTTAAGACACAAAGTAGACACAGACCGGTCTTCAGCCACGCGTTCTCACCAGGGCCCCGGACGGAAGGGCCGGAAACCGAATCTCGCCAGAAGAAACGGGGAGGTCTCCGCCCGCCTGCAGACTGGCGACGCCGCCGATTTCAAGCCAGGCATTCAACAGGGAATGCTGAAAGCTAGCAAAACGCAGGTGATCGGGGTGGGCCCCTCTCCTATAACAAGTGTTATTAATTGAAATGAGATATCCCCCACCTTTCCCCTTGGAAGCCGTCCTTTGGTCTAAGTAGCCTTCCTCTCGCTAAATCGGCAATTCAGTTTGAAAGAGGACCTCTTCAGTTGGAGGGAGGCTATGCAGAGGACATTTGGGTCTCTCCCATTGTTACAAACTGAGCTCAGATACTACACGGAACTGAGGAGGGGGAAACATGTGAAGGTGGCTCAGTCCATCCCAGGAGATGCAAGGAGATGCAGGGCAAGTGACCCCCGAGGGCCAACCAGCCCACATTTGATGTAGACAGTGGGTTTTGGGTCCTCGTTCCTAAACATGGCCCTAAGTGCTGTGTTTTGCTTTAATGTTTCGCATTTACCGCACCTCAATGACACCAAGTCAGACAGTTCCAGCTCTGTTTTCTGCTCTGACTAGGAGTGACCTTCAGGTAAGAGACCTCCTGAGACCCTTGGAGCTGGAGAGAAGAGGGACTAAGAGGGACTAATCTCCTTCATGCAAAACAGGAGCTCTGCCCACAGACACCCCCCGCCCCTAGCCCTCCCCCAGAATGCTTTTTTTTTTTTTTCACTTGACCAAAATATTAAACCTTGCATGAATCCTGCATTGAGCAGGGGGTTGGACTAGAGGTCCCGTATGGCCCCTTCCAACTCTAGGATTCTAATCCATGTGCCATCAAGGAATGATTTTTGAGCTAGACGACAGAGCTGTCCCACCTAGGAATGACACAAAGGCCGCCACTTAACCAGAGCCAGCTTGGTTCGGTGGTTGAGAGTGGCAGCCTCTAATCTGGAGAACTGGGCTTGATTCCCCACTCCTCCACCACCTGCAGCCAGTTGGATAGCAATGGGCTAGTCCCAGTTCTCTCAGAGCCCTCCTCCCTCACAGGGTGTCTGTTGTCGGGAGAAGGAGGAAAGGCGATTGTAAGCCACTTTGAGACTCCTTCGGGCAGTGAGAAAGCAGGGTACCAAAAGCAGCTCTCTCCTTCTTAACGTGGCGGAGAAAGGAATTCCACAGGGAGACAGCGTTGAGATTTGGGAATAGACCTCCCACTGCCTCACTTCCTGAGAATCAACCCAGCCCAGCCTCAATCCTAGTGTTTAGCTCAAATAACAAGGTTTGCAGGCTGTTTTAGGATGCTGAAAGCGCCTTTTCACGTTCCACCCTGCCCGGAAGGCCAGTATTATTCTCCCCAGGGTTGAGGCAGTGGGGGACCGAGAGGGGGAACCCGGCGAATTCACAGCAGCCGTGAGGAACGAACCATGCAGGCCTTGGAGTCCCGACTTTGGTCTCTGAACCGCTCCTCTAGGCAAGCTGCTCGGGGGATCTTGGATCATTCAGGACAGAAAGCGGAAGCAACGGGTCACAAAAGATGCACAAATGAGTACCAAATCCGACCGACCACAGTCGGATGAAGGATGCTGCAGACACCGTTCCTCTTTGGCCCAGCCAACGCTTGGTGGTCCAATACGGGCCCCTCGCAGGGTTCAAATGCCGTCCCACGTTGCCCTCTTGCCTGGGCGAGGGGACCAGGCCCAGGGGATGCTGGGCCCAGCTGCATCCTCCACGGTCGCCTTGGCAACAGCAGCTCTGGGTTCCCACCTGGTCGGGTGAAGTTCTCATGCTTTGTAAAGACAATTTGCTCCCACGACTAGCAGCTAAACAGGATTCAAACCGGCCTTGCATCCGTAGGCCCAACAGGGGCTCGTTTCTTATGCCATCTTTGCTGACACGGCTGCCTCAAAAATACAGCCTCATGTTCCAAGCTGAACTGTTTCCCGCTTGTTCAGATGCAGGCCTGTTTGACTCGTTCCGGTCACCCCTCGACGATATGACCGTGACTATTACCCCCTTGCCCTATTAAAAAGGAAGAGGGGCATAACGGAAGACTGGGGAGACGGCAGACCATTTTGTCAAGCTGGTCATTTGGGGAAGCTTTTGAGGGAAGGCCCTGTCCGTTCTCTAGCGGGGGAGCCCTAAGTGTATTTTTTGCTCATCCTGGCTAAACAAGATCTCCTAACTGAAGAGGCCACGGATGAAACCTGAGGTGAAACCTGTATGCAAAGCGAGGCCTCTGGTCGCAAGAAGCTGGGCCGAGTGGGCTGATTGAGCCCCCTAGCCCAGCACAGTCTATCTCCGACTGGCCTCAGCTCTCCAGAGTTCTGAGGCGGAGGAAAGTCTCCCTCACCACAAGCTGCTAACTGAAATTCTTTTGAATGGAGATGCTGGGGACGGACCCCGGGAGAGTACGTGTGGGGAAGCAGTGCTCACCTTCTAAGTTAAGGGCCACCCCTGTTACCTATGATCTCGCCTATATAGTCAAAGCCAGTGTGGCGGGGAAGAACGGCAGACTCTAATTTGGAGAGCCAGGGGGTCGATTCCCCAGTCCTCCTCCACTGGAAACCTGTGGGGCAGCTTTGGGTCAGTCACAGTTTCCCTCACAACTCCCTGAGCCCCACTGCTCTCACAATTACCTCAGTCCCACATGTTGTGGGGAGCAGAAGAGAAAGGGGACTAACTCCTGGGAAACCTACTCTTCTTCTTAAAAGCCAGCGTGGTATAGTGGTGAAGGGCAGGGGACTCTGATCTGGAGAGCCAGGGGTTGGATTCCCTGTTCCTTCTCCACATTTAGCTTGCTGGGTGACCTTGAGCCAGTCAGTTCTCTCAGAGCTCTCTCAGCCTCACCTACCTCACAAAGTGGCTGCACTGGGGAGAGGAGGGGAAGGAGACTATGGGCCACTTTGAGACTCTTTACACTAGAGAAAAGCGGGGTATAAAACCCAACTCTTCTTCAAGGGAGTGCTGGGTGGTTTTTTAATTACGTTGCCCCAGGGAAGACACAGAACACAAAAAGTATTTATCCATCCAACTCAGGATAGCTTCCGTCTGAGTATCAACACTCAGACAGAGAAATGACTTTCCTGCAGCCTGAAATTCTCTGGGTGGACCACTGGTCCGATCCAGCAGGGCTCTTCTGATGTTCTTAACCAGAATTGACACACAATGAAGCTGGGACTTTGTGCATGAAAAGCAGGTGAACCTATTGCCCAGCTGTAGCTCTGCCTTAACTGGAAAGTTACACGGCCACCTGTGGGACACCTGTGGGCCTACAAAGACTCCAGCTGCCCTTCAAAAGATCACAAGGGCGAGACAGAATCAGACTATATCACTGGGTCCAGTTTTCTTTTGTCAATGGGGACTCACCGGGTGTTTTGGGGATGCACAGCACTAAGGTTAATATATCTCCCCCCGTTCATCGCCAGCATCGGGTACTCAAAAGGTATACTGCCTCTAACCATGGAGGCTTCGTTTTAGCTATCATTCTATTTCATGGGGAGGGGCATGCTTCGCTAAAGGGAGGCTGAAAATCTTTGCTGCGGGGGCCCAGGGAAGGTTCACTATGGCCACGAGCCCCACTAGATTTTACTCTGCCCTACAACTAACCGGCAGCGCAAGCCCTGCCTTCCTGCCTTCTTCTCTATCCTACCCCTATTTCCAAAGACCCCCGACTAATCCTACAGCGTTCCCCCTTCCCTTCCTGCCTGCATCTGCACAGACCCCCTCCTCCCGACGCCTTATGGACTAGCACCTTTCCTCTAACGTCATCCACGATCAGGACAGGCCACGGATCAAAAGGGGCCGGTCACAAAGGCGACTCGACACCCAAGGGGCTGCTGAGTCTCTGCTCCAGGGCCTCCCAGGGCATTTTCACGCCGTAATTCTCGCCCGAGTGGATCCTCTGGTGCGTGGTCAGGGTCCCGTGGGAGCTGAAGCTCCTCCCGCATTCGTTGCAGATGTACGGGGTGTGTCCGGTGTGGGTCCTCAGGTGGCGGGTGAGCTTGGAGCTGGAGATGAACCTCTTTCCGCACTCGCTGCAGCCGTAGGGGCGCTCCCCGGTGTGGACCCGCTGGTGCGTGTTCCGGGTCGAGAGGTGGCTGAAGCTCTTCCCGCACACGTTGCAGAGGTACGGCTTCTCGCCCGTGTGGATCCTCTGGTGCTTGCTGAGGTTGGAGCTGTAGCTGAAGCTCTTCCCGCACTCGGGGCAGCTGTACGGCTTCTCGCCCGTGTGCACCCGCAGGTGCTTGGTGAGGTCCGAGTTCTGCTGGAAGCACTTCCCGCAGTCCGGGCAGCCGTAGCCGCAGGGCATCTCCTCCATGTGGATCCGCTGGTGAGTGACCAGCCCCCGGTGCTGGCTGAAGCAGGCCCCGCACTCGGAGCAGATGTAGGGCATCTCCCCCGTGTGGGTCCTCTGGTGGATGAGGAGGTTCGAGCGCTGGGCGAAGCACTTCCCGCACTCCGGGCACTGGTGCGGCTTCTCCCCGGAGTGGATCCTCTGGTGCTTGAGGAGGTTGGAACTCTGCCGGAAGCACTTCCCGCACTGCGGACACGGGTACGGCTTCTCCCCCGTGTGGATCCGCCGGTGGATCGTCAGGCTCGACCGCTGCGTGAAGCGCTTCCCGCAGTCGGGGCATTGATGGGGACTCTCCACGACGTGGTTTTTCGGATGTTTCAGGAACGTCTGGCTGGGGTGGAAGTTCTTCCTGGTGTCGGGGCTTTGGAAGGTCCTCTGTCCCGGCGGGGTTCTGTTGGGCACCTTCAGCCCGTTCTCCGTGCTGCGGGTCGCTCTCTTCTCCATGAAGTCCCTACTGGAGCAGGCTTTGTCTGGAAGGGAAGGAGAGGGGAGTTAAAAGTTTCCCGGAGACCAGGGGGCTCCCACAGTTCTAACCTGATGAGGGTTTGACCAGCCTAAGAAGAGCCCTGCCACAGGAAGTGATGGTGTCAACCAGCATAGATGGCCGCTTTGGCCTTCCCATCATGCATTGCTCCTTCCTGCTTTCAGAAGCTCTCAGCATCCCAATGCAGGTTCTTCTACAAACCCAGGTTTGTTTCTCCCCCGTCAAACCAGGGTTCTAAGCTGTGGTTTGCCATCACGGTTAAAGAATGTCCTCGGTTTTGGTGAAAAGGAAAGAAGCAGAGGGAGCGCACGATCCCCGGAACAAACCAGATTCATGCTCGTCGTGGAGAAACACCGGTTTGCTGGCGACATCTGAATATATTGGGGCAGAAAAGCACTGGCTGGGTTAGGCTGGAAAGTTTTATTCCTTTCCACTTATATCCCTCCCTACTGGATGTGCTTTCTCTTCACACAAGGATAGAATCATAGAGTTGGAAGGGGCCATACAGGCCAGCTAGTCATAGAATCATAGAATCATAGAATCATAGAATCATAGAATCATAGAATCATAGAATCATAGAATCATAGAATCATAGAGTTGGAAGGGGCCATACAGGCCATCTAGTCCAACCCCCTGCTCAACGCAGGATCAGCCCAAAGCATCCTAAAGCATCCAAAATGGATGGAGGAACAGCAAACCCCTACCTAGAACTCTGTTCTCTTCAGGTTTTGCTTCTCGGTAGAATCGCTTCAGCCCAGGGCCTGCAGGAGATAGCTTGGTCTCTGGCCAGTTCACCACCCTGGCCTCCAATCGCTGAAAGAGACATTAAAACGATATAACCAGTCAGGGAAACGGCATAACCAGTCAGGGATACTAGAGAGTGGCTATTACTACATATTTAAAGGAGTTCAAAACAGGAATTTATAACTTGTTGGCAGCTGCTATAAACTTTAACGGCCCGCTTCTGATTAGAGATCCCAACAATATCAGCAATGAGAAAATAAGATCTGTGCAACTGGTTTCGTCGCTTAAAATTAACATCTGTTCTGTGTTACAAGGGAAATTGTCTATAAATGACATTGTGAAAATGACGGATTGCCTATTTGGGAGCAAAAAGTAATAAAGGAGGCGCTGGATTGAAATATCATGAAGGAATTAATCTGGTCTTTTATGGATTTTTGGTGTACGATCACCATAAATTGCCATAGATGTTATCAGAGAGCCCATCAATGCTGGGCTTAGGGTGTCAGACTAGGACCAGAGGTCCTCGGGTCCAAATCCCTGCCGGCCCACAAAGCTTACTGGATGGCCTCCGTAACACTCTGCCTCTCGGCCTTGCCTACCTCATAGGGCTCCTCTTGTGAGGATAAAACAGAAAAGGAGAGAATGATTCTCAGCCCTTGTTGGCCTTAAAAGAGCTCTTCTTAGGTTTCAGGGCCAGGTGCGATAGGCTGGCCACTGTGCCAGGGTAAAAAAAGGCCTAAGCTAAGAGTGAGATAACTATACTCAACGCACCTGGTCTTATAAATACACGAGACGGATTACTGGAATATCCGACCGAGGGAAATGTGTGTACATTCATTTCCCCCCCCCCCACAAATGCATTAATTCAAGCACACACCAAGGAACAGGTGACATGATTTCTTTTTCTTGAGGAA
This sequence comes from Paroedura picta, assembly GCF_049243985.1. Lineage (NCBI taxonomy): Eukaryota > Metazoa > Chordata > Lepidosauria > Squamata > Gekkonidae > Paroedura > Paroedura picta. Next base: position 7,691,057 of record NC_135371.1, read on the forward strand.
GGCCAAACTTCCTAGCCATCCATGACATCGAATGTGACAAAAAGGGTATTTCATCAGTTCCCTTGCCAGGATCCCCCATCAATCCTCTGGGCTCCCCTTCTCACGTCTTTCAGTCTCGGGCCCCCTTCGAAGATCTGTTTGGCCCCCTTTCCAGGACAGCGTGTGTATGACGTTTCATCTGCCCCCCTCTTCCTACCTCCCTTGTGAGTTTTTGTATTGGGAGAAGGGAAAGGTTTTTTGCACTGTTTTTCCACAGTTGTTCTTCTTTTCTCTATTATGATGTTTTTATGCCTGGGGTTTTAATGGGGGAGGGGAGGGGAGGGGAATTCAGACATGTAGAAAAAGAAGAAGAGTTGGTTCTTATATGCCGCTTTTCTCTACCTGAAGGAGGCTCAAAGCGGATTAAAGTTGTCTTCCCTTTCCTCTCCCCACAACAGACACCCTGTGGGGTGGGTGAGGCTGAGAGAGCCCTGATATCACTGCTCAGTCAGAACAGTCTTATCAGTGCCGTGGCGAGCCCAAGGTCACCCAGCTGGTTACATATGGGGGAGCGCAGAATCGAACCCGGCATGCCAGATTAGAAGTCCACACTCCTAACCACGACACCAAGCTGGCTCTCATGTAACCCTCCATGAGCCATTTGGGAATGGCGGGTAATAAATTGAAAATAATAATAATAATAATAATAATAATAATAATAATAATAATAATAATAATAATAATAATAATAATAATAATAATAATAATAGTAATAATAATAAATGTGCCAGGGTCCCCCAGGGGGCCTTGTGGTACTCATTGAGAATGGCTGATGTAAGTCAGCTCCCTTGAGAAAAAATGGGACAAAAAATGTTAGCTCAAAACACCGAAAGCATCTGTCTAACACAGGGGTAGTCAAACTGCGGCCCTCCAGATGTCCATGGACTACAATTCCCAGGAGCCCCCTGCCAGCATTCGCTGGCAGGGGGCTCTTGGGAATTGTAGTCCATGGACATCTGGAGGGCCATAGTTTGACTACCCCTGGTCTAACACAAGGGTCCTTGTATATACATTTGATAAACGATAGGAAGGGAAACTGGTCCTCACTGGCCCTCAAACCATCTGAGCCTCCAGTTATGCATCTCCAGCATTGGCATCCCATCTCAAAACCTCACTCCCCCCCAGTTCGAATCACAATATCCAAACGCTGAAGGGGGAACAACCGGCAGGATGTCCGAAAACCGCACACAAAGCGTGGCCCTCTTTGGGAAGACGCAAAAGGGACCTGCCTGTTTCTCCTTCCTTTCGGCCTCCCGCCGCCTCAGCAGGAAGTCTTCCGCCAGGGGCACGGCTTGAGCGCAGGTCTCCGGATCGTGCTCCCTGACCCAGCTCTGGATCTCCTTGGGCAGGACCGTCAGGAACTGCTCGAGGACCAGCAGGTCCAGGATCTGCTCCTTCGTGCGCTTCTCCGGCTTCAGCCACCCGCGGCAGAGCTTGTGGAGCTGGCTGCACACCTCCCGCGGCCCCTTCGTCTCGGGGTAGCGGAACTGCCTGAAGCGCAGCCGCTGCGTCTCCATCTTGACGGCGTCCACGCGCAAGATGGCCGCCTTGACCTTGGCGTATTCCCCTCGGTCCTGGAGGCTGAGGTTGCTGTAGGCCTCTCGGGCCTCCCGGCTCAGGACGGGCAGCAAGCGAGCCAGCCACTCCCGGCGGGGCAGCTGGCAGGTGGCGGCCAGCCGCTCGAAGGAGGCGAAGAAGGCCTTGTTATCCCCCCACAAGGCGGCGTCCTCCATCAACTGCGGGCTTCCCCATCCCAGCTGAGGAGACTGCATGGCCCGGAGGAACTCCTCCCACTGGGCCTCCCATCGCTGTGCTAACCCTTCCTCCGGCTCCTCTTTCACCTCCCGCGGGGCGGCCCAGTTGAGGAGCTCCCGGATGGTCCCGACCTGAATGACCCGAGGCAGCTTCCCAGATCGGTCCCCTCCTGTCAGTTTGGGGCCGGATGGGTCACACGCCTCCATTTTTATCTCCGGGCGCTTCTGCGCCACCCGGTTCTGGAGGCAGACTGCTGTTCCAGACGCTTCCCCGTCGGCCATCTTCTCTCAGACTCAGCTAGGCCTTGGTCCAGAACCGTCCTCCTTCAGACTGACCGTTCATAGAAATGTCCAGGAGAATTGGGGGGGGGGAGTTCCTGTATAGTGGTCGGGCTATTTCCCACAGTGTTGTTCTTTTCCAGGAATGTGGGGACTGCTAAACAGCAAAGAGGTTATATGAGACACAACACAAAGGGCCTGTTCCTGAGGGAAAGAGAAAAAAAATGTGTCAGAAATTGTGTACACTTTGAAGGGCTTTTTCACTTAGCGGACAAAAAGGCCAGGCCACAGGAAAGCAGTCTAAAGTGACAGTTTTGGTCCTGAGAGCCAGCTTGGTGTAGTGGTTAAGAGTGGTAGCCTCTAATCTGGAGTATGCATTTGATTCCCCACTCCTTCTCCACATGCAGCCAGCTGGGTGATCTTGGGCCAGTCCCAGCTGTCTTAGAGCTGTTCTTGCACAGCAGTTCTCTTAGAGCTCTCTCAGCCCCACCTTGTGGAGAGAGGAAGGCAAAGGCGTTTGTGAGTCACTTGGAAACTCCTTCAGGCAGTGAAAAGCGAGATATATATATTTAAAAAACCCAGCTCTTCTTTTAACTGGAGGTGCCAGGAACTGAACCTGACTTTCTGCATGTCAAGCAGATGCTCTTCCAGTGACCCATGGCTCTACCCTGTGGCAAACCACCTCTGTTTGCCTCTTGCCTTGAAAAACCCATGCAATTACCATAAATCTGCTGCAAATTCACAGCACAGGGTCCTGACCTGGATGACCCTGGCTATGTGAGGACCTTGTCGGTTAGCACTTAGATTGGGACCAGCCTAGAAGCAGCCAAAGATGAACCATCTCTGTGCCTCAAAAACCCTACAGGGGGGTCACCATAAGTCAGCTGTGAATTAATGGCACTTCCCTTGAAAGTAACCAAGCCGCATATGAATTCGAGAATGAAGGCAGTGTATGTATAAACCCAGCCTGTACCTCTTTCTCCTGCCCCTCCCTTCCCTGCTCATGCTGCGAATCCTGGTTAAAAAGGAACTCCAGTTAGCAGAATTGCCAATCTCCAAGTAGGACCGGGATTTCTCCTGAATTACAGCGGATCTCTAGGCTACAGAGATCGGCTGCCCCAAAGAAAAGGGCTCATTTAGAGGGCGAATTCTACGATTTGCCGTAAATTCTCGACAACACTCCTCAACAGATGCCCCCTTCTACAGGCACGCCCAACCCCCAAAACTCCAGGCATTTCGCAGGGCTGAGTTGGCAACCCTCCCGAGTTCCCCATGAGGTACAAATGTAGTTGTGTGGGTTAACTAGAGCCCGCTTCCCTCCTTCAAGAGCTTTCTCACACACTAAATAAGGCAGCTAGATTTTGCTGTGCAAAATGGCAACACATGGATGATGCAGTTCCAATGCACTTTGGAAGTAGATTTTCTCACACAAGGAAATCCAGCAGCAAAAACACATTGAAAAGCATTCTCCAGCAGGCATAGAATGGGGAAATACAATCTTTATGGTCTGTCCCACTTAAGAGAGCGATTGTATTCCGGATCAAGTGATGATTCTGTTCCGCAAAAGCAGCCTTGCTTAAAGTGCTCTCCATAATTCTGCAAAGATTGTACAACGCACTTCCCATGTGTTTTTGCAGCTGTGTTTTCCTTTGCGAAACTGGAAAATCTACTTCTAAAGTATGGGCCCAGAGGGGGGTGACCTATCGCTCCATCCCTGCCACAATCCTGTCGATCAAACCCACCGTCCAGAAACATAACAACAAAGGGGCAGTGGGGAAATTCTGGAGTTTGGACAGGTTTGCCTCCAGGTGCCGTTGGCCATGTACAGAGCAGCATTTGGGACCAAGCCTGGGTGAGCCACAAATAAACCCCAGCCAGGTACACAGGCAACATGCATGTACCCCCTGGGCATTAAAAACCCAACCAGATTGGTGCTTCCTTGACATGCACCCTCCAACCCCCACCCCACCCCCGGACATTGCAGCTTCTCTGAGGTCTCCCGACCTGCAAAGAACTCACCTGAGCGTCTCCTTCCAAGGGGGGAGGGGGACCCAAATCTATTGGTCTCTGCACAGCACTACTCCTGAGAAATTCAAAAGCCCAGGATAGACAGGACAGGAAGGTGCGTCTCGTATTTAAATCCCCCCATAAAGAGCCTTGGGCTTTTCTAGTCCCCGATTTCTATGCCTTTAACCCCTTCGAGAGAAACAAGGAGGGTTTTTGACTCCCGGCTGGACAACAGGCGAGGACACCCAAACACACACACACACCGAATTGACCAGTGGCTTTGTGGCAGGCGGAAGCTAACCCCGCGAAGACGCCCGGCGCTGTGGGGTGGAGCCCCAATGATAAAGCTTCTCCTGTTGAACTCCTGCCTGCCTGTCGTGCAGATATGAAACCCAGCCGCCTAGGGGAGCACGGATGGGAACGCTCTTAGGATTGGAGAAGGCAGGATTTTTACGCAGACGTGCAATGTGGTAATTCTGATTCTTAGCTCCATGAGGGATGCCAACCTCCAGGTCGGACCTGGGGATCCCCTGGGATTCATAGAGCTCATTTCCCAACGACAGAGATTAGATCCCCTGGAGGAAAAGGCTGCTTGGGAGGGTGGGCTCCATAGCGTGACACTCCACTGGGGTCCACTCCCGGACCCACCCTCCAGGTAGTTCCCAACCCAGAGCTGGCCACCCTGATTATCCCACTTGAGTTGGAAAGGAAAGAGTTAAACCATTCGAGCTCCGCCTCCTAGATAAGCCCTGGAATGATGGCGAAAAGAGCGAGGGGTGTGTGCATTTAGTCACGCCGGTTTCCTTTTCCTGCGCTTTCCTCTTTGCTTTCCCTTCTCAGCTGGGGGGGGGGTGCAAAAGGGAGACAGAAATTTGGAAAAGGTGAGTGAAGTGGAAGAAGACGTGAAAGGAGAGGATCATGGAAAGGCATTGAATAGGCCAGGCAGGAGATGGGCATTTGGAAGGATGGAGCAGAATTCTATGGAAAAGAATTCCTAAAGATAAAGGTATCCCCTCCCTGTGCAAGCACCGAGTCATGTTTGACCCTTGGAGTGACGCCCTCCAGCGTTTTCATGGCAGACTCAATACAGGGTGGTTTGCCAGTGCCTTCCCCAGTCATTTTGTAAAGGCTTAAAATGTACAATTATGACATTCTAAAAAGGTAAAGGTAAAGGTATCCCCTGTGCAAGCACCGAGTCATGTCTGACCCTTGGGGTGATGCCCTCCAGCGTTTTCATGGCAGACTCAATTCGGGGTGGTTTGCCAGTGCCTTCCCCAGTCATTACCGTTTACCCCCCAGCAAGCTGGGTACTCATTTTACCGACCTCGGAAGGATGGAAGGCTGAGTCAACCTTCAGCCGGCTGCTGGGATCGAACTCCCAGCCTCATGGGCAGAGCTTTCAGACGGCTGCCTTACCACTCTGCACCACAAGATGCTCTTAGAATTCCTAGCCCTGAAGAAAAACTGGCGTCTCAATGGAGAAGTTTTTTTAAAAAATAAGCTTGCATTTCAGGCCCTTTAAAACAGGGAGAGAGGTGATTGGCTGCCTGGCTTGATTGCTAGGTGGAGGAGAGTCAGGTGTGTAGCGTCAGGTGCGTAGCGTGTTCCTCTCTTTTGCCATTTCAAGCAGGTGTGCAGAATGCCCAGAAGGTGAGAAGGCAGCAGAGGGGAGGGAGAGAGCCGGGTGGTGAGTTATTTAATAGAATTATGCTATTTTTTTTTCAATGTGCAGAAATGGCCTGGGAAAAGGCTAGGTGAGAACCAAGTAACCAAATAGGTGAGAACCCTAACTCGCTCGTTGGTTACTTATTTTATTTGGTTACTTGGTTTATAACGGGCTTTTCTTGCCAACCGGGCGTGTAGCAGCTTACAACATTTGCAACATTACAACACTAGTCTGAGGAAGCGTGCTTGCACTTGAAAGCTCACGCCTTGAATTAATCTTTGTTGGTCTTAAAGGTGCCACTGGACTCTGATTTTAAAATTGCGCCTTGTTTGCATGTTATGCTCACAACGACCCTGCATGCTGGGACAAGAGGCAGAACTGAACTGAGAAACCCCTGGAAAAAAACAATTTATATCCAATCATGAACAATGAACACTTGCATAATTTTATGGTTGGGGGTCACCACAACATCAGGAACTGTATTAAAGGGTCACGGCATTAGGAAGGTTGAGAACCACTGCTCTAAATCAAGAGAATGTTGTCGGCTTAACCATGGACACAAACTTGGTGCTCAAGAATGCTACAAAGACTTTGATTCCAAAGTTTGAAGTGATAATTCAGAGCAGGAGGTGCCAGTTAGCACAGGCTGTTAAATAAAGGAAACACTGTAAGGCTGTTAATAGTTTAGGATGGCTCTTAGAACGGGTCAAGTATAAATTGTTTTATAGATGTATCTGTATTAAGGATAAGGAGAAGCTATGAAATCCTCTTGTAATTTTTCTGTACATTTTTAAGGCAAAGCCCTACTTTCTTTTCCTTAGGGTATTGATACAGGGCCAAAGCTCATACTGTTCTACAAGAAATGTTTAATGTTAAGCATTTAACTTAAACCTAGAAATATCTGTCAGGACAGCTCTTAGATTGTGTTAAGCAGTTAACGTGAGGTCTACGATCTCTTAAGGAAGTTGATTATTAAGAACTCCTCTTTTGTATATCTAAATAGGCCTCTTTTCTTAAATGTAGTGGAAATGTGGATGGCTCTTAGACTCAAACGTGAACAAGTTTATAAGCTTTGGGCAAAAGTTTATATCATTGTGTAGTTAATGTGAGGTCGTACGTTTTCACATGATGACTATGTTTTACTACTCTTTGTTTCAATAACTCATGCTGCATCTTATATTTCTATCTTTATGAAAATAAAAAAAAAACTTGTTAAAAAAAAATAGTTTACGGCTGATCCTGACATCTGCAAGAACTGGAAAGGGCGAAATGGAAATCGCTGAGGAGACAGATCCTGCCCCATTCCCAGAGACCTGGTTCATCCACTGCCTGGGAACTGGCCTCTGACTCACATTCTCTGACCCAACATTGCATTTCCTGAGGCAGGAGGTCCAGAATCTGCTTCTTGGTGTGCCTCTCTTAGGCCCATTATGCACGGCCGCCGAAACGGCGATTTCGGGTCACATGGAAAACGCGGAGGGGGAAGACGCGACGCACACCGGTTATACACGGGGCGGGGCGCGACGGCGGCAAAACCCAGAGTAACCGATTATGCACGCGCCGATCCGGGCGCCGCTTCTGGTTGCGCCCCGCTCACCCGGAAGCTGCGCTTTCTTCCGCGTTTCACTGACGCGGCTTTTTCGGCGGCATGCACCGAAGCTGCAGCCGGTTGCAGCCGGCTCCGTGCGTTATCCGTGATTTTAGTCGCCGCCATTCCACCCCGAATGTGCGCTAAAACCCCCGTGCATAATGGGTCTTGGTGTGGCTCCAGCCAGTGGCTGCAAAGGCCATCGGTTGTGCTCACGTGTAGTCATGTTGTCCTGAGGCTATATCCCTGGCACAGTTTTCTCTCAGTGTTCACCACCACTCCCTACCTGGGAAGGTGGGGGACGTCTCCTTGATCTCTTGCCCATCACAGGTCCTTCTGGGTCCTCCTCTTCCGTCCCCTTCCCCTCCTCTTGGATCGCCTCCGCCTGGGGAGCGATACCCTCACTCACGTGGCCACAAAGAGGCAAGGAAATAAAAACGGCAGAAATGAAACAAAAGAGAACGGAGCTGTATCGTCGACCCTTGTCGAGGGACACTAACCTCGAGGGAGAGGAATGGGAAGGCGACTGTAAGCCGCTTTGAGCCTCCTTCGGGTAGGGAAAAGCGGCATATAAGAACCAACTCTTCTTCTTCTTCTAAAAGATTGGCCTAGTAGACCCGGAGGAGCATCTCTATTGCAGTTTGCAGATCAAGAGTAATGTCAGTTGTGCTGTATTACATATTTAGTAAAACAGGCCTGTTTAGTCCTTCAGGAAAGTAAACAATCTCTATTTCTCGTTAAAACTCTGTTGCGGAGGGAACTAGTCTGCCCTAGCAGCTGCAGCCAGCTTGGGGTAGTGGTTAAGAAAGGCATCCTCTAATCTAGCGCAGGGGTAGTCAACCAGCAAATGCTGGCAGGGGCTCATGGGAATTGTAGTCCATGAACATCTGGAGGACCACAGGTTGACTGCCCCTGATCTAGCAAGCTGGGTTTGATTCCCCGCTCCTTCACCTGGAGCCAGCTGGGTGATCTTGGGCTTGTCACAGGCCTGTTATAGTCGTTCCCACAGAGCGGTTCCCCTCAGGACTCTCTCAGCCTCACCCACCTCATAGGGTGTCCGTTGTGGGGAGAAGAAGGGAAGGTAATGAGAAGTCGCTTTGAAGCACATGAGGCAACAACAACAAGCCTTTAATAGCATATAAAAGTACAATATAAGAAGGGAAAGTGCAAAAGGATCCACTGCTAGTGAGAACAAAGGCAAAGATCATGCTTTAGACATAATACATTCACGATTTCTCATGGCAAGATGTAAAAACTTTGCTACTGGTTCAATTATATCAGGGTTCTGGGATGTCAAAAGAAACTGAGTCTTTCGTTCATCCGAATGCAGTTCTCTTTTACACAGCAGTGGGTTAAGAAATTTGGCTCGGATCGAAGAATAAAATGGACAATGGAAGAAATGAGGCCTGCCAGGTGACCTTGGGCCAGTTGCAGTTCTCCCAGAGCTCTCTCAGCCCCACCTCCCTCACAAGGTATCTGTTGTGGAGAGGAAGGGAAGGCTACCAAAGCAGCTAACAAACTGAAAGCATTTGAAGTCCAGGAGAGTGGTGACCTGAGAGCCAGCATCATGCCTGAGAGTCACAACAGGAGTCCACCATTCAGAAGGGCTCACCTGCCCACCAGTCCCTAATCTTGGCCGAGTTATTTCTGTTGGAATCTGGTGAAGCCAGTGGAGGGCAGGGGGAAGGGGTGGCTGCTGGGGAGCTACTCTGAACAGGCTTGCACCCACCCCCACCCCCGGGGATCCAATGCAATCCAGTCATTTTAGGGGGGGGAAAGAAAGCATGTTTTCTTTAACAGAGAGGGTGAGCTCTGGGGAGAGCTTCCCCACGTCATTTATGACACACCATCGAGCCTGCTCTCTGGAGCTCCCGTTTCCTGCAGGGCACCTGATCCCTGAAGGGATGATCAATTCAGAGATCCCAAAAGGAGCTCAAGCAGGCCTAGACTGGCCTCGACCCCGCCCCCCCCCCAAATTCCCTTTTCCTCCAGGAGGCTGTAAAGGGTTACGGAGGCGACCGAGCTGCTCCTGCTAGAGAGGAGGCGGGGGGGGGGGTGGTCAAGGCTCTCCCCCCCCCCTCCTCCTCCTCCTCCTTCCGCCTGCTGGGATCCATCGCTGTTTGCAGAGGCGCTGGAGTCCGGAGGAGCCGGCCTGGGGGATGCCTGGAAGGGTAAAGCGCTGCAGGGCGGCGGGAGGGAGCAACCCCCTTGCTAGGCTAAGCGGCCCTGCGCTGGGGGGGAGGGGTGGAAGAGGGTCTCTGCCTGGGACCTGGGGTTGCCAGCTCTGGTTTGGGAAATTCCTGGAGGGGTGGCGGGGGGGGGGTGGAGTCTAGGAAAGGGAGTGACCTCAGCGGGGTACAATGCCACAGAATGCACCCTCCCCAGCAGCCCTTTGCTCCAGGGGGACTGATCTCTGTGTCGCCTGCCCCCCCCTGGAGGTTGGCAACCCAGGGTCCGGCCTATAGAGCAGGGCCTGGAAGGGGGGAGCTGGCCGGCCCCTCCCCCCGTTTTCCAAACTCTGGATCCGCAGCAAGGAGCGGACGGGAGGGGAGCAGGTGGAGTCTGCCTTGTTCAAAAGGCCGGCTGGATTTCATACCCGTCATTTGGCAACCCTGGGGTGAGAGAGTCCAGAGGGGACCTAAGTGGGGTATAATGCTGGAGAATCTACTCTCCAAAGCATCCGTTTTCTCCAAGGAAATTGATCTCTATAGTCTGGAGATAAACTAATCCTGGGGGATCTCCAGGTCCCACCTGGAGGCTGGCATCCGAGCTCCTGTCCCCTGTGAGTCTTCCCTAAGGGAGTTCCTGCAGAGCTCTAAAAGGAAACTGAATCCCACTCGGGGTCCCCTGGGCAGAATGGTGGTCCACGCTCCAAAATATCCATCGTCTTCAGGGGAATTGATCTCCATAGCCTGGAGATGGGGTGTAATTCCAGGGGATCTCTAGATCCCACCTGGAGTCTGGCATTCCTAAGTTCAGGCTCTGCTTTTTTCCCTAGTGTGCTGAATAGGATTCCTTTGGAGCAGGGGTGTGTGTGCAAAGGCAACCTAGATGCGTGGAGACACTGCAGGACCCTCCTAGGGCATCTCTCTCTCTCTCGGTGCGATTCCTATGGGGCACTCACAACGTCCACCCCCACATCCCCTCTCCCCAGTCTCTTTTCATTCCTGCACTCTGTGCTTGTGTTTGGAGGGCGGAAAAAGGCAGAGTCCAGAAATTAAAATGGTGCCCTATAAGATTCAAAGCTGCTCCTGGGGGCAGGAGAGCCATGAGATGGAAAGTGGGGCCTGCTGGGGGGGGGGGGGCGTCTGTCGCGAGGGGTCCTTTCCTCACAGAGTTGCAGTTCAGAGGCTGAGACCATGAGCCAGGAAGGCCTGACTGACGAGGAGAACATTAAAAAGGCTGTACTAGTCATTTAAGCCAAGGCCGATGGTACCGTTAAAGGAAAAAATGAATTTTCACAGTCAGAGTAGTTCAGCAGTGGAATAGGCTGCCTAAGGAGGTGGTGAGCTCCCCCTCACTGGCAGTCTTCAAGCAAAGGTTGGATACACACTTTTCTTGGATGCTTTAGGATGCTTAGGGCTGATCCTGCGTTGAGCAGGGGGTTGGACTAGATGGCCTGCATGGCCCCTTCCAGCTCTATGATTCTATGTATTCCTCAGTTAAAATCCCCAGTGTGTTTCGCCAACAGGCTTTTTAAGGTAAATCCGTAAGATCTAATGTACAAATACATTGCAGAGTTCTTATGAATAGCAATTGTCATTTATTAAATAAACATAAAGCATTCTGTTTAAAATCAAATTGCCAGTTGACAGTGCAAACCAGGTATAAAACCACTGAGTTTAGCCGCTAGAATTGATTCTGTCTTTATGACTGCATGGAAGAAAAGGACAGGGGGAGAGAAACGCCATTTTAAAAGGAGCTTTCCGTTGGCTAGAGGACTTGGAGGAAAGGATTAGGGGCTTAGAAGAGAGGATTATTACTCTGAAAGAAATTAAGAAAGGGGGGGGGAGTTCATAGACAGCAGCTGTGCAACCCTGAATAAAGAGGATACAACCAGTCCTGAAGAGGATAAGGGGATTGACCTCATTACGAAGCCTCTGCAGACAGTTAGGGAAAAGACTCAAAGGCGTAGAGTGAGACGGTTCCTTTGGAGCCTTTGGAGCTTCAAAATAGATTTCAGGCCCTTGCAGAGGAGGTGCAAGAGCCAACGAGGGAAGAGGTCCCCAAACAAAGTAAGACAGAGTGAAGAGGCAACGGGGATAGAAGGAAATGGTGTTGAGAAAAAAAGGAGAGCTCTGGTAATTGGAGACTGGCAGCCAGATTCAGCCTAGGGCACCTTCAGGGGACTCCGCTGTGGAGAGCGAATCTCCTTGCCCACGTGACAGCTCTGTTGCCCTACAGAAAAGCAAATGGTCCTTTCACACACATTAAATCATGCACTTCAGATCCACTTGCAAATGGCCGTTGAGGTGGATTATGGCGCACGGCAAAAGCACCCCCAGAGCAGATTAGTAGCAGACCCCCATTGACTTTCTCAATGAACACACATGTAATTAGATGCAAAGTCAGTTTATTGACGTAGCAATACGAAGCTCATAATTATTCTTGCTAAAACTAATTTGATAGGCAATACACAGGTCAATATAAACCCCGGAACCCCATCCCTAACTGGTAAAATGTGGGGTTTTCCCTATTCTCAGGAAAAGGTGAGCTCCGCTCACCCCCAGTCCCAAGGAAAAGTGTGCCAACTAGACCTGCACCCAGGTGGACATGATGCCATTCCCACAAGGCTGACTCAAGGCCAGCCTCACTGATCGCACCCAAGCCCCCCCCCCCACTGTTCCATCCTCCTAAGAGAAAATTGGCAATAGACTACACAAACGTTAGCTTGCCTGGGCCCCACTGACAGATGACAATACACAGAATTGACAAATGGTCAGGGCTGGAGGCTGGCAACCAGGCAGATCCTGACAATTAGGTGGTTAAGCTCTTAAAACAGATTCCAAATCAAAATGTAGATGGATGCCCTCATGTTTATACATTATGCTGTGTTTTTATATGTTGTATTTTATGGGGATTTTAGATTTTATCATGTGAGCTGCCACGAGCCAGCTTGTCTGGGAGTGGCGGGATAGAAGTCTAATGATAAATCATAGAATCATAGAATCAGAATCATAGAATCATGGAATCATAGAGTTGGAAGGGGGCATACAGGCCATCTAGTCCAACCCCCTGCTCAACGCAGGATCAGCCCTAAGCATCCTAGAATCATAGAGTTGGAAGGGGCCATACAGGCCATCTAGTCCAACCCCCTGCTCAACGCAGGACCAGCCCAAAGCATCCTAAAGCATCCAAGTAAAGTGTGTATCCAACCTTTGCTTGAAGACTGCCAGTAAATAAATAAAGACTAAAGAATGAGATCTATCAAAGCATAAATACTGACGTGGCTTGACCCATGACAGATGTATCTGGCCAGTAAAAACTTGACAGAGGACACCATCCCACTTTTCTCTTAACTCTCTGCTTCCCGTTTCTCTCTTTTTCTCCAGAGGGAAGCTCAGCTTACGACGTCGTAAGTCACGTCCCCAGTTTTCGGGAGGAAGGAGATCAACGGCCAATCCTCCGGCATGAAAACGGAGGTCGTCTCCCAGCCAGGGAGTATGGGGGAATTCCTTCAGAGGAGAGTGGGAGATCTGCTCCCTCAGCCGCCGAGGGACGATTCCCTTCCCCACACCCAGTGGGAAGCCCAGTGGCAAGGCTTCCTCAGGACACTGGAGCCTCCTCAGTCTCGGTGGGGGGTCGCTCCCTTGCCCGAGAAACCCTCACCCTGGCACGACACCAAGGCCTTCCTGGCCTCCTTTGAGCAAGTGGCCGAAGCCTGCCAGTGGGGTGAGGAAGAGCGAGTGGACCGCCTGTTGCCGGCCCTCAGCGGGGAGGCCCAGAAGGCCTACCTCAGCCTGGATCTTGGAGACAGAGAGGATTATGGGAAGGTGAAGGCCGCCATTCTGCGAAGGGACGCCGTAAGCAGGGAGAAGCAGCGCGAAGAGTTCCGGCGCTTCTGCTACCACGAGGCCGAGGGCCCGCGGGGGGCTTACGTCCGGCTGCGGGAGATGTGCCGCGGGTGGCTGAGAGTGGAGAACCACAGCAAGGAGCAGATCCTGGAGCTCTTGATCCTGGAACAGCTGCTGAGCGTCCTCCCTCCGGAGATCCAGGGCCAAGTGAGGGAAAGTGGGCCAGAGAGCTGCTCCCAGGCGGTGGCCCTGGCCGAGGAGTGCCTCTTGAGGCAGCGAGAAGCTGAGAAGCAGGTGAGGCCCTTCTGCTGGGGGGGGGTCCTGAGTGCGAGGGAGCCTGCGGTAGATCAGGGGGTTGAAATCTCCGAAAGAGAATGCGAAGAAGGCACGAGGAGACGCTCTTTGGCCTGCCTTCCTGGAAGCTCCGTCCAGATAGTGGTGGTGAAGCTACATCTCTCAGTTGAGGGGTGTGTGTATGTACAAACTGAATCGTTTATCTGTTCCACTATATATTTCTGGTAAGGCCTTGGAGGAGGAGCGTGGTCTCATGGCTTAAGTGCCACTCAGCGCTTAACACCCACTCAGGGCGGCTGTCCCGCCCCTGAGTGCCTCCTCCTCCAACCAGCCTGTCCAGCGGCCAGCCAATCACCTTCGGTCCCCCGCCCCTGACCCCACTTGCCTCTGAGGCTCGGAGGCTGCAGTTCCCTGCTGTGTGAGAGTTGCCCCTGCTGGTGAGTTCCCCCAACAGATGCCTGCAGCCTTTCCAGGTCCTGGGGGGGAAGGAGAGTCCACCCCCCTAATCTAGCACCCGTTGTATTCCTGAATGCAACAGGCTTGGCCCCTAGTAATGTATATGATGTTACTTCAGATTTTATTGATGTTATTCTGTGCTGTTACCCACAAAGGGCAGGTCATAAAAATAAAGCTGTCTTTATTTATTTTAATCCTCCTCTTGACTGCTGCAGGCGCCCCCGGAGGAAGCAGCTGGGGGTGTTTCGGAGGGAGGCCAGGATCCATCCGAGGGGGAGTGGAGGCAGCTGCTAGTGGAAATCAAGGAGGAAGAGGACTCTGAGGACAGCCTGCTGGGTAAGGAGGGGGAGAAGGAGGCCTCTCAGAGCTGGCTGGCCTCCGCTGTCACTCCTCCTCTCGGTTCAGGAGCTGCTGGGCCCGTGTATTCTCCACGAAATTGTAGGCGGGGGGTGGGTGGGTGGATGAATGCCAAAACAGACCAAAAGTGAAGGACCTAGCAGGGGCTAGGTAGGTACAAGTGGGGGAAAGCCTAGGGGTGAAAGAGAGGGGCGGAAATAGGAAGGAATGAAAGACTAGGAACACATAATGCTACCATTGGTCCATCTAGGTCAGAATTGTCTCTTCAGGGTTTCCCAGCAACGATATCATGGTACCCCAGGAAGGCCTGGCCAGCTGACATCAGTCCCTGGTACCTCGAAGCCTCAAAAATATTTCAGCAGTACCTCTACGGTCAAAAGGCTGTTCTGCTGAGACTGGCAGCGGCTCTCCAAGGTTTTAGCTCTTTCGTATCGTCTGCTGCTGGGTCCTAGCACCTGGAGATCCCGGGGATTGAACTAGGGACCTCCTGCATGCAAAGCAGAGGCTCTGTGGCTGAGCCACAGCCTGTCCTCGGGGGTATATCGAGATGAGTAGCTGTCTTTGTCAGTCTGCAGCTGTAGAAAAGAGGCCAGGAGGACCTTAAAGACTAGCGAAATATATACGGCAGGAGAGGAGCTTTTGTGAGACACTGATCACTTCTTCAGATATCTGGAGGTATCCGAAGAAGTGAGCGGTGACTCACTAAAGCTCCTCCCCGGCCACAAATCATGTTAGTCTTTAAGGTGCTCCTGGACTCTTACTCTTTTCTCCTCTCAAGGCAGGAGCTATTCAGAGGGGGCTTGCCGTTGCCCACTTCTGCATGGAGACGTTAGGCCTCCTTGGGGGTCTCTCATCCAGGTTCTAACCAGGGCCGATTCTGCTTAGCTTCTGAAATCTGATGAGATCAAGCTAGCTGGGCCATCTAGGTCAGGGTGCAGACTGGTTAGAAGCAATTAAATTGAGATGGAGCTTCTTGCCGGGGTGTTTATTGGGTGTTTCTCTCTCTTTTTCTGTTTTTTACGGGGTGTTTCTCTCTCTTTTTCTGTTCAAGCCTGTGAGGTGCCCGACAATGAAAAAGATGACGGGTTCCAGACATTGTTGCCCGAACAATGCAGGAGTGAAGATTTGAAAGGGAGGTTCAGGAACGGCGATGGACCAGTGAGGCAGGATGAAAACGGCACCCCGGAGAGAAGGGACAAGCCCGTTCTTTGCCAAGGAGAAGACTTCCGGGAAATCCCACTCCAGCTGGAACGGCCGTCCCAAAAGAGGAAGAACAAGGACCTCTCTGCTCACCTGAGAATCCCCCAGGGGGAAATTCAGAACGAAAGTGTGGAGCTCCCAAAGGGCTTCAGTCAGAGCGTGAACCTGATTTCACGCCAACAAGCTCACTCGGTACAGAAGCTGTATAATTTCTCGGAGTGCGGAGAGAACTTCGGCTGGAGAGCAACCCTTGCTGCGCATCAAAGAACCGATGAAGGGGAGGAGCCAGAAGAGCTTCCGGAATATGAAAACGGCTATAGCTGGGGAGCCCGCGTGGGAGGGGAACCCGACGAGGGTCCCGAGGCTGGAAACGCCGGCGGCTGCCTCGGCTTTGCCGTGCCTCAAGGCATACACCCGGCGGAGAGACGGTACAAATGCCCGGAGTGCGGGCAGAGGTTTCGGAGGGCGGCGCACGTCCAGCAGCACCGGATAATCCACACGGGGGAGAAACCGTACGAGTGCTCGGAGTGCGGGAAGAAATTTACCCGGCTGCCCTACCTGCAACAGCATCAGAGAATCCACACGGGGGAGAGGCCGTACGAGTGCTCGGAGTGCGGGAAGAGCTTCAGTCGCCGCCGTAGCCTCACCGAGCATCAGATAATCCACACCGGGCAGAAGCCGTTCGAGTGTCCCGAATGCGGGAAGAGATTCGGTTTCAGTTCCCACCTCCAGCAGCACCTGAGAATCCACACGGGGGAGACCCCGTACCAGTGCTCGGAGTGCGGGAAGGCCTTCCGCCACCGGATAAGCCTCACGGTGCACCAAAGAGCACACAAGGGGGAGAGGCCCTTTAAATGTTCCGAGTGCGGAAAGAGGTTCAGTCGGACGTCCTACCTGCAGAAGCATCGGAGAATCCACAACGGGGAGAAACCCTACGAGTGCTCCGAGTGCGGGAAGAGGTTCGGGATCAGGTCGTACCTCCAGCGGCACCGAAGGATCCACACGAGGGAGAGACCGTACCAGTGTATGGAGTGCGGGAAGAGTTTTATTCAGCCGTCGCACCTCCATGAACACGAAACCACCCACATGTCCCAAACCACATAGCAGCTCCGTTCGTGGCGAGACATTGTCCGCTACATGGATCCTACAATTGATGGAACAGGTCTCCCCTGGGGCATGGAACTTTATTCCACAGAAAACGTAGAGAAGGAAACGTTGTTTTGATCCACCTTATACTCCTACGCTGTTGGACAAGGCACTGTTTTGATTGCTTTGGAGACTAGAAATTAGTTTCTCGAACAAGGGCCTTATTAGTGTTAGCCCCTTGTGTGTGTAACTCTCTGTTTATGGAAAGTTAAAATGCTTTTGACTGTTAAGGAGCTGGGGGCAAAATGTCTCTCTTTTTAAAAAAACTCATAGGGGAATGGGTTAAATGACAACATGAGATATCTCCATGGTCTCTGTTACTGGCCTAAGACAGGGTGAGCAGCTGGTGTCCCAAATTCACAGATGGTTCTGACCTGGCAGGGAGGTAAGAGGGTAGAAGGATCTAAACAGCTACCATGAGCAAGAGTCAGATGCTTGTTTCTCTGTCAGTCATTGGCTGAATCATAAAGGGACCTGCCATCCAAGAAGGATAAAATCCAGGAGTGGCCAACTTTTGAATAAGGAGTTATGTGTGTTTCTTTGCCAGTTGGGAGAAATAATTCAGTGGAGGGGGACGTTACGTGTGGTTAAACAGTGCTATTTTTGCAGGTATCTTCAAATCTCTCTCTCTCTCTCTCTCTCTCTCTCTATCTATCTCCTCTGTGGTAGGCATAACTCATTAAAAAATAAAGGTAGGTGTTTGAAAATTGGGCACTGATGTCCGAGTCGTCATTGGAGTGGCAGCGCCAAAGGTAAAGGGGATTGGAATCTCCTGACGGAAACCCTGCCTTCGTCCAAGTTCTGCTCCCTGGTTTCCGAAGCCAAGTGAACACGTATTAGCTCATTCCTAAAAGCAGAGGGACAGGCCTCCACTCTAGCATGTGAACAGAGCTACGGAACAGCGATGAAATGCCATCAGCGGCTTAAGAAAGTTGCGCGCTCTGTTTAAACCCTGCTCAATACATCCAGGGAGGGCATGGAAACGACCCAATGAATAAAACTTGGTTGCCCCTGGACTCAAAGATCGAGACAATTTATAGATGGTCCAAGAGGCAGTCCACAAAGGCTTTCAGGAGGTACCTTGTTTTCCCCCTCCCCATTATTTCTCCTTTTCCTTTCCTGAACACACCCAGAGACCCTCTCCCTTTTGGCTTCCTCTTCTCTTTCCACGGCTGACGACCTTAGAAGCACAACATATCTCTGACTACAACAGTGGTTCTCAACCTTCCTAATGCCGCAACCCTTTAATGCAGTTCCTCGTGTTGTGGGGACCCCCAGCCATAAAATCATGCAAGGGTTCTTTCACAGAAATTAAACCGAAACTGACCAATGGCATGATTGTATATAAATTGTGTTTTTCCCTGGGATTTCTCTGTTCAGTTCTTGTCCCACCATGCCGATCTCACTCTTTCCCACTGCTCCAGACAAATACTCTTATCTTGATCTACCTCGCAAGCCCCCCCCCCCTGCTTGCCCTGCTGCAACCACTGGGAAAGGGTCGTTCAACCCCCTAAGGGGTCCTGACCCCCAGGTTGAGAACCACTGGACTACAGAGATCAGTTCCCCTTTGCGTCACCAGCTCCAAGTTGGGAAATTCCTGGAGAAGCAACTTCAGCAGACTTATGTCACAGAGCCCCTTTCCCAAGCAGCCCTTTTCTCCAGGGAATCTGATCTCTGTCAGCCTCTACCTAGGAAAACTGAGGCAGCTGTGTGGTACCAGCCACCGAGCCATGCCCACAACGCATAGCAGGAAACGTTCAAGGACTCCTGAGAGGGTGCCTCACTTTCCCCTATATTTTCCTACATGATTTCCTTGTTCCCTCCTCCTGGCCAGCCCCATATCCCCTCCCCGTTCCTTGCCTCATTCTCTCCTCCTTAACCATTCTGTAACCTACCTTTTGAATTATGGACCAGGAGACAATTACTGAAAATACTATGGACTGCAAGAAAAATAAACCAATCCGTTCTGGACCAAATGATACCCAACTGCTGTCTTGAGGCAAAGATCTATAAACAAAAACTCTCGTACTTTGGTCACGTAATGTGTGCAAATGAAGGATTAGAACAAATCCCAGAATCTTAGAGTTGGAAGGGGCCGTAGAGGTCATCTAGTTCCACCCCCTGCTCAGTGCAGGATCAGCTTCAAGCAGCCATGAGAAGGATCTGTTTAGCCGCTGCTTGAAGAGCACCAGTGAGGGCAGCCCATTCTACTGCTGAGCTACTTAACCATGGGAAAATTTATCCTGATGTCTAGCTGGTACCGTTCTCCATTACCGCAGGTCCTCTCCTCTGCTGCCAACACGGACCACTCCCTGCCCTCCTCCAAGTGACAACCTTTCAGATAAAATCAGAGTCCAGTAGCACCTTTAAGACCAACAAAGATTTATTCAAGGTGGGAGCTTTCAAATACAGACTAGTGCTTGCACTCGAAAGCTCACGCCCTGAATAAATCTTTGTTGGTCTTAAAGGTGCTACTGGACTGATTTGATTGTGCTACTTCAGACCAACATGGCTACTGATTTGAATCTAACCTTTCAAATACTTAGAATCATAGAATCATAGAGTTGGAAGGGGCCATGCAGGCCATCTAGTCCAACCCCGTGCTCAGCGCAAGATCAGCCCTAAGCATCCTAGAGCATCCAAGAAAAGTGTGCATCCAACCTTTGCTTGAAGACTGCCAGTGAGGGGGAGCTCACCACCTCCTTAGGCAGCCTATTCCACTACTGAACTACTCTGACTGAAAATTTTTTTCCTGATATCTAGCCTATATCGTTGTACTTGTAGTTTAAACCCATTATTGCGTGTCCTCTCCTCTGCAGCCAACGGAAACAGCATCCTGCCCTCCTCCAAGTGACAACCTTTCAAATACTTAAAGAGGGCTATCATGTCCCCTCTCAACCTCTTTGCCTCCGGACTGAGCATTCCCAAGTCCCTCAGCCTTTCCTCACAGGGCTTGGTCCCCAGGCCCCGGATCATCCTCGTCACTCTCCTTTGAACCCTCTCCATTTTGTCCACAACCTTTTTCAAGTGAGGCCTCCAGAAATGCACACTGACCAATGCCGGATCCAGTGGGACTAGGACATCTTGTGATTCAGATGCGATGTCTCTGTCGACCGCATCTGCCTCCTTTACCGCCGCAGGGGACAGTCGGCTCCTGTTTACTCACAGTCCACAAATACCCCAAGATCACCCGTCCACACACACACACACCGCTCCCCAGAAGTCCCTCTCCCACCCAGCAGGATAGATTCAAACGGGTAGCCTTGTTGGTCTGAAGTAGCACCATAAAACCAGAATCTTTGTAGGTCTCAAAGGTGCTACTGGACTCTCCCACCCAGCAGGCACGCCTCTCATTCTCCGGCCCCAGACGGAGACCTCTGCCCTCCTCCTTCTCCAAGTGCATCTTCTTCTCCTTCGCCCACTTCTCCGATCTCTTTCTCCTGGGGGTCTTCCCTCCTCCCCCCCCCCATCTGCAAGTTCAATTTGGGAGTCCCTCCACCCCCTGATCCGGATCATGGCTAAAAATGCGGAGAAGCCTCAGACCCAGTCCGGAGCCCCGCTCCCCTCCTTCCACCTCAGGGGTAGTCCAACTGCGGCCCTCCAGATGTCCGTGGACTACAATCCCCATGAGCCCCTGCAAGGGGCTCATGGGGATTGTAGTCCATGGACATCTGGAGGGCCGCAGTTGGACTCCCCCTGCTCCACCCCGTCCAAATCCCACTGACCACTCTGCAGCTCCCCCCCCGTGCGCCCGTCCAAAGCCTCCCAGGGGAGCGTCCGCCCGCCCTCCCGGCGGCAGCGGGAGGAGGTGGCAACGGGGCCCTTGCCCTCGGGCGACTCCGGAGCGGAGCTGCGCCTCTTCGCCGGCCGCCAGATGGCTCCGCTTTGCGGCTCCGCCGAGCGCCGGTCCTTTGCGCCGCCTTGCTGGCTGCGGGCTCTCGTCTCCTGCGCGGCCCGGAGGGGCTGAGCTTCCTCGCGCGGAGGATGCCGCAAGATCCGGTGCGCGGCCGCCGGGCCCCGCCGCCGTAGGGGCTCCGCTTGCAGCCGCCGCCCCTTCCCCAGGCCTCTGGCGGCCTCGTGGCCTCCGCACAGCCGCGCGCCGGGAAGGTGAAGCGCCCCGCGGGGACCTTGGCGGCAGGAAGGGGATCTGGGCGGAGGGGCAGGTGGGAAGGGGCTTCCCGAAAGTGGGGAAAGGGAGGAAGGGGGCAGGATCGGGGCCGGTCGGCGTGCAGAGCAGACATGGGGAGGGAGGGGGGGATAGTGCAAGAGCGAGTGTGTGTGTGTGTTTGTATGTAAATCCTGCAGCCAAAATCATCTTTAAAAACACAAAATCAAAAGGAGGTCGTTTTTTTGGAGGGGAGGGGGGG
Source organism: Paroedura picta (assembly GCF_049243985.1). Taxonomy (NCBI): domain Eukaryota; kingdom Metazoa; phylum Chordata; class Lepidosauria; order Squamata; family Gekkonidae; genus Paroedura; species Paroedura picta. The sequence continues at coordinate 7,712,224 of NC_135371.1, forward strand.
TTAGAAGGTGCTGTTATATTCTAGGGATCCCCCCCCCCATTTTAAAAAGCTGATGTGACAAGCCAGGGCCCAGGAGCACCTAAAGGCGACCCACTTCTCCAGACCCCCTTCGGGCCCACTTCTTAACTTCCGAAAGCTCCTCCCCGCCAGAAACCTTCGTTTGGAAAGTGCTCCTGGACTGTGTCTCTTCTCTGATGCTGCAGACTAACTCCGTGGAGGGGGAATCCATCGCCTTTGGGACCCAAAAACAAACCACAAGGGTTGTTGGTCTCCAAGGTGCTCCTGGACTGGCCCTGATCAGAGACTGGATCGGGTTCAGGGTTTCAGTACTAAGCTTCAGAGCCACTGATGGTCTGGGACCTCTGTGTTTATGGGACTGCCTCTCCCACGATGCTCCCCAAAGAGCCCTAAGAGCCAGTGACCAACACTTCATCAGGATCCCCAACCCCAAAGGAATGACGAGGGCCTCGAACAGTTGTTGTTATATTTTGAGGCCATTTGGTGCTCAGAGATCTTGCACAGGTGTGCAGGCACAGGTAAACAGCCCATTGCTGATGAGCTACCTGCCATCAGAATTGACAGAAAGTCTAGTGGTGACTGACGTTCAAAATATTATGCATTGGGGACTCTTAACAGCCCGGAAAGGCTTCCATGTTCTCCTCACAACAACCCTGTGAGGTAGGTCTGGCCTGAGAGTGTCTGACCCGGCTCTGGGATTCAGAGGATTAGTGCCTTTGAAAGTGGAGGTTCTCCTCAGTCACATTACCACTGATAGTAAGGTTGCCAGCTCTGGGTTGAGAAATATGTGGAGATTTTGGAGATGGAGGCTGAAGTGAGTGGGATTTGGGCAGGAGAGGGTGTTCAGTGTGGTACAAAGCTGCTAGGGCCACCGTCCAAAGCTGCTGTTTCCTCCAGGGGAACTGATCTCTGTTGTCTGGAGACACTTTTGTAATCCCCAGGGAACTCCAGACACTGTCTGGAGGTTGGCCACCCTGACAGACCTCTCCTTCATGAATCTAATCCCCTTGTAAAGCCGTTGATGCCTGTGGGGTTGGGTTTTTTTACTTTGTTTTGTCTGACCTCTCTAGCAAAAGAAATGATGTCTCCCCCTTCACCAGTTTTTATATGTGGCAAAGAATGTTTGTGTAATTGCAAAGAGATTTTATTTGTTTGTTTGTTATTGTATTTATATACCGCCCTCCCCTGAGGCTCAGGGCGGTTTACCTAAAACGCAGAAAACAGTAAATGCAACTCAGCTTTTCACAATAACGTTAACATTAATAACATTAACTATTACAGAGGCAAAAGGGTATAACAAGGCACCTCCTTTCCCATAATCTGTGCTAAAATAATTTTAAAAACTATTTTAAAAACTAAAAAAGAAGGTGTGTAGGTTGGGGGGGAGGAAGAAACCTCTGAAGACCAGGGTGCGGTTTGGGAGGGATATTTTTGAAAACCACCTCTCCCCTTTTTCTCCCTGACAGGTTGGCAAAATGATGTGTGTGTTTCTCATTGGAACGTTCCCTCCCCCTGCGGGAAGAGAGAGGAGTGTGGTGGACACAGCTCAGGTAGAGGACCGACTGGGAGGAATGACAGAATTTGGGGTGGTGGTAGAATATAAAAAGGTAAAGGTATCCCCTGTGCAAGCACCGGGTCATGCCTGACCCTTGGGGTGACGCCCTCCAGCGTTTTCACGGCAGACTCAATACGGGGTGGTTTGCCAGTGCCTTCCCCAGTCATTACCGTTTACCCCCCAGCAAGCTGGGTACTCATTTTACCGACCTCGGAGGGATGTAAGGCTGAGTCTACCTTGAGCCGGCTGCTGGGATTGAACTCCCAGCCTCATGGGCAAAGCTTTCAGACAGCTGCCTTACCACTCTGCGCCACAAGAGGCTCTTGCGCCACAATATAGTGGAGTATAGTGCTGGAGCAACGCCCTTTATTTTGTGCTCTTCTTGTAGGCGCCTCCGTACTCCTTCGAAGAAGTGGCCGTGTATTTCACAGAAGAGGAGTGGGAGCTTCTGGACACGGAGCAGAGAGACCTGTACTGGGATGTTATGCAGGAGAATTACGAAAACGTGGCTTCCCTCGGTAAGGAGCTCGTTCGGTTAGTCATAGCCACGACACCGCTGAGGTCACTAGTAGCACGGAGCTCACGGTGGCTGAGAATACTTGGGGGAGTTCACTCTAGGACGGCCGTTCTCAATGGTTGAGAACCCCCTGAAACATCCGTCAGGCTTTGAGAAACCCCAGAAGTGGCGCAATCATGCAGAACTTGATTAGGAAGAAGAGCTGCGTGCATACCCACCCAGGGCCCCTCCCCTCCTCTTCCCGCCCTGTCCAGACCCCTCATTGGCTGCTTGGGGGTGAGTGGGTGGGTCGACATGACCACATATAGTCGAATCATCCATAAATGTTTTAACCGATTTTTTAAAGATATGGACATTTGATTAACACCCGCCTCTTCGGGAAACCCTAGTTGAGAAAGTCTAAGGAAACTGAATATATTACATTGGCTGCTGACCCCAGGGACTGCAACCCATGGGCCAGCCTATCAAACCTTTCTTTATTTTTTCATTGCATGGCCTAGCTGTTCCGATACCGAAACCTGAGTTGATCTCCCGGCTGGAGCGAGGGGAAGGGCCTTGGATCCCAAATCCACCGGTTTTAGAGGAAAAGAAGCCATGGCTCCTAAATCCGCATGTGTTCGAAGAAAAGAAGCCATGGATCCCAGATCCCTACCCTTTGGAGGAAAAAAAGATCCCTGTAAATCTATGTGAAGGTGAGAGAAGAGTTAGGATGCTTTTTTTTTTTTTTACAAACCTAAGTCCGCGATTGACATTTGGGGGAAACAAATACCTGTAATAACCTTGCACTTTCTTTACAGCCTGGAGAAAAGGAGGTTGAGAGGGGACATGATAGCCCTCTTTAAGTATTTGAAAGGTTGTCACTTGGAGGAGGGCAGGATGCTGTTTCCGTTGGCTGCAGAGGAAAGGACACGCAGTAATGAGTTTAAACTTCAAGTACAACGATATAGGCTAGATATCAGGAAAAAAATTTTCACAGTCAGAGTAGTGCAGCAGTGGAATAGGCTGCCTAAGGAGGTGGTGAGCGCCCCCTCCCTGGAAGTCTTCAAGCAAAGGCTGGATACACACTTTTCTTGGATGCTTTAGGATGCTTAGGGCTGATCCTGCGTTGAGCAGGAGGTTGGACTAGATGGCCTGTATGGCCCCTTCCAACTCTATGATTCTATGAAAATAAAAGTGCTCATGTCATTATTTCCAAAAGACAGAAAGAAAAAGAAACGTTGATTGTTCTTCTTTCCAGACGCTCTCTTAACCCTTTCCCAATTCTGTCCCACAGGGATCCCAGGGAATAACATGTGTCCGGATTCCCCCTGTGTCCCTACAAGTGAGGTTATAGTGAGGGAGATCAAGGAAGAGACCCCTGAACAGGAAATCCCCAAACTATCGGAGCCCCCGTGGACTTTGCTGGGGTCACCCTCCGGGAACGCCGTCTTGAACCCTGAGGCCCGGTGTGGACTGCCAAGGCCCTGGGACGTGCCGCTGGGAAACTCCTGGCGAGAACCCTCCCGCCACCTGAGGGCCGCCACCTCCAAGAGAAGCATGTTCCACGTGGGGCGGAAGAAGCTAATGTGTCCGGAATGCGACCGATGGTTCCACTGCAAATCGGAATTTCTGCTGCACTGGAGGACTCACACGGGGGAGAAACCCTACGAGTGCCTCGCTTGCGGGAAGAGGTTCATCCAGAGCTCCCACTTGAGTGCTCACCGGCGCATCCACACGGGGGAGAAGCCCTACGAATGCCCCAAGTGTGGGCGGAGCTTCAACCGCCGCTCCACCCTGACGGAGCACCTGCGGATCCACACCGGGGAGAAGCCCTACAAATGCCTGGAGTGCGGGGAGAGCTTCCGGTGGAGGCCGTACCTGACCAAGCACCAGAGGGTCCACGTGGGGAACGCAGTGTATAAAGGCCTGGATAACGGAGAGGCCATGTTTGAAAACTCACCCCTGGCGGACCATCTGGGAATCCACCCAGGTGAGCAGGGTCTTTCTTCTGTAGTAATTTCTTCAATTCTTTCTCTCTCTCTCTCTCTCTCTCTTTAACACACACAGACACACACACAAACACAACATTTATGGCCTTCTCTGTTATATCCCCACCACAACCTTGTGAGGTAGGCTAAGCTGAGAGTATCTGACTGGCCCAAAGTTACCCAGCAAGCCCTGTAGCGGAGTAGGTATTCAAACCTGGCTTTCCGAGATCTAATCTGACACTCTCATTAAGTTTCACAACTTCAGTGCCTCTGGCTTATGAAAAGCGACTAAAACATTTGTAGCTTTTTTTGGATGAGAAAAGATTTGTTTGGGGGGGGGGAGAACTGAGATGTACCCATCTGTAAATGGGATGGGAACAGCAGGCAAAGAGAAATGGTCTCTCTTCCTGCTAGAATTTTGGGGAACGAGATTTGGCAGAAAAGGTTCGGGAGAGAAAGAACTTCCAAGTTAGTTTGCGGACCTCTGCCACAAGATCTGGCTGTGGGTATTAGCATGACGTGGCTCTTTAGAAGGGTTAGGCAAATCTGGAACTAAACCAGCCTTTTCCAACCTTTTGACCGTGGACGTACCACTGAAATATTTTCCAGGTACCCGGAAGTGACGTCAGCTGGCCAGGCCTCCCTGCCACACCACACTCAGACGTGAGCAGAGCCTTGGCCAGCAAAGGGTTAAATGGTCGAGGCCCTCCCCTTACCACGGCCCACTGGCCACTTTGGGAGGGGCTGAGTCAACCTGCCCAAATAAGGAGAGAATTAAAAAAAATAAAATTCCTTGCCCCTTTGCTTAGAGCTAGAAAGGGCATGCCCAGGGTGGGAGGTCTGCCATTTTGGGGAAAAAAACCCACACTGTGGTACTATTGAGGGGCCTTCGTGGTACCATATGGTGATTGGGAAACCCCCAAGCTAGACTGATCCATATACCACTGCTTCATATACCACTAGTGTGAAGTAACAAATGCAACTTTTCTGGGCGTATTGGCCAGCCGTTCTCTCTTTCTGTCTCCTTCTGTCCCCACCCCGCCCCAGCAGGCGTTGCCACGGCAGCTGGAAAAACCGAGGTCGGTCTTCAGAATGCTGGGACGGCCAATCAGCAGGGGTCTGGGCGGAACCCGGAGCCTTCCGACGACCAGCGAGATCCGGGGGCTCCGCCTTCGGAACGTCCAATCAAGACCGAGGCGGAGCTGACCCCGGACGGGAACGACGTCACGGACGTCAGCCAGCTGAAGATCGTCCAAGTAGAGAAGAAGCACATGTGCCACGAGTGCGGAAAAGCCTTCCAGTACAAGTTCGAACTGGTGAAGCATCACCGGACCCACACGGGGGAGAAGCCTTTCGAATGCCTGGCCTGCGGGAAGCGTTTTTTCCAGAGCACCCACCTCAACGCCCACTTGCGCATCCACACGGGGGAGAAGCCCTACGAGTGCCCCAAGTGTGGGCGGAGCTTCAACCGCCGCTCCACCCTGACGGAGCACCTGCGGATCCACACGGGCGAGAAGCCCTACAAGTGCCTGCAGTGTGGGGAGAGCTTCCGGTGGAGGCCGTACCTCACCAAGCACCAGAGGGTCCACGTGGGGGACAGCGCCTACAAGGACTTGGACAATGGGGAGAGTCTCTACGACAGCTCTGTTTTTCCCGACCCTCCAGACGGAATCCACCCAGGTGGGGAGAAGTAAAATTCGGTTCTCAGAAGTTGAGCTTGGCACTTTGTAGAATTTGACATTGCATAACAGTGCCGGCTTAGCGAGAAATTTACTTCCTGTGTATCCTGACTCCCTTATGTGGTGCCCACGAAGTGGGTGGGGCTAGGTGGGGATTTTGCCCACCCAGGCTTCTGATTGGCTGCTGGAGATGTGATTGACTGCACAGGTTCTTTAAAATGTTCTCTGGGCAGCAGCTGTCACCACAGCACACAGATCTGCACTATGTGACTGACAGTAAGCAGTGGCAGCCATTTTGTGGCTGGCTCCGCCTCCCTAATCAGCCATTTTGCTCCAAAGGTGTCCACAGGCTCAGAAATGTTGATTATGGTGTAGAAGATTGCTGAGTGACCTTGGGCCAGTCGCCCCTCTCAGCCTAACCTCCCTCACAGGGTTGTTGTGAGGATAAAAAGGAGAGGAGAGTAATTTAGGCCATTTTGAGTCCCTTTTGGGGAGCAAAAGTGGATCCTAAATGAAGTTAACAAATAAAATTCAGCCACCTTCCTATCCTCACTTGATCCTTTTCTGTTTTCACCCTGCCAGACTATCTGGTTTCCACACCTGACATGCTGTCCCATACAGGACCTCAGGGAGAGCCATGGCTACCCAGCAGCCAGAGCGCCAAGGAGAAACAGGGCCTTGGAAGCAGCCGTGAAGCCCAAGGACCGCTGGAGCCATCCCACGGCTCGTCTGAGGAAGAACCAGAGCCATCAGGCTCACCTCAAGGCCTCTCCCCAGAACATGACGACACAGAAGTCAGCGATTCTTGTAAGTCACTAAGGTGAAATTGATGGGCAGTAGATTTCACATTGCCTCCTACCGGATCCTTTAACAGGAGATGCCAAGGATTGAACCTGGGACCTTCTGCAAGCTAAGCAGGGGTTTTGCCAGTGAGCCACAGCCCCTCCGCAATCTCTCCCGGGTTTGGAGAACTTCCCACGATAGCTGCGGCTATCCCTGTTGGATGGATTATCCCAACCACGCAGAGAGGCTAGATCTTGGCTCTTGGGTATCATAAGTATTCGTTGGTCAGAATATTGATGATATCTATTCCACTTAATATTTCTGGTAAGGCCTTGGAGGAGGAGCTGGTCTCATGGCTTAAGTGCCACTCAGCACTTAACAACCTCTCAGGGTGGCTGTCCCGCCCCTGAGTGCCTCCTCCTCCAACCGGCTTGCCTGTCTGTCCAGCCACCAGCCAATCGCCTTCCATCTCCCAGTCTTGGCCACCCCCTCCTCCTTCCACTTCCACCGAGGCTCGGAGGCTGCAGATCCCTGCTGGGTGAGAGCTGCCCCTGCTGGTGAGTTCCCCAACAGCTGCCTGCAGCCTTTCCAGGCCCTGGGGGAAGGGAAAGGCTGTCTGCAGAGTTCATTCCTTCCACATCCCAATCTAGCACCCATTGTATTCCTGAATGCAATGGGCTTGGCCCCTAGTTTTACATAATATCGATGTATGAGTTTGACTCAGTGAATAGATTGATCAAATCTGCCCAAACGTGGGTGGCGGATTGGGGTGCAGAAGGATATCCAGTCAGGAAAGGCTGTCTGCCACTACCCCAACGGTCTCCTCTGACTTCTGCTCTTGACTAGGTGATGCCACAGCAACTCATCACCCGGGAGAAAATCCTCGGCCCCGGAACCCTGAGCTAGAACAACTCAACCATGGTTTACCGGGCAGACCGCGAGGGGATTCGCCCCCAAAGCCCAGGCTCACCCCTGAAAGCGGACTTGGATCGCTGGAACCAGCAGCCAAGGAACTGGGTGGATCTGTTCAGTGTGGGGTAGGTTTTTTACGAAGGTTGCTACCGGGTATCAGCTCTTGTTGAAAAGAAAGCATCTTCCAAGTCATTACCGCCGCCGGAGACTTGGGGGCCAAAAGTGGAGGGCTGAGTCTTCGTGGAGCTGTGGATTTAAGTTCGCGCCGGCATAGTCAGCCTCTTTATTGACTTCACAGCGTGACACTGAAAGAGGAGTGATAATACAGGACTTAATACGCCTCCACGCAGTACCCGCAAATCGTCTGTGTATAAATTTTATAAAGTTTAGTCTCTTTATTTTTAAATTTTTAGGCCGCCACTCTCGACAGCAGCTGTCTCGTGGCGGTTTACAAATATAAAATCAATAATTACACCACAATATGAAGAAAATATGAAGGATCGCTGCCTTGTTGTGGCAAGGGGGCTTGCGTAGTTCAGTGAAGCTATGAGCTATGCCGTGCAGGGCCACCCAAGACGGACAGGTCATAGCTGAGAGCTCTGACAAAAGGTGATCCACTGGAGAAGGCAATGGCAAACCACTCCAGTATCTTTGCCATGAAAACTCTATGGACAGTTCCAATAGGCATAACGATATGACGCTGGAAGATGAGCCCCTCAGGTCGGAAGGTGTCCAATATGCTACTGGGGATGAGCAGACGGCTAGTACGAGTAGCGCCAGAATGAATGAAGCGGCTGGGCCAAAGCCGAAAGGACGCTCAGTTGTGGAAGTAACTGGTAGTGAAAAGACAGTCCGATGCTGTAAAGATTTTTATTCCATAGGAACCTGGAACGTCAGATCCATGAATCAAGGCAAGCTGGACATGGTTAAACAAGAAATGAGAAGACTGAACATCGACATTTTAGGAATCAGTGAACTAAAATGGACAGGAATGGGTGAATTTAATTCAGATGACCATCAGGTATACTACTGTGGACAAGAATCTCGCAGAAGAAATGGAGTAGCATTCATAATCAATAAGAGAGTAGGAAAAGCAGTCTTGGGATACAATCCCCAAAATGACAGAATGATCTCAGTTCGAATCCAAGGCAAACCATTCAACATCACAGTGATCCAGGTCTACGCCCCAACCACTGCTGCTGAAGAGGATGAAGTTGATCAGTTCTATGAAGCCCTACAACACCTTCTAGAAGCAACGCCCAAAAATGATGTGCTTATCATCATGGGGGATTGGAATGCTAAAGTAGGAAGCCAAAAGATAACCGGGATAACAGGCAAGTTTGGCCTTGGAGTACAAAATGAAGCAGGGCACAGGCTGGTAGAATTTTGTCAAGAGAATACAATGGTCATAGCAAACACTCTTTTCCAGCAACCCAAGAGACGACTCTACACATGGACATCACCAGACGGTCAACACAGAAATCAGATTGACTATGTGCTCTGCAGCCAAAGATGGAAAAGTTCTATCCAGTCAATAAAAACAAGACCAGGAGCTGATTGTGGTTCAGATCATGAGCTTCTTGTTGCAAAATTTAGGCTTAAATTGAAGAAAGTAGGGAAAAGCACTAGGCCACTCAGGTATGAACTAAATCATATCCCTGACGAATACACAGTGGAGGTGACAAATAGATTTAAGGAATTAGATCTGATAGACAGAGTGCCTGAAGAACTATGGACGGAGGTTCGCAACATTGTACAACAGGTAGCAACTAAAACCATCCCAAAGAAAAAGAAATGCAAGAAATCAAAATGGCTGTCTGAGGAAGCTTTACAAATAGCTAAGGAGAGAAGGGAAGTGAAAGGCAAGGGAGAAAGAGAAAGATACACCCAATTGAATGCAGAATTCCAGAGAAAAGCTAGAAGAGATAAGAATGCCTTCTTAAATGAACAGTGCAAACAAATAGAAGAAAACAATAGAATCGGGAGGACCAGAGATCTTTTCAAGAAAATTGGAGATATGAAGAGAACGTTTCATGCAAAGATGGGTATGATAAGGGACCAAAATGGTAGGGACCTTACAGAAGCAGAAGAGATCAAACAAAGGTGGCAAAATTATACAGAAGAACTATACAAGAGCGAGCTTAACATCCCTGATGACCACAATGGGGTAGTTACTGACCTGGAGCCAGACATCCTGGAATGTGAAGTCAAATGGGCCTTAGGAAGTCTGAGCAACAATAAAGCTAGTGGTAGTGACAGCATTCCAGTTGAACTATTCAAAATCTTAAAGGACGATGGAGTAAAAGTGCTACACTCAATATGCCAGCAAATTTGGAAAACTCAACAATGGCCACAGGATTGGAAAAGGTCAGTTTACATTCCAATCCCAAAGAAGGGCAATGCCAAAGAATGTTCAAACTACCGCACCATCGCACTAATTTCTCATGCTAGCAAAGTTATGCTCAAAATCCTACAAGCTAGGCTCCAGCAATATGTGGACCGAGAACTTCCAGAAGTACAGGCAGGATTTCGAAGAGGCAGAGGAACTAGAGATCAAATTGCCAACATACGCTGGATCATGGAGAAAGCTAGGGAGTACCAGAAGAACGTCTACTTCTGCTTCATTGACTATGCTAAAGCCTTTGATTGTGTGGAGCACAACAAATTGTGGCAAGTTCTTAAAGAGATGGGAATACCAGAGCATCTTATTTGTCTCTTGAGAAATTTATATGCAGGTCAAGAAGCAACAGTGAGAACTGAACATGGAATCACTGACTGGTTCAAAATTGAGAAAGGAGTTCGGCAAGGCTGTATACTGTCACCTTGCCTATTTAACTTGTATGCAGAGCATATCATGAGAAATGAGGGATTAGAGGAGTCACAAATTGGGATCAAGATTGCAGGGAGAAATATCAACAACCTCAGATATGCAGATGATACCACTCTAATGGCAGAAAGTGAAGAGGAACTAAAGAGCCTGTTGATGCGGGTGAAGGAGGAGAGTGCTAAAGTTGGCTTGAAACTCAACATCAAGAAAACAAAGATCATGGCATCCGGCCCTCTCAATTCCTGGCAAATAGATGGGGAAGAAATGGAGATAGTGACAGATTTTATTTTCCTGGGCTCCAAGATCACTGCAGATGGGGACTGCAGCAAAGAAATTAAAAGACGCTTGCTCCTGGGGAGGAAAGCTATGGCAAATCTAGACAGCATCCTAAAAAGCAGAGACATCACCCTGCCAACAAAAGTGCGTTTAGTCAAGGCTATGGTCTTCCCAGTTGCAATGTATGGCTGCGAAAGTTGGACCATAAGGAAGGCCGAGCGTCAAAGAATTGAGGCTTTTGAACTCTGGTGCTGGAGAAGACTCTTGCGAGTCCCTTGGACTGCAAGGCGAACAAACCAGTCAGTCCTAGAGGAGATCAGCCCTGACTGCTCCTTAGAAGGCCAGATCCTGAAGATGAAACTCAAATATTTTGGCCACCTCATGAGAAGGAAGGACTCCCTGGAGAAGAGCCTAATGCTGGGAGAGATCGAGGGCAAAAGAAGAAGGGGACGACAGAGAATGAGGTGGATGGATGGAGTCACTGAAGCAGTAGGTGCAAACTTAAATGGACTCCGGGGAATGGTAGAGGACAGGAAGGCCTGGAGGATCATTGTCCATGGGGTCGCGATGGGTCGGACACGACTTCGCACATAACAACAACAAATGAAGAAAACAATATGAAATGCATAAACCCCTGTACAAATAGATAGAAAGATGGCGGCCTAATCAGCTTCTTAACCCTCCCAGCACTGCTGTAAAAGCCCTTGATGTACCTGGGCTTTTCCAAGAAGGTGTCCCAGCCAGATTCAAGATCCCCTGTGAGCTTCGTAAGGCGCCTTCAGGCAACACCTGAGGAATTTTCCTATGCAGGTTCCAGGGAAGAATAAGTCCATTGGCCAGAGTTCCCAAACAGGCAGGAGGATTGAGGGATGGTAGGGAGTGGGAAATGTCCAGCTTGGTGTAGTGGTTAACAGCAGTCTAATCTGGAGACCCTCTTCTTCTCTGAGGACCCCTCATCTTGCCAAAGTATAACACAGGTTAAAATATTCAACAGAATGTCCCATCAGGTTGAACCAAGGAAGCTTCTAGAATCATAGAGTTGGAAGTGACCTCTTGGGTCATCTAGTCCAACCCCTAGGACTACGCAGGACACCCACAAATCTATCGCTCATCCACTGTAACCTGCCACCCCCTTGAGCCTTCACAGAATCAGCCTCTCCGTCAGATGGCTATCCAGCTTCTTCTTTAAAATCTCCAAAGATGGAGAACCCACCATCTCCTGAGGAAGCCTGTTCCAGTGAGAAACCGTTCTAACTTCCAGGAACTTCTTCCGGAGGTTTAGACGGAATTTCTTTTGAATTAATTAATTAATTTGAATTTTCTTTCAGCCAAATCCTTCTTGCTCTCTCATTCTTGTTGGCAAATGCCCACTGTCCTAAGCTTTCTTTGTTTTTCCCTCCTTTCCCCCCCCCCTTACCCCCTTCTCCAGACAACCTAAAATGAAGTTCCAGCTTTGTTCTTGAATCCACTGGACCCTGCATTTTGAGGACGGTGTGCCCCACCTGAGCGCTTAGTCCCGATAGAAATAAAGAAAACCTTCAGAGTTCGCCTCACAAGCCACTGCTGTCGTGGGGGAAAGATTTGAAAAACGCTAAACGGTGTTCTCACTCCTTTGCCGGTATTAGTGGCGAACCCCCATCTGACCTGTATGACTCACAGGGGGGGAAAGAAGGTTCCTTAGCTATAAATATTAACATTTGAAGGACCCCGTTTATTTTTTTAAGATGGTTTGTAGCGATTCACGTGCATGTCACCCAGGAATATGCTAATATTATCACCAGAGATCCGAGAAAGTTGTTATTACTTTTAAGGAGAATTCCTGAGAGAGATGGGGGGCTTAGATTTTGTGGAAGTGCCGAACATTTCAGGCGATGTGTATTTCGCTGTTTCACAAGGTGGATCACGCAGGCAAAGAAGCTGAGAGAAGTCAGTTTCTTGAGGAACTTGGGCATATCAGGTTTCTAGCCCTCAAGGATGCAAGGATATCTGAGAAGCCAGTGAACTGAGAGCTGGAAACTGGGGCCTGGAGTCGCTGTCTGCTTCAGGTCAGGAAGCAGGAAAAGCCAAGTAAATTATGCAAGTGAACAAATAGCTGAACATTCGTTAAAGTTGCAGACTGTGGTGGGGGCAGGATCACCCCCTCCCCTGGGGAGAGTCTTGTGTAAAGTGCTGCTGGGTAATCACGGTGGCCAGTTTGGTCCAATTCTGTGTGTGTTCCCGTGACTGCGAAGGAAAGCCCAGCAAGGAATTCTGAGAGGTTGTGACAGCTTTCAGCTGCCTTGTGGAGAGGCAAGGCACAATTTGGGTTACTTTGCTGTATAATTTTGGCATATTTAAGGGGGGGGAATGGGAGGCGGGATTCCAATGGACTTGAAAGAGGTTCAGATCAACTTCTTGAAAGTCTTTTCCCAGGCTGGGACTGATTTCTCAACTGCTGCCTTGAATTACTTCACATTTCTCATTGGGTGTTTTTCTTCCCCCTCTCCTGTTTTTGCTGACAAAGACTTGATTCTTGTGTTTGTGATTCCCACAGGAAATTTTGCCTGCTGTGCAGCCCTGTTTTTCCATGGCACCGTTTAGAGCAGGGGTAGTCAAACTGCGGCCCTCCAGATGTCCATGGGCTACAATTCCCAGGAGCCCCCTGCCAGCGAATGCTGGCAGGGGGGCTTCTGGGAATTGTAGTCCATGGACATCTGGAGGGCCGCAGTTTGACTACCCCTGGTTTAGAGCCCTTTTACATCCCTGTATGGCAAGAACGGAGTCCTGCCAACCGCTCTCCAAAGCACCATGCCTCTCAGCCCTTGCCGCTTGCAGGGCACGTTTGGCAGACGTGCTTGCCACACAGAAGCGATGCCAAAAGTCACGCTACGGTGACATTTACCTTGTCGGAAACAAACGCAAGAACCACGCCCGAGGTACTTTGCAATGGTAAGACAAAGCAAAATAGTAGAAAAGGCAAGAGTCCGGTAGCAACTTAAAGGCTAACACAATTTGTTGCAGGGGGAGGAGCCTTTGTGATCTGAAGAGGTGAGCAGTGATCCCCAAACGCTCCTCCCCTGCCACAAATGTTCGTCTTTAAGGTGCTCCTGGACTCTTGCTCTTTCTTACTGCTACAGACAGATTAATGCAGTTGCCCATCTAAAGCAAACTAGGTTTGCAAACTAACAATGCAGAATATAAGCCAGCAGCCATTGTGATGAGCAGCTGTTTTTCTTTTATTCCCTTTCCCCCTTTTGTTACTCACCTTTGTGCATTGGTGTGTGTGAGTGTGTGTGCGCGCGTGTGTGTGCATTCATGTGTCCTGATTTGAAAACTGGTTTAGCGTAAGTAACATAGGTAAAGGTGAAGGTATCCCCTGTGCAAGTCATGTCTGACCCTTGGGGTGACGCCCTCTGGCGTTTTCATGGCAGACTCAATATGGGGTGGTTTGCCAGTACCTTCCCCAGTCATTACCGTTTACCCCCCAGCAAGCTGGGTACTCATTTTACTGACCTCGGAAGGATGGAAGGCTGAGTCAACCTTGAGCCGGCTGCTGGGACTGAACTCCCAGCCTCATGGGCAAAGTAACATAGCAGCCCATATTTGGGGTCGGGGGGAGGTAGATTGCGTGAGTTGGATTCCGTGACTGGACAAAAGAAGCTGGGCATATAGATTGTCCATTGTTTGACAGTTTTAACCCCCCGCCTTTTTTTTTTTTTGTATTGAAATGTTCTTTTAAATACTACTTTTAGCTCCTTCGATTTCAAAGCCTCGTTTATATAGTTTGACATTCAAACGTACGATGGAAAAGAGAACCGCGGTTTGAGACAAGAAAAATGTCCCATGAAGTGGGGCGAAACATTCATTTTCAGTGGTTTTCTGCCTCTAACTGTGGCAGTTCCCTCTAGGAGCCCTTGATGTGGCATGGATGGCAATAGTCATGGTAGTGATATCAGGGCTCTCTCAGCCTCACCCACCCCACAGGGTGTCTGTTGTGGGGAGAGGAAAGGGAAGGTGATTGTAAGCCGCTTTGAGCCTCCTTTGGGTAGGGAAAAGCAGCATATAAGAACCAACTCTTCTTCTTCTTCTTCTTCTTCTTCTTCTTCTAGTTAAAAGGGAACCGCCATGTTTGAAGGCAGCGCCCCCCTCATTTTTAGGCAAACCCAACAAGCCTTCTATTTGAAGGCCGATTAGAGAGGTAGGTGTTTTCCACACGGGCCCTCCGACATCCAAAACGTAGAACTTTTGCTCGATTCTTGGTTGATTCGTTAAGAGTTCAAATATCAAACATGTTAGATTTGCAAAAACAGACTATCTAGGAAGAATATATGAGAAAACTGAGCCGCTGAAGAAAAAATATTATTTTGAAAACGAGGATGTTATCTGGAACTTGTTCGGGCTCTGATTCCTTAGAGGAGACTCTGGTGGCCCTCAGGGAGGTATCCCCAAAGCTCCTTGAAGACATAAATGGGAAGAGGCAGGGAGGGTGTAGTCAAAAGGCAGGCTTGCCAGAGTGACTGGCAGAAATTGTGCACCACCAACTGATTTGTCACACTCTGTGAATCGTCGCTAACTCACTGGCGGTCTTTACGCAGCGGCTGGACAGACAACTTAGCCTGGATGCTTGAGGCTGATCCTGCATTGAGCAGGGAGTTGGACTTAGATGGCCTGTCTGGCCCTTTCCCACTCTAGGACTCTATGACTCTAAAGCAATACTGTCCAACCATCTTTCTCTTGGTCAGCTGAGCCATTCTGGGGAGAGGGATCCCACGCCAGGCCTAGGCAGCTTCTGGCCTGCCATGTGCTAGGCAGCTGAAGAACAGGAAGCAGTAGCTCAGCCGGAGGCGAGGAGGAGCAAATCCAGCCGTAAATGCATCTAATCCAGTACTGTAAATTCTGATTGGCAGGAGGGCTCGGGACAACTTTTCCCGACACCTGGGTTTGAACCAGTAACCTTCTGTCTACGGAGCAGGCGTTCTACTACTGAGTGAGGGGGTCTCGCCAAAGCAATAAGTCCTCTTCACGGGACATACAAATCTGCCTCGTACCAGGTCAGGCAGTCTAGCTCAGGGCTTTTCCACACCTTCAATTTGCTCCTGATTTTCCCGGCAGTCGAGCGACGAACATTAGAATCGCTTTGGGCACGTCTTCCCTCCCTGTGCATCTTCATGAGTGGTTTTTATAAAATAAAATTCATAAAACCAATTGTCTTCAGGGCGCGGCGAAGGCCAGCTGAGTGGTTTGAAGATAACCCAACAGGCCAGTCGGTGAGAAGTGGGTGGGAGTGGGCAGGGCAAAATGGACAAAAACATTGAGCACAAGGAAAAAGGTGACTCTGGTTGCCAGGTTTGATTCCCCACTTTTCCACATCTAGCCAGCTGGATGACCTTGGGCTAGTCACAGTTCGAGCTCTCTCAGCCCCACCTCCCTCACAGGGTGTCTGTTGTGGGGAGAGGAAGGGAAGGCGACTGTAAGCCGCTTTGAGACTCCTTCGGGTAGAGAAACGTGGCATATAAGAACCAACTCTTCTTCTTCAGTAATCTCAGAGCTCTCTCAGCCTCACCTCCCTCACAGGGTGTCTGTTGTGGGGAGAGGAAGGGAAGGCGAAGGTGAGCTGCTGGTAGTAAAAAGTGGGATACAGAAATTATAAGAAGAAAAGATGGGAGTCAAACTGGTCTCAAAAGAACTAGGGGAGGGAAATGGGGGGAAACAAATTGAAAACTAAAGGCAATGTGGGGCCAGAACCAATGACAAATCCTGTGTGGCAAAGAGAGAGAAGACATTTCCCGGGTTAGCTTCATGGATCATAAGTTGTGAAGGCTTGATTGGTTAACTGATGTGCGATTGTGAATCAGTTTTGTCCCCAATGAGATTCAAATGCACTAACCATTCTCTGAATTGCATACAGAGCTGCTCTTTTTCGTTTTTGTTAGTTTAAAGGATTTTAGCTGCATTTAAAAGGGGTTTCTTTTAGAGGGTGGATACATACACAGGACTAACCATTCCAAAAGAATGCTTTTTTGTTGTTGGGGGGGAGGGAAATCCCTTCAAACTTTAAAAAGTAGCAATAGGACTAACGGCCGTCTATAATTTCTCTTGGATTTATAGTGGAGCTTTTAAAAGTGTACACTGCCTTGCCTGATGTTATATTATCAAGGAAAAGAATGTGGCACTTTAAGAGGCTTACGAGGGGTGTTGCTGATTTCTGATCTGGCCCTCGTTGAAAGCACTAGTCCCTCATAAATGGGAATGGATATTTATATTGAGTAGAATTGTTT
This sequence comes from Paroedura picta, assembly GCF_049243985.1. Lineage (NCBI taxonomy): Eukaryota > Metazoa > Chordata > Lepidosauria > Squamata > Gekkonidae > Paroedura > Paroedura picta. The sequence goes on from NC_135371.1 coordinate 7,729,015, forward strand.
TTCCTGGAAGGTACTATTTCAGGAAGCACGTGGAGCGTCGTGTGATCAAATCCCCCCCCCTCAATCTACACAAATCTTCCTGTAACTAGAAAACTAGCTTGGCAGGGAGTTCTAGCTTAACCTTTGTATGCTGTGTTTCTCCAGTCGGGGAATTTTTGTTCTCGTCAAAACGTTCTTTTCCCATCCCCCATCTGAAACCTGAAACAGTACATTCTAGGAAATGCTCAATTCTGCCGCGTGTATCATATGCCCCGTTAAAATCAGGGCCTACATTAATTGTGCCTCAATTAAGTGAGTTTGATTCCAGTGGGTCGGGAGCCACGTCGTTCGTCCCTGTTTCCACGCTAAACCAGGGGCCCCGTGCATCTGGATGATGTGATATCTGCCTTCCCCCTTTAAGATTTGATTCGCTTTTCTTTCAGTGTCTCTTTTTAAAATGTCTCCACTTCCCTTTTCCCTGTTATTTTCTTTTTAACAAATAAAATATACAGAGCCAGCGGTGTGGCTTCCGCGGACCTTTCTGTCCGAGCGCCTCAGACACTGTAGTGTTGTCTCACAGCCAAAACAGAGCAGGCCTACTCATGCCTCAGATTATGAGGGTACTCGCCTGGGGGTATGATCCTTTCACCCTAGATGAACAGGCACGTGGTCAACTGATACTGGGAAGTTTGTGCTGCTTATCCATTGTATCATTGTGGCACTATTGGTTTAATGCAAGGGTGGTCAACCTGTGGTCCTCCAGATGTTCATGGAGTACAATCCCCCTGTTTCTAAAACGGGGATTTATTATGAGTAACCATTTTTGAAATGCGTGTGGTAGCAAGAAAATGCACGAAGGGAATTCATCTGCTTGTCTCTGCAGAGGCAGCAACTGGGTTATGTAATAATTCCCTGGGGAGGCAGAATTCAGCTTCCAGCTGCTTTCTGAGCTCACGAAGCTGGCTATTGCTTTAGATTACTCCATTTTCTATTGGCTGCCCCACACAGCACATTGGAGGCCTCCAACATCAGGTGAACACCAAGGCCAGGTCTTCTTGGTCTGGGTGCCAAAAGGATGGAATCCCCACCCCACAAGGCTAGGATGCCAAGGTGTACTCTTTTTCAGAGGACATTCCTCTTTTGGAGGGGCCTTTCCAGGGTAGCCTGTTCTCTTCAGGTCTCAGAAACTAAGTAGGGTTGCTAAATAGAACCAGATAACAAACCACAATTTCTTGCTTTGAAAACCTTGCAACGTCGCCATTAGTCTGTGTTTTGATGGCACTTTACCAGAGCTGGCCAAAACTGACTCTCCAGATGTCCATGGTCTACCTGAGCCCCTGCGCCATGTTGGCAGAGGCTCATGGTAAGTGTAGTCCATGGACATCTAGAGCACTTGTTTAGCCACCCCTCCCATAGACCGTAAAGGTAAAGGTATCCCCTGTGCAAGCACCGAGTCATGTCTGACCCTTGGGGTGACGCCCTCCGGTGTTTTCATGGCAGACTCAAGTCAACCTTGAGCCGGCTGCTGGGATTGAACTCCCAGCCTCATGGGCAGAGCTTTCAGACTGCATGTCTGCTGCCTTACCACTCTGCGCCACAAGAGGCTCTTTCCCATAGACCATAGCTGTTTTTAATCTTAATGTGCACTAAATAATAAATATTTGTATTCTAATTTTAATACTTTTTGGACTGAAGAAGCAGAACAAAGTTTGAGCCCAATTACACACTTATTATTATTATTATTATTATTATTATTATTATTATTATTATTATTATTATTATTATTAAATATATAATCTTTTGTGTGCATGCACACCATATCAAGCAAGAGCCTCTTGTGGCGCAGAGTGGTAAGGCAGCCGCCTGAAAGCTTTGCCCATGAGGTTGGGAGTTCGATCCCAGCAGCCGGCTCAAGGTTGACTCAGCCTTCCATCCTTCCGAGGTCGGTAAAATGAGTACCCAGCTTGCTGGGGGGTAAACGGTCATGACTGGGGAAGGCACTGGCAAACCACCCCGTATTGAGTCTGCCATGAAAACGCTGGAGGGCGTCACCCCAAGGGCCAGACATGACTCGGTGCTTGCACAAGGGGATACCTTTACCTTTACCTTTACACCATATCTGAGATAGTGTGTGTTCACAAGAAATCTTATACCTTAAACAAAACTTTTTTTGTTGTAAAAGTGTCACCGGACTCAAAACTTGGTTACGGAGACAGCAGGATACTAGAGAGAGATTAGGAGCAGCATAACCAATCGGACCATCTTATCTCATGAAAACCTGCCTGAAAACTATGGCTGCTTTCTGCACATGAAGCCACCTTATACCAAATCAGACCACTGGTCCATTAAGGTCTGTATGGGCAACTCATACTGACAGCTGGTCATTCATGCCACCTCCTCCCTGGTCCTTTTAACTGGAGACGCTGGGGATTGAACCTGAGACCTTCGGCATGCCAAGCAGATGCTCTGCCACTGAGCCACAAGTCTTGGAGCCACCTCCCCTGAGTCAGAAGGGGGAGAACAGGGACACAGCCCTGAAGAAAACCCAGCTCAGTTACAGAATAGAAAAAAGACAGCCAGACCTGGAGGAGCAAACAGCAAAGGCCTTCTTGGGGGGCAACAGCCTCCTTGAGAGAAGCTTTCTCGGGAGCAGAAAAACAAGGGACTTGGGGGGGTTAGTTGGCTGCAGCTATAAAGGAGCAGAGGCAGCCTGGGTTGGAGCTGCTGCCGACTAGAGAAGACCAAACTTCCTGGCAATCCGGAGAGCAACATTCCAGGCCCTGAAGAAACTTTTGTTTCCTGATCCGGGCAAGCCACCTTCCCCCTGGAGACCAGGTGCAGCGGCCACGGTAGGAACTTGCAAGGCTGGGAGAAGTCAGGCTGAGAAAGCAGCCCGCAGCCCCCCCCATCTGTGAAGGGATGAGAGTGGACGTGAGGAAAGATGAAATGGCTGGATGCCAGGAGGCAGTTAAGCCCTGCAATGGACATGGGGAAGGAGCCAAGTAATTGGAGTGTAGCTGAGATATTTCTGGTATGTCAACTCATCTTTGATACCATGGCAAAATGGCGGCCCCCTTGGGGGGGGGCAGCCAGGGAGACAGTTTCATTGTTTTGAAATAAAGCAAGAAACTATTGCAGAATGACCCCCCACTTTTTTTTAATGCAGCATTCTGATTTCCGAAACCAAAAAAGGTTCACCTAGAGGATTTCTGCTAGATTTTTGGGTAACCATTTTCCTGCATGTAGGTGTTTTCTTTCTTTCTTTCTTTCTTTCTTTCTTTCTTTCTTTCTTTCTTTCTTTCTTTCTTTCTTTCTTTCTTTCTTTCTTTCTTTCTTTCTTTCTTTCTTTCCTTCCTTCCTCCCTCCCTCCCTCCCTCCCTCCCTCCCTCCCCTCCCCTCCCCTCCCCTCCCCTCCCTTCCCTTTTTTTTGGTCCAGCTAACCACACAATACTCACAATACCCTCACAATACTCTTCATGGGCAGACTTCAAATAAGAATCGCATTTATATGTTCTTTTTCTTTGTGAAAATCAGCCAGGCCATGTTGGTAGGCTGCATCTTTTTGAAAAGGCACATATCAGGTTGGAGGAAAGATGGACACAAGGGGAAGGGTGATCAAGACTCAAAGAATTACAAAGTTTATTGAGTATCCAAATTTAAGGGAGGGGGGAGGGAATTCATAGGAGAGAAAACATAATTTAAAAAGCCAGTTAAACAACTTGGTATCTTAGGACATTATAAAACTGTAATAATGATTCCCCCCCCCTCTCAAAAAAAGGCAAGAGGATCGCATTGGAGGAGACTTGGTGCAGATACGATGTCACTTCAAAAAAAAAAAAGGGGGATTTTGCCCTACTTGTATGGAGAAGTACAGGGAGAGTTTAAGGAGTTGGTTCTCCAACCCCGCCGTCACTGCTTCCACTTTGACAAGTCTGTTGAGGAAACCCCTGAGAGATCACCACAAAACCTGTGTATGCGTTGCAAAGGATTCTGGGGCACATTCCAGAGCAGAGAACGGCACAAGCTTGTTAAGCCAGACTTGTCCCATCTATACAAAATCCCTGCTCTTGCTGAGGTATTCAACCCCTGACTGGATAGGTCATTGCAGACTGCAGATGTGGGCTCACTTCATGAAACATAAGGGGAAGCCAAAATCCCCATATCCAGAAAACCAGCACATCAGGGAAATTCCTAGCTGGGCCTTTTCCCCTACCTTTCCCCATGAAGTTATTTCTACAGTAACATATTTATTCAAACCCTGAAGCTGCAATCATACAACTTCCACAGAGAGGTTTACTCCCTCAGTGAAAAGCAGGTCTGAGGTACGATTATTATTCATGAAAATATTGCTACCGCACATTTTGCTATGACTCTGAGGCAGCGAGTACACCCTGAACATCTCCTTTGCAGCTACACGTGGAATGAGTAGGAAACTGGTATTGACGGTCCCAGACAGTCTCTCGGGAAATGTCTTCCACTGTGCCAAACTTCTTGTAAGGTTCTGGAGGCGCCGGGAACCAAGGGACCTTCCTTGCTTAGTACAGAAGAGAATTAGTGGCTCTAAGCCACATTTTCGTTTATAAAGTTGCCAAGGCACACACCAGATTTGTACTAGCCTGTTCTGCCATTGTGAAAAGTGGCAGCTCCGGCCCGTTTTTCCTCTCCTCCATTTTGCTTCTTGACATGAAGAGGGACACTGTCCAAGGCGCACATGAAAAATGGGAAAACCACCAACATTTCCTGCCTCTTCAACAAGCAGGACTTCTCCCACCCCCGTCTCCCCTCTCCCGAGGTTCTCCAAACCCCACAATAACCATATCCTTCTTCCTTTCCCGATACTTGAAAGCTCAAAACACGTTTACAAAATAAATACATTTTGCAGGCCTGTACGGCGTTCATTTAAAAATCAGCACTTCTTAAAACCGTAAAAGTGAACCCATGGGTTGAGGCAGCCTTTCGGAATCTGACCCCCAAATGCCAGCCTGAAAAGTTTCTAAAAATTGATTGTCTCCAGTCTGCTGCTTCTGAGGAAAGAAGGGTTGGGGTCACATCTTCAACAAGTTTCAAAGGGGCGGCCAATGCGAGCCAGCAAACAGAGCTGAACTTCAACCTATGGGTGCCAACTGACCCAAAACCACAGGGCTCTACTGCTCCTGCGCCCTTAACAGTAAATTGATCCACAGAACTTGGCAAGTGAAACTGTAAATGGCTGGAGGTAAACATGATCAGCAGCCAATGCCTGTAGCACAAGCTGATGTGCAAAGCGCAGGGGCAGGGGTTATTCAAACAAGTTGGCAACCTTATGTGAATTTGGGTGGCCTGGAAGCAAGTCTCACCATGACCATGAATTCAAAACATACAGAAGTAGCAGTTGGTATAGTCCAGGGGTAGTCAAACTGCAGCCCTCCAGATGTCCATGGACTACAATTCCCAGAAGCCCAGGGGCTTCTGGGAATTGTAGTCCATGGACATCTGGAGGGCCGCAGTTTGACTACCCCTGGTATAGTCCTTCCCGGATTCTACCATTTCAGACTGCAGACCGAGGAAAGTGCAGGTTTAAGTATTTCCCCATGTAAAAAAATTCTGTCCATGGGGAACCATTTAGAGGGGTGGGGGGGAATCCTTGAAGTGCTAGTTTTCTATGTGCAGGGAGGTTTTGTTTTGAAGGGATGAGCAAATATGCAATTCCCTCAGAGTGCTCCAATCCGGCTCAGCTGTGTATGTTCTGCGTGCCTAAATAATTTCTCGACCTGCCCCTCGTCTCCGTTCACTCTGAGGGCAGAAGGGGATTCCTGTTCCCACGGCAACAGGCCATGGATCACCCCTTGTCTACTGAAATGAACATTTCATTTCATTATGGGCAATTTCTGGGATCAGGTGGACAGTAGCATTGGGGACACATGCATTTTATTACACTTAATCTTCAGTTCTATACACACACACTCACACATACACACGTCTCTCCCAGAAGCAATGCCTGAGGAAGCTGACCAGGCTGTAGTTCTCACTGAGGTAATAAAACATACGTCTGAAGGATCATCACGTCCCTTAGTCACAACGCAGGAGGGGACAACAGAGCATGAAATTAAGTTTTTTAAATACGGGAAGAGCTGGCCCACTTAACTGAGCTCTGTGCAAAACAGATCTCTTTGTACGTACAAACCTGTCATGCTAAGGAGAAAGGATTCGGCCTAACCCACCTGTGCTACAACCTTCCTCCCCACACCCTGACTTGCTAGATTTCTAAGTACAGGGATTCTTTACCTTTGTACACAAAGGAATGTTCACCCCCATCATAGCCACCTGCAGACTAGAACTGACTGACAGATGCAAGGCTGAGCCCTCAGTGAGATCTCAGGGAGAGGAATGGGAAGGTGAATGTAAGCCGCTTTGAGCCTCCTTTGGGTAGGGAAAAGCGGCATATAAGAACCAACTCTTCTTCTTCTTCTTCTTCTTCATCTAGGCCTAAACGAAAGGGGGAAGAGACCCAGAAAACGAGTCCATGGTGCCTTGTAAAACAGTTGGTGGAAATGAGGCGGCCACAGGTTCTCTTCCTCGATCCGCTGGTTTCCTCATCCCTTCCCTCAGCACCAGACACGATTTCCTGGTTTAAACCTCAGGAGGATCCACAGATGTGCTTCTTCCTTGCATTTCGAGGCAGGATTGAAAGGTGTATGTCAGGTGTCAGAGTTACAAGCTGTCTTCCCTCCGCCTCACCCACAGGCCTGCATAAAGCTGGAGGCCTGGCTCACACATGCAGGAGGAAGAGATGGAAAGGAAGGAGTAAAATGGATGGCACCACTTCCAACAGCAGGAAGCAGATCTCTGCTCTGCTCTGCATGTCCTTCCCCACACTTCCCTGCCAACAGAAAGCTAGCAGATCAGCAAGAAAGCATCCAACTGTTGCTGCTTGATTTCTATTTGTGTTTTTAACTCTGGGGGGCCATTCAAATAATGCGGTTCCCCTCTCCCGCAAGCACAGGGGACACAAGCGGTAGAAACCATTCTCAAACACGTGTGAACCAGATAAAAAACGGAGCTTGGAGCTCCTCTCACTGGAAAGGAAGCCGTTCCTCCACTATTGAAGAATATGCAATGGGTACAGATGAGGAGCTGGCACAGCTGTCTCAGGCTCCGTGCCTAAATGGGCGATGACAGCTGAGCTGGCAGAGAGAGACTGAACAACCTAAAGATCGGCAAACGTTCGGGGAGTGCGTCTTCCCTGAACATGGCTTTCCGAGCCCCAAACTGGCCCAAGTTCGGGCTGGATTTCGGTCCGCAAGCCTGTTCGTTCCCATCCCTCCTGTGCAGCCGGGTTCCCAACTGAACACCTGCAATACTATTATTTTAAAAACTGAGAATACAACACCCCCAGGCAGGTAGCATCACTTTGGGTGGTTGCAGCAAGAACAAGTCTGCAGCACCCCAAAGGCGAGCCGGCGTCTATTCCAGCGTAAACTTTTGTGGCGCTTATGCCAGAGCAAAAGTATTTAATCCACAGAGCGGGAGATGCCTGTTCATTAAAAACGCACCTGAACTTCAGCCTCAGTTCCCCATCTGCAAAATGGGTATGAGAGCGATCTACACACACACACACACAAACACACACGCACACCTCAACAAGCCTGCTCCAAGAGCAAACCCAGGAAAGACTGTACGACGTTTCGTAAATTGTTTTTAAAACTAGCAGCAGCAATCCACGGCGTTTCACTGGTGTCCTGGAGCTGACACAGCTCAATGTAGACGCTGGTCCCCTTTCAGATGCCTTGAAAGGTATGAGAAATCGAACAGGCGTTTGACAAATAATTTACATTTGCAAAGTGCTATATGATCTTTGCTTTCACGACTACCCAGTGAGGTAGGCTGGGCCATCCCGTTCTACAAGTGGGAAGCTGGGACCAATGGATCCATGGGCCGGAACCGGCGTATCCCAGCCCAAAGCTCTCTCCTCCCCCCACCCCAGGAAACCCACAGGCTCCCAAACCTACAGTTGACGCTGGCTGTCGACGGGGGGCTTTTGTGTACACCCATTTTGCATAGATATATGAACGGTCCGGATGAAAACGACAAGGGGAGAGGGATGCTGGCGACCCTGTTTGCGGAGAAGCCGACGTCGAAAACGCTGAACAAAACCGTTCGGCCGGAGGGCGTGGCTACCCTTGTCATTCCCACGTCTTCCTTTTCACCCCTCGGTGCGGCCTCGTGCTGAGGGGACGCGAGGCGGAGTCAGAGGTTGAGGGCGTGGGCGAGTTTGGAGTAGAATCTTCCCTTGGTCCATCCGGAGGAGGCACTGCAGGGACCGGGTCGCAAATGCCACCGGGGACAGTCAGGGGCGGCACCGGGCAGGGAATGACCGGACCAGCAACGGGCTCCGAAGATACACCAGGCCCATGACCAGGTGGTAGGGTGGTTCCGGATCCTGGCTCAGGGGGCCCCCAAGGCGGGTTGTTGTGCCCCTGATAAGAAGCGTAGCCAGGAAACGATCCTTGCGGGGCAGACCTCTGGCCCGTAAATACAGCCGCGATGGCCGCCATGGTGACCGTTTGCCTCCCCAAAAACTCCCCCAGGTCGCTGTGGGAGCGCTCAATTGCCGTGACCATCAGCCGGGCGGTGACCCTGTCCTGCTGCCGCTCCTGCACCCGGTGCTGCCGCTCCTCTTGCTGGGCCCGGTCGAAGGCCTTCAGGTCCTGTCTGTGCAGCCCCCGCATGGCGTCCAACAGCATCGAGGGGGCCCGCGAGGCCGACTCGACAAGCTGCATGCTGGTCTCCAGGCGCTGCTTCCGGTTCCGCATTCTCCGGTTCCGCATCCGCTCGGCGTTGGTCAGGGGCCTCCGGAACTCTTGGATGGGGCCTGCGAGGGGAGACGGAGGGAAGTGGGGACAGGAAAGGGCCAAAAGAGTATAGATATGCTCAGGTTCCAGGTAGCTGGACCTATGCCCTTTCCCCAGTCTATAGTGGTACAGCCCAGACACAGGTTTACTAGCTCATTAATTCGTTCATTTGTTCGTTCATTTGTTCATTCATTCATTCATTCGTTCATTCAATTAGCAATTTCTTGCGGGCCCCAAGGCGGGTTGTTGTGAGCCTGATAAGAACTGTAGCCAGGAAATGATCCTTGCAGGGCAGACCTGTGTCCCGTAAATACAGCTGCAACGGCTGCCATGGCTCACTCTCTAAAGCTACAGGTAGATGGACACCCTATGCCCTTTCTCTAGTCTCATTCATTCATTCATTCATTCATTCATTCATTCATTCATTCATTCGTTGATTCCATTAGCAATTTCTTAACCTTCTCTCTTGGCAGAGCAGGCCCAGTGTGGTTTCCAAAATGCTTCGGTATAAAAACCATACAATAAACTCTTAAAAACCATGCAAACCAACCATCTCATTTTCAACATAATAATTAAAACTATCAAAACCAATTAAAACAAACCAACCAGTTGCTGGCTTTTACAAATACTCAGTGCTGCTAAAGAAGCACTCGATTGTAAGTTGTGAACTTTAAGTTCAGGATTCAGATTTGGGGGGGGGGGGTTATTCATATAGAGGGGGACCCAAATGGTATTGCTAGAGCTCATTGGTCCCAACCAAACACCTGGCAGAAGAGCTCTATTTTGCAGGGCCTACAGGAATGGGTCAGCTCCAACAAGGCGGGCAGGGCAAACTCTTCCAAACGTTTGTTCCACCGGACAGGGTGGTCTCTCAGATATGCTGGGCCCAAACCATCGATGGCCTTGAAGGTTAATATTAATACCTTGACCCGGATCCAGAATTCAATTGGAAGCCAGTGTTGTTTGTCATGCTGCCTTATTGCCATCAGCCAGGGGACCCCTTCCTCCGAGAGGTTTCTCTGTATTTTTTTTCTATGCTGTGTCTGTTTATTCTCCCCCCACCCTGGGCTCTTAGTGTCTGAACAGGAGTCCAACGGCCCTGAGGAGCATTCAGCAATGCAGGTGTCAAATTCGCAGTTGCTTTCACTTTAGCCGATGAAAGGGCTTTTCCATGGAAACGTATTTTGGCACGAAAAATGCCTTAGTGAAGGGGGGGGGGTGGCTAGGGCCAGAACCTCTATATATCCCGACTCTACAATCGTAACCTGTCTTAAGCCATGATTGCCTGTTGTGATTGTTTGCCAGTTTCTTGCTTTCCCAGACAGAATAAGCTTCCTTATGGATTTTCTATTAAAGACAGCCCAGGGTTGTTGCCAATGTCTCATTGGGAGTGCATCACAGGGTCATGACACATGGCTGGCTGGCTGTGGGCCTTCCAAGATGTTCTCGCAAGGAGCCCTGCCACTGCATTCCGGACCATAGCTTCCGCCCTGCCCTGCCCTCGGAACATTCAAATCACCCAATAGCAGCTTACCGTAAGGTCGTAGACTCCGCCCACCTTCGGGGATTGGTTCTCTGCAGATGAGCGTCCTCCCAGCATCCAATGGCAGTCGGTCGGACAAGATGGGGTTGGGGGCCTGCTGCGCAATGGCAGGGTATTGCGTCTGCTGTGTCATGGCTGGATACTGGACTGGCAGTGTCACCGTGGGGTAGTGGACCTGCTGGGCCACGGAGGGGTACTGGACCTGCTGGCCCATGGGAGTGTTCATGACCACCTCCTCAAAAGTCCACATCGCCTGAAAACGGCAAAAAGAAAACAGGATTGGCCACATCCAGAGAACCTCAACGTGCCTTCTGATGGGACTGTGCAACTTCAGTAAGAAGAACCCACACCAAAGGTCAACGGACACATGAGGCCTACCTTACACCTTACTCTTGCTCCATCAAGGTCAGAATGGCAGCAGATCCTCAGGAACATTCACATCACTTATTGCTTGATCTTTTCAATTGGAGATGCTGGAGATAGAACCAGGGACCTCCTGCATGCAAAGCAAGAATCTGCCCACTGAGCCATGGCCCTAGATAACCTGGAAGTTGGACAGCCTAGCCCATTTTTGGATACTCTCTCTGGCAGCTGCTATCCAGAATCACAAGTAGAGAGAATTCTGGTGAGATCCTTTAATTGGAGATACCGGGGATTGAACCCGTGACCAAGCAGACACTCTACTACTGAGCCCTACTCCAAAGCCCCATCATCTAACCCAGAATCCTGCTTCTGACAGGCAGACTTGCCTTGACTTCATTTATCACCCTCTTTTCTTTTGTACCAAACGATTCCAGCAGGCAGCAAAACATTGGAGAAATAAAACTGTCCACGTTAGTAATTAATGGCAGACACTTTCCCAGTTGCGAAAAGAAATAATTCAAAGACACTAGTTGCTGGCCCCATCTGTCTCCACCCAACATTTCTCCAATGCTGGAAGCCACTTTGAGACTCCTTTGGGTCTCAATGGGGTATGGAATGGGGTATTAAAACCATGGGGTATAAAAGGGGTGGAAAAACCAATTTTTTTTCTTCTTTGTGGCACAAATGGGGATTCGAACCCAGATCTCCCAAGACCTTAGTCCAACCCTCTCTCCACTAGGCCACGCTGGCTCCCCTAAGATCTGCATGAAATTGATCATTAGAACAAAGAAGCCACAGAACAACTGAAGAGGGACGGAATCCACCCCTTTAACTAGGTTCTCTACCTGCTGTTCTTTCCTCCGGGCTTCCTGCTGCCTCATGAGGAAATCTTCTGACAAGGCCACCGCCTGGGCGCAGGTGTCAGGGCCGTGTTCCCGGACCCAGTTCTGGATTTCCTGAGGCAGGATGGTCAGGAACTGCTCCAGGATCAGCAGCTCCAGAATCTGCTGCTTGGTCCGCCTCTCTGGTTTCAGCCACTGGTGGCAGAGCTCCTGGAGCTGCCGGCAAATCTCGCGGGGCCCCTCGGCCTCCTGGTAGAGGTGGCGCCTGAACCGCTGGCGCCGCGCCTCCATGCCGACGGCGTCCTCATCGCGGGCCTCTTCCTTCACGCCGCCGTAGCTCCTCCTCTCTCGCTGAACCTGGCCACCGTAGACCGGAGGGGCTTCTCGGCTGGGCATGGTTTGCGGGACCCACCCTCCGGCCGGCCACTGGCTCGTGTTAGACGCACCCTCGTAGGCGCTCGGAAACGAGTTCGAGTCCCACGAGGAGGGTTTCTGCATCGGAGGGTTTCTCCACCCCGCCTGAGGATACGACGCTGTTTTGGGGATCTCCGGCCTCTGGGTGTCCCACTGCTGAGGAGGCCCTTCCTCTGGCTCCTGTTTTACCTGCTGAGGAGAGTCACCTGCTAAAAAGTCCCTCATGGACCCCGCCTGAAGGAAGCGGGGGACTCTGCCTCCCCTGAGATCATGAGCCGCGGAGTCCTGTTCCTCCGTTTTCATTGGCGGCTGCATCCCTGCCTCGGGGGCGCCTTGAAATTGGTGGTGAAGGGCAGCCGTTTCCCCTCTCCCGGTGGCCATTTGTTTTCGGCAAGAGAAGTCAGATTCGGGAGGTCCTCGGGCCAAATCTGGCCCCCTGAGGCCTGAGGCCGCCCTTCCAAGGGTCAACTGAGAAGCAAACAACCAGGGAGGGGCAGAGTTGCAACTGTAAGGAGACCTGCCAGCAGCCTGTATTTCTGGGGGGGGGGGCGAGTTATAGCCTTACCCCCCCTACCACCACTTTCTTTTCAAAGTGGCTTTTTGGTGAAATGAGACCCTTGTCTGGCAGTCTCCTACTGCCAATGTGGGAGAAAGATCCGGGGTTGTGCCATAGTTCTGGGGACGCTGTGGCTACTCGGATGACACTCTCCAAATAGTCTTGGGGAAGAGGTGGGGATGTTCTTGAACTCCTCGGTACCTAAGAAAACAGAATATTTCAGAGAGAAAAATAATGTCTTTATACTGTGTAGGAAATCCCTAAGAACTGAGTCATTTTTCCTGGAGTTGGGACTCACATGATCCTTTCAGGCCCTCCAAAGAGTGCTAGAAATTTTTTTTTAATTCAGAAAGACATTCAAAGGATGTGTTTATGGTTGTATTTTAGGTTTGCTGCTTCTGTTTTAGTTAAAAGGTGCCTTCTTGCTTTGCTCAGCTTTGATTTGGGGGATGGGCGGAGCCTGCTTGTTGGAGTGGTCAGGAGTGAGCCAGGTTTGATTCCCTGCTCCTCCTCCACGTGCAGCCAGCTGGGTGACCTTGGGCTCCCCACAGCACTGATAAAGCTGTTCTGACCAAGCAGGAATATCAGGGCTCTCTCAGCCTCACCCACCTCACAGGGTGTCTGTTGTGGAGAGAGGAAGGGGAAGGCGATTGTAAGCCGCTTTGAGCCTCCTTCGGGTGGAGAAAAGCAGCATATAAGAACCAACTTTTCTTCTTCCCAAATGCCCAGTGGTGGAACACAATAGCTTAAAATCACACACACGCTTCAAACAGCAACGACAAGGATATGATCTCACGCTATACAGTACAGCCTGCCGCCCTTCAGGCTATGTAGCTGTTATCTCTGCATTTTTACTCAAGTCCCACCCAGCTCATATTTGTGTCACTAGTGACAAGATTGCAATTTATTTAAGGCTGATATTATCAGGATCAAGACCTCCTGGCGTTTTCATGTCACCCAGTTAAGCTAAATTCCTGAAAACAGCTGCACAGCTACCTGCATACACTGTAAAACGGCCACAAGTCTGCCTGTGAAAGTCAGGACACAAAAAGTCTGGACAGAAGTCCACCCTCCAAAGCAGGGGTAGTCAACCTGTGGTCCTCCAGATGTTCGTGGACTACAATTCCCATGAGCCCCTGCCAGCGTTTGCTGGCAGGGGCTCATGGGAATTGTAGTCCACGGACATCTGGAGGACCACAGGTTGACTACCCCTGCTCCAAAGCATCTCTCATCTCCAGGGGAACTGATCTCTCTAGGCTAGAGGTGAGTTGTAATTCCAGGGGACCCCCAGGTCCCACCTGGAGGCTGGCATCCCTACCTACTGCCTCCGACTAAGGAATCCCAGAGGGATTCATGCAAACAGAGAAAGGCAGGCAAACATTTCACAGAAAGAAATGAGGAATGCAGGTGTTCCAGGAACAAAGGCGCGCCTGCCAACCTCAGGCTAAGAAACCAGAGGCGCTTTGCAATGGCAAACCTTCACCAGTGGGGGAAATGCCTTTCCCGCGCACTCCCTTAGGAAATGCTCTTTTTTCCCCATCCCCGGGGCTGACAAATCAGGACGGCACGGGGAAGTGCCGCCAGCCGAAGGATCGCACCGGACCTGCGGCAGGAAAGGGACGCCCCGGCAGGGAGGCGCTAAACCGGGACGGGACATCAGAAGCCGGCAAGGAGTGACCTGCAAGGGGGGCGGTGGGTGGTCCGGAGTGGGGGGAGCGTCACAAAAAGAAGTCAAGCGAGGGACAGAAAGAAAAGCCACTCTTGTCTGCATCCCAAGAGCTCTTCCTCCCAGCCTCGCGCCGAAGTCAAGTTTGTCGAAGGCGCGCCAGTTTCCCGAGCCACACCAGCCTCCTCTGAAGTCAGGATGCCAGGGAGACGCAGCAGGGACTTTTTGGGAGCTGCCCCCGGGGTTGCGGGTCGCTCTCCTCGCTCCCCGGCCTCGCTCCCCTTTGTCCCTTTGCCTCTGGGCTTCTCCCGGGGCAGATCTTCGCTCCCGGCTTGCAGGGAATGAACAGGGACAGCTGGCACGGGGCGGGCTGCGGAGGGGGGAGGCATTGCTTCTCCCTCTGCCCCAGTGCAGGGCTGTCGCCCCCTTCCCTATAGATCTCCCCCCCCCCCCTGGCGCCTCTTACCTCGCCTCCTCCCGATTGCAAAGCCGCAAGCCTGCAGATGCCCGGGGTTTCTTCGGCAGCCCGCCGGGACGGGATTTGTATTTTCATTAATATATCTATCTATCTCTATCTCTCTTCTCCAGCCACTGGCGAGGTTCCCTCCCACCCCAGGCAAGAAGCAAAGACAGGAAAAGGAAACTCACCTCCACTCACATTTCCGGCCACTTCTAGGAGTCGCTGCTCTGTCACTTTAACCCTCTCAAATGACAGGCAAAGGGGGGGGGCTGTTAGTTATGAGGGGGTCTCCCCACTTTTGTTTGCTTGTTTGCCCGAGCAATGGAAAAGGGCGAGGGAGAAGAAGGGGCTGGCTTGCAAAGCGAGAAGTTTGCCAGAGTTTCCAATCGGCTGGAAACTTTCTCCGGAACGCCTGCAGCCCTGCAGCTCAGGGGGGTCCAGCGGGCAAAGACGCTCTGCACATGTTCAGAAGCTAACTGGCTTTCCTCGTGCCGGCCCGACGGCCCTTGTGGAGCGTGGCAGAAATGGCCGTGGGAAGTGTGTGCGCTCGGAGTGTTTTACCCAAAGGCATTCCTTGACCCATTCCACACACACTGGCTAATGCACTTTCCGTGCACTTTAGAAGTAGATTACCCTGTTCTGCACTGGAAAATCCAGCTGCAAAAGCACAATTAAAGTGCATTGTCCTTTGTGTGCAGACTTCATCCTTCTTGTCTTTTTCGCGGCATCTAGATCGGACAGAGGAAGGCGGTCGAGAGCCGATTTGTGCTTCCTCGGGGATTAGATTTTGAAAAGGTACTCTGTGCATGTTCAGAGGATCTTTGCCATTCATATGTGTGTGTTTCACATTTTTCCAGGCACAAGACAGAGAGCCTCTGGAGGGGGGGCATGGGGAGGGATTTCACCCAAAATCTCCCTCAGTGGTATACCACTGAATTCGGTCTCTGAGGTTGCCATTTTCTCCTGGGGAACTGATCTCTGTCCTCCTTGATCTTTTTTCACATGCAGACTTATTATTTTATGTGAAAAAAATGTAAAGAAAACCCATGCCCAGTGGTGTAATATAGTAACAAAATTTTACACGCACGCTGCAAACAGCAAATTCATGAATATAATTTCAAGCCATACAGTACAGCCTGCCCTTCAGGCGATGTAGTTGTTATCTCTGCACTTTTACTCAAAAGTAACTCCCGCCCAGCTCATATTTGTGTCACTAGTTACAATAATGAATTTTTTTCTAAGGCTGATATTATCAGGATCAAGCCCTCCGGGCATTTTTATGTCACCCATTTAAATTAAATTGCTGAAAACGGTACCTCTGTGTGAAGTATGAACTTCAGTTGACTTTTCTGCCTTGTGGTACGCAGAGACCTTCACACAAGAGGGAGGCTTCGTAAACACTCAGAATGTGACAAGCGCTTTTGTCATAAAAGAGAACCTCAGAAGCACAGGAGAAAGAACACTGGAGGGAAACTCTTTGAATGTTTGGAATAGAGAGAAAGCACAATCTCTTGCTCTTACTTTAGTCAACGTCTCCGCACAGGAGAGAAGCCACATCGATCTTTCAAGTGTGGGAAAAGATTCCTTGTTAGCTCAGACTTGATAAAATACCCGCAGGTAAGTACAGGGCCACCTCATGAGAAGGAAGGACTCCCTGGAGAAGAGCCTAATGCTGGGAGCGACTGAGGGCAAAAGAAGAAGGGGACGACAGAGAATGAGGTGGCTGGATGGAGTCACTGAAGCAGTCGATGTGAGCTTAAATGGACTCCGGGGAATGGTAGAGGACAGGAAGGCCTGGAGGATCATTGTCCATGGGGTCGCGATGGGTCGGACACGACTTCGCAACTAACAACAACAACAACAAAGTACTGGGATGGGGTGGGAGGGACTTACAAACACAGTGGGCAAAGATTCGGACTCAGGCCATACCTTGTTTTGTACGAGTGGACCCACCTAGAAGAGCCTCACCTCTCTCACAGGGTGTCTGTTGTGGGAAGAGGACAGGGAAGGCGACTGTAAGCCGCTTTGAGACTCCTTTGGGTAGAGAAAAGTGGCATATAAGAACCAACTCTTCTTCTTACATTCACCTTTCCCCACAACCCACACCCTGTGAGGGAGGTGGGGCTGAGAGACCCCTGATATTACTGAAGAAGAAGAGTTGGTTCTTCTATGCCGCTTTTCTCTACCTGAAGGAGTCTCAAAGCGGCTTACATTTGTCTTCCCTTTCCTCTCCCCACAACAGACACCCTGTGAGGGAGGTGAGACTGAGAGAGAGAAAAAGCAGCATAGAAGAACCAACTCTTCTTCAGTAATATCAGGGCTCTCTCCTTCAGGTAGAGAAAAGCAGCATATAAGCAGCATATAAGGAGGGCAGGATGCTGTTTCTGTTGGCTGCAGAGGAAATGCCACGCAGTAATGGGTTTAAACTACAAGTCCAATGATATAGGCTAGATATCAGGAAAAAAAAATTCACAGTCAGAGTAGTTCAGCAGTGGAATAGGCTGCCTAAGGTGAGCTCCCCCTCACTGGCAGTCTTCAAGCAAAGGTTGGATACACACTTTTCTTGGATGCTTTAGGATGCTTTGGGCTGATCCTGCGTTGAGCAGGGGGTTGGACTAGATGGCCTGTATGGCCCCTTCCAACTCTATGATTCTATGATTCTATAAGTACCAGCTCATTATTATTATTATTATTGTTGTTGTTGTTATTATTATTCTCTTGCTTTAAAATAGGTTGGCATTTGTCATCAATATTATGAGCTGCCTCAATCACTCTTTGGAGGAGGTGGCTAATAAATATTTAAAATTAAAAAGAGACGGCTGATCAGTCTGTAGGGCCGTCCCCTTCCAGGTGGCACCGAGAGATCTGCCTCTATTTCCATGGATCTACAGACGATCCTGCTTCTCCAAAATAATTAACCGGGACGGAAAATCAACTTTATTCAGGCCTCAGGATCTGCCTGAGGTTGCCAGCTTCAAACAGGGAAATTCTTGGAGATTTGGGGACAGACCCCGGGGAGGAACCTAAATGAGGTACGAGGCCATAAAATCCACCCTACAAAGCTGCCATTTTCTCCGCAGCCTGGAGATCAACTGGGATTCCGGGAGCTCTTCAAGCCCACCCAAAGTTCGGCAACTTTATTCACGCCGCTGCAGAATGACCTGATGGAGCCTTGAGATGGAATTACTTCAGATCCACCGTATTGCAGGGAATTATTAATCTAGCAGCGTCTCAGGAGGAAAAAGGTAATCCCTGATCCACAGCGTGTAGCCGTGCAGAACGTTCCAGCACTAACTTCTCCGACATGTAGAGGCCAAGCCTAGGCCGGAAGAGACTAAGGTCTAAACCCAGCTTGTCATGACGACTCCTGCGTGGCCTTAACTGTCTCCTTGCAGTTTTTTGTTTTTAACAGAGGGAAACGTCCCTCCCCTGCGTGGATCCTCTGATGCATCTTCAGGCTGGATTTGCGGCCAAAGCTCTCGCCGCAGTCCAGACACGGGTACAGCTTCTGGGCAGAGTGAGTACTCTGATGCCGGACGAGGGGCTTGCTGCGGCTGAAGCTCTTCCCGCAGTCGGGGCATTTGTACGGCTTCTCCCCGGTGTGGTTGTTCTGATGCCGGATGTAGGTGGACTTGTCGTAGAAGCTCTTGCCGCAGAGCAGACACTTGTACGGCCTCTCGCCCGTGTGGCTCCTCTGGTGGGTGACGAGGTGGTGGCTCTGGATGAAGCTTTTCTCGCACAGGGTGCACTTGTAGGGGTTGTCCCCCGTGTGCAGCCTCTCGTGCCGCACCAGGCTGGACTTGTCGCAGAAGCGCTTGTTGCAAGCCGAGCAGGCGTAGGGTTTCTCGCCCGTGTGGATCCTCTGGTGCAAGAGGAGGTTGGAGCTCCGGCCGAAGCTCTTCCCGCAGTCCAGGCACTTGAAGGGTTTCTCCCCCGTGTGGATCTTGCAGTGGCTGTTGAGCTGCGAGCTCTGGCGGAAGCTCTTGCCGCAGTGCGAGCACTTGTAGGGCTTCTCCCCGCTGTGGATGCGCGAATGCACGATGTAGATGGACCTGGAGACGAAGGCTTTCCCGCAGTCTGAACATTCGTGGAATTTGTCTCCCGGCTGGGCCCGCGGATGCCGTGTCATGGGCGGCTGGTCTTGGAACAAATCCTCCCCTGATTTCTCCGTCTTTTCCTTCTCTGTGTGTACGGTTTGCTGGGCGGCTGCTTCATGAAGGTTTCCGGCCTGGGGGGGGAAGGCGTTACTCCTTTGCTCCTCCGTTTCATGTCCCTGAAATCTCTTTGGCTCTGCTTGCTTGGAAGTGTCTTCCAAGTCCTGAATTCTCCCTCCTTCCGAGGACAACCCGATGTTCTCAGCTGGCTTCCAGGCACCTGCAGGAACAAAGGGGGAAAGCTGATAAGAGTGTATGGAAGAGGCGGAGAGATTCCCATTACACAGTAGATCCCAGGATAATTTCCTGGCACCTTCAGTTACAGAGTCTCAGGTTGCAAGTCTGAGATCCTGGAGAATCTCCAGCATCCTGTCTCATGGACCATTTATGCACTGGGAACTTCACTGCCCCGGCTCCCCTGCAGGAGAACAAATCGGGGGCAGATGAGGTGCACCAGGCCAAATGCTCTCCCACGTGGGTGCAGGAAGAAGTGGGGCAACCTGCCATGTCTAAAACTCCAGCCTGCAGCCTGGCATGAAACCACCAGTGCATAAACGGTCATACAGTGGCCAACCAATTCTTCTGGAGGGCCAATAAGAGGGCATAGAGACTGAGGCCTTCATAAGAGCATAAAAAGATGCTCTTCTGTACCTGTTTGAACTGTTACAATTATCAATGTTCATAGTATCAATGTTATGGTTATCTGCATGTTATGGATTGTTTCTTGTATTGTTTCTACGTTTTATGCAAACCGCCCTGAGCCTCCGGAGAGGGCGGTATATAAATGTAATAAATAAATAAAATAAATCTCTTTACTGCATGGCTTTCTAATTCTAGTAACCGGTTGTTTTGCAATGTTAGTAGACTGTTATGCTGTTTTTAATATCCTCAGGTGGGGAGTCATGTTATACCGAAGCAACAGAACACAGTTTGAGTCCAGGAGCACATTTAAGACCGACTAAGTTTAATTCTGGGTGTACGTTTACATTTGCATGCATACTTCTTCAGATACGTTTTCACGAACCATTTTCAATGTATCTGAAAGAAGTGTGCTTCCACATGAAAGATTATACCCAGAATGAAACTTAAATGTGCCCCTGGACTCAAGCTTGGTTGTTTTGGAATAGGATTTTCTAATTTTGTAATCTGCCTGGAGCCTTGAGGAAGACGGATGGCCTAGAAAATGAATAAATGACTTATTCCTTTACTGTTCACAGCAGCCCTGGATAGCCCAGCTTAACTCAAGGTTACCAAGACCACCAAAAAAAAAAAAACTGAGGTTGCTACACAGAGGAAAGTAAACGAGCTCCATTCCTCTCTTGCCAGGAATGCCCTGAAGAAGAAGAAGAGTTGGTTTCTTTACCTGAAGGTAAAGTGGCTTACTTTCTCAAAGTGGCTTACAATCCCCTTCCCTTCCCTCTCCCCACGACAGACACCCTGTGAGGTGGGTGAGGCTGAGAGAGCCCTGATATTACTGAAGAAGAAGAGTTGGTTCTTACATGCCACTTTTCTCTACTTGAAGGAGTCTCAAAGCGGCTTACATTCGCCTTCCCTTTCCTCTCCCCACAACAGACACCCTGTGGGGTGGGTGAGGCTGAGAGAGCCCTGAGATTCCTGCTCGGTCAGAACAGCTTTATCAGCACTGTGGTGAGCCCAAGGTCACCCAGCTGGCTGCATGTGGAGGAGCACAGAATCAAACCCGGCATGCCAGATTAGAAATCCACACTCCTAACCAGTGCGCCAAGCTGGGATTGGGGCCGCTATGAACTGGATACAACTTCACTCCACATCATTTGTCTTCTTACTCTCCAAACAAAAAATGTCTAATAAAAAGTGGAGTTTTTTTTCTCTTCAGAGCTGGGGACATTCTCAACATAACCAGTTGTCTTTCTCCTTCAGGTTTCATTTAACTCCCATGTCAGAAGGGCAACGAACATATGCTTGGACAAAGGCTACTCTGAAATTAGTTTGTTATTATTTGACAACAAACTCTAGCATCCAAAACTTAAAAATAAAAATGACAGACGAAAGAACAGTGCCTCAGGTAGGCAACATAACCTGGTATGATGGCCTGGAAAGAATTCAGGTGAGGAATGGCATGAAAGACAGAAGGCTGGATTCATGTGAGGTGGGGAGAAAGAGAGAGAGAGCCCGTTCAGACCCAACCTCCCCACCCCCTTACCGAGGACAGAGGTTTCCCCACTGTGTTCCAGCTTGACCTCTCTGCAGAGATGACCAAGAGCCATTCCCGGCGAAGTTCCGTCACTGACTGGGAACTGTGGAATCGCCTCCTGTTTTATCCCTGAGCCCTGGAATGGAAATGAGCGTTTGAGTCCAGGGCCCATTCTGCACACAACAGATAATGCACTTTCAATGCACTTTAGAAGTAGATTTTCCTCTTCTGCACAGGAAAATCCAGCTGCCAAAGCACATTGAAAGTGCATTATCCTACGTGTGCAGACTAGGCCCAGGACAGAGTGATCTGAGGGGAAACAAAGAAGGTGAGCTACACCACTTCCACGTGGAGGTTCGTCTCCACTTTGGTAAAACAAATTGTAGAGGAAGAAGAAGAGCTGGGTTTTTATACCCCTTTTTCACTACCTGAAGAAGTTTCAAAGTGGATTACAAGCTCCTTCCCTTGTCTCCCCACAACACTCTGTGAGATTAAGGCAAAATGGAGACACCTTGATTATCACAAGCAACCAAGACTCAGCTTCCCGCCCTCCCTCCCTCCCTCCCCTCCCTCCGCACCCTTGGGCTGCCCAGAGAGGAGTCCTCCCACCTGCTGATCTTGCCGCTCGGCCTCTTGCTGTCTGAGGAGGAAGTTTTCCGCCAGGGCCACCGCCTGGATGCAGCTCTCCGAGCCCCGCTCCCGGATCCAGCTCAGCATCTCTGGGGGCAGGATGCTCAGGAACTGCTCCAGGATCACCAGCTCCAGGATCTGCTCCTTGGAGTGGCTCTCCGGCATCAGCCACTGGTGGCAAAGCTCCCGGAGGCGGCAGTAGGACTCCCACGGGCCGGCCGCTTCCTGGTAGCGGAACTGCCGGAAGCGCTGCCGTTGGAGTTCGGGGCCCACGGGCTCTTCGATCTTGATCACTTTGATGTCCTCCAGGTCTCTTTGGTCCACCAAGTCTGGCTCCCGGCTGGCCTTGGCAGGTGCTCTGTTCAGGCCCGGGATGGGCCTACCCTCCCGCTCTGCAGCAGTCCATGGACTGGTGGCCGCTGTGCCTTCAAATAGGGCCGGGAAATTCTGTTTCGTGTCTGTTGGCATCGTCTCTAGACCTTGAGGTGTTTGCTCTCCCAACGGGTGGGACAGAGCTGTCTTCCCAAACTCCATCCGTTGGGATTCCCAGCGCTGGGACACTGGTCCTTCTGTTTCTTGTTTAATGCTCTGCAGTTCTCCATCTTGACCCTGAATGCTTATCTCCGGTTGAAGGTCTTCAGGGTCATCTTGGTTTCTCCCCAATTCCAGCTCTGGTTTGGGGTCCTCCGTTTTCATGGCTGCTGTTGTGTCCTGCTGTAGAAGAGCTCGGAGGTGGAAACCCAGGACGGTGGACCCTCTTGCCCTCTCCGCGGCCATTTCCTCTCACCACGGGTGACTCTAGCTCTGCTCCACTCCGGCCTCCCTTCTCATCTGAAGAGGGGACCCAAAGCCCCTGGCCTGAGACGAGGATCCAGACCACAGACGGGGTTCCCACCACAAGGCTGAGGCTCAAAGGCTATTCAGAAGCTCCCTGGCTGCAGAGAGACCTTCGTCCCTGAAAGAAAGGAGCACAGTCAAGGAGTAGAACAGCCACGACAGGAAAAGCTGAGGCCAACTGGGAAAGAGGGAGACCCAACCGGAGAGGGATTCACATGAAGTTAGTAAAGGAAGCCATGAAGATCCTCAGTTTGTAAGGCTGTGAATAGCAGGCTTCTGGAGAGTTGCCATCTCCAGGCTGGGAGAATCCTGGAGATTTGGGGACGGGGCCTGGGGAGGACAGGGACTTCAATAGGGTGCAATGCCACAGAGCGCCTCTCCTCCAGAGCATCCTGATCTCTGTAGTGCGGAGAAAGCTGTGCTTGGGAGGATCCCCCAGTCCCACCTGGAGGCTGGGATCCTTCACCCCCCCCCCCCTTAGGCCTCCTCCAGACTCTCCTGCAGCTTACTTCGGGGTCGGCCCGGGGGATCCGGCGGGGATGCGGCGCTGGTGGCAGGAGCCCCCCGACCGGCTCGGCCTCCGCCCCCCAGGAGCCCTCCCCGCGTGCAGAGCCGCCCCGAGCCCTGGGCGGGGCCCCATCTCCCCTCCCCTTCCTCTTAACCATTCGCGGGCCGGGAGCTGCGGTCCTCCCCGGGCCTCCCCCCGGACCCCTCGGCGGAGAAGCCCCCTCCCCTCTCCCCCTCTGCACCCCGCAGAGTCCCGGGAAGGCGGCCCTGAAGTTGCCTCCTAGCACTGGCATGCAGAAGTTTAGTGCATCTAAATATGGTGGTTCCCTTTAGTCACCTTGGCGAGCAGCCACCTATGGATTTTTCCTTCCCCAAATGTAATTCTCTCTCTCAAAGCCATCCTCACAAAAGCTCCAGCTGCTAGGAATCTGCCCGTCTGATGCCACAAGTCTCCGTTAAGACAGGAATAAGGCAATCCCACTAATAGAAAAAATAAGGAATGGGCCCCTTGCTGAGCAGGGGCCACCGTAG